>NW_026991722.1:2610000-3210000 GCF_029215605.1 Mirounga angustirostris | reverse complement strand
GTGCACCAGTTCTTCTTGACTAACCCACACATCACTTCATTTGACGAGTGTCTCTCCCATTTTCACCTGGCTGGATGCATTAACCCCACACCTGTATGGCCCAGGTTCCTTGTGCCTACCCACCTACTGAAATGGATTAGAAATATCTGCTAAAGTTGGTCTCTCCAACTAGATTTTAAGTTCCTTGGGGGTGAACACTGGATCGCAGTTTTCCTTCAATCTCAAATATCTGGTAGAGTGTGATATATAGCAAGTGCTTACTAAGAATGCGTTTCATTAAGTAATGGGTATGTATGAACTTTTTGTTGTAATTGTGTTGTCATAAATATATTAAGATGCAAACTCCTAAAAGGCTCAATTAAGCTGTGGCTCAGTGATCAGTATATCCAGTTTATCCAGGATGCCCTGCACTCTTGACCTTAGTCTTCCTCCTGCCTCTCCTGGCTGATCATCCTGGACAGATCACTTAGCCACCAAGCATTCCCATCATCTAGAAATTAAGAGGATTGGACTCATTGTCCTCAGGAGCTCCTCTAGTTCAATAATTCCAGGAATCATTGGACAATATGTAATTTACTGATCAAAAACCCCCCTTTCTAATCATTCATCAATTTGTTGTTTATCCATAAAGTCATATGGTTTTGTATTTCACATTTCCCTGTAGTAATCTGAAAATATATCAAACTCCTTCTAGTTTGGTATTTAATTCAGTGATCATTTTACCTCCGTGTTAAACAGATCTACCATCTTGGGGCAGAAATGTCGAGATGCTTAGGGACAGTGATTTATTTTGGACACACTGGCCACTGGGTCCCTATCTTTTAAAATAGAACCTTTAACAAATTTTTGTCAGATTAATCTCCTAAAATGTTCGAATGGGAGTACAAGGTCGATGCCATGGGTCCTCACTCCAAGAAGGGAGAACTAGAGCCCAACATTTTCAAAGCAGAGATAGCAGAGGATAGAACATGCATCCCGAGGTCATCAGGGAAGACCATTTCCACTTGTCATTCTTGTCATTGTTCAAAGATACTCATAAAAAAAAACTCTTCTTTTTATGTGCATATATTTACAACATGAAACTACCAAACATGAAACGGCTTTCATTGGTTACCTTGTATAGCTTTGGTGTATGTTATGAGAACTTTTTACCTTGAAGCAGAAATACTTTAGGGAAGGAAAAGTCAGTTTTGTGCTAGCATCTGAGAATAGCAGCATATGGAGTTTCATGTTGTATAAATTCATAATCATTATTTGGTACGTAGTATAATTTTCAAGAAGTTAAACCTACAAGTGAGAAATTTGGCATCATAAAAGAAGCAACATCAAGAGCAAGAAATTTTGGCTGCCACAGGAGATTTTAGAGAAGGTAGGAAGATGTGCTGTGTGATGTACAGTCATGCTATCATGTAGAGGACCAAAGACAATGCTGAAAAGGTCAGAGATTTGGCTGATTCCAAAACATGATTAGCCAGGACAATGACGGCTGAAGAGTTAAATTTAGACTACGAGACAGATGCTCACATCCTGAAAGAAAACTGTACATGAGGAAGGTTCCTCTGAAGATTGTGCCAAGCACGTTGATTGATGAACAGAAACAGCAAAGCCTTGACATTTGTTCTGATCTTTCAGACAGAGCTGGATAAAATAATGCTTTATGAAGAAAAGAGTAACCAGGAATGAACCAAGGAGCAAAAGAACTTAGACTCAAGAGATGAGAGTCTTCAGTGGAAGCATCCACGTCCCTAATACTCCCCCAAAGTAAGTAGAAAAGTATTAAAATCATCTTGGACTTAGTCAATGTACACTTGCTGAGCACCACACTAGGTATTAGGTCGTAACAGAATTATGTTAAACATAGTACGAGTTTTAACTATGAAAGAGACATTGTTCCTGCCCTCCAGCTGTTTATCATATAATGAAGGAAAGTGAGGCAAGCACAAGAATCAAGATAGAACATCCTAGGAGACAGTAGGTGGCAAGCACCTTGCAGCAGTACCACCTGGTATCATCATGAGATGCCCACAGCTCTTTGTAGAGCGAATATCAGTGTGTTTCTCATATTGGTGGTCTGCTCAATTTGTCTTTCCAAGTAAAATGGCATATCCATGTATTTTGAGGAAATTGTGGTGTGAACATCTGAATTATGCCCAAGCAGGAAATCAAGATGAGCATCTTCAAGATGCAGTGTGCTTTCCATTACATGGTTTCGATCAGTTTTGTTGATACAGTGGCTCCCATAGATGTGAAACAAAAATTCATATATACCTTGAGAGAAATATCATTTCTCGCTACTGAGAAGAGTCAAGAAGTGATGCAGGCTTTGAAGAATTCCCCAAAATGAGTCCATCCATACCTTCTCCAACTGACACCTCTAAATAGGATGTTGTCCATCTCATCATTTGAAGATTTGGCATATTTTTAATAAAAATCAGTCTCTTCATTTAAGATCATACATTTTATGTATTTATTCATTAAAAATACCCACGTGTTCAGTTCCTACAGTGTGCCTGGCATCCTGGTAGAGCTAGATTTACACATCCATCATGGCTAATGTTTATAGACTGCTTAATTTTCATCAACAATCAGCAAATTAGTGGATTCCATGTTGACACTTACATTTGAACCTAAAGGTTTATTTATTTTACCATCCACATTAAGGAAACATTATAGAGAGCTTTTAAAAGAAAAACAAATAGCCTTGGGGACAAGGGAGTAGAAAGAATCCCAATTTATCATTTGTCCATGTTCAACAAACATTGCATCATGAACCAATAGCCCTTAATCAGGACAGCTGCAGGACCCTAAATAAATACTCCCTTATATTTAATTGACTTAGAGAGAAATCTTCTAATTTCCTGATTGTTTGTGAACCTTAGCCCATCTGTGGATGACAATGGTGGTATATGTGTGTGCTTTTGACAAATATGGAGGGATATCTTAGATATTGATGGTAAAATGAATAAATGTTACCGTGTGCAACAAAGGCAGAACAAAGTCACCATCTGACATTGACTTACAGTCATTCTGATTCAGACCCGAGCATCATTAAGAAGCATTCTTGCATACATGTGCCCATATATGTATTTAGAGATTTTTATGAAGCCAGAATGCACCATGTATGCAGTAATATGGATTAAAAATTACTAGATGTAGCCAAGAGGAAAGTGAAAGTGGGGAAATAGAAGAGCAACCATATAATTTACTGTGCTAGATACTTTCAAATAAACTGGTATTAAAGCTATCATAACAGTGATGAAAAGTAACTAGTCAAGCATCTGATTTATGATTTGTGAAGGGTATTCTCATTACCCTCTGTTCAAATGACTACTTGAGGGGCAAATGACTTTTGAGGATAAAAGCACTTATATTTTAAAATCCCAACAAACTAGTAACCTAGTTACTGGCACTCTAGATAAATACTTTCTCTTCTATCAGGTGTTACCATCAGGTTGGTTATGACTCCAACAACCAGTGATGGTAAAGGTTTTTATTGTATTTGTCTTCAAGATACTAGCTATGGTCATTCTGATACCAAGAACAAAACAAAACCAAACAAAACAAAAAGTATCTTGTTTTGGAATGTGTTACAATACATCTTAAACATACAAAGAAATAAATCTATAAAATCTGGACTATAAGACTGTGTCTGGAGGTTATTTTTGTTAATTACTATGTGTCTCAGGTTGTCTTAGATATTTGCACTTATTTTTTTAAGGTAAATTGAAGAAAATTTGACTTACACAGAGATGAAAACTATCATCCATAATAAATGGCTCTAAGGATCCTAAAATGCTGAACTTCAGCAAAATGACTCGGAACAGCTATTCGTCAAGCATTCATTTTGGTTAAGGTAGTAATGAAGACCTCATTTCTCTTATGCTGGGAACCACTATTCATAGCTGTAATGAGTTGTTTAAACAAAACTGCCAACCAAAATTCCCACAGTTCAATCACGGGATATGGTGAAGTAATTTAAATTAATAATGACCTTGGTGAATCCAACTGGAAAGGAGATTTCTGGAAATTAAGGGCTCAATGCCTATAGTTCTCCCCCAACTAATTTCTTGGTGGTATTTACGGGGGGTGAGTGGTACATGGGTTATGGCTATAGTTTAATTATTTTAAGCCATCCCTTTCAGGTGGCTGGGAAAGACGATAAATAGAGGTAGGTGATGTATAAAAGGAGAAACAAGGAGAAAAATTTTGTAGCAAATGTTAATTGAAGGAGATATATAATTTAAATTAGGTTTGCTTACTCCATCTTGGAGGCTGTGCCACTCACATGGAGATAACACATAAATCTGGATGAAAACTATTATAACCTCAGAACAATACAAAGGAATTTTTTTTTTTTTTGTCTAAAAGAAAATAAAAACTAAGCTTGCAAAAACTTCCTGTAAAATTCCACTGCTGAGATCTCTCACATGCCTTGAGAAGGTAGAAGGGTCATAGATTGTGGCCTGAAAACTCCAACAATCATTGTCGTGCGGGGAGGAATCTGACAAATTATTATTGTACCATCTGTTCGGTTTCCTGTAAGCTTAATTCTACCCTTCTGTTTACAGAAAATATGTGTTTATAACATGGGGTGGGGGGAAGCCCAGCTACTTTCAGGCTCCTGCAAGATTGGCTGGTCAGAAGAGACAAATTCCTCTGGCCACTACAAGCTACTAAAGTCTCTCCACAGACTTGGGAGGATGAAATTGACAGTTGTTGTTTTTTTTTCTTTTTTCTGCAAAGCATATTTACTTTTTATTCATTATCATTCTTAACTCCATCTAAACAATCTCTTGATTGTAATAGGTGATAAATGGGTCTGTAGCCATTGCATGTTTTAGGGTAACAGTCTATAAGGTAGGGATTCTATACCGTCATGCAGAGAATTTTATCTTGTTTGCTCCATAAACGTATCTGTTGCTGGCGCCCACATGTTTTTACCCACATTTAGCCATTTTGAACAGAGCCATCTCCCATTCAGGAAGACAGCTTCTCATGCAGGGTGCGAGGTATCTGCTACCGAGACTTTGCAGATTTCTCTCTTCTCAGAGCTGCCTGCCAGCCCCTGGGGAAACCACTCCCCTTCTGCACTGTACAAATATGCAGTGAAGCTTACAATAAGGTACACTGGGCCACATGGCAGTAACTCATGTGCTGATATAAGATTAAACGATATAAATAAAAAGCCAGAAATCGTGATTAGCATTTAGAAGCAGCATTAGCAAATTTCAGACGAGGTAAGCCAATGTCGGTAATCTAACGACAGTTTAAAATACATTATAAATATCTAGTTTCATCTCAGGGTAATTTGTTGGACATTTGATGCTTGAGTCTTGGAGGAAATCTAAATAAATTACTATAAAATAGGATCAACAGGAATCAACAGTGATATAATCACAGCTAGCCCAATTGTGTGCCTGCTTATAAAATACCTTCAAATTCATTGAGAAGACAAGTTTCTATTTGCTTATGTGTGTTGATTTGGGAAGGGCTATAAAAAATGAATAGCCTTTCTCATTTTTCTAAATCATATTAACTTTAACCTATAGGCACATAATGAAAAAACACTAATTATGCATCTCTGTGAATTATTTCCATCGATAGGACAATATTTTGAAAATAAGCTAACTTTTTCATAATGGCTTTCACAAAATCCTGCCTTTCCACCAGGAAGATATTCTGTGGTTCTGGAGTCTCATCGTGCCTTGGTTCTGCCCTTTTCGTGAAAGAAGCCATTTGAGCAAAGGTATGAACTAGGAAATCTGAGCTGCCTTCTTCCCTCTGTGCGTCCTTGCTCCTTATGTGGGCTCTGCTCCTTAGGAGAGCAATTAATATTACCTTTTTTTTTTTTTTTTTTTGAGTAGCTGTAGGATTCCAAGAATGAAAAGAACCCTGGGAGATAGTGAGTACGTATCTAAGGGTATTCCTGGGAGGAGATTACATAATTGTATCTTTACCTCAGTCTTCTGAGAGTGAGGGAATTACTCTTAAAGTAATCTAAGCCTTCTTCATTCATCTTTCATTAATACAATGTTTAATTTATACACTCATGCATTAAGTAAAATACAGCAGACAACAAATTTTGAAATTTCAAAATCGCCACCGAAGAGAGAAGAGAGCTGATATATTTGAAGACCCATTAACATGCCAACGGAGAGGCTTTTGCTAACACCATTTCCTGTGCGGCTTAAAGTCCATCAGCAGCTGCAGGTTTCCGGGGGAGGCGAGGGAGGCCCAGAGAAGCCAAGTGACTGGCCAAGCAGTATGAAGTCTTTTCAGTGCGCCACATCGCGATCAAAAGTCAGAAAACACTACGAAGTCAAGGAAAAGCAGAAAACAAAGTCGTGCTTATTATGAAAGGCATCCCCACAGATAGTCACATCGTGTGGTGATCTTTGCAGCTAAAAATTAAGAACACTGAATCTTAATCTCAATCGGGAACAAATCACAATGGAATGTTTAGACAACTTCCTGCCATTACAAAATCTGAACACTTTGGGGAGGGACCTTTCTGCACTTCTATGACCATTATAGACAATTTTGGCATTTGCTTGGGGCTTAGAGTTCCTAAAAGCAAAGAATCCCCTTTGTTTGTTTGTTTGTTTGTTTGTTTGTTTGTTTGTTTGGAAAGGGAGGTGGGCAGCAGATTTCATTAATATGCAAATCTTCAAAAATATGGCAATGGGCAAAACTAGTTAGGCATACTTTTATTGGCAAGGGGAGAGTTTTTAAGTGTTTTTATGTACTGAGTACATTTAATTGCTCTTTTTTTTCTTTACAATAAGACAAAAATCAATGTTTGAGTTTTATGAAGTCTCATAAAGGCAAGAGAGTCTGTGTACACAAATATTTACACATGCGGTTTGCATGCATTGCATTTGTGACATCTGTCCGTGACAGTGAAGAATGAGGCACATGTCACTGTTCCAACCTTTGAGGACTTCTGCTTTTCACAGGCATCATTTCATTAATTTCCACAATGCTCTGGAAACATGGAATGAGGATGACAATAAGTTTTCCTATTATAGGAAATGGTGCTACAGCCTGAGAAGAGCGGCCAAGAGAGGTTGAGCTATTTGCTCAGAGTCACACAGAAGATGCCAGGAGCCCACAGGAAGCCATGACAGGTCACCTTCCAAAGATCACCTTATTTTTTACAAAGAAGAAAGGCAAGCACTGGATTCCAAAAGGCCAGAGAACTTGGTATAAACCCTTGAGGCTTCAGATGCTTTGCATATGCATATCGATGACAATTTGAATCAACACTTTCTTATGTTGTAGATCATGTAGCCACCTAGCTATCCCATCTCCATCCTGAAAATGAACGTGAAAACACACACACACACAAGATGTCTGGTTGCCTCATCCAAGACCTTCAATGAAGACCAAAATACCATAAACAATTGTGATAAATACCGGTTTGGTTTTTTAATCTTCCTTGTTTTCGTTTGTCGGTTTTTTTTAAAACTCAGACACGAGGAGGACCATCATCCACACGTGCACCCTGACAGCAGACCAGGGAGATGAGAGGCCCCTCTCCCCAAGGCTGAGTAGCTAGCTCTCTGCCGGGAACCCCGCTCTTCCAGCATTCCTGGGAAGAGTGTAGGATATGAAGCAAAGGCAACGATCAGCTGAGTGAGCCTTAATGGGAAATTTAATTCATGTTTCAGTACAGGTTTGCAAAAATTGATTTTTTAAATAAGCTTTTAATTCTATAATAGTTTCTGATTTACTGAAAAGCTGTGAGGATAGCATGGCATTCCCAGATACCCCATAGCCAGCTTCCCTTACTGGTGACCGCTTGGATGAGTCTGATGCATTCGTCCCAACTGTTCAACCCGTATTGCTACATCCTTATTCCTAAACTCCACAGTTTACTCAGATTTCCTTCATTTTCCTCTCATGTTCTTTTTCTGCCCCAGGATCCCACCCAGGACACCACAGCACATTTAATTTCAAGTTTCCTTAGGCTTCTAGTGGTTGTGACAATTCCTCAAATTCTTCTTGTCCTGGATGACCTTGACAGTTTTGAGAAGTGTTTGTCAGGCATTTTATAGAATGACCCTCCATTTTGGATTTTTCTGATGTTTTCCTTGTGGTTATTCTGGGGGTGTGGGTTTTGAGATGCTTCCGGTGGAGATGGGAGACCATTGTCTCCACCCACTGAAGACCGCTAGAAGCCCTCCTCCTATACGACGAGGACTCCAGAACTACCACCTACACTGGGGCACAGGCTGCAGGTGGCCAAGCCTTGTGACATGGTGCAGACAATGAGAAATAGGAGCAGAGATCTTCTGAGGCTTTCTGAAAGGCTTTGGCTCTCTTCATAAAGGAGCTCCCTGCTTTGCTGTCCTCTCCCCTCTCGAGGTGATATCTGGAGGTGAAGTAGCTTTCTGTGACCTGGACGAGGTGAGCATGAAGATAGAAGCCAATGCATGGGGTAATGAGGCTGAAAGTCAGAGCAGGCACCTTGGTCCCTGACGACATAAGGCGGCTACACGGCTCCTGCTGAATCTGTCCCAGACTTCTTGACCTATGAGACAGGGTTCAGTCACCATGGTCAACACTTCTGTAACTTGTGGCCAGAGAAAACCCCGACTGACTCATGGGAATGGAATCACCTGGACCTTCCTCCCTGTCCCATCCCCAACAACACTAGGGCAACCGACGTTTCCTATGAACAGCCCTTGTTCACCATGTTGATACAGCTATTAACTTCTGTCCCGTAAGCATCTTCCCCACGATTGGGAGCACCTCAACTCCCAGGAAGATCCCAGAAATCATTTTTATTTCCTCCTTGGCGTTGCCAAATCCTGTTAACTAACTTCAACGCATTATGTTTTCTCACTTGCAAGCACTGTTTCTCATTTTATGCCAATAGTCTCCCTTTTATAGAACACAGAGGGTAGCACTCAACTCAGATTAGAGCAGCAAGGTCATCTCCGAGAGTCAGCTATCAGGGCTGTAAGTCTTTCTATTGCTGGAAAATGACTCCCAATTTATCCACACGTGATTCAGTTCACAGCTCCGAGCTTCGATGCAGTGACTGAGGCAACCCAGCTAAAAATCAAATGGCAATCTCTTTTCCCTCACTTTTGTCCTGTAATTGGTATGTGGGCAAATACACTTTGAATATATTATGGGAGAGAGGCGCTTGGGTGGCTCAGTTGGTGAAGCATCTGCCTTTGGCTCAGGTCATGATCCAAGGGTCCTAGGATCGAGCCCCACATCGGGCTCCCTGCTCAGCGGGGAGCCTGTTCCTCCCTCTCCCTCTGCTGCTCCCTCTGCTTGTGCTCTCTCTCTGTCAAATAAATAAATAAAATCTTAGAAAAAAGGAAAATATTATGGGAAAACCATCAAGTGCTGAAATCTTCTGCCACCAAATGTCCTGCTGAATTCTGGAATGCAATGAATATCCAGACTCCACACAGAGTCAGCCAATGGTTGCACTTCATTAGATGACCAAGTCCTTTCCCCAAAACCATGGTTTAGCCTGAGCAGCATCCGGCGCCCCCACATACGGAGGCCTTGGGACAGGGGTTATTTGAGGAAACAAAGATTAAAATCTTCTCTTCCTTCCATGTTGGGTTGTTTGCATTTATAAGCCTCTTATTAATGCTCTTTAATAGCGAGCAGTTAGACATACTGAACATCTCTACTGGGACATCTCGGCAGGGGTTCCTTAAGGTGCTGTGATTCATTGACAGTGAACTACTTTGATCCTCATGAAACATTCCCACGGGGGACCCTCAAACTCTTGTCAGGTGTGATCAGTTTGGAAAGGTTGGGGTGTTGACGTGGAGTCACCACCGATAGGGCTGGGCTAACTGAGCAATGTCCCTCCACTAAATGCCAGCAATATGTACTGTATTTACATGGGCACTTTGCTGAGACCTGGCAAGGTGAAGCTATATTCAAAGTTTAGGGTTTTTTTCCTAAGGTTAAATGTTAGAACTTTGTCTTCTTCTTCTTCTTCTTTTTTTAATCTTTACTAAACCCCAGTGGAAAACAACCTTTTGCTGTGAAAAGGAATCCAACCAGATATCTTCAAAATCTTAATAGGTAAAGTGGATTGGCCTCAGTTCATCTTCATGGAGCTTAGGACAAATTGATCAATTTTCTTTCTAAATAATTACCATTTGGATGTTGATTTTGCTTTCCTAAGATTAGCACATTGAAAAGTCTGTATTTGAGAATGTTAACACAGTGCTGCTAAGCACATAGACCACATAAAGCAGAAATAATTTGTTTAGGTAAGCCCTAGCCAGTCTTGAAAAATGACGAACGTTACTGATTCTTTTTTTCAGAAACTTAGAAAACAAGAAAGAAATCTCTAAAGTAAAAGTTGTAAAATTGATATCTTAACACACACACATGCGAGTGGGGAAGAAACTTCCATAAGGCATATTAAGCATCCCTCAGGGAAGAAAACTCGTCAGAGCCCCTAAGAGCCAGGCTTATCTTTGGAACAGGAAGAGTAAATAGCCCCCCTATGTAGTCAGTCCTGGCATCTCATCAGTCCTCAAATACCTTCTCATCAATACAACATCCTTCAAATTAGAATTATGTTTATTTAAAATGTTACATGCTGTTGTGGGCTAATATGTAATAAATCCTATTGGAGATGAACAATGCTTAACAGAGTGCCTGCCCCACAGGAGTTTACAGTCAAGCAAGAGGGGGAAACTGGTGTGTCATCAGCAAACATACGTCACCGTGTGAGAAGTACCACGAGAAAACATACGCCTGCAGAGAGTGAACGTACAGCTGGGATGAAAACATCCATGTGAAAATCTCAAGATCAGCCCACTTTTATCAATATGTTGCCGCCTACTATGGTCGGGATACACAGTAAATTCTAAACATCATCCAGCCCACAAATGTTCTACTCGATTTGATAGCTTTTTTTTTTATTTAAATTCAATTAGCCAACATATAGTACATCATTAATTTCAGATGTAATGTTCAGTAATTTATTCATTGCGTATAATACCCAGTGCTCGGTTTGCTAACTTTGCATGGCAATCATCCCACTTGCTAGCTCTTCCACAATCTCCCACATTGCCAAACTAAGAAACCCCATATCTACATAGTGTTCCTTTGAAAGATGCACCTAGACCTCTTTTCATAAAATCAATATTATAATTATCCTTCAACTGCTATCTCTTTTTTCCTTTCTCTTTCTTTTTCTGAGAGGTGTTTATGAGAACATATTCTGTCAATTGATGCAAGGTGAGAAATACCCATGTGAATCTTATTTTTCTTTTGTGGAAACAGAATTTAGGAGTGAAAGCCATGCCTTCATAAGCTATGAGCTGTTCTTCCTTGGAAGGTTGCTTGTTCTCTCCCTCTGTTTTCTCATCTGTGAAATGCAAATAAGCGCTAGCTCAAATGGTTATCTTATACAAAGAAGAGAAAGAAAATAAAAATCACTCAAGATCCCATGACCACAGGCGTGTGCAGTTACCTGATGACGTATGTCTTCCTTTCTTCTTCATGAACACTTACATAGCTGTCTCTCTTTCCAAAATGTAAGCATGCTCTGTGATAACCTGTTCCCACCACCTTCCCGTTTAAGAGTATATTGTGACTATTTACCCATTTAGGTATATAATCTATAGGAATTTTTCACTAGCCCTATTCATACAGGTGGAATAACTACGTCAAACCAAAACCAAAATTTACATTTTTTAAAAAAGATTTTATTTATTTATTTGACAGAGAGATAGAAGAGAGCACAAGTAGGCAGAGTGGCAGGTAGAGGGAGAGGGAGAAGCAGACTCTCCGCTGAGCAGGGAGCCGGACGTGGGGCTCGATCCCAGGACCCCAGGATCATGACCTGAGCAGGAGGCAGCCGCTTAACCGACTGAGCCACCCAGGCACCCCTAAAATTCACATTTTTAATATTTTCCAAACTGTGTCCTAGTCAAGACTATAGCAATTGACAACCCCCCCATCAGGGTTGGGAGCTCTGATTTTCTCACACCATCACCAACACTATATATTACCAATTTTTAATCTCTTGCATGTCATTGATTACTAAAAGGCCATTTATATTTTATCTCTTGGCCATTTATGTTTATTGGTCTCTTCTTGACTATATATTTATTCTTTGGTGAATTGACAATGTTCACTGTTTACAACCCGAAACTCCTCTCAGCCTCTCAGCCACGGATGCTTTAGTTCTACCACCACTGATATCTGGACTGTTCTCTCCACTCACGCTCTTGTCCCTGAGGGACTTCAGTCCCCATGTGCGTGAGCCCCTCAGTTCCACATTCTCTTGACCAGTCACCCCTTCTTCCCCCGCCTCTGCTACAAATCCCCTGGTCTCACACTGCAGTCCTCATCAGTGATAACTTCACCATCTCTGAAACCTCTGCTTCAAGTCTCCCAACCAATGGCCATTACTTCTACTCCCAGCTCGGGCTCTCTAGAATCACACCCCTGCATTTTTTTTTTTTTACTGTTCACCTCAGTAGATATTTCGTGAAAGTGACTGTCAAGCAAACATAATTTTAAAAAATCTTTAAACTAAACTAATATCATTTCTTAATGTTAAAATGCACACAGAAATCCCATCGATATTAAGAATTGAACATGTCTACGAAGGACCAACCCAGTCATTCTATCCAAAGTCATCCGGGCAAACCTGTCTGCTTTCCAAATTTAAGTTGTGCATTTTCTTCATCAATTGGTTTGCAAAAAGTAGAAAACTTTGGGGTCCCAGTGGCTTTAATCGAAATTTGGATTTTTTTTTCTTTTGTCTATACATCTCCAAAATATGCTTCTGGGAATAGGACTTCTCTGTCCATTTAACTGGTCTTGGAGAGATAGAAAGCATCTGATTCCCTCTTTTCCCCATGGCTAATGTATAAGGTGGGTGCCATGATCGTCTGAAAGTGGCCTGTTGGTCTGCAGGACATGACTCGATGAGCAGTATGGGTGTTCACTTCTCTCCCAAACCTCCATGACTCCACATCTCTTTCAAATCAAATCAAATTAGCACATCTAACATTTTGATACAATCTTACCCATTTTCATCCTTATATTTTTCAAAAGTCTTGTCACTCTCCTAGGGTCTCCTAAACCTATTAGCCAGCTCCCATTTTAGAATTACGGAGCACAAGTTAGTACCTGTGACAAATTACTGGTCACTATTCTAGGCACCATGAGAAGTTAAAAAAATATTTAAAGTGTCTTTCTCTATATTCAAAATACCTAAAATTAAGAGTTAAGACAGACACATGAAGTTATATATAAGTTGAAATCGAGGGACGCCTGGGTGGCTCAGTTGGTTAAGCAACTGCCTTCGGCTCAGGTCATGATCCTGGAGTCCCGGAATCGAGTCCCGCATCGGGCTCCCTGCTCGACAGGGAGTCTGCTTCTCCCTCTGACCCTCCCCACTCTCATGTGCTCTCTCTCTCATTCTCTCTCTGTCAAATAAATAAATAAAATCTTAAAAAAAAAAAGAAATTGACATGGAATAATTACAAGTGTATATGCATATTTGACTGTCTATGTATATTATAGATTTAGATGTATAGCTATGTGTATGGAGATGAATATGTATGACATAAAGCTCTGTGTATGTGTGTGTTTGCACGTGTGTCTATGTGTCTGTGTATGGGTGTGTATACATACACGTGTGAAATGAGTTACTGATGTAACCGTAGTGATGAGGTTCGATGACATGTCCATAAGAAAACTAGAAAATGGTATTTTCAGCTCATGTTCTGTGTGATTAAACTGAAGCCTACTTCTCAATATGTGTTTGGCTGAATGTGGAAAGATATGAAAAGGAAGCACAATGTAATAAAGAGGTTCATTCAGGGGCGCCTCGGTGGCTTGGTCGTTAAGCGTCTGCCTTCTGCTCAGGTCATGATCCCAGGGTCCTGGGATGGAGTCCCGCATCGGGCTTCCTGCTCAGCAGGGAGCCTGCTTCTCCTTCTCCCTCTGCCTCTCTCCCTGCTCATGTTCTCTCTCTCTGTATCTCTGTGTCTCAAATGAATAAATAAAATCTTTAAAAAAAAAAAAGATGTTCATTCAGAGGGTTCAAATCTTCTTTGTGTCAACTCTTGAAAGTTTTTATATTAATCTAATCTATAGTCTTCACTCTGCTCTAGAAAAATTTTATTCTGTGATCTTGGAAAGTACAATTTTCCTTCCTGAAATACCACACAAGAATCACCTGGGTGTTAAGACTTTCTTCTTTCTCTATTTGGGCAGATACAAGTAAGACCAGAACGACGTGTTTGCACAGAGCTTCACACCTCCGGGCATCCGTGCGGGCCAGGTACGAGAGGTGCGGGTCTCCCGTGCGCCATCATGTGGGCCTTATTCAGAATGCAATGTGCCCATGTCAGGGCATGCTGGCCAGTGCTCATGGCCCAGGCTGGCTCCCTGGCTAGGAGCAACGAGCGTGCCTCCTGAGGACGCAGGTTTAGCTGCAAGCCCACGTCGGCGGCAGGGGACCAACAGTGAGCCTCCTGGTGCCTCCTGACGGCTGCCCTGTCTCTCTGAGGGACTAGCACTTCCTTCTAAGGGCTCAGTCACAGTGATTTTGACCTTTGGGACTAGGCTAGGCTGCTTTCGTCATAAGATGTATGTTTTCTTCCAAAGAAGTGATCAGTGTCTCCGTACGTAACTGAGGTACTTATGAGACAAGAATTTTAAAAAAGATTGTTCTTTAAAATGCACAGAATGTCTAGGAGGTGGGCTCGGGTGGCCTCCTCCCCAGCAGGCAGCTTCTAGCCTTCTTCCTCCTTGCCTCCCTGGATGGGGGAGACTGGGAGCTAGGGAGGGAAAACCACCAACTCACCTATTCCCTGCTTCTAAAATGCTTGCTTCTAAACTTTGAGGGGTGTGTAAATTGAAGTCTCCAAGCACCTTCTCCACTGAAATTTCAGCTGGGAGCAGAAGACGAGACTGTTTACACTGGGTGCGGAAGGATTGAGGACACAGCGATAACAAAGCGCACTCGGCTCTCGCGTTATCAGAACATCTTCTCTACATGCAGCTCATTTTCCTAGACGTACCTGCGATAGGAAAAATTTAACATTAAAGGGCACGGTTGTTCCCATTGTCTTATAGAGGTCAAAGGTCAACGTGGAGGCTATCTGGAGAGTGGGCCCATGATTCAAGGCTGGTTTTTAAGTGGATTTGATAAAGACTTGTAAAAAAGCCAAAAGAGATGCTGCAATTTGAATGCCAAGTGGCTTTGCATTGGAAAAATGCCCAAGGGCCATGTCTAGCACAGTCACTTACTAATGAGTGACAGGAGATCGATGGGGACGAGTGCGGAGCAGCTCTGTCACTGGGAGGCCGGCTGGATGTGACCAGCCTTAAGCAGCATCGCTGGAGAAGTGGTGCACAACCAAGCCCCTGTGCCCAGGCTTCCCTTGGCTCGGGTGGCCAGCGATGCCATCCCCGTCAGCTCCTGGGGACGGGCAGAGGCCACCTTCCAGAGCTTGAAGGGACAGAACCGTTTGGTGAGGTTTTACTGGGCCTTCATGTCAACACCCTAGTCTGAGGTCATTGCAAAATAAATTAAATATTCCCGAGCACCCCTTTGCTCCAGGCACCATGAAAGTCTGGCAACGTGGAGGGGACCGGGAGGTGTTCCAGTTGGGAGAGGCTCATAGCCTTTCTTAACACCACAAGGGGGTGCCCTGATGGGGCACCCAGTCCTCCTCTGCTATCAGAGCCTGTGGCCACAGGGTCAGTTTAAACTCTGTGTCCCTCAGCAGACATACCCAGAGGCCTTTTGCTGGTTCCTGTAAACTCATCATCTCTCAGAGGGAGCAGGTCCCTCCCCAGAAACAGCTGCCGGCCGAGTGTCTGACTCGTGCCCCATGGACACGGAGTCCTAGAAGAAGAGTGCAATCTAATTAAGACTTTCCTGCAACCATAAATAAAAGGAATAAGGGAGAAATATGCCAAGGCTTGTTGTTGGGAGTTATTTGTTTATATCAGAAAGAGTAACAGAACAAATAGAACCTCAGGGGGGAAACAGGTCTGGTTTTCTCCACTCAGAATTCATAAGGAAACATTAAAAAGAGAGAGGGGGGAAAAACACATAGGCAATTTTTCTGAGATCAGTGAGAAAGGGGCGCTCAGGCAGTTGGACAGGATGCGCACGAGCCGAGGGCCAGGCTGAGACTCTGGGTCTTCAGGGGCCATCCGCTCCACAGAGCAAAGACTGTGACCAGCTCCCTGCACACAGGGGTCTTGTGTTCAGAGCTAGGATTAGTATCAGGAAAAGGCCATTTTTAATTGATCAGCTAAAGTTCACAAAGTGCTTTGAACACAAAGAGAAGTATATAATGCTTACTAAATATGTGGTGATGTTATTAATAAGTTAATATATTTTTTAAGTGTTTGGTTAAGTGTAATGCAGCGCGTTCTCGGTAGTGACTTGGCAGGAAAAGCCAACGGCAAGGAAACCCCTGCAGGCGCTCAGATTCTTGCTCCCTTGATGGCCTTTCTCTCCCCACATCCTGGGCACGTGACCCCTGGCATGGGGCTCGGGCCTCAAACCCAGAGCGACTCCTCCGTGGGGCCCCACTTGTCCTACACTTAGGAACAAGTTTGCCAAGAGTAGCGGCTGATATGAGGCCGCTGACAACTTGCTTTAGATATTTGTTTCTGAGTTATTGTTTTAATTGTCAGGAAGTTTCCTCTGATTAAATCTGCTCCATCCTTAACAACGGACTTGCCCCTAAGACCTTCTTATTCCATTGTAAATAAATTATTTGTAGCGCTTTCTACTACTCTCTGAATCCATGACGGACCGTCTCCTGCATCACGCATCCGGCGAGGGCTGAATTTGTACCTCACACATGCACCTAAATTCCGAGTAGCACAGTAGACTCATTGCCTGACATTTTCATCCCGATATGAGCTGACCCTGGTCAGCAGCTGCATCTCAAAACTGTACCCATTCTTCAAGCTCAGTTCATGCCTTCCTCCATCACACCTTTCCAGATCTTCCTACCTGGGAATTATCTCATCCTTCTGTAGCTTCCTACAGATTTTTCTGTAAACTATTTTAAGTCATTTACAACTTTTCACTTTCTTATTCCTGGTTTATCTCTGTAAAGCAAAGCCTATGTCTTCCTCATTGGTTTATCGTAAAATACCTTATACATAACAAGTTCTCTCAGTAATTGATTAGTGAAATTCAATCACTAATTACAGAAGGGAAGGATGCATTTACCCTAAAAGACTTTTGAATCCTAAACATAACTATAAGAAGATCTGTAGCATCCCCAGGAAGACTAATACTCTAGGTCAAAATTTCCCCTTCCTTCACTCCACAGAATGACATATCAACGTAAGAAATACTGCATTACCAATAGAACTGAAGCAGGCTTCCGGTAAAATGGCAGACTGAGTTGCATAGGGGGATTGGCTCCAAGCACATAACAATTCTGGGTGAGGGGCGCCTGGGGGGCTCAGTCGGTTGAGCGACTGCCTTCGGCTCAGGCCATGATCCCGGAGTCCCGGGATCGAGTCCCGCATCGGGCTCCCTGCTTCTCCCTCTGACCCTCCCCCCTCTCATGTGCTCTCTCTCTCATTCTCTCTGTCAAATAGATAAATAAAA
Source organism: Mirounga angustirostris (assembly GCF_029215605.1). Classification (NCBI taxonomy): domain Eukaryota; kingdom Metazoa; phylum Chordata; class Mammalia; order Carnivora; family Phocidae; genus Mirounga; species Mirounga angustirostris. Next base: position 3,192,395 of record NW_026991722.1, on the reverse strand, counting down.
AAAAATCTTAAAAAAAAAAATAGTACATAGGGACCTCAGTAATCTTGAAATTCTAGAGAATAGCTTGTCCGTTTACTCTCTTGTTAACATTGTGTTAATCTGACCTGGTCATCAGGAAGCTACAAGCATCCTAATTTTTTTTTTTTTATCACAACACATGTATACCAGGAAGTGGGAGATAAACTCCACAGACACTTAGAATACTTCCTTGCCAATAGGGCGCCTGGGTGGCTCAGTCGGTTAAGCGACTGCCTTCGGCTCGGGTCATGATCCTGGAGTCCCGGGATCAAGTCCCGCATCGGGCTCCCTGCTCGGCGGGGAGTCTGCTTCTCCCTCTGACCCTCCTCCCTCTCATGCTCTCTGTCTCTCATTCTCTCTCTCTCAAATAAATAAATAAAATCTTTAAAAAAAAAGTTCTGGGTGACTTATGAAAGTTTTTTAAGAAATCATATAACCTTTGGGAGAAAGGGCAATCTCCAGTTTCCAGAAATGAAGAAAGAAATCAAGGAAGCAGCGGAAACTAGACCCCCAGGGCTGCTGTTACCTCAAGCCTCAAGCCCCTCTGGCAAGGAGCTGTGTGTTCTGCAGCTGCAGCCGAGATTCTCGGAGGACCAGGTGTGAGCTGGGAGCACCACCCTACAGCTGGCCCCGGGAAGCAGCAGGGGGGCTTGCCACCTGCTGGGACCCTGAGCGGGAGAAGAAAGTCAGCTAGGAGAAATCAAAACTCTCAGAGTGGTGTTCAGCTTTGTGCACGCACGGAGGGAACTCTGAACCAAGACATGACCATAAATGTTGGGCTACAACCACTGAAACCTGTCGGGGCCCAGCAGAGCAGAAAAGCAAAACACAACACAACCTAGAGGTAAACAGGACCATCACAGAACAGACAACCCCATCAGAAGAGCCACTCACAATAAAAAAATTTCAAACCACATGACGGATGAAGCAGGATGAGGGAAAGTCAGCAGATTGAATCAGGAGAAGAATCAGGATCCTTCAAGAGTCAGAAATAATACAGGCTTATGAACAAATATGAAATAACATTTGAAGTTTAAGATGGATATAGAGTTTTTAAAAAAAATAGAAACCCGGGCGCCTGGGTGGCTCAGTTGGTTAAGCGACTGCCTTCGGCTCAGGTCATGATCCTGGAGTCCCTGGATCGAGTCCCGCATTGGGCTCCCTGCTCGGCGGGGAGTCTGCTTCTCCCTCTGACCCTCCTCCATCTCATGCTCTCTGTCTCTCATTCTCTCTCTCTCAAATAAATAAATAAAATCTTAAAAAAAATAAAAAATAAAAATAAAAATAAAAATAAAAATAAAATAAAAAATAAAAAAATAGAAACCCATAATGAAAAATAGAACCTAATTCCCTCTCCCCCAATGCAACTTTGAGTGTGGTCTGCACCTGCTGACTTCCTTCCCAAGAGTCAGCTTACAGTGGAGAAAATCTGGCCAGCACCACTGTGGCTAAGTGATCAAGGTTAACATTATCAATAGCAAGTGATGTCAATAAGATGTAGCCTTGACATAATGGAAAGGAAGTTGCACTCTCCCTCCCCAAAACCATAACTCTGGTGTAATCATGAGAAAAACACCTGATAAATCTCAGCTGAGGGACATCCTACAAAATACCTGACCAGTCTTCCTCAAAACGGTCAAGGTTATCAAAAACAAGGAAAGTCTGAAAACCTTCATAGCCAAGAAGAGCCTAAGGACACAGGATGCATCCCCTGAATGGGATGCTGAAACAGAAAAGAGACATTAGGAAAAAACTGCTGGAATCCAAATAAATTGTGGAGTTTAGTTGGTCTGTCTAGCAATGCACCAACATTTGTTTCTAGCTGTGACAGAGGTACTATGCTAATGGAAGATGTACCAACAGGGAAAAAGGACTCTGCACTATCTTTGTAACTTTTCCATCAATCTCAATCTATTCCAGAACAAAATTTATTTAAAAAAAGAATAGGCAACTCTGACAGCCATCAAATAGACCTTCTGAAAAGATTACCAACAGAACAAATACAATTGCTAAAAGAAAAACACAATAGCTGCCAGAATTGAATGATACATTTGAAGTACTGAAGGAAAACAAAAATGTAAAAACCTATATCCTTCCAAATAATCTCATGAATCTGAGCAGAATAAGTTTATTTGCAGACAAACAACACCAATAGACACTGCCATTTATAGACACTTGTTAGAACTTCCAACACTAGAAGCACATCTTAGGAAAAAGGCAACTGAACAGAAGAAAGAGCAGGTGCAAGTGGTAGTGAGAGGAAGGAATTAGGATGTCTAAGTAAGCATTTATTATGACTAATAATAATGAATTTGGAAAGTGGTGGCTACATATGGTATTAGAAAAGTAGTAGACAACAATAGAAACAGGAAGGGGGATCAGTGAAAAAACTTTTTAGGATCCTTGGATTGTTTAAGAAGAACACATTGATATTGGTTGTTTGGACTTCATTAAGTCAAGAACACTTGTAAAAATATGGTGCCAACACTAAAGAACTAGAAATGCAATATACAATTTGAGAAATGGTATAATGAGGTTTATTGAGAATGTGACCTCATGACAAGTCTTTAATGTAACATTAGCTGAGTCACTTAATCCTTCTATATCAGTTTTCTCATCTCTAAATAAAAATAATAATCAGAGATAGCTCATAGTGTTGTGCTGAAGGTTCACATACTATGATGTTCTTAGAACACAATAAGCTTGGGCGCCCGGGTGGCTCAGTCGTTACGCGTCTGCCTTCAGCTCAGGTCATGATCCCAGGGTCCTGGGATCGAGTTCCGCATCAGGCTCCCTGCTCGGCGGGAAGCCTGCTTCTCCCTCTCCCACTCCCCCTGCTTGTGTTCTTGCTCTCGCTCTCTCTCTGTCAAATAAATAAATAAAATCTTAAAAAAAAAAAAGAACACAATAAGCTCTTATCAAAACTTAGCTATTGTTACTGCAAACTCCAAACAAGTTTGGGAAGAAGGAAATAGAAAGAAGATGTGATGGATCCAATAGGACATGGGAAAAGAAGCCAAGAAAGAGTCTGCTAAATGGAAAACATAAAATATGATGACAGAATTCTGTTCAAATATGCATCAACTGAACAATAAACATAGGTTGGTTATATTTATACATTAAAAGACTCAGATTTTCAGATTGGATAATAAACAAAATCCATCTATAAGAATAATCAGCTATAAGAAAAACCATTTTATATGACACAAAATGATTGACTGTAAAAGATAGAAAAAGGGCCAAATTCAAACTGTTGTGGCACCATCAATATTAGACAAAACTGACTTTAAGACAAAAATTATTATTAGGGACAAAGAGGATACTACATAATAATTGTATTAGTCAGTGTTATCCAGAGAAACAGGATGTGCATATATAGAAAGAAAGAGATTTATTTAAGAAATTGACCCACAAGATTATGGAAGCTAGCAAGTCTAAAATCTTCTGACTTATGTCCCAATTCAAGTCCAAAGGCTGGCAGCTTGCTGTGGATCCAGGAAGGCTGATGTCGCAGTTTAAAGCAATCAGACAGAACTCTCTTACTGAGGGAGAGTCAGGCTTTTGTTCTATTCAAGTCTTCAGCTCACGGAGTATGGCCTACCTGTATTATGGAGGGAAATCTCCTTTACTTAGTATACTTAAGTGTTGCCTTCATCCAAAACACCTTTAAAGAAACCACCAGCACAGCATTTGACCAAATTTCTGGCTACCTCACGGTCCTTTCAAGTTGTAACACAAAATTATTAATCATAGAGTCCAAAGGCAATCTGCTGTCAGAATTTCCTCCTGCTTAAGAGAGGTCAGTCTTTGTTCTATCAAGGCCTTCAAGTGATTGGATGAGGTCCACCTATCCATGTTATGGAGGGTAATCTGCTTTACTCAAAGTCCACTGACTTAAAAATTAATCTCATCCAAGAATGCACCTTCATGGAAACACCCAGAATAATGTTGACCAAATATCTGGACACCATGGCCTGGTTGAAGCATAAAATTAACCCTCACAATAATAAGAGAAGCAACACACCAGAAAGATGAAGAGTCCTGAAGTTGTGTTCTCTTAACAAAAGAACTGTAAGTCTACAAAGAAAAACTTGGGAGCGCTGTAGGAGAAATTAAAGTGAAAAACCCACAAACATTGTGAGACATGGTAGCACACTCTTTTTAGAGGCTGATATATCAAATATTGGTGGAAATTTGGTGCATTTTTAATATCTTTTTTTAAATAAAGAATTTTTAAAAAAATTTTTTTAGGGAGAAAGAGAGAGTGAGAGTGTGCAAGTGGAAAGGAGGGGCGGAGGGAGAGGAGAGAGAGAATTCCAAGCAGGCTCCATGCCCAGGGCAGAACCCAACACGGGGCTTGATCTCACAACCCCAAGATCATGACCTGAGTTAAATCAAGAGTCAGATGCTTAACCAGCCGAGCCAGCCCAGCGCCCCTTGAATATCATTTTTTAACACAGTCGATCTAAGAAAAATATAGAGATCCCTACTCCCAACATTCAGAAAATACAAACCCTTGTTATGTGCACCTGACACTTAAAAATTTTTCAAAAATGAGCACGTGCTCTGCTGAAGAGGATTTTCCACTTAAATGTACAAACGTATCATTTGACCCTAAAACAATACAATTAAAAATTATTTAAATATAGATAAAGAACCTCCCCTCTCCTGATTCCTTGTATTTTTTGAAACTAAAAGCACACATACTGAAACAAAATACAAATGATTGAGCCATTACTTTCTTGGTAAATCCATAGAACACAACCAGACCCAGTAAATTCATGGCATTATAGCTACATCTTTACATAGATTTATGTTCAGCACATGAACATTAGAGTCTGGCCAAAAATTTTACCAATTTACACAGGTTGTAAGCTGTTAAAACCTGTGACTTTGACAACGAGTCCATATATGTAGATAATAAACGTCCATCATGTATCGCTGGGCTACATTTGAGCTTGCTATTGGACAGTATCTAACAGAAATTAAAGCTCATTTTCAGACAAGTTGGTGAAAGTCAGTATTGACCAGTCAACACAGAACCACAGAGTATTTTCATGGAAAACAGACTGACGAAACGTCAAGCTTTCGAGCAGACAGAGGACCCATGGCAACTAAGTGAAATGCAGGATACTGGGTTGGAACTTGGACCAGAAAGGGGACATGAGTGAGAAAACTGGCAAAATTTAAAAAGAGCATACAGATGGGTTCAGAACACTGCATTAATGTCAATTCTCCCCATTTTGATTATTGTTCTAGGGTTTATGAGCTGTTAACATTAGGGGAACAATCAAGAGGTATAGGGAGCTGGGCACTTTTTTTTCTTTGCAGCTTCTCTGTAAGCCTAAATCTAAAATTGTATCAAACTAAGAAATTTCTAAGTTGATCTTTGTAATTCAAGCTTCATTCTTCCCCAGTCCTCCCAAGTGAAACATTTTTTTTTCCTTCTAGTATTGGGGAAATTTCACCAAACTCAAAATAGGGAGAGAGAGCTGCGTACTGTAATATTTGTACCTTTATGGTTACAAAGCCATAAGGACGTTGTCATTGAATTCAGCAGAGCAGAGTTAATCAATTCAGAAAATAAAGTGTGATCTCTGCGGAAGAGGAGTGATTTTGGAAGTTTTATTTACTCTTTATCTGCCATAGATCAGTGGTCTCCAAATCAATTTGAATAGCACACTGTTAAAAATCATACGCAGAGCCCAAATATGTAAAACAGATCAAAGCAAAGTTGTTCTCATCAGAGATGGGGGTTGCCTGAGCTCCTGGGACGGAGCCTCCCCACACGCCACCTCCCACCCACACACTAGACTGCTGAGGCATGGCTCCAGAACATTCTGGAACAGCCTGAAAAATACTACAGCAGAAGAGGGGAGATCGGATTCACACTCTGCTAATGATGAGCACACGTGAACCCTGATAATGACGTCAAGGCCACTACTTAGCGGACTCCCCAGGGGCACTGCTGCTAAGTAAGGGATCAGATTGTTCTCTCTTGTCTCCCTGAAGAAACGCATTCTAAAGGGACGCCACGTGTGAGCCGTGCACAAGTCAGTCCACGCACCTCCTCAGCGGTCATTTGCGTCCTCCAGGCACTAACGAGCAATAATGCATGTGGGTGAGTCTGTGACTGTGTACTTTCGGTCCCATAAATTAACTGTAAGAACCGTATTTTGTGGGGTTTTTTGTTTTGTTAAAGAGGAGGAAAGTCATGCAGCTTGGGATAAATACTAAAGAAGAGGGAGGGCTCTGTAGAAATCAATCTCCTGCTTTTATATACTCCCAAATCACACTCCTCAAGAGGGGGCCTCCAGCAGCCCTGTCAGTCGTGATAAAGCGATCAGTCTGAGATTTATTATGAGTTTTCTTTTCATGTGTTCAATGAAAAACGTCCCACAGGTGTGTTTATATTACCAGAGATAGATGAAGATTAATTGTGTGCTCAGGTGCTGAAATGCATTGACATATTTTCTAAGATTTAAGTTGTGTTAAGTCTAATGTTTTAAAAAAGGTGGGATGGCGGGGGTTGGGGGGGATCCCAGGATTCTCACAGAGAGAAGGAATAAGGGATCCTCAAGGACTAAAAGAAAAAACCAACTATCATTTACCTTTGGGAAATATTAATCTGACTTTCACCTTGAGGCCTAAGATATTATTTCTGGATACCCAAAAGGTCACAACTGCAGTCCTTTGAGGTTGAAAAACACGCCATGACCTCCTCACCTTAGCCTCCCCACCCAGTTTGGTGTCCTTACTCCTGAAGCTTTACTTCAGTCACAGCCCAAGACCCAGGAAGGAAAAGGGTCAGCTAGCGTTAAAATACAAGTGACTTTGAGGTAAAGGAAAAGTGAGGTTAAAATCCTCGGATCTTTTCTCTTAACTGTGTTTGTTACTGTAGCCAGAATATCAGAGGTCCATTTTGCACGTCTTCCCTTTACAAATGTCTGAAGGTTACACGTTGTCTTACATTGTGCAAGACTTAGTGCTCTAACAACTCTCTCCCATAAAGCTCTGGAGGGCAGAAATGAGTCCATTTCTGTTTTGTTGTCTGAGGGACACGTTTAGGTGATGACATTGACAATTAGTAGGTATTAAGGCTGTGGGTTGTGACAGGGTTCTGTGGAACTCCACAGTCAGCCCACCTGTGGTCAGTAGAAAGAAGACATTCCAAACTTTTTCTTTGTGCACTGTGAAATCAGCTGTCCAGCCTTGGGGATCCCAAAACAGAATACCTATTTCCAGGGGTTGCAAAAAACAAGCCTTGGGAAAGCAACAGAGTAGATCCCTATTTCCATCACTAAGAAAGAAGATAAATGTCCCTAGCATTCACTGCATAGTGACACTGACCACTCCGCATGACACTCTGTTGGGCCCATGACACGTGGAACACATGGCTGTCCTGAGGGCAGACTGGACTTCTGCATGCAGAGGCTTCGAAGTTCGTCAGTGTAATCCACCTGACATTATCCAGTATTTGCCAGCTAACCTTCGCAAGTGGATTGAAAGTTTCAAGAAAAAGAACTGCTTTGAGATGATACAAATACGCAGGCAAATTAAGCATAAAGAAATAGGGGGAGACGAACCATGAGAGACTAAGGACTCTGAGAAACAAACTGAGGGTTCTAGAGGGGAGGGGGGAGGGGGATGGGTTAGCCTGGTGATGGGTATTAAAGAGGGCACGTTCTGCGTGGAGCACTGGGTGTTATATGCAAACAATGAACCATGGAACACTACATCAAAAACTAATGATGTAATGTATGGGGATTAACATAATATAATAAAATGAAAAAAAAAAGAAATAGCAGAGGTGACATTTCTCCTACTTTACTATGAGCCTCTCTCAGCTATATTCAAAGGATATGATTTAATTTCCACAATAAGAGCAGATAATAAAGAAGAGAAATAACACCCCTCCACAGCCCTTACCTTATTCTTATCTGTTCAGGATACTCATGTGAATGAGTACAGGATGATAGGAGCAACATCAATCACTTTGCAAGCATGAGGTACCAGCATGAGGAGAAAAGCAAGCATGCTAAGGATGGCAGAAAGGAAAAAAAGGATGACCGTAGGTGCTGGATCACGCCACGGAGCTACTGTTCCATCCTGTGAGAGCCTCCTTTGTATAGTTTATTTAATACCTTTATGGCTGGCCACGGTGAGTCTAGTTTCCTGTCATTTGCACCTAAATGCATACTAACTGACAGAGTTTTTTATTAACAAAATGATAGAAAGCAGTGCTTTTTGAAAGAAACAGATACTTGTAAGTATTTGGAAAGAAGCAGATGATTATGTTTCCTTAATCTGTAATTTGTGGTAAAAATAATGTAAATGCATTATCCATTAAAAAAAAATCCTCACAGCTGCAAACTAGAAACTTAAAATCCTCTGAGCTGCTTAAAAGTTTTTTCCCCTCAAATTGGCCAAGTATGAAGATAAAAGACACATTTTCTATTAGTTTGGTGGTATAATTGATTGATAAAGGAATATGGAAGTTTAATAGCCAGAATTCAACAAAATCTTTGCATAGAAGTTTGAAAACCAAATATCATAGGTTTGAAAAACAATTCTTATAACTTAAGTAAAGCTCATGATCTATTTTTCTCACTCGGAATGATGAATCTTTGTGAAGGATTTTTTATTTTGTAATCATGATAGCCATTGAAACCAAGTAGTGAAAATAAACTTAACTTAAAAATAGACACTTGAATTGCTGTTTTATAAAACATAAACCAAAATTTTCAAAAGTAATAAAGCATATATTGCTTTTACCATAATCCATTATAATAATAATTTTATACTATTGGCATATATTTAATTACTTAAAATAGTCTTTTAAAATGTGTCTTATAGGGGTGCCTGGATGGCTCAGTTGGTTAAGCGTCTGCCTTCAGGTCATGATCTCAGGTCATGATCTCAGGGTCCTGGAACTGAGCCCCATGTCGGGCTCCCTGCTCAGCAACAAGCCTGCTTCACCCTCTCCCTCTGCCCCTCTCCTTGCTTGTGCTCATGCTCTCACTCTCTCTCTCCAATACATAAATAAGATCTTAAAAATATATATATATCTTATATTTGAAATTTTTTGGTAAATGTTTTATGATAGTGCATGATTTATAATTGATTTATATATTGAGTAAGTCCTCAAAAAATTTTTGCTAGAAAGGATGACATGCCAAGTATTGGAAATTACAGTGTTTTGTTTATCAATGAGATTTCTAATTTCTGTACATGCCTGGCTCTTCCACCCTTGACCCTCCCTTGACCTGCAGAGAGATTCATACGCAAAAAGCCTTCCTTTTTTCATGGGCTCTCGCATTGGAGTTCTTAGGGTTTCTATTCTATGTCTTTAAGAGGAATCACTCCTTGAGGAGCATCAGTAGTAGAAAATGTAGCAAGAATACTTACCAAACACTCACATGAGGCCAAGGTGAATCTTGTCTCACCCTATGTGTAGCCAAACTCCCATGTATGAAAACTGAGGACCTGGCTTTGTGGGAGAAATAGAGAAAAACCAGAACTTTCGCTTTCAAAACTGATGATTCCCACCTAATAAGCAGAAAGGCATTTAGTTGAAGAAAGGAATCCATTGAGTTCCCCTCAAAAATAAAACAAAACAACAATAACAAAGCTGCAAGAAGTCATGTAACTGAGAAATGCCTTAGATCAATGTACTTTTCTAAAAGGGGAAACATTGAAACTGGAGTCTTGGGTTTTACTGGCCCAAGGAAGGCATTCGCTGAGCACGCAGAGGTCGAGATGGCTTTGCGAGTCAGAGAAGGTAGAGCCTCCAGCAAACTCACGGCACTGAGGTCACTGTGCAGAGGTCAGCTGTCATACCCAAACCACGGCTGCAGGGTGGGGAGGACCAGTGCACTCATGAATAACATCCCCCTCTCCTCTTTTCTGCGTAACCTTGCTTCTTGATGGGAGGAGACTATCAGAGGCCCCATGGACTAGAAATGCTCCTGGCAAACTAGTCCAATTTTCAGTTAACTCAATTATTAAAGAGGAAGCGGGTCATTCTCTTCCTCACATTGACCTTTCTACCAAGAACCCGGTTTAATTTTCTAATTGTTTTAAAATTACTATAATTTTACAAAATGAGCCATGATTTCCTTAGAAAAGCTCTAAGACAGATAAAAGCAAAAAGTCAACTTTAACTATTTACTGTTTTGTCACTGAGCAGCTAAAAACCTATTTCGATGTATTCTTGTCTACTCTATTTCAATCTATTAATATTGAACAGCTGAGTTCTGTGGTCGGCAGGAAACATTAGAAATCAAGCTCCAAGTTCAAGTGTAACTGGAATGTCTGGGTCCTTGGGCAGGCCACTTAACCCCTGGGTCTGTAAAAAGAAAGGGTAATGCTGCCCTCCTCACAGGGCTCATGAGAAGATTAACCAATTAATAATCATTGAGTTCTTTGAAAGTATAAGGTGCTATGCAAATGCTAAGTAGTGTTATTATTAATGTTTCACTTGAAATTAGAGCTTGCAGGTGTCATAATTTTTTATGTAAGAACATAGCGAATATTCCACAATCAATCCTTTATTTCAATATCATTTAAATCATAAAGTTTATAACTGAATATTTTGATGCTATTATGAAATATAAAGTATTTGCTTTCTTATTTAAGGGAGGACTACCTAATATAAACACGTAGAAAGGAACAAAAGGAATATATTTTAGGGGTTTATTCAAGTCCAGAAAGCCTTGGGGACAGTTAATTCTATCCATGGAATTTTAATTGGATTGGTCAAATTCTAGGCAAAAAAAGAAAAAAGAATAAGAATAATAATGTTTTATTTAAAAACTCCCTTAAATATGAAACCTGGAACTATAAAAATTCTAGAAGAAAACATAAGGAAAGGACACCTTGACCTTGGCCTTGACAATGATTTTTTGGCTATGACACCAAAAGCACAAGCAACACAAGGAGAAATCAGAGCATGGGACCACATCAAGGTAAAAGCTTCTGCACAGCAAAGGAAACCATCAACAGAATGAAAAGACAGCCTATGGAACGGAAGAAAATATTTGCAAATCATGTATCTTATAAGGGGTTAAGATCTAAAATACACAAGGAACTCATACAACTCAATAGCAACTAAGTAAATAAATAAATAATCTAATTTTAAAATGAGCAAAGCACCTGATTAGACACTTTTCCAAAGACCTACGAATGCCCAAGATACATGAAGAGATGCTCAGCATCACTAATTGAGGAAATGCAAAAACAAAACAAAACAACACAACAACAAAAGACCCACAATGAGATATCACCTTATACATGTTAAAACAGCTATTATCCAAAAGACCAGATCACTAGTGTTGTGAAGAAGTGGGGAAAAGCAAACCCTTGTGCACTTTTGCCAGGGATAGAAATTGGAGCAGACACTGTGAAAAGCAGTATGGAAATTTTTCATTAAATTGAAAATAGAGCTAGCTTGTGATCCAGCAACTCCACCTCTGGGTATTTATCCAAAGGAAAAGAAATCAGTATCTGGGAGAGAGATCTGTATTCTCATATTCACTGAAGCATTATTTATGATAGCTAGCATATGAAAGCAACCTAAGTGTCCACTGATGGATGAATGGATGAAGAAAATATGAATATATATGAATATATATATACATAAAAGTAATATATATTCAGCTATGAGAAAAGAAGAAGTCCTACCATTTGCAACAACATGGATGGAACTTGAAGGCATTATTCTACGCGAAAAAAGTCAGACAAGAATATTGAGAGTATTTCTCTAAAAACAAATACTGTTTGTTCTCACTTATCTGTGGAATTAAAAAAAAAAAAAGCTGAACTCTTAGAAACGGAGAGTAGAATGGTGATTGCCAGGAGCTCAGGGAAATAGGGAGATGCTGGTCAAAGGGTTCTGACTTCGGGGCGCCTGGGTGGCTCAGATGGTTAAGCGTCTGCCTTCAGCTCAGGTCATGATCTCAGGGTCCTGGGATCGAGTCCTGCATCAGGCTCCCTGCTCCTTGGGAGCCTGCTTCTCCCTCTGCCTCTCTCTGTCTCTAATGAATAAATAAATAAAATCTAAAATAAAAATAAATAAATAAAATCTAAAAAAAAAAAAAAAAGGGTTCTGACTTCCAGGTATAAGAGGGGTATATTCCAAGGATCTAACCCACAGCATGGACCATAGTTAAAATACTGTGTTGTCTACTTGAAAGTCGCTCTGAGAGTAGATCTTAAGCATTCTCACCATGGCAACAACAAGAACTAAAAGGTAATTATGTGATGTGAAAGATGTGTTGATTAAGTCTATTTTGGTAAACATGTTACAATATATGCATGTGTAACAAATCATCACATTGTACACCTTAAACCTACACAGTGTCATATGTCAATCACATCTCCATAAAGCTGGAAAAAGCTAATGAGAATCAAGAGACTTCCAATATGATAACTGTTGCTTTTATTGACTCGAATATTCTGAAGTTGTTTTCTGTATTATTGATTTATAAATCACACTGTACTTCACAAATATTGGTGAAGTAAATATAAACATATAAAACATAAAAGTATGTTAAACATAAATAACATACATATAAAATAAGTAAAATAAACAAAATAAAAATTTAAACAAAAATAAAATAATATACATATAAAAATAATATTCATGTTATTAAATACATATAAGATTATATTCAAATTTAAAATATACCAAACATTGGGAAAAAAGAGAGACATTTAAGAAGAGAAAAGCTCTGTTTATTATTTCAGGGAAGTATACTTGTAATAACATATGTCAATTTATATTTTACAAATTACTTTTCAAAAAATATCATTTAATCATAAATTGTATTCATCTGAGAGCCTCTTAGTAACCAGGGTGAAAGAAATAATTAGTTTATACAGTCTTACCTTAAAAAAGGAAGCTTACAGATTTTCTTGGACGATCTCCTGAAAGAATACATTAGTTGGACCTTACATCAATGACTTCAGGATACAGCTAGTTTTCATCTTTCTTAGTATTTTGTAAAATAACAGGAATTTTCTTCGTGTGGACTTTTGCCACATCATTTCCCTACGTATGCAGAGCTTCTATCTCAAAGTCCCCATTCAGTGTTGACAAGCCTTCAATAAGGCTTGTGGTCCAGGCAAACAAGAGCATACCTCAAACTGTTCTCATCATGTTGAATGCTAACCCTAAGAGTTATCAACACGGAATGTGCTTGTCTGCATGTGTAGTGTATGCATGTGTGCATGCATTTGCATTCCAATTAAGCAGGCAGCTTTACAGTTAGGAATATTGAAATTCAGGCATTGAACATGGAAGTAAATCGCAACAATCACAAACAATTTAAAACAATAAGTAAACAAGAGTGCAGTTCTCACCCGTCTTTAACGGGCACTATGAGATACAGAAGAAAGGAAATGTTTTTGAGAAGTCAGCGGTGCTTACAGACATCCTCTGACTTAATCCCCTCAACAGTGGCCCTGATGAAGGACTTCCAGCCTTTTCACCAGTGAGGAAACCAGGGTTTGGGAAGGACCAACTGCTCCGTGTCCGCGTGGCCCCTTCTCTGCAGGCTGGCTCACCCCATGCGGCCGCCCACACACTACACCTCTTTTTCACTTTTGTTTAAAATAAAACCACAGTCATTAGATCCAAAGATCAATATTGTCTCAAGTGTAGATCTCAATCTATGGCTTTATCCTTTTCAAACAAAACTCTCAGTTCCACTTCTTACACGATTGGAACCTGCTCCTTTTTGCTCACAGGAAAAAAATTCAGATATCCTTTTATGGCTTGTATCATTGCCTTCATAGGAGAGCAAATAGTCTTAACTTCAATTACATTTACTACATCAGAAAACAGAATATGCTTGATTTTGTCCTTTAGACATAACCTAATGACAGACCAATATTGAAAGTAAGTGATTGCCTGAAGTCCATTTCAATTCACAGCATCCAATATGTCTAGTATAAAATAATAAAGTGTTCCTAGAAATATTAGAAGAAACACCATTATTTAATTACCATAAGGCCTTCCGGGACAGAAATAAAACGTGATTTACGTGGATGAGCACGGGGGTGGGTTAAGGACTGAAAAGGCATTATGCAGATGAAACATGAAATGCTAGGAGAAAAGAAAGGAAATTGTGGATACGCCAGCAAAATGATAGATAAAATGCTAAAACAAATAAAATAATAAATAGGGAGGAAAAAATCTACAGTGATATTTTGTATTATTGAGGCAGAAGCAAAGTGCTCAAGCATCAAGGGCCAACAGCACTTCAGACATTAAATAAAGTAATTTTTTTTCAAAGCCAACAGGGAAAGAAATCATGGAATAAACTTCTTAATTTCTATTTCTCATAAGATGGCATATTCCTTTTGGTGAATCAGATTAGTTAAGCAAATGATTTGGTTGTAAAATGCGGTGGGTCTGTGAATGCGTTTTGACCTACAGGGCTCAAAATCACAGCATATAACCAAAATGTGTTCAGGGAGAGATTGGCTAAGAAAAAAACCAAATAAGAAACATACATAATACCGTTGGTAACCAAGTAATCCAAAGTTGTAAGGAAAACCAAGTCGTTATAAAAAATCAGTTGTGTTGCTATATAGTTTTGAGATTTACTCCTCAGAAATACAAACACCAGTAGTTAGGGATGCAAGATCAATTGCAAAAGTATACAACATATTTCAATAGATGGTGCAATTCAGCATGTAAATTGAATTTAGTAAATTCACTTAGAAAGTGCTTCAAAACACCATGAAATTGTTGGTGCTGTGGTTAGATCACCCCCCCTCTCTCTGAAAATGGCTGTTTCTTTCCCTGTGATGGCCTGAGCCTCAGCACCGTGGTTTTAAGGAATTTTTAGATTCATTGCAAAGTTTAGGCTTTCGACAACCTCGTACCTTAGTTATTTACCCTGGTCCAAAAAAATCAAGGCTCATTTCATTTGAATTAATATAAACAATTTAAGTAAAATGAAATTTAAATAATTTTAAATATATATACAGGGCTCTCATAAATATTGAATAATAATCTTTATTTTTTATTTATTTTTTTAAAGATTTTATTTATTTATTTATTTATTTGAGAGAGAGAATGAGAGAGAGAGAGCACATGAGAGGGGGGAGGGTCAGAGGGAGAAGCAGACTTCCCACTGAGCAGGGAGCCCGATGCGGGACTCGATCCCGGGACTCCAGGATCATGACCTGAGCCGAAGGCAGTCGCTGAACCAACTGAGCCACCCAGGCGCCCCTGAATAATAATCTTTAAAAGCTATAGAGAAAAGTGACCACTTACCCATCGGAGGACGCTGTTATCTTGAGGCCTGAGAGTGAGGCTTGCTTCTCGCTCCCATTCCATGACAGTCAGGGGCAAGCAGGGGCCTGGCTCTGAGTTGTCTCCATTCCAGGACCTTGATGACCATAGTACCTGTGAGGAACATTGCTGGACACAGTGGACCCCACCCTGGACTCGAATCATCTGTGCATAAGCAGCCTAGGCCAAGCACAGGTGGCAGAAAGTGGGATGTGACCAGGACCCCGGCAGGCGGGGACCAGAAGCCACCACTGGTGATGTGTCCACAGCTGTTGGTCCCGTGGTATGGAGACCAGTGGGACAATTCAATCCTAGCAGACAGTAGGTCTACTTAGCAGCTTTTAAAATAATTTTGATGAAGTCAGTGATGCTCCCACCAACTTGGCACAGCTTGTCAGTTTGGAAGCTAGAGCTGTCCTCCAAAAGTCAAAGAATGTCCAGCAGTGTGACCTTGAGGGCTAGAAATGCAGATGGAAAAAAAAAATACTGAAGCTTAGAATTTTTCAAATCTTCCCTCATTGGGTAAGATACTCCCAGAGACATTTTGGGGAGTGAGAACATTCCTACAAAGTAGAAAGTATCAGAAAAATAAACAAGAAGCGGTGTGACTTAGCTCCCACTGAGACATCACTTCAGTGGAAACCCCTCACTCACAGACGATAGGGTAGAGGATGCTCTGTAGAGGCCAAGAAGGGAAAGCAATGAAAACCATGACTTTACATAAATGCATGTTACCTCTTACGTGCCAGTCTGTTCTCGAAGTATCTGAAACTTAAGATGACGCTGTGTGAGGAAACATCTGCCATTGTCTGTGGAGACAGCTCCATGTGCATTCCCTGGCATGGCGGCCAAGCCCCGCTGATGTTTTCCCGAACCTCAGCACTGAACTCTGCGGGAATCCCCAGTTTCTCCATCTTGCCTCCATGAACTCCGGCCAAAGGGCTCTCCCGTTGTCCACCTGCGTGATCCTCTCCTGCTGATCCTTTGGGCTCTGCCAGACTGCTCTGTGTGGTCAGTTGTGGTCTTTGTCCACCAGCACCCACCAAGGTGGCAACTTTCTCACCCGGTGGCATCTATTCATGTGTATTGATTTGGGTTTTGTTTCCCCAGCTCTAAGCTTTTTTTTATAGTCTTTAATTCTAGCAAATGGTCTCACTCCTTAAAAGTTATTGATCAGAATGAAATTGAAAAACAAAATGAGCCACAACAGTGAAAATAAGAGATAGCCCCAAAATAGAACCCGGTATATATGAGAACTTTGTATTTGACAAAAACTTCAATGCAAAACAAGGACAAAAGAGGTATTATTTGGCAAATGATTAGCAAGTTGAGGGAAAAGTACGGAAATAGCTCCCCCTCATAGACACCAGAATAAATTCTGAGTAGATCAAATTATTAGGTGAGGAAAAAAACCCAAAATAGGGAAGAAAATACATACAAAAATAACTACATGATCTCTGATTAGAAAATAAATTTCCATGCATAAAATTTATGAAAGAAATTACAAAATATTACTAAATTGGATTACAAAAAAGAATATAAAACTTTTATATTCCATAAATGTCATAAATAAAATTTAATTGTGCCTTCTCAAGCAATAACAGGTGGGAAAATTATTTTATAAATACATTAAATATTTTTATAAATGTATATTCATATATTTATATAAATACTTATATTTTATATATTTACATACACACATTTTATAAACGTAAAATACTTCTGTTTTATATAAATACATAATATACAAATGATGCATATTTTTGTGGTTATATTGATCATGACAAAAATGCAAAAATAACCTAAATGTCCATAAATAAGCATTAGTTACATAATCTTTGACCACTGATACAATGGAATATACTTATGGTATGTTAATCAGGATAAGAAAAGCTCATGTTAAAAAATGAAACGAAGAAAAGACTCAAAGAAATATAGGAATATTTTAGCAAGCTCATATTATAGAAGCTTTTTATTGATATATTTATATTTTTGCATATTTCCAGTTTTTCCTCAAAGTGCAATTTTACGACTAAGAAAATGTGTTTTAATTTTTTTAAAGTCAAAATAAATATTGGTGGAGGTGGAAAGAAAATTATTAAAAATTTTTAACATTTAATCTTAAGATTCCAATGCACTCCCAAATATCAGCAGTCTTTTCGACCATTAACTTTTAATTTTTGCAAGATGAATATTTTAACTTTTTTCCTGTCTCATTCCTTAATTGGTATGATTTTTTTTTTTAAGATTTTATTTATTTGACAGAGAGAGACACAGCGAGAGAGGGAACACAAGCAGGGGGAGTGGGAGAGGGAGAAGCAGGCTTTCCGCTGAGTGGGGAGCCTGATGTGGGGCTCGATCCCAGGACTCTGGGATCATACCTGAGCCGAAGGCAGATGTCTAACCGACTGAGCCACCCAGGCGCCCTTAATTGGTATGATATTAACGTGCCAATTCATAGAGATCTAGCTAAAAGCAAACCAACGCATGTTGTTTCATTGCACATTCTGCAAAGAGAGGGAAAATTTGCCTTGACAAGCTTGCAAAATTTTCTTGGAATAAGGAAATTGTTTTGGGTGACTCATCTACCCCAGTGCGCTGGTTTGTTGTGGGTAATTCCTCCATATGCCATTTGAATGAAAGAGCTGCTCATGACATCAACTCACTAAATGACACTCCTGCATATAAACTGGTAGAAAGGAAATAAAAGTAACACTTCTCAGTCCAGATCCGGAGAGATGAGCAATTCCAGCAAGTCCCATCCTTCAAGGAGCTTGCCTGTGATTGAGATGAGTGCCACCCACGTGCTCACAAAATCCAACCACAGCTGAAATTATTCATATGTTCTTTAAGGTCTCAGGGAGGTAAGGCAGAAGGAACAGCCAGTCATTGTCTGAATCAACTAAAATACCAACAAACACCATTTTCTTCAGGTCATGGTTCTAGAATTAGGGACAAAATTACTGTAGAACCACAGATGTTATTGAGGAGGTGGATCTCTTGCATATGCATCACTTAATCTGTAAAGACAGATAACTCCATTTGTATTGAATTATAAGGTATATTAAAAAAAAAAAAAAAGCAGTCTTGGAGTCTGAGGACCTTCACTTATGGTCCTAGCCCTGGGATTGGCCAAAAGACTTTGGCCAAGTCTCCAAAGCTCTTTCCTTTCCTCATCTGGGAAATGGGTGGAGAAACAAACACCTCAAAATGTGGTTTTTATCAAGCTCAAACTCAGAAGGAAAAACGAAACCCTTTTGTAAACTGAGGAAAGCCCCTTGTGCACTGTGAAGTGTTTTACAAAGAAAGTGTGGTGAGGCCAAGTATTAAACATGGAGCTTTGCTGCCTGCCAGCCACCGTGCACTGGGGATGCAAAGTGATAGCTTTGGAGTCCCGGCGATGCCTTGATTCATTTCAGAATGACAGTGAGAAGACTGATGGCATCATCCGAGCCGTCCAACACAAACAAGCTTTTGCATCATCTTGCCAATCGGAAAGACAGCTGCCGCCTGCAGGACCAGCCCCCGACCTTCTGCTCTCTGGAGGTCCAGTTGGTATTGGGAGGAGATCTGTAATGCACATTTCCTAATGATTCTGTGGCCATCTCAGGCCTGACCCAGAGAATCTCATCTGAAATTAGCAAGCATCTAATTGCTTTTTAATTTAAAGCAATTAGAAAGAAGGGCGCCACCAAATACCATTTGTGAAGCACGTATCACAATGAGAATGACTGAAGGAGCACAGGTTGGGCGTCTGTGAATTGCAAATGCACTTCTGTGCATAACTAGCCCTAAAATGCCTGAAAATCAATGAGTTGGAAAGGAAAGTTATGATAGCTGCCCATAGTAGTGTGGGGCCATAATTATAATGGTTTCATTTTAAAATATGAATCCTTTGAGTTTTCTTTTTAGGAACTTACCTTGTAACTTCGTCACAACACTAATAGTTGTACAGAAACTCAGAATACGAGAATATCCACTGGGTCTTGAAACCCAGAGGAGGTACTATGTAAAGAAAACAAGAAGTGATGCGGGGTTTCTCCTCCCTGACTCCTCCCTCCCCCACCTCCCTCCCTCCTTCCTTTTTGCTACTTTCCTTCCTCCTCCTTTTATCACTTCCTCTCCTTGTCCTTGCATTCAGGAAATACTACTTACACACCACACTTGTGGGGATATAAAAATAAAGCAGAACTATCATATTTCTAAATATAACACAAAACCATAAGAAAGGAGAAGCACCAAATTTATTATGTGTTTTTCAGAAGCTTTCAGAAATCTTTTCTATGATATATATCAAGGAAAATATACGACAGTGTAGGGAATAGTGGAATTTGGGGCTTTTCCTAAACTGGCAGAGAGTGGTTTCATTCAGGGCCAGCATATATTTAAATTCTACAATTCAAAAAACATCTGTTCCCTAGATAATAGCAAACAAAATCAAACAATGATGGCCGGGTTCAGGGGTTGGTGTTCGAGACACTCCCATGTCACTATGGGTAAAAGAACACAGCATCACGTACAATCTGTCAGTGTAGGGGAGAACTTGTTTTAAATGCGCATGCACCCTGTAGGACTGGGATTTGAATTCGAGTCCTTTTTTCATCAATGAAGAGCTGCCTACCAGTCCCAAACACTGGGAGGTACCACTGTGAGTAAGAGACAGTCCCTGACTTCAAGAGGCTTAGACTCTGGCAAGGGAGAGAAAGAGAAGTTATCCTCTCACACTAGAAAATAACAGAATGACAAAAAAATACAAAGAAGCACAAGCAAAACAGTGCTCAGAGTACAGAAATACAGCCCTGGGAAAGGATCAAAACCTCTTACTGGCTTCTGGGATGAAGGTGGGGAGATAAGTTAGGATTTTTAAAGGGTGGGGGAGAAAAGCAGGAGATCCATGGGTTTAAGGAAGAGCATAGCGGAGATGGGCAGTGACAGACCCCCAACATCTGCCCAGCACGGGGCACCGGAATGAAGACGCAGACGGGGACAGGAGAGAGCAGTGTGGGATTAAGGACCACCCCTCCAGGGTGTAGGAAGGTGGATATAGGTGAAGAACCACCTGCAGAAGGAGGCAAGTCCAATTCTACCAGCTGCAGATGGCCCTCTCTGGCTACCAATGGCCAAGTGTGGGTGTCCTCTGAGGGCACACATCCAGAGCCCTTCTCCCTGGATGCCTGGGGTGCGCAGTGCTGGTCATGCTGTGCAGCCCTCTGAGGTCATTCCCAGAAGGTCAAAGTGACCTTGGGGACACAGCAAAATCCCGTTGTGAAATGCATCACCACAACCCTCCTTACCACACACGTTCCCTACTGGTTTCCTTGTCTCTTAACACTCCCGGTATGACACGATTTCATGACATTTCTAGATTTTCAGCTCGAGGGCAGCCCTTCGCTGAGAACAATGGATTACCAAAGCTTTGTTTTCATTTTGGCCAGGCTCCTCTTCTGGTGGATGGCAAAACTGTGCCCCCAACCAACCTGTCTCCCTCAGCGCCAGCATCCCTCAGTCAACGATTTGCCATGTGGTCCCTATCTTCTGGAAACGTGCACGTTGCACGTTCATTTCAACAGCGAACAATGAAGAAATTACAATTGTTTCCATTCACGCGTCGCTTGATGAGGGTCGCGGGATAATGGCAGCAGTGCATGGAAATCTAAAACTTCGCTGTTCCAGGGAAAGCTCCTACACATGGATAACTACATCCTGATTCAGAGGGTTTGCAGAATAATAAAACAATATATACATCGTTTTATTTTGTTTTGTTTTTCTTCCTGCATCATAGAGGACTAAGGGAGAAAAGGGGAATAATATGCTGGCAAGGTATGAAAAAGGAACGGATTGTGATGGTAATAGACGATTACATCATGCATTACCATAGCAACTAAACTTATAAAATAACAATTATGTTAGCAGAACTTATTTGAAATAGCTTTCTTGATAGTTGATATACAACCCCGGTGAAAAGATGAGACAGATAAATAGAAAGATTTGTTCTTTCAATTGAGGTTTGATTCACTATTTGTCTCTGTTCTTGATTTTTCCCCATTATACTCTGAACTTCTTTAGAGGAAAGAAATATCCTTTTGTCTCTTTGATGGAATAAAAGCAATGCTTAAACCTTTCTCTCTACCTTTTTCTGTTTGGGAAAAGCTCTACCATTATTTACTTTACTCAAAAGGGAGCGGAGCACACGTTCAGCAGGTACAACATATGTAACAATAAGAAAATACCATGGGGAAGTATTTCCCCAGAACAAAAAAATAAAATGAAAATAAAGTGTCAGTGAAACCAGCTACAAAGTTCACATCCATTGTGAAGGCATCAAATGGAAGAAGTTTGAATCCATTCCTTGTGTAAGTTAGGTTTCATTTTTGTTCAAATCCACATTATGAAAGAAATATAATAGAAAGAAACATAACATTTATCTTGTAGAATTGGAATACTTTATGCAAATCTACCTTGCAAGTACCTTGCTACAAAATCGTTTTAATTTTTGAAAAGATATTTGATGGTCTACACAAAAAATATTCCTGATAATTTAGTGACCCGATAGACCTGCTTTACAGCCAAGCGGGTCTTTTTCTTCTTTCTTTCTTTCTTTCTTTCTTTCT
The DNA here is from genome assembly GCF_029215605.1 of Mirounga angustirostris. Lineage (NCBI taxonomy): Eukaryota > Metazoa > Chordata > Mammalia > Carnivora > Phocidae > Mirounga > Mirounga angustirostris. The sequence goes on along the minus strand of NW_026991722.1, from coordinate 3,170,462 downwards.
TTCTTTCTTTCTTTCTTTCTTTCTTTCTTTCTTTCTTTCTTTCTTTCTTTCTTTCTCTCTCTCTCTCTTTCCTCCCGTTTTTTCTTTATTTCAAGAAATGTGGAAAACATTAGCCAAAATTGTGTTGGTCTGTACAATTTTATTCTGTTAAAGACAGGTTTTATGATACATTTAGCCCTTTAAATGACACTAATAGTCTCTGGAGACACATGGGGTTTTCCTTTCTTGCAACAATTAGGTCCATTTCAATGCTGTTTGGATAAGTTGAAACAATTCAGTTACTGTATGTCTGCTCCTAGGTATGTACTGCAAGCCCAGAGGAGAGCACCGAAGTTACCTAAACAATAAAGTTTTAGCCAACTTTAGACATGTACCAAACGATTTGCTTTTTCCATATTTCACTCTCTTACTTTGCTCTCATTTCGTAGAGAAGGAGAATAATAATAAGACCTTCTGAGGTGTGTGCTGGTCAGAGAGCAGCTCAGTAATGAGCATTATTAATCACAATTGGGTTCTTTCCTTCTCCCTCTCTGGAGTTTGAAATGTGTTTCCCACTAGAACCAAGAAAGTTTATTTGACTTCTTCATTTTGTTTTGTTAATCAAGCAAGTTAGAATAAATACATATGCATAATTAGACACACACATTCTGCTTTTCAGGTGAAAACATATTTTGGTAGTTAAAAATCTGTTCAGAATATGTATTTGTATGTTGCTCCATTGAGTTCAATTTATAATCAAATTATTACTGACTGAAAAATAAGGAAGTCAGAGGAAGTAATTTAGTGAATTCCAGATCTGCACATTTGGCTTAGCTCATACTTTTCAGTTTAATCACTGGGAGAAAAGAAGTCCACAAAGGGCTCCACTTCAGCCAAAGCTCCCTGGGTAATACTATTCACCTCTTTTAGACATCTGATCTGCAAAAATTACCTTATTAGAAAAATTGCAAAAAGTCCTTTATTTTTTTTTCTTAATAGGGGCACATGTTCTTTTTTTATTCTATGGGAAAAGAAATAGGGATTCTTAATAAAGCTGGAAAAATGATTTCAAGATTTTGGAGACTTGAATTATGGAAATAGCCCAAGTGTCCATTGAGTGATGAATGGATAAAGAAGATGTGGTATCTATCTATCTATCTATCTATCTATCTATCTATCTATCTATCTATATACAACGGACTATTACTCAGCCATAACAAAGAATGAAATCTTGCCATTTGCAATGACGTGGATAGAACTAGAGTATTATGCTAAGTGAAATAAGTCAGAGACAAATACCATATGATTTCATTCGTGTGTGGAACTTAAGAAACAAAGCAAATGAGCAAAAGGAAAAAAAAAAGAGAGAGAGAGAGCTAAACCAAGAGACAGACCCTTAGCTACAGAGAACAATCTGATGGTCACCAGAGGGCAGGTGGGTGGGGGGATGGGTGAAATAGGTGATAGGGATCAAGGGTTAAGGATGAGCACCAGGTTTTATACAGAAGTGTTGAATCACTATATCATACATTTGAAACTAATATTACATTGTATGTTAACTAGAATTTAAATAAAAACTTAAAAAAATAAAAATAAATAAAAGCACGAGACCAGTTTTCTGTTTCTGTACCCCCATCCCTTACTACTAAGGACATTGTCTTGCATAGGGTATCTTGTATACATTAGATATAGTTACTGATCAATGATGCAAAGGAGACTTCAAGAATTGTTTAGCTAATCATCTCTTCAAATGCATCTTTCCATAATTCTTAGACTTTTCTGGTGTGTGTTTGAACCAGGTTTTTCCTTTACTGGCTCTTGCTCATCCTACATCTTCTAGAAAAAGCACTTGGCACTTGTTCTAGATCCTTACCCACCTTGACTTGGTCACCGTATCCTGTATTGTTGCTTCTTGCCTAGACCTGGGACCTTGGAAATTATGTGCTGCACTTGAAGAATCTGGTCCTCTGGGGTCGGACCCTATGGCCCCAGTCTGAGTGGCCAACCCTGCTTGTCTCTCGCCATGCTTGGTTCTGAAGCACCAACCTCAGTGACTCCCATGACTTTCTTCCTGCCTCCATGCCCAAGAGAGGGGATTCAGAGAGGGTGGGGGAGTTTTCACACTCTCTCATACAAAGGTCGACACTTTACCTGTTCAAATAAACCATCAACATTTTTTCTGATATTAACATGTTGTGTTTCTCCCTTTCTTCAAAGTCTGTCCCACCAATCCATTTTTAAAATATCTACATTTGTTTATTTTATGAGGCATATTTTTATACTTTTAGTCTCTCTTCTTACTTTTCAGTATGCTCTACTATAAACATATTTTTTTTCCTCAAAAGCATTGTACTGTTAAATTGAATCCTGAGCTCCTTTGAGATAAGAGGCTACTCACCTCGGGGTCCCCAGAGCTCCTCAGCATACTTATTACCCAGTGAGCACTCTGTAGGTGTTTGTTGATCGGCTAGATTAATTAACATAAGTACAATAACTTGTACATGGGATTACTGCATTCCTACATAAATATATACCTATTCTCCATCAAAGACTCATGTCAACCATTATCTGTACTCTATTTCAAGCCAAGGATGACCTTTTGTTGAAATGCTGTTAATGTGGTGGTGAACGTATAGTCTGTTGAGACAGTTTGCAATTTCAATTAAATTAATTGCAGCTTCCAGCTCAGCCCTCGAGTAGATGCTTTTCCACAGAGTTGGTGGAGACCAGGGTGGGGGAAGCTGCACTTTCAAATCTGTGGTCTTTGGGGGCCTCCTCAGGGTGAAATCTGGGACGTGATGTGGCTCCTTCCTTTCCAATCATCTATTTTCCTCAGGCCACTCGTCATCTGCTGGCCGTGAAGTGAGTTCTAAGTTTTCCATTCCTTGTGTCGGCGCATGACATGCTGTGTTTAATTCTCATAAGAGGACATCTCTATCTTGGTTAAATGAATGAAAAGGGTGAATCCAAAGGTTGCATGTTTTTCTTTGTACAGATCACTAACTAGTCACATATGAAGGTTCTAATGTCTGAAGTAAAATACAGAGAAGTAGAAACATGAATTTATTTCCTTTTCAAACTTGATTTCCATTTGATTTAACTGAAATAATTGCCATTGAATATTTTCCCACAGGTCAACTTTATTGTCTCGATATGGGACAACCATGTGACAGAAACTTAACACAGCACTCACGCTGAATTCAAGGAAGGCCAGATCAAAATGTGCGATAACATTTATCTCTAATTTTGAAGATCCTTTGTCCTATTTTTTCTCCCTCAAAGCCACTCCACATTAATTTATTGTTATTAGCCTCTTCTGCTAAAGCTCATCTGTCACACAGTGGATGAAATAATATGCTGTTTAGTATTCTCTGCATAAGATAATACAGGCCTGGCATGACAATGCTGGTCATTTCTTTGTATGGAAAACCCTGTGATAATGTTGGGCATCAAGCATATTTAAGCGGAGATATCTGTTGTGAATGTGTGTGTATCTGCATGAGCGTGTGTTTGCCAGACTATGAGATCCACAGTGAAATGATCCCGAACCAGAAGTGTGCGAATGAACAACAAATGTGAATTCTGAACACCACAGGACGTCCGGTCTCAGTGCTCTGGGATATGATTAGCTCCTGAGTTGTGGAACTCCGTGAAACCAAGACACATCTCAGTGGAACTGCACATACAATGGGAGAAAAACAGAAAGGAAAGGGAAAATACAGTCAAAGTGAAACAATAGGCCAAAAAATAGGAGCTGGCAATCATTAGTGTCGATTACCTTCGCTCAGCTCACATGTGACCAAATATGAAAATGGTTTTGGGACTGAGTTGCTGAAAAATTCAACAGATAGAGAGAACTGGGGCATAATAATGTCCTTCTGGAAGGCTTAATTTGGGGTGTGGGGGAATATGGTTTTATGTTTCTTATTTTTAGACACTCTGGTAAGCAGCAATTTGTAGTGGGTGGAAATGACAACAAACGGATTCTGTGGGCAAGAGGACAATAAGACAAGATGCTGCCTCTAAAATGAGTTCTTTCTATTTAAAAGCAGAGAAAAAGCTGCTCTTGTAACATCAGATTAGAAGGTCAGTGTAAATACTTTGTAAACAGGAAGAAGAAATTAGTGTTCTAGATAGGCTACTAAGGGAGGGCTGGACATTTTTGATGGCATGCGCTGCAGGTGGGCAAACACGGAGAAAGGGTGGAGAGATCTATTCACCAGCCCTGTGGCCAGTGACACCTGTGTCTCCAGCATCACGACCCCCAGCCACACATAGACAGAGGAATAACGACCCCCCCAAACACACACAGAGGAATAACGACCCCCCAAACACACACACAGGGGAATAACGACCCCCCCAAACACACACACAGGGGAATAACGACCCCCCAAACACACACACAGGGGAATAACGACCCCCCCAAACACACACACAGGGGAATAACGACCCCCCCAACACACACACAGGGGAATAACGACCCCCAAACACACACACAGGGGAATAACGACCCCCCCAAATACACACAAAGGGGAATAATGACCCCCCAAACACACACACAGGGGAATAACGACCCCCCCAAACACACACACAGGGGGATAACGACCCCCCAAACACACACACAGGGGGATAACGACCCCCCCAAACACACACACAGGGGGATAACGACCCCCCCAAACACACACACAGGGGGATAACGACCCCCCCAACACACACACAGGGGAATAACGACCCCCCCAAGCACACACACAGGGGAATAACGACCCCCAAACACACAGGGGAATAACGACCCCCCCAAGCACACACACAGGGGAATAACGACCCCCAAACACACAGGGGAATAACGACCCCCCCAAACACACACACAGAGGAATAACGACCCCCCCAGACCAGGAAGTGTGTATCCATTCAACAAATTATTAAACACTGAGGTGTGTCAGGGGTCAAGCAGATGTACACAGGGGGTGGGGGGCAGTTGTAACCACTGGGCCAGGAAATCAGAAAAGGGGGGAGGATTTCATGGGGTCAGAGGGGAAAACAAGGGAAGTGTCATTAGTGTTGGTGCCCAAACCCCTGGGCAAGCTGACACTCATGTCTTTTGACATGAGTCAAACGTCATTTCTCCATCTTTAAAGTGAAAGCATGGAGCCCAAGGATTGCCAGGACGTTTTTGGTTTCCTATTTAAAATGAGACTGCAGCAAACTCTGGTATATACAGTTAGCCAAGTGTGTTTGGATTAAACACATCTTTACGAGGTTGAGTCTTCCAGTTAATGGACAAAGTCATCTCTCCATTTGTTCAGATCTTTGATTTCTTTCATCAGCATTTTGTGGTTTTCAGCGTACAAGGCCTAGACACGTTTTGTGAGATTTACACCTAAGTGTCTGATTGGTTTTGGAGTTATTATAAATGGTACTGTATTTGCAATTTTGGCTTCCACTTCTTCACTGTAATAGGAATTTTGTGCACTGATTTTGTATTCTGTGAATCTGCTGATTTAACTTATTAGTTCCCAGGAAGGTACATAAGAGGTTGTTTCTTTGTTTGCAAATTCCTTGAGATTTTCTATCTAGACCATCATGTTTTCTTGCAAACAGGAACAGATTTATTTTTACTTTCTGATCTGCACGCATTATTATTTCCTTTTCTTTCCTTATTGTGATGGCTGGAATTTGCAGCACTATGTTGAGTAATTGTGATGAGAGTGAACATCCTTACTTCTCAAGTTTGGGGGAAAGCATTTACATTGGGCATGATGCTCGCTATGGCGTTCTGTAGATGCTGTCTATCAAAATGAAGACATCCCCTCTATTTCTAACTTGCTGAGAATTTCTTTTTATCAGGAATGAGTATTGAATTTCATCAAATGCTTTTCCTGCCTCAAAAGGTATAATCATGTGATTTTTTTTTTCTTAACGTGTTAATACAGTAGATCACATTCATTGAGTTTTGAATATTGAACCAGTCAAGCATGTCTGGAGTAAGTCCCATCAGGTCATGGTGTATAATCCCCTTTATATATTGCTGAATTCCATTTCCTAATTTTTTTTTCATTTCCTAATATTTTGATAATGATTTTCTTTATCTATATTCATGATAAGATCTGTATATGAAGTTTATAGTTTCCTCCCTCCCTCCCTCCCTTCCTCCCTTCTTTCCCTCGTTCCCTCCCTCTTCCTTCCTTCCTTCCTTCCTTCCTTCCTTCCTTCCTTCCGTTCTTCCTTCCTTCTTTCCTTCCTTCCTTTCTTCCTTCCTTCCTTCTTTCCTTCCTTCCTTTCTTTTTTTTTTTCTGCCTTTGTTTAGTTTTGGTGTCAGGTCATTCTGGCTTCATAAAATAAATTGGGAAGTATTCCCCTACCTTCTGTTTCTTTGAAGAGGTTATGTAGAATTGGTGTTAATTTTTTTTTTTAATTTTTTGTAGACTTCTCCAGTGACATGGATTCTTTCCTCTGTCCCATTCACTCTGCTTTTGAGCCAACTCACTGAGTTTTTATTTTGGTTAATGTATTTTGCAGTTTTAAAGTTTTGGTGATTCTTCTTTATAGCTTCTGTTTTTGTTGAGATGTGTGTTCATTTGCTGAAATTTTCTATTATTTTGTCTATTATAGGCATATTTGTAGTCACTCTTTGAAGAACTTTTATGATGGCTGCTTTAAATTCTATCAGATAATCCTAATACTTCTGTAATCTCTGTGTTGCCATCTGTTATTATCTTTTTTTACTCTAATTGAGATTTTCCTAGTTCTTAGCATGGTGAGTGATTTTTTTTTTCTTGTTGTAATTTGGGCATTTAGGGTATCATATGATGAGACTATGGATCTGATTCCGACTTTCTGTTTTAGGTAGCTTCTCCTGTCCTTGCTCTGGCAGGGGCTGATACCAGCCTGGACGGGAGGAACAGGAGCATCTTCTTCTCCCCCCACATAACTCTGCTGACTATGATGGAATGGCTTCACCACTGCTGAGGGTTTGTGAACTTCCTGAGCTCCCATTAATGCCTCACTGGGGGCGGGGGCGGGCAAAGTCTGGGCTTACCTGATGATCTCTGCTGACGCCATGAAAGCTGGGCAAGACTTGTCATCTGGCTGCAATAGGACTCCCAGTTCCTACTCAGCCTTCTCTGGAACCATCCTGGAGAGGAACTTGGGTTCCTCACCACACCCTGGTAAGGGTGGAAATCTAGATGCCTGTTTAGCCTTTGTTGGGGAGTGGGCAGTGGGCCATGCATTTTTTTTCTGTGGTATTTGACTAGAGTTGAGTGGGGTTAGCATATAAAAGTTTTCTGGATTCCTGAGCTGCCCCTCCCCTGATACTTTGGAGAGAGTAGACTTACTGGGACTTTGTATACACCTCATGGTATTTCTGGATTGCTGGCTTCTTTAGCTCCAAATCTGGGATATAACAGGACAAAAGAAAACCCAGATAACGCACCATTGTTTCATTCCTTAGACACAGAGGCCCCTAGCTGCTCTGCCTTCTGTACTCTGCCTTTCAGAGTTTTCTTATGGATAATGTCCAGGGTTTCCGATTGTATTTAATGAAAGGACTAGGGAAAAGTACTTCTACATCTTTTTGAAAGCAGAAGTCCTACAGGTCAATTCTGAAATATATTTCAGAAGACTTAAAAATATTCCAAATCGTGCAGCAACATTCTCTAGTTATGAAAAAGTCATTTTAGAAATAAGTGACAAAGCTTTAAACAAACAAACAAACAAAATCATCTAGTTATTAAAAAATTAAATAATTGAAGTTAAAAGAAAATCAAACAATTACAAGGTATTAAAAACTAATAATAATAAAAAGTTTGTGCCATGTTGTCAAAGATATAGTCAAAGGAAATTTGTAGGTAGAGTACATTAATTTTTTCAAGAGAAAAAGTCAAAATATATCATTTAAATGTTAAACTCAGTAGGTTTTGAAGGGAAAACAAGAAAGCCAAGAGGAAGGAAATAAAGAAAAAAGCAAAAATCAATGAATCAGGAACTAGGAAAAAATGGCACTTTTTTAGATACATTCAAGAATTAATTTTTCAAGTGAATTTAAATGCATAGACAAATTTTTGACAGATATAATCAAGATACTAAGAGAGGAAACCCCACAACTATAGAAAATTCGTATTAAGAAGGGAATCCTTACCATAGATAAATATTTTAAATTACTGAGAATGATCTTTAAATTTTTACATTAACAAAGGTGATGTTTTTATAAAATGAATTACTCCCCAGAAGAAAATTACTGGAGTTGACTTACAAATCAAAAGAAAATTTTCAAATAGTAAAACTAAAGTGACTCTGAGAAACAAACAGGGTTTTAGAGGGGAAGGGGGGGTGGGGGGATGTGTTAGCCTGGCGATGGGTATTAAGGAGGGCACGTATTGCATGGAGCACTGGGTGTTATACGAAAACAATGGATCGTGGATCACTACATCAAAAACTAATGATGTATTGTATGGTGACTAACATAATATAATAAAATTTAAAAAAAAAATGAAAGAAAACTAAAATAAATAAATAAATAAAGTGACTCCTAAGGAAATAACTTCAAAACTGTCTCTAACTTCAAATTTTTTTCTACTTTCAAGAATAGGAAATTGTCATGCCTTTTGAAATGTTGCACAGCACATCAAAGTAGATGGAATTTCTAATTTCTTAGTCCTTCTCAAGTTGCAGGGGATTCAGATGCACCAACTACATCTCTTGGCCTCAGGGAGTTATATTCTGGTTGGTGGTGGAGGTGGGCAATGAACTTATTAGCAATGATATAAATAGATCAAAGATAATATAATTGCATGATTAAACGCATCTTTTCTTACAAGGTCTCTTTTTAAATCAAGACTAACAGGATATTTCCTTAATATTAGGAATACAATTACATTAAACAAGCACTCTACATACTCAGTGAGGGAAAACTAGAGGCAATCCATTTTTAAAACTGAATCCTGGGTGAGAATATCTGGTTATTTAGCATGTTACAGAAATTTTCTTGTGTTAAAAAATGAAAAAAAACAAGAGGGTTTTATAAAATAAAAATGTTATTAAGAGTTAATATAAATATCTGTTGAGATAATTTCTTAATATTTACTCAATAAGTAAAATCCAAGATATCAACCAAAAATAAAAAGGAAAAGAGAGTTGATAGTTAATAAATAGGTTCAGTAAGATGGCAAATTATAAATGTATAAAAATAAAATAAGTCGGGCGCCTGGGTGGCTCAGTTGGTTAAGCGACTGCCTTCGGCTCAGGTCATGATCCTGGAGTCCCTGGATCGAGTCCCACATTGGGCTCCCTGCTCTGCAGGGAGTCTGCTTCTCCCTCTGACCCTCCCCCCTCTCATGTGCTCTCTCTCATTCTCTCTCTCTCAAATAAATAAATAAAATCTTTAAAATAAAATAAAATAAAATAAGTCCTAGAAGAAAATATAATGGAAAAATATTCTCTCTCACAATTTCAACCAAAGCATATCATATCAAGGAATAAAACATAAAATCAAAAAAAAAAATTTAATATATGAAAAAAACCCTGAGATATATAAAATCTTGAATGAATGAAAACATACTGATCCTTTCTCAATGGAATTACTGAATATTTTAAAATATGTCATTTCTCCACAGGTTAAACAATTACAATCAAAATTCTAAATTACCTAAGGAATACTAAGTGGGTGAAATACAAAGAATATTTTGAAAAACAAGAGTATGGGGAGTCACACAACTAAATTTGCCAAATATTAATTAATAGAGTTAAGGGTGGTCATGCATACTAATGGGACAGAAGGGAAGGCCACAAGCAGATCAATTCTTTATATATTAACTAAGGCATGCATTACTCATCACTGAAGTGATAATTTTTTAGGGGAATAAAAGTAGTTTGGTATCTCCCCAAAATCATATATCATAATAAACAAAAAAAGGACTACATAGTTCATTGCTTACAAAGAAAATAATATATAACAGCTTAAAACAGGTAGAATATTTCAGCAGATAAGGGCTTTTTAGTATGAGATCAGAGAAGAAATAAAGGAATACAAACATTTGGTTGCTAGATTTATGCCCCCCCCCCAAAAAAAACTCCACCAAAAACAAACAAAAAAAAATGTTTAATGAAATTAAAAAATAAATTAATGTAACTTTTGACCCCTTCACCCACTTTTGGGGTCAAAAGTTATAAACATCTAGTTATAAAATAAATAAGTCATAGGAATATAAGGTACCTGGTGATTATAGTTAATATTGTATTGCTTATTTGAAAGGTATAAAGACAATAGATCTTAAAAGTTCTCATCACAAGAAAAAAATTTGTAACTATGTATGTGATAAATGTTACTAGACTTATTGTGATGATCTTTATGCAAAATACACAAATATTAAATCATTATGCTGTATATCTGAAACAAATATAATGTTATATATCAATTATACCTCAATTTAAAAAAATTAATGTAGTCCATCAGTCACAGACTAAAAAAGAAAAATCACATGATCGTATCAATAACTGTAGAAAAAGCATTTGACAAAATCCAATACCCATTCATGATTTTGATTTGAAAAAAAGAAGAAAAGGAAAACCTTTCAGTAAAGTAGGAATAAAAGGGAATTTTCTCAACTTGATAAAGACTATCTACAGAAAACCTAGCTAACATCATATTTAATGGTGAGAAACTTGCAGTTTTCCCACTAAGATCAGGTACAAGGCAGGGATGTCACCCCTCAGCATTCCTTTTCAACATTGTACTGGAAGTTCTGGCTAATGCTATAAGACAAATAAAAGAAACAAAAGGTATACAATTAAGAAAAAAAAGAAATAAAAATGTCTTTGTTTGCAGATGACATTTTGTCTATGTAAAAAATCTGAATAGATTAACAACCAAAAACACTCTCTTGGAACTAATAAGAGAATATAGCAAGGATTCAAGATACAGGTTAATATACAAAAGTCAACTGCTTTCCTAGTATGTCAACAATGAACAAGGAAATTTGACATTAAAAACACAATACCATTTATACTAGTACCCCAAAAATGAAACAAAATAAGTACAAGATCTACATGAAGAAAACCACAAAGCCCTAACAAAAGATATACTAGAAGATAAAGAAGAAATAAATATAAAGAAGAAATAAACAAATGAAGAGATATTCCATGTTCATGGATAGGAAGCTTTCATTTTGTGAAGATGTCAGTGCCTCCCCCCAACTTAATCTATACATTCAAATGCAATCCCAGTCAAAATCCCAGCAAGTTATTTTGGGTTACTGGCAACCTGATTCTAAAGTTTATATAGAGAGGCAAAAGCCCAGAGTAGCCAACACAGTATTGAAGTAGAAGAACAAGATTGAAAGACCAATACTGTACAACTTCTAGATTTACTGTAAAGCTACAGTAAACAAGACAATGAGGTATTAGCAGAAGAATAGACAAGAGGATCAGTAGAACAAAATTAGAGCCCAGAAATAGACTCATAGAGGAGAAAAGGCAACACAATAGAGCAAAGATATTCTCTTCAACAAACAGTCCTGGAACAACTGGATATCCTCATGCAAAAACATGAATCTAGACACAGATATTACACCTTCACAAAAAATATCTCAAAATGGATCATAGGCATACATGTAAGAAACAGAACAATAAAACTCCTAGAGATAAGACAGGAGAAAACCCTGATGCCTTAGGTATGGTGATGCCTTTTAGATAAAACACCAAAGGAATAATCCAGCAAAGAAATAATCAATGAGCTGGACTTTGGGCTTTATCTAAAAAGAAAAAAGAAAAAGAAAAAAAAAATGCACAGACAGAGGAAAATATTTGCAGAAGGCACATCTGATAAAGGACTGTTATGCAAATATACAAAGAATTCTTAAAACTCAACAATAAAAAAGAAAACAAACAATCTGACTAAAAAAATGGGCCAAATATAACAAAATCTCACCAAAGAAGATACACAGATGGCAAATAAGCCCATGAAAATATGCTCTGCATCATACATCGGGGAATGCAAATTAAATCAACAGTGAAAACACTACACATCTACTAGAATGCTCCAAATCTGGAATACTGAAAATACCAAATGCTGGCGAGGATGTGGGGCAACAGGATCTCTCATTCATTCCTGGTGGACGTGCAAAATGGTGTAGCCATTTTGGAAGACAGTTTGGTGTTTTCTTATAAAACTAAACCTAACCTTCCCATACTATCCAGCAATCATGCCCCTTGGTAATTACCCCCAAAACGTTGAACAAATTATGCCCACACAAAAACCTACACAGGGATATTTACAAAAGCTCTATTCATAATCATCAAAATTTGGAAGCAACTAAGATGTCCTTCAGTAGGTACATGGATAAATAAACTGTGGTCCATTCAGACAATGGATTATTCAGTCCTAAAAAGAAGTGAGCTATCAAGACATGAAAAGACAGGGCAGAACCTCAAATGCATATCATGAAACAAAAGAAGCCAATCTGAAAAGGCTCCATACTCTATGATTCCAGCAATACAACATCCTGGAAAAGGCAAAACAATGGAGACAGTAAAGATCAGTGGTTTTCAGAGCTGGGGGAAGGGAAGGATGAATAGGAGAAGCACCAAGGATTTTTAGGGTTGTGCAGATGCTCTGTATGACACTATAATGGTGGATACATGTCACTGTATATTTGTCAAAACCCATAGAGTTGACAACACTGAGAGTGTACCCTAATGTAATCTATGGACTCTGGATGCCAATGATGTTGTCAGTGTGCTACCCTGGTGGGAAAGCTGATAGCTGGGGAGTCCGTACATGTGTGGTGGCAAAAAGTATGTGAGAAATCTCTGCACTGCACCTCAATTTTTCTGTGAACCTAAAAGCACTCTAAAAAAAGTCTCAATTTAAAAAAAAAAATGTTTTAATGTAAGTGACAAAAACAAAAATGTTGCAAAACCTTTGACAAATTATCTCTTTTATATACACAAGATCTTATCAATCAAGAGCACTGGGATATTAAAAACATAAAATTGAAAAAATAATGATTGCCAAGTTGAGTTTGCAAATTGACATTTTTAAGACAAATCAAATGTTGAAAATTCTCAAAATATAATTAATTTTAATTCGAAGTTATTTAAATGTTCATGTGCACACACACACACACATTACACAAAGTTTTTGGGTTTTTAAAATGTATTTATTTGAGAGAGGGAGAGAGAGAGCGAGTGGGGAGAGGGGCAGAGGGAGAGACAGAACCCTCACGCAGACTCCCAGCTGAGCGTGGGGCCCAAAGCAGGGCTGGATCTCATGACCGCGGATCATGACCTCAGCCCAAATCAAGAGTCAGGCACTCAACCGACTGAGCCATCCAGGCGCCCCGAAGTTTTCGCTTTATATATAACAAGGGACAACTGAATTTCACTACTTGACAAAGGTAAGAATGACTGTCATTGATGAAGAAAAGTCCAACAGTGGTACGTGTCTGAGAGAAAACATCATAAATGTGTCCAGGATGTTGCCATCCTTGGGCGAAGGCTGAGGGTCAGAGCGGCTGTGCTTCCTTCCGCTGAAGATCAGGATGTGGGAGACTCTCTTCCCGGGGCAGCCGCCCTGAGACACACTGACATCAGGACGTGGAGAGAGTGACTTCAATGAACCATGGGTCACCATGGCCAGGCAGTGGTCATAATGCCACAAGGACCTGCTGGAAAGGGACACGTGTGTTTCTCCACAGGACACCAGTGGCAAGTCGGCCCGATTCCGCCCCACCCAGCCTGCTGTTTTGGGTCTGGTGACCACAGAGGTCTCATGTCCTCATTCCCCCTTCCCTCGCGCAGGGCCCCTGGAAGGCCCGGCTGCTCTTTGCCAGGGCCCTGAGCCCCTATCCTCCCTGTGTGCACTGAATACTTACACATAATCTCTATCAAGTGGGGAAACTTCCTCTCCTCCTGTTATTTCGGTCTATTTTATTAATAAAAACACTGTGTTTTTAAACTTTTCCATTCCATAAATATAGGCCAAATAATTTCTTGGTTCCTTTAAGCATCCCATATTTATTGCAAATTTTCATTAAAAAGTAGGAAATAAAGGAAAACAGAAAAACAGTCATCACTTCTCCTATAGATACGAGTGTCTTCTATTTTTGTTTTAAAATTGTGAGACCAAAGCAAACAGAGTTTACTCAGGCTGGTAACTGTGCGGTTCAGACCAGCATGGCTGAGCTCCAGGTGTGTTCCAGGGGCCTTATCTTTTCCTTCCTTTTCCCTTCTTTCACCTTCCGTGCCCTTTAGAAATGACACGGGAGATGTCTGGCAGCCCCGCTCTCACGAGCTTCCACACAGGTGCCTTTGGAGAATCTTCCACGGTGTCTGAAAGGTAACATAAACAAGGGAGCAGCCTGAGACAGCAGAGCTTCTTGGGCTGTCAGTTGGTACCTGACTTCACATCATAATCTGACCCAGATTTCAGATTTAACCCTTGGTGGGCCTGCCTGTCTACAGCGCTGCCCCATCTCCTGGTGTTCCTGGAGTCTCAGCTGTGGGAAGACGCCGGGTCCCCACTCCTTCTAGCTAGGCCGCCGGCTCGCATGTCAGCCACCAGAGTTACGGGTGCGCTGGCGTCCCCCGAGCCGGGCGCGCATCCTCTAGACACGTCAGGAGAGGCTCGGCGACATCCACTGAGATCTGCGGGCCCTGGGGTTTTTGGCACATGACACACAGTTTCGGCCAGGCTGGTCACAATCATAAAATGCTTCCTTTTCCCCCTGGCTCTTCCCTGGCCCCCTCTGTGGACTGCCAGGCCAGCCCCCAGCTGACATCAGATGCCGGAGTGGGACACATTCCAGCTGTCAGCTCAGTGGTGCAGAAATGTGCTCGCCAAAAAGAAAAAAAGAAGACCTGCAAACTTTTAGCAGGATATGAAATGTTAGTTCCCTGGTGAAAAATTGGCGGCCAAGACCCATAGAATTTATTTTTTGGCAAGTAAACTCACCCATTAAATCTCCTCCCGCCCCCTCCACAAACCCTCGCAGCTAATGCAGGACACAGCTCGGCTAGGAGCTATGCTGGGGATAAAGAACATAAGCATCTACCGCAGCGACCCCCTCCTCCAGTGCTCCCAAAGGAGATCCCCCGATTGTGTCAGGGTCTCGCACCTGCCGACTCCCAGCACAGGGCCAATGCTAGGAACCCAAGGCAGCCTGGTCTCCCCTCAACAGTTACCACACTGAACAACTTCACTAGCAGGGCCCGGAAGACCCTATCGATCTGACCCTCTGGTGCACAGCAAGGCTTCCCCGCAAAGCCGAGGTTACAGAAAACAACGCATTGTGGGGAGGCTTTTTAGTCTTTCTTGGAGGCTGGAGATCTGGGAGGGGCCAGGGAGAAACAAATGCAGGAGAAGAAGGGGAGGCAAATGACTGAAATCCAGCAGAGACAAGTGCAAATCAATTCTTCTAAAAGGCAGATGTAAAAGGAAGCCGCATAAATCTATAAGGCACTCACATTGTATTTAAATAATGCTGAAATTATAGAGCTGTCACCCGCAGACCTGCCAAGGTGCCTCTCCCTGCACCCTGTGCTTCTATGCCTCTCAGGGAAGGACGGAGCGTGCTGACGGGCGACACTGGGCAGAGACAGCCAGGAGACCCTGCAGGTGGCCCTCCGCCACTGCTGGCCACCATGGGGGAGAGGCACCCGGGGAGGGGTGGAGGGGGGAGGCTGCACTTGGCTTGCAGCTGACCTTATACTCTAGGAGGCCAGCTGAGCCACCTCCCTCACCAAAAAATAAAATAATAAGCCAGCAACGGGACCGCAGAGCCTAAGAAGGTAATGTTGTAGATTGGGCTACTTTCTCATAAGAATAAAAGGATTATTTTGCAAAGGACAACACAGTTTCCTTCTTCTGACAGTAAGTACAAACAAACAATAGGAAGTAAAAAGTGGTTAAGGGTATAATGCAAAAATGCCTAAAATTCCCTTCTCAACAACCAAAAGGCAGCAGTAAAAATTTCGGAGCACGCGGAGATGGCTTTTCTAAACCTTTATTTCCCAAACTTCGCTCTTATTAACCTTTATAACCACACCAGCAGATCATTTTTGAAGCAAAATATTTTATATTCTTTCCACTGCTGAAAAAGAAAACATAATCCTTGGACTCTTCCAATATGTAATTCTTAGTTCAAAAATGTAATAATTCAGATGAAAGAAAACGTGATTCGTCATTAAGAAATTGCCTCCTGCAGTCTTCATGGAGCCCAGGCAGCACCCAGGCTCGACGGAGGGGAGTGCTAGAATAATTCCACAGCCCAAGGAAACTCTGCCCCGCTTTGTGCTGCACGGAGCGTCTCCTGACGCGCTGCGGTGTTCTTGTTCAATGAAGAGCCGGTTTACAGATACCAGTGGCCTTGTCAGAAGTTCTGAATAGCGCAAAGCTAATTGCTGACCCTAACAGGCACAATTAGCTGTTACAGGCTCAGCAAGGCAGCCCCTGGGACCCATCCTTTCTCACGCACATATTGTGAAACTCTCCCTGCATCGGTACCCTGGCTCTAGGCTTTGTAGTCACCATTCAACAGATCAAAGGTTTATTAGAAAGAAGGACGACCATACCGGCCCCAAACAGGCGCAGACACAGGAATCCCATGCAGCTACAGGCACATCACAGGAAAACCCGGTGCGCCCATGGTGATGAGCAAGAACCCAATGTGGTATTTTTAGTACAGGTCTCAAATGATACTTGATAGGTGTCATTTAGTGAAATAATCCTGAGCATTTAGTTCCAATAAAATCCCCAGTAATCAGTACTGGTTGTAGTCTACCCACTGGCTCGATCCATGAAGTAGAGATGCACACAGCTCCTGGAGCAGGCGTGTCCCTCCCATCTCCAGACCCACCCCATCTCAAGAACACCCTCACTCACACAAACACACACGCAGGGCCTTTGCTTCCTTTTTCCTACAATTTAAACACGGTTCCACTTATTTTAGAAGCCATACATGATCATGGTAGAAATTATGGGAAATAGATGGGAAGAAAAGAAAAAGGAAAGGAAAAGAGAAGGAAGAGCCCCCATAATCTCCCTAGGCAACATTTGGGCCCTAGGTTACTGGAATATTCTCATGTTATTTAAGACGCCACGAGTAGTGACAGCATAAAATTTTAACACACGCTGTGGTTTGCTTCCCATTCTCTAATACCTTTGGCCACTTAAGTAGTTTTCCATGTTCTGCTATTATGAGCATTATACATCGGGTTAACTCTTTCTATATTTTTGGGTTATTGTCTTGGGATTTATTTTAAGTAAAATTATTAGCCCAAAGAATACTAAGTCAAAAGGCATTGACTGATGTCAAATTGTTGTCCAACTAAATGAAAACATCTTTTTCTCTGTCCAGCAATGTTCGACAACAGTTTAAAAGATGTTCGCCAGCATTGTGCTATCATTATGAAATTTCATGTTAGATTATTATTATGATTGAACTTTTTCCATATGTTTGTTAGAAATTTGTGGAAAAGCTTTGTTTGTGGCCTTCATCCATTTATCTACTGGGTTTTTAATGCTTTTTCTAATTGATTGCATGATTCTTTATGTAGCACAAATAACATATTTAATAGTCTAAGTTGTTCGATTTTGTTAAAGATTTATTTATTTATTTTCAAGAGAGAAAGAAAGAGAGCACAAGCAGGAAGAGCAGCGGGAGAGGGAGAGAATCTCAAGCAGACTCCATGCTGAGCATGGAGTCCAACTCGGGGCTCAATCTCATGACCATGAAATCACAATTTGAGCTGAAACCAAGAGTCAAATGCTTAACCAACTGCATCATCCAGGTGCTCCATAAGTTGTTTGATTTAATATTGGATTCTTTCAGTATACATACTTTTATTTTTTCATTTTTATCTAGCCAATTTTATCAGTTTTCTTATTTATCCTATTGCTTTTAGGTTTAAAAAAACTTCTACATGAAGAGATCAAATATGTATTTACCCACATTAAGATGAAAAGAAAGATCTCAAATAAAAAAAAACCTAACTTTGGACCTCAAGGAACTAGAGAAAGAAGAACCAACCAACCCCAAAGTCAGCAAAAGGAAAGAAATAACAAAGGTCAGGGCAGAAATAAATAAAACAGAGACCAGAAAAACAATAGAAAAGATTGATGAAACTAAGACCTGTTTTTTAAAAGATAAACAAAATTTACAAACCTTTAACTAGACTAAGGAAAAGAGAGAAGACACATAAATAAAATAAAAAATGAAAGAGGAGACATTACAACAGATACCACAGAAATACAAAAGTTATATGACTACTATGAACAATTACACACCAACAAGTGGGACCCACAAGAAATAAATAAATGTATAGAAACATACAACCCACCAAGACTAAATCAGCAAGAAACAGAAAATCTGAACAGACTAAGAAAACCTAAGGAGATCAAATCAGTAATCGAAAGTACCCCAACAAAGAAAAGCCCAAGACCACATGATTTCACTGGTGAATTATACCAAACATTTTAAAGAAAATTAATATCAATCCTCTCCAATGTCTTCTAAAACATAGAAGAGAAGGGAACATTCCCAAACTCATTTTATGAGGCCATCACTACCCTGATATGAAAGCTGATAAAGATACTACAAGAAAAGAGAACTGCAGGCCAGTATCCCTGATGAACATAGATACCAAAGTTCTCAAAAAAATTTTAGCAAACTGAATTCAACAGCACATTAAAAGGATCATGCATCATGATCAGGTGGGATTTATCCCTGGGACGCAAGGGTGTTCAACATATGCACATCAATAAATGGGATACACCACATGAACAAAATGAAAAATAAAAGCTATATGATTGTCTCAGCAGGTACAGAAAAAGCATTTGAGGAAATACACTTTTCTTTCATGATAAAAACTCTCAAGAAATTGGGTGTGGAAGGAACACACCTCAATGCAATAAAAGCCGAGTATGACAATCCTGCAGCTAGCATCATTCCCCAGGGATTCATGCTGAGTGAAAAAAGTGGACCCCTGAAGATTAGATACTTTATGATTCTATTTACATAATATTTTCATAATAACAAAATTTTAGAAATGGAGGACAGGTTGTCAAGGGTTAGGGCTGGGAAGGCAAAGTTTAGAAAATGGGTAGATGTGGTTAAGGGGCCAGATGAGGGGACCCTTGTGATGTGAGGACTGGGCCATGTCTTCAGTGTGATGATGGGTAGACAAAAACTGGGAAAATCCAAACAAGATTAACAGATAACTTCGTGTTCATATCCTGGTTAAGATCTTATGTCATGGTTTTGCACAATGTTCCACCCTGGGGGAAATGGGCCAGGTGTACGAAGGATCTCTTTGTGTTCTTTCTCAAGACGCCGGTGAATCTACTGGCCACCACCGGATTCTTTTCTCTGCTGTGAGCCCCTGCTCCTCCTCCTGCCCTGTCCACCCTTGGATCTTCTCAGATGGTCTGCACAGACTCAATTTCCATGGCATTACTGACTCTGTAGGCAAGGGAGTGCACTGAGTAAGAGAACAGAAAACAAAAGGCTTTCAGTCTTTATATTACTGAGTCCCTATTTTCACGAGTAGGAAAGTAAAAAGCAACAACAACAATTCAACCTCTCTTTGTGTTACAAATTCTCCTTTGAACGGATTTTTCAAGTCTGGACAACATGGACCTAACCAGTGCGCCACTTTTCCTTTACACCTTTTGTGTCTGGATATCTGAGAGAAAACAAAGGCTGCAATTGCCCAGGAGCGACTGTGGAAATGATGTACAGCATGAAACGAGAGGCCTCCTCCCCAGATGTGCTCCTTGTACAGAGGAGGGACTTGACTTTAACAGGCCAAATGCATTTGATTCAAATGCTCGCCCTGATACTTCTGAAATAAGCAACTTGGGGCAAGTGCTTTGGGTGATACCGACAGCTACCTCGCGGCACTTTGGCAGCTGAAAGAGCCCCCTCTGTCACTGGGGGAGTGACAGTAATCACCAAGATCAACTTTGGTTGGATTGTTAAAATAATGAAAGAACTCAAAGTTCTATTACACTTAGCTTCAACTGCTTTGCAGAGCTGTCAGATTCAATAATGACTTATTAAAGAAGAAATGCTATGCAGATTTTGTGCCGATCGTATTTTTTCCCTGATACTATAAAATCTTGCTGTTGTGGGTCAACTCTCAGTCAAGGAGAGACTAAATCTGTTTGTTGGCCAACCATCTCAATCCGCCCGGCCCTGTTATGGGGTTTCCTACTTCCAAATGCTGGGTTCACAACAAAGGCTAAATAATTATAATCTTTCTCTAAGAAAATCAAAACTTTTTCAAAAATTTATAAATACAAAATATGTTGCCCCTAAAATAACGTCTCCTTTTATTGGATACAAGTATATGTGTAGAAATAATCAATATTACAGGGAGATAATTTCTCTAAACAGTTTTTGAAGAGTGAGAGTTTTCTTCAAAATAGTGATAACATAAAAGTATTACACCTTAAAAGACTGACAAATAACAAATACCCATTTCTAACTGAAAATTTGCATAAACAATATTTTTCTATCTACAATCTGAGCAGTCAGTCCTACCATAAACTAAGTACCATAAACTAAGTATGTGGATAAGTCACTTTGTTTCACTAAAACACGAAGGACCAAACCAATTGCATCCTGTATATTGTTATTATGTTTAGGTACACTCATTCCAAATTTATATAAAATATGAGAAGCATAATCTATGCACTTCTTGAATCAAAGCAGGGGATATTTGGTAATCTCTGTGCCACAGACAACTGTGCTAACAGTTGGACTATGACAATATACATCTTACTCCTAACATCGTGCAAACAAGAATTTAACTTAATGGCTTCAATTTAAGAATATTCGAATCCACAAGCCCCCTTCTAGTTGAACAAATGTTTACTTCCCAGATTTCAAACGATTTTTTAGGAGCACAAAATTTGGCATGATCATGCTCCTTAAGAGTCCACATGCACTAGCTCCATTTCTATAAGGATATCTTGACATCTGACTTTGAATTCACACTCTCCTGAAACGTCTCTCAATCGTCCCTGGATTTCTTAGCCACTCCAATCTAAGCACTTTTTTCTCCATGTTCATTCTCCATGACCTCTGTGGGGAATGAAAGACACACTCCTCTCATTTGGAAGTAGCTACTCCCTATTCCCCTGAATCCAGCCTAGCTTGCATACGCCGGGGCAAGGAGAGAAAGATGGAAACCACACTGTGCCCGTTCTGGACCTGTTTTTATGAGCACTGCAGCTCCTGCCTGGAGTCCTGAGCCGCCATGGAAGAAATCGGGTGACCCCACTGGGGAGACCAGAGCAAAGGCCCAGAGAGTATGTGAAGAGGGACCCAGACAAGCCCAGTCCCCAGCAGTCTCTGACAAGGTGCCAGGGGTCACAGTGAGGTCATCTTGGACCTGCTGGACCATCTCAGGTACTAGCTAAATGCCTCTGAGAGCCCTCATGATGAAATAAATAAAATAGTTGTTGTTCTAAGCCACTAGGTTTGGGGTAATTTCTTAGGCAGCAAAAGATATCTGGAACAGCTCTATGCAGCTTATGACCCTATTGGGCAAACAGCAATTCAAGCATTCCTTGCCTTTTATGTGATCATCGTAGTCACTTGAACTGTTATTTTCTCCTTCGTTCCTTCCTGCTCTGCTCTGAATGATTCAACGCCCATGGCTGCAATGCAAGTTTAAACTTGCATTGCAGGGGCACCTGGGTGGTGCAGCCGGTTAAGTGGCTGACTCTTGGTTTAGGCTCAGGTCATGATCTCAGGGTCTTAGGATTGAGCCCCACATCGGCTCCACACTCAGTGCGGAGTCTGCTTGAGATTCTTTTCCCCTCCTCCACGGTCCCCCTCTGCTTCTACCCACCCTGGCCCCCTGTTGTGCATTGTCTCTCAAATAAATAAATAAATAAATAAAATAAACTTGCATTACAAACCGTCCCAATTTCTGATGGAATCACCAACCCTCAGCACCAAGGAGCATCCCACTGATTCCTCACTTGGAGAAGGGGGAAACCTTTTCCTCTGAGGCATTCCATTCCATGTTTGCTGAACTGGGAGTCTATACCAAGGTCTGTTCCTTTGTTTAGGGCATTCATATCTTTTCTGGAATACAAAGCTCAGTGCAAATTGAACAACATCTGTCAACAGTTCTAGATAGGAGTCTTCTAATAATTAAGACTACGTGGTCTTGGGCGCCTGGGTGGCTCAGTTGGTTAAGCGACTGCCTTCGGCTCAGGTCATGATCCTGGAGTCCCTGGATCGAGTCCCGCATCGGGCTCCCTGCTCGGCTGGGAGCCTGCTTCTCCCTCTGACCCTCCCCCCTCTCATGTGCTCTCTCTCATTCTCTCTCTCTCTCTCAAATAAATAAATAAAATCTTTAAAAAAAAAAAAAGACTACGTGGTCTTTTCCTTTCTCCGGAAAGCTGCATGTCCTGGGGATTTGTACCGAGGATTTGTGTTGTTTAACTATTTACTGCCACCAGATAGCATCTCTTCCTTCTTTGCTTGTGAGGCACTTTGTTAGTATCAACAAGCAGGACTTTAGTTTCTGCTAAAGTGAATAGATCTATAAATTTCATTAAGCTTATTGCTCCAAATTGTTTAAACTCTCTCTGTTTCTATTCTACTTCTGTTATCCATCATGTATAGCTTTGATGATATAACTTCTACCTCAAGTCATTTAAAAATGTGTGAGCAAGACAAGACCTTGTGGTCTTATGCCAGATAACTTTCAGAAAGTTATTATCAATATATTCTTCACACATATTTATTTAATATATTTGTGTTAGTGCCCATCTGTATGATTAACTTGTTTCCTGATAGTTCCCAGGGCTCATGATTTAGCCAGGGTCTAAGCTAAGGTGTTTTAACAATGTGACCCCATGGCTCAAACAAATAGAAGGGCTTTTCTCTCTTTAGATGAAGAAGTCAGAGGTGAGGCGGGCAGCCCTAGTGGCAGGACCAGCTCTGTTCCATGAGATCATCCAGAGACCTGCTTCTTCTGTCTGGTTGTTCGCCGGACCATGAATGTGTTCTCACCGGTGGGAAAAGAGAAAGAGGAGGTTAAGGTAAACACTTTCCAAGGATGTGACACTGAGTTTGCTCACATTACTTCGAGGCGTCCCGCCGACCATAACATGGCCTCAGCACACTGGAAGGAGGCTTGAACATGCTTCTCTCCCAACGGGGCAAGAGACACAGTGGCGGGGTGATGGATTAACAGAAGAGGAGGAGAAGGGAACTGTGGACACTCACCTGTCTCCGTCACAGACCCTGTTGCGCAGTGAGCACCTGGTGGTGCTAAGTTTTCTGGGAAACAGCTCCAGTCTCCGGCTGTGGACTCCAGAGATCACAAAGTCTTCATAAATAGTTTCCTGACATGAATAGCCTGTGCTGTCCTGAATCCTCCTGGCCTTTCAGCTTCATGATCCCTTTAACAAAGGGATTGAATTTAACCTGACATCATCTGTTCTTCGTGAACTTCCTGTGGCTCCTTGCAATGAAATCTTCTTCTCCTTTGTATTTACAGACCCTTTAAAAATGCATTATGGAATTTGCTCGGGATTGAAATCAAGTTGGCCAATCTTTGTTGAATAAATTCTGCCCTCCTCATTACTCCTTTTGAAAGCCAGAACATTTGCACATCCTCTTGCTTCTAAGCCCCTTCCTCTTCCAGGTTTGCTCAAGGGCAGGACCAAACACAGTGCATCTTTTTTTTGTTTTTGTTTTGTTTTGAAGTCCCCTGGATATGCAGCCATGTATAAACCAGAAGTCAAAACTCTTCAGAGTTGCCAGGGGCTCCGCATCGATCCTTTCACCAGGCATGGTCTCTGCTACCTTGAAGTCACATTTGTTTTTACCCTTTTCAGTTTGAGAATTATTCCCCTGGACAGAGAAGACAGGGGCAAAATACATACAGAGACATTCTGCTTTTTCTATGTCACTGGCTTCAAGCTACAGACCTGTTTGTACCCAAATCTCTTTTCTCTGAATAGATCTAAAAGGTCTTGGATATTTCCTGGCATTTTTCATACAGTTCCATATCACAGTCTTCTCTAATTTTTTTTTTTTTTTTTTTGTCTAAGTACCATTATCTTACTTTCCAGTGCTTCTATTTGTTCTTTTAAATTTTTTTTTTTTAAGATTTTATTTATTTATTTGTCAGAGAGAGAGAGACAGAACACAAGCAGGGGGAGAGGCAGGCAGAGGGAGAAGCAGGCTCCCAAGGAGCAGGGAGCCCGATGTGGGACTCGATCCCAGGACCCTGGGATCATGACCTGAGCCGAAGGCAGCCGCTTAACCGACTGAGCCACCCAGGCATCCTATTTGTTCTTATTATAGGTTTATTTTCAACTGAGGAGTAATCTTTTAAAAATGTAGGTATTATTCCACCAGCCTCAGGTTTCAACCTGGCTAATGGCTCCTCATTGCTTCTAGAATTGAGGCAATATTCTCCTAAAACCCCTGGAAGCCCTCCTCTCCTTCGGTCTCAGAGCTGCCCCTCTGTTTGCACCCCCGGGCAGTGGTCTTTTCCTCTCCCGACTCAGCACGCTCCCACGCAGTGCTGTTCCTCCCAGGTGGTGTGCTTTCCCACTCTGATCCTCACCAGCTCATCTCGCTCCAGAGAAGCTCCTGTCGCCTCCCACACAGCTTCTCCTTGACCTTGTCGGGCTGGATTCCAGCCTCGTTTCTGTCATCATGGGGCGAATTTCTGTCTCTCCAGCCAAACCATGACCTTCACAAGGGCAGTCACTGTAGCCAACAGCACATTGTAGACACTGAATAAAATGTTTTCAAGTAAGTAAATAATCAAAAACACATTTCTGAGAGCTTTCTAATTATCTTGATGTATAAAACTCCAAAGAACCTTTAATAAAGTAACGTGCATTGAGAAACTCTAGGAGGCCACAGAATAAAGGGAGTCTCCTGTAAATTTGACCACTGAGTTGCTTATTTTATGTGTGAATTATTTCAGAGAAATAATATTTCAGGGGAAATGTATGGGTAAATGCAACTTTGTATTTTGTGAAAGCGGAAATTTAGCATGCTTAATGTAATTAGAAGAGGTGAGCTTGGTTCTCTAGGGTATTCTAGATGAACAAATGTATTATCTCAGAATAAGGACATTTTCCTTCCCTTTCTGACCAGTACTCTTATTTATTTTTCTTATCTTATTATAATGGATAGAAGTTTCTAGAAAATATTAAATAGTAGTGATCTAAAAAAATCATTTTATTAATTGTCAAGAGCATTCTTCTAATGCTTGGCTTTTGAGTCAAGGACATTGTACATGGAGCTGTTGTTTGGAACAGAGAGGCTTTGTCCCGGTATCTCCCTAATCTTAGGTTACATGGAGAATTTTTATTTTAATGTGCAAAGTTACTACAATTTACTAAATGTCTTTTGGACATTTTTCAAAGCAATTATGTGGTTTTCCTCCTTTAACACAATAACTGTAGCCAATATTTGTTTATCACTGGCAGACTAAATGCTAAATGCTTTTTGTGTATCTCATTTAATTTCTGTACAGTCGTATGGGCTGGATATTCTTTTTCACATTCCTTTTGCAAATGAGGAAATGTGTTTAAATAGATTCAATCTCTGATGAATAGAAAAGCCAGAGTATGAAGAAGTTATGTCAGAGCCCAGAACAGAGGAGGCTTTCATAAGAATGTGATGAATTATGTCATTCATTTTCTAATATTAAGCCCTACCTCTAGGCTTTGTGTGTTTAATTTGCTAGTGTTCCATTTAGGAATTCTCTATTTACATTATTATAATTTTTTAAAATTTTTTCATTCTTTTCTTAGTCTTGCTATAATTAAGAGGTTTGGTATCCGGTTACAAGATTTTTTTATAAAATACATCAGAAACATTTTTATCACTTGGATGCTTTTTGACAACTTACAATTCATGAGACTTTTCCTTTCCTTGGGGTAAAACAAACAAAAACAATTTAGGTGATGAGTCCTTCACAGATTTTGTCAAGGTCTTCCACAGTCATTTACCTAATTATGCTTCTTCCCTTTTCCTGAGCTAACTTTAGGAATTTCTGTTTTCCTAGTAAACTATTCATTTTCCCTGAGAATGTTTGTTCATCAGCAAAGTTTTATGTTGCATTCCATTCTTTTTCAACTTTTACAAGAAAAATTTTAAAAACAGAAGAGTTAGAAGAATAGTAAAATAAACTCATATATACTCACCAACAATTCACAAATGAACATTTTGCATTTTTCCTAATATATGTTTTTTCTAAATAATTGACAGGCATCATGTTGCTTCATCAATAAATACATTAGTATGTATTTCCTAAAACATGAGAACATATTCCAATATAGGAACAGTTCATACCTAATACATTAACAATAATCCCTAATATCATGTAATAAATGGTTTATGTTCAAATTCTCTGTTGTGAATCAATGATGTCTTAAAAGCTTTTTTAAAAATTGAATTACCTTCCACATCACATATAATTAGTTATGCCTCCTTATCTCTTTTAATCTAGATATCCCCCCTAACTCCCTCTTTATTTTCTTGCATGATGTATTTTTTAAAGAAAAAAGTCTTATGGAATGTTTCACATTTATCTAAAGGTATTATTTAGCTTGTTTTCCATTCCTTATATTTCCTGTAAGTGCATAGGATCTAAAAACTTGCTTAGATTCAGGTTCCAAATTTTTGACAAGAATACTTTGTAAGTGATGAGCACTTCTCATATTGTAACACATGAGAAGACACATGATGTCAGGTTGTCTACCCTTAGTGACGCAAAGTTTAATCATTGTCAAGGTGCATTTTTCATTTTGCAATTGAAATATAATCTATGGGGTGAAGTAGTCTGTGGTGTTAGTATCCAGTTATGATCCTTGTCTGAATCAATTATTGCAATATAGCGATCTTTATATATACAGTGGCCTATATATATATATATATATATATATATATATATAATCTTTTTTATGACTTCCTCATTAGTTTGTGAGCACTTCCTTGCTTTCTGGCACAGAAGATGCCCAGGCTCATTTTCTACTTTTCTTGCCCAAGACCAGAGTAACAATTTCTTTAAGGAACCCTGGTTCCTTTCCACAGAGAATGGTGCTAATAACAATAATCTGAGTACAAGATATGCTCATTGTCTCTGGGCTGTCAGTACTCACGGGTGTAATCAGTGGGAAGGCATAGGGATGGATAGATAGATAGGTAGATAACATATATGTATCATAATATATAATATATATAACATATATATAACTCATAATATTAATACATTGGCTTTATTATTCAATATATGTAAATGAGTTTAAAATTCACTGTCCCAACATTGCTACTACCAGTAAAATTATTGAGTCAAGATTGAGAATACTTTGCAGTTATTTCGTTTTTAAGAATATTTTTATGTAAATGATGAATCACTGAATTCTACTCCAGAAACCAATATTGCACTATATGTTAACTAACAAAATTTAAATTAAAAAAAAGAATATTTTTCAATAAGGTTGTATGCTGGAGTTATTTGTTTATTTTTTTTTTAAGATTTTATTTATTTATTTGCTAGAGAGAGAGAACATAGGCGAGAAAGAGTGAGCGAGAGTACAAGCAGGGAGAGCTGCAGGAAGAAGGAGAAGCAGGCTCCCTGCTGAACAAGGAGCCCGATGCGGGACTCGATCCCAGGACCCTGGGATCATGACCTGAGCTGAAGGCAGCCGCTTAACCAACTGAGCCACCCAGGCGTCCCTGGAGTTATTTGTTTAAAAGCCACTTGAAATCCTAATTGAATATGCAGCTAGGTTGATTTGTTACAATTTCTTTTCTGTTTAACTTTTATTTCCCTTTTTAATTTATATTCTAAGTATTAAAGAATTCATAAAACAAAATTAGATTAAAAATTAGATTAAAAGGGCTCATCTCCACCCCTGTCTTGTTTTCACTGCTGCCTAACACAAAATACTGCAGAATGCCCTCACTGCTCCACACCTTGCCTTTCCCACAGCCCACCAGCATCCAGATAGGAGTACACAGACCTTCCTCATTCCTTCTCAAGCTGCCTAACTGTGGGGTAAATCTCATAATTTACTGATTCAGCCTCTATCTCTGGACATTGGGGTTGCTTCTGATATTTTGTATTTACAAATATTTTGATATTTCTGATATTTTGGAAACTCCTATATTTACATTCACCCTATGTATGGTGGTATCTTCAGATTAGACTCTTGTCTCTGTGAATTCCATATACATGAAACTGTTTCCACAGCCTCATCAACAGTATGTTCTCAAACTAGGGATTATTTTGCCAATCAATTGTGAAAGAAATGGGAGAGAAATGATCCCCCATGTAGTTTTAATTTGCATTTCTCTTCAAATGGGTAAAGTCACACCTGTTCTCGCATGAAGAAGGGAATTGATTCTTGTGCTCTTTGAAACTTCTATTAGTTATTATTAATACTTAATATAGCAAATGTTTGCTTACCTTTATCAGTATCTTTCATTTTCAGTCCTTTGAAATTTATTGAGATTTTACTTGTGTTTTCAAAACTTGACAATTTTGGTAGATATTCCAGGGGC
The DNA here is from genome assembly GCF_029215605.1 of Mirounga angustirostris. Classification (NCBI taxonomy): domain Eukaryota; kingdom Metazoa; phylum Chordata; class Mammalia; order Carnivora; family Phocidae; genus Mirounga; species Mirounga angustirostris. The sequence continues at coordinate 3,141,930 of NW_026991722.1, read as the reverse complement.
AATGGGAAGGAACGTGCATTCTATGTTAAGGTCACAGAAGTCAATACATCACTTAACCCAATGCTGTGTTTTGACGGAGAGAATGTAGCAGAAGAGATGGATCATTGCCAAGCCTCGCTCAGAAGCCCCCTTGGCATAGAGCAAGCTGGGTGAGCCTGCTGGGAGATGAGCAATCTTGGGGCAGTCGTCCCATCCACCAGACATGGGAGGGAAGCCCTCCGACCCTTTCAGCCTCCACCCGGTTCACCAGCTCACCACGTGTGCACCAGCGAGCCCAGCCTGGGTAGGCTGAGCACAGTTCAGACTCTGATTTGCTGAACACCAGGTCATTTTCGTCAGTGTTAGGTTTGGGGTGGTTTGTTACACGGCGGGAGACATCTGGCACACCACTGCCAACTCCCTGCTCATTACAGCTCTGTGAGAGCTCAGCCTGTCAAATTCCCAGGAATGTCATCAATCAGCAAAGAAAATGAGACTTTAAATGAAATACTGTCTCTGTGCAGCCTGACCTCTTTCTTTGCTTTTCCTTCCTAGATGGATTGTGGAGTTCCTAACTGCCGTTAACTCCCTTTGAGGCCATTCCATTCCTTCCTTCAGGACCTGGTGTTCAAGGCCACGCTGGATACCCTTTGTTCTCTGTTTCTATCTGCCCTGCATGTGGCAGAAATCGTCAAACGTCCATATTTGCTTTGTTCTCACAGCCCCCCAGCTGAGGACTACCTCCCCCAACACCTTCCCACTTATTCAATGACCAGGTCATTTCTTCTGAAATAAGGAATGGAGACAACTTGATGTTCTTAAAGTTGCAGGAATTTAAAAAAAAAAAAAAAAACTCCCCTCACCCACGCAGCATGGACTCTCCTCTGCCACCATAAACCAGTCTTTAAGTAGTCAGGTTAGGTCACTTCTCAGAGGCACAAACCATATCGATTTATTTTCTGCTGGAATCTGTCTACTTAAAGAAAGTTTGCAGAATGTCTCATTGCTCTGGTGTTAGGGATTTTCAGAACAGATTTTGTTTTGCTCGAGACTACATAGCTATGTGTTTAAAAGTTCACATTTTGGTCTTTGAAGCCAGACAGCCTGGATTCAAACTGCAGGTCTCTAGTTTCCCAGCAGCCCCAGCCTTGCGCAAATGGTTTAAGTGGTCTGTGCTTCTGGGAGGAAGTGGTCCGTGAAATGAGGAAGATATTAGTGCCCAGCCCATGGAGCTATAGCCATATACACCTCAAATATGCCAGATCTTTTTGTCTCCTAGCTGCCTCGTGAATGCTATGCCTTCCGTCAACAATAAAACTCTAGATTATCCTAGCAGATGCTGCAAACCTAATGGAGATCAGCAAAAAACAAAAAAAGAGACGAGAAACTGAAGTTTTCCTCCTGAAAATATGTGCACTTCCACATTTCCGAAATCTTTTGCTGTGACAGAAAGTACACTTTCTTTTGTTGCTCATCTTCCAATTCCTCCTAACCATCCAATATCCTGTTTTACTAAGCTGTTGAAATGAATTCTACCCTGCTCTAATACCCAGAGTCCTGGAGGTGCTAAAGAAAATACTGCATATAAAATGCATGAACAGGCAGAATAGGTTTACATAATGTTAATGTAGACAAATGGCATGTACAAAATTATATCTAGCTGCAATTTAATTAGATTAATTAGACCAATATAATTAGTAGTGCTATATTACCCTAGTTAGACTTAAGTGCTCCTCCCCTACCCACCCCCACACACACGCACATACGCACCAGCTCAAAAATGTTTTACAACCCTAAAACATTATAATAGCACATGGAGTACCCATGCAGTAACACATCAATTTCACCACGAACACACCATTAAGAGTGGGAGTTTGTAGGACACTCAAGAGACACATAAAATGCTACCTTACTAGGGAAAAATTTTGATAATATAGACTGAAAAATATCCTTACTGTCAAAAAAAATGTTTATTTCACATTAATCCCAAGTTTAAGTCTGGCCATGATCACACAAAAATGAATTTAACAAACAGGTTCTGGAGTTAACCTAATGAATAAAACAGACTTAGTGTGGCTTTAGTTAAACCCTGCAGAAGTTAAGTTTCAAACACCCATTAAATCACAGATGTGACAGAATTGTTGGGCTGTCCACTGAACACGTCTCAGATGGCTTGGCCCATAAGCCCCGCATAACCTCTAGGAACCAAGGGGGAATTAGGTTCTTAATCAACAGGAGGATGCATAACCAGGCTAATTGGTGTTCTGGGTCAGGGAAAGAGACTGCTGCCCCTGGGTCTATAATTTGTTAAATGATACTGTGCAGCCTCCTTAATTATGACAAATAAAGACTTGTCTTCGTGGTTACATCCAGTGACACTGACAGAGAGGAGAAGGCACGTTGACTAGAGCAACAGAACCCACCCGATATATCCATAGCAGCTAATGTGTTCCTCCCCTGCGCTTGCGTCGGACTATTATGTCTATAGGAGCACAAGCTGCTTTTCAGCTTGGCCTTTCTGCGGAACCCATGATGGTTGCGAAAGTATGAAACTGCCGCACCGACATCGACAGAAACTATGGACAAATAACCAAACGTGCATCATTTCAAGGGTTTTCCTGATTTTCGAATTGTAATCGAACACTACAGAACTGAAAAAGAAAAAGAAAACAAGGAAGAGGCAGAGGCAGGGAGAGAAAGAGAGATAAAAAGTCTTACAACTGATCTGGATGGGCTAAACTTTAACTTACGACATGCCTGCACCCGGGCCTGGCTGGAGGCCCCTGGAGAGAGGCTGGCCTCACTCTCCCCGCTCACCCTGCCCGAAGCTTCCCCAATTCCCAGGGCCCTGGAGCGGCACCTCCTGATTTTTGTGGTTCAATTTGTGCGTTGACAAATATTGACATCTATTGCAAAGAGAATGCGAAGAAATCTGGTGTTCATCTGATTTTTGTTTTCGTCTTTCCGTTCTCAAACATAAATTAAGATATTCCACTAAATGTTAGCTTCTGTAGCCTAATTACACTGAATACACTGTGGTTGATAGTGTTTACATACTGCAAACTACTTAACATCTTATATATAGTAGGAAAGATGTGTTTAAATATGTTTGCATGGCATTACTTGTATATCTCTAAAATAGACTTGAATAATTATCAAGCATTGCCATCACCAGGCTTTTTTGAGTTATAATTAAAATGTATCTTTTTATTATACTTTCAATTTTTGCTCTAGAAAGTGGTGAATTGTAACTGCACATTCAAGATTAAATTGATGTACTCCTTCAAAAAGCAATTCGAGCCATCTTTTACCTATAAATATCGTAATTTGGCGATGGTGTGTGTAGAAGAGAATTTGTATAAATATTTAAATCAGTGCATGGGAAATGTTAAACACTTCTAGTAAATTGAAGATTGGAATGGTCCATATTCTTTCAGAAATGGTGGCGAAGATATCAATGTATATTCATCTGTAGCTGGCAAGCCTGAGTTTGAGCTGCCAGATTCTCTTCCTAACCTTTATCTATACCCAGAAGAGAAATTACATCCCTGTGAAATTGCATCCCTGACAATCATTTTGCCTCTTCGCCCAATCCACAGGATTTTGTCACTGTAGAACTAGATCTCGAAGGTGTTCAGAAGTAGGTATGCCTGAGCTAAAATACGGTTTCTAGTTACCAGTTATAAAGAGCATAGTAAATATGAGACTTATTGATCAGTCCATTCTTGGGAGCCAAATAATCTGAAGTAAGAACACGGGATTTTCTTTTATAGAAAGGTTAATGTTGGTAGAAGGAAGGCTTTTGGGTTAAGGTGCAGAAACCACATATGCTAGAATAAACCAGAATGGGAATTCACTGTCGGGGCTTGCAGCTGGGAGGGAGAGATGGGAACCAAGAGTTAAATCTGGTGGAATATCAGGTACACTTTCAACCAGTGGCTCAAATGCCACCAAAATGGCCTTGCAGCTCTGTTCATCTCTGCCATCTATGTTACTCTCTTTTTCTGCAAATGCTTTGACCTGTCTGGTTCCCGTGACAGAAAACATAAATGCTGGTAACTGCTAACTCTGTCAGGTTCTGAAAACTCTTTCATCTGCTGCCACACAAGAATGGAAATGACTAATTTCCTTAGCCCTGGTTTAAAAGTCCTGGAGAAAGCAGGTGCCCATCCCTGAGCCCATCAAGCACAGAGGGGCCAGGGAAGGTGATATAGGTTCCCAGCAGACCCCAAGAGAATATATGAATGAGGAGGTATAGATGACCCCCAAGTGGAGGCTCTATTGCCTGGATAAAAGTTAGTGTGACATATTATACAAGTGGAGTCCCCATCCCTTGCTTTAAGAATAATCCCTGCCAATGACTCTCATGGGCCATCTCCATTAGTGCAGACTTACTCACTGGACTTGATGGGCTTTGGGGCCATCTTGTCATCTTGCCATCTAAGTCATCTTGTCTCTGTCTGGCTGAAGCCTGTAATGGTGTCTGAAGGGGATATTGGAGGGAAAGAAGGAAGGAAGGAAGCAAGGAAGCAAGGAGGAAGGAAAGGTGAGGAGGGTATTATGTTCTCCAGAGAAACTCAATAGAATATATATATCCAATAATTATATATATATATGTATATATATATGGAGATTTATTATAGGGATTTATTATAGGAATTGACTCACATGATTATGGAGACTGAGAAGTCTTATGATCGCCCTCTGCAAGCTGGGAACTCAGCAGAGTTGGCGGTATAAATTCAAGTCTGAGTCTGAAGCTCTGAGAACCAGAGAGCTGATGTAAGTCCCCGTCCAAAGGCAGAAGACCAAGGTTCCAGCTCACAGCCAGGCAGAATGGATGCCCCCTTCCTGGGCCTTATTGTTCTATTTGGGCCCTCAGCTGATTGGAAGAGGCCCACCCACATTGGAGGGCAATCCACTTCTTGAGCCCACGGATTCAAATGCTGATCTCTTCCAGAAACACATAAACACAGGCACACCTCAAAGTTAGGTTTAACAAAAAATCTGGTCAGCCTGTAACCCAGTCAGCCTAAGGCATAAAATTAACCATCACAGGAGGAAATAGACTTCTGACTTGCGTATAAAGAGGCCTGGAGATTCCTGGAGTCAGAGATACCCTTCATGTGCTTAGGAGTTGTCTACCAACATGGCTCCAACCTTTACAGCTTCTATTGTAAGTGGTTAGAAGGTGGAAAAAACCTTGCAAACCTGAACATCAGGACCTCTGGAGCCAAGCATAATGGGTTCCAACCCCTCCTCTGCCACAGACTAGCCATGCGAACTTCTGCTAATCGCTGAAGCTCCCTTATCCACACACACACACACAGAAGGTTAAGAATAGGGCCTTTCTCTTAAGATGGTTGTGATCTAGGCACTTGCAAAGCAACTAAAACAGTACCAAGCTGCAGGAAAGCACTCTGTTTTTAGTCATCATTATTATTATTATTTTTCTAGTTTGGTATTTTCTATTAAATTTTAGTTTTAATAACATTAGGAGCAATTACTTACACAGATGTGGTTTGCATATCTGATTTTTGGCAAACAGAATGGATATTGAAAAGTAGCACTCAGGTAGAAGTCACACCCACTGTTCCCAAAACTAGGAAATAAAGTTCAGACAAAATGATATCATCAGAACACACCAAAATAGGGATTAGAGCCAAAATTGACCACTTGGACAGGTAATAACACTGCATCGGAAGGGAATGCATTGAGGGACCAAGGACAAAAGCTTAGTGTAGAATACAAGCTCTGGAAATTCCCTATCTCCCCACCTACAGTTTCCCGACCTACATGGAGACTCATGGTGGTCTCAGAATAGCAACAAGGAGATCAAATGGGTTGTTGAAGAAATTAAATCATCTTATGTGCAAAATAGTCACAGGGTGGGTCTGGTTCATAATAGATAGTCAATAAATATCAAGTATAATATTACACTCAGTTTGCTGAGGTCTTCAACATTACCCTGGACTAGTAGAATTAGAGGAGAGGAAAAGGGTTTACTGACCTCAGAGTAGAAAATCACAAGTCAATCGTTAATGCTCTCAGACCAACATTGGCCAGAGGTAGAGTGCCATTATTTGGGAAAAAAAGAAGACAGTCTTCTGGCTCTAACTAGAAAAAAAGGGCATCCGGATAAGAGCAGGAGTAGCCCAGCTCCAGGATTTCCAATTGGATGACCTAAGATTGACATCCACTTGCTAGTGTGCCTTGGTGTGAATGCACTCATTCATCACTGAACATCTATTTGGTTATTGAGTGTCTACCACGTGCCTGGCCCTAGGGATCAGTAGTCAATAAACAGACCAAAATACCTGCTTTCATTGAACTTACATTCTGATTCATTAACTTCTTTTAAGATTTTATTTATTTATTTGAGAGAGAGAAAGAGAACATGCACATGAGCAGGGGGAGGGGCAAAGACAGAAGAAGAGAGAGAAACTTAAGAAGATTCCTCGCTGAGCGCAACCCAACACAGGGCTGGGTCACAGGACCCTGAGATCATGACCTGAGCTGAAATCAAGAGTTGGATGCTTAACTGGCTGAGCCACCCAGGTGCCCTTTGGTTCATTATCTTCTGTCTCAAAAGGGAGCAATAGTATTTCCTACCTCATCTGGTTGTTACAATAGTTAAACAAGGTAATGTGTAAAACACTTCCCATCCTGCCTCTCATTTTTAAATCACTTAAGAAGTATCAGTAGTTACTATTATCAGGATTGTTATTATTTAGCAATTGGTCAGGAACCCACAGGAACTATTCTCCCGCTGTCTCCTGTCCTTGTCTAATGGCATTGAGCCTTGCATCATGTTCCTTCAGCAATACAGCAGAGTAAGATTAAATAGGGCTCTAATAGGAACAATGAGACACAGAAACAGTCCAGTATTGACCAACATGTCTGTCCTATTTATCAGCATACTGAGTTGTCTAATCTCACATTCCAAGATAAAGATAAATATGTATCTGGAAACTCTTCTAGACACAAATGTGTGCCATATACCAGAAATGACATCAACCACTGAATTAATGTGTGTGAACTTGACATGAAATCATAATTAACAATGTTTATAGCCTTAATTTCAACATGGTGATGTGAAATTAGAACATTATGATCTGAAGTCAGAAACCAAGAGAATGTTAGTGTATGTTTTTTGACGATGCTATTTAAGATCTCGTAGATTCTTGAAAGCACATACCACCAAACACCATTTTACAGAAGTGTATGTCATTTCGTTTTGTTTCCATCATTTTAAAACTGACTTTTAAGATATTGTGAAAAAGTGATGTTCAAGATGGTCTTTTTTTTTTTAAGGAAAGTTAAATGAATTTCAGATTTTCAAGGCACATATTGAGGTTTTGAATTGAGAATGAGCCTGGCATTGAAAAAGCCTTCTCCATTTTAGTTCATTCAACCCGGATTGCTAAGCCTTTAATTAACCACACAGAAATTAGTCTGACCATTTCAATGATGGCAACAAGTATCTTTAACAAATGTGAAACAGCCAAGCATCTAAAAAGTAAGTGCATGGAAATGCAACCACAGGACAAAGGAGGGCAGGGGAATAGTCGCATTTCCGACTTTATTTGTGTTCTCATGACCAGGCAACCAGAGACGGTGAAGAAATTGTTCTTTTTTGCTCAAGATATTAACCAGAAAGAAAAAAATTATCTGAAGGCTTAAGGTTCTGATCTTACACAAAATTCTGGGCTTCTGAAAAACCTCACCAGGAACTGGTGGAGCAGAGAGAATAGCTTTCGGGATGGGTTACACTGGGACGAAGGATGATTTGGACAAAGAGTTTCAGTCCCACAGGGACGTGCCCTTGCTGCTGGTGGCCAAGCTGGGGTGTGTTTGACTTATGGGAACTAATGTTTCCAGCCATGAAAACCCAGGCAGTTGGATATTCTTCATCATAAGCTGGTTTACAATTACAGAATTTAAAATAAGCTTCTCAAAACTGTTTCCTTGGGGAAAATTCCCACTTAAAAAATACCTACAGCTACAAAAAGGTGAACCTAATCCTGAAACGCAGTATTTTAGACAGCTTCCCGCCCCGGTGATGGGAGCATCAGACAGAGTGGGGGCAGAAGTCACACCACCTTTCCTTGCTCCTGACCTACAGAACAACCACACGAGGAGTCCACACAGCTTTTGAGAACCCTGCAGAATGCTGGGGTGTTGCCCCTAGGGTACAGCCCCAGGGCAGGCAGGGAGGAGGCAGAAAGTCATTGCCATTAGTGAACTCTGCCTGGAAAGCTTTTCCTCAAGGAAGAAAACACAAAGGAGCCCAACTTCAGGAGCATTGTATTTGACTTGCCATTTGTCGCTGAACTTCTAAAGAGACCAGAATCAGCTGGTGGTTGGACCCTGGGTATAATCGGTGAATGTCTCTCAACCAGTGGAAAGATTCAAAAAGGAGGAGAAGTATTTCCAAGTTACCTTCCTGTGGAGTCATAGCTTCTGCTTGCCCCATCACTGTGTGAGCTGCCTCTGGGGCTGGGACCAGGCCAGCAGAGAGAGGAGGGTCAGGAGGGAGGGAGTCTCATGAGAGAGAATGGAGCCTGGAGCAGGGGGACTCTGGGCACCATGGCTCTGCCCCCTGAAGTATTCTGCTGACTTTTATAGCAAGACAGCTCTCATTCTGCATTGTCCAGCCCTCCCATGGCCAAGTGTCCCATCCGAAAGTACCTCTCTGGCCCATCCAAGTTTTCTGTCCGACCCCCATGTGGCTCTGTGTCCCGGCCAGTTAGGGATCTTCATGTGGGTTCTGGGAACCTGTTAGGTGCTGAGGAACCTTCCAAAAGGTCAAAAGGTGCTCATCACTGGGACCTATGTTCCATGTCATGGGAAGCACTGTTGGTTTGAAATGGATGAAAAGGTCCTTGCTGGTGGAGACACTGTGAGCAGCATCTTGATAAGAGAGACTCTAACATATCAGATTCAAGAAAATCCTCACTGTGTTCAAATTTTTGCTGCTCTGTGGACTTGAAAAATATTTCGTGAATGATCCTCACTTCATGGTACTTCCTTAGCACCTTTCTTTCAAATTATTAAATGTTAAAACCTCCCTTCTCTTATCTCAACACGAATTCCCCACATTGCAGCCCATTTGCTTTATTCAGGGACACCCACCTAGTTTCTATTCCCCTTTCTCTGTCTTTATAAAATCTCCCACCAGCTCTGGATCACTTTTTCCCTCCAGAATTCCACGTACTGATTCTTCTACTCAAAGTCTGCTGTGGATAGCTCAGTCCTCAAACTTCGGGGTACTTAGGCATTAACCAGAGATCACATAAAGATGCATTCGGGGTACTTAGGCATTATCCAGAGATCACATAAAGATGCAAAGCTCTGGGCTCTGGGGTAGGGTCTAGAAGCTCCTCGTGTGCCCAGGTGACAAAGTGATTCTGATGTGGCCCACAAGCTGTGGGAAGATGACTCCCCGCAGTGGCCATGGTTACTCGCCATGATCAAACTGTTGTAAGCTAAATGTATAGTAGTTGACTCATTAAACAAACGGTAATTCAACCTGAACCCCCAAGCGGGGGATTTCCAGTGACCTGTCTGAAATTTTCAGGCATTCTTTTACCTGCATCCCTGGGCGATCGGGAGACTTACATAAATGAGGCCAAGACACGGCCTCGAAGTGTTCCCCTTAACGGCACCAAGTGGGTCACTCCCCATGTTGGCTCATGGTCTCCACTCTTAGATAAAAACTCCTGCGTGGGAGTTCTGTGGTCTGCGTGCATTTAGTAGGAATCAGAGGCATGCGGTTAGACAACATTTCATGCACAGCCATAAGGCCTCACTGTAGTCATACTGGCAACTAGAAAATGGTCCTCAATTTATTCAAGTTTTAGTTCTGCTTTTTTTATAGACGTGTGAAGGAAACTTAAGTTTGGAGAAAAATAAGAATGTTTGTTGTTGTTTTATTTTACTTTGTCCTGTAGCTTCCCCAAAGGAAATTTAACAGATGTGGGGAAAATGTCAGCAAAAAGATGGGATTCTTTTTTCTTTTTTAACATATGTAAACATATGAAGTTTTCTTACAGAATGCTTCTCTCTTGGTTTCACAGGTGTTGAAGACTCACTGTAAGAGTTAATTAATAGTAAAAATAACTCACATTAACAATGCTCGATTGAAACCCCAGCACCAGCAGAGCATCGAAATTGATAGGTGAAGCTCTACTCCACGGTAACATCCATGGCTTTGCACCCGATGAAAAGCATCCTATTCAACACATTTTTGATTATATTTTCAACAGAATGGGACTGTTGTCAGGTGGACCAGGGAGACCCCTGGGGCCCTGAGGGCTCCCCCCTACCTATCCCCAGGACGAGGGCCAGGACACTCTCTGTCTCTTCGAAAGAAAAAATTGAGGATGGACCAGACACATGGTGGAACGGTGTAAGAAGGAAAGTTTATTAAAGGCAAGTACGCTCTCCAGACCTGAGAGCAGGCTGGCTCAGGGACAGATGTGGCCGGGCGTTGGGTCTCTATCGTTCATTGAGGGAGGTTAACAAAGGGGTGGAATATTTATTACTTGGGGAGGGGATTTCTGGGGAGCAGGGTTTTGAGGCTTTTCTGCCTGACTTGGCCAGGGTTTCCGGCCTTCTTTGTCTTGGGCCTGCCTGGTTTGATCCAGCTTCTTGTGGCTTTTTTTTGGAAACTGCCAGGACAGGTCTCTAACTCCACCCCTCCCCCCATAGCTGGCCATGACTCCCCCTTTGCTGGCCTCCAGGCATCCTGTTAAAGCCTAACTGCCTGCCTATTCTAACAGATTCAACAACCTGCAGGACCCCTGGGTGCAAATCAGAAATATCTCCCCTTCTAGGGGCAAGTGCAGTGACCCACTTACTCACCTGCAGTTGTCCACTGGAGCTAAGGTTAAGTAAATATATAGAGCGCAGTTCCACCCAAGTGTTCACACAAACAGGAGAGAGAATTTGGAACAGAGATTTAAAATAGAGTAGGTCGAGTAGATTCCTCTTCACCTGCAGAGAGTTTCAGAATCCTCTCAAAAACTAGTGAAAGAAGGGCCAGAAAGGTTGCTTTTCATATTGCTGCAATTTCCAGAAAACATTAACTTCCTACAGCACAGATTCCAGCTTTTGGTATCTTTTGACAATATCAGTAGGGGTGAAGATCAAGGATTTCCCTACTGGTAATTTGCAAGTGCAGCTCTAAGTGTTTTCCTTCTGAAGAGATGGGGGAAACAGCACAATAAAATTCCGTTCTACAGAAAACAGTAGATAACCACACTGAAGACAGAGCCAATTTGAGTTTGTAAGAATTACTGAACTATTTTTCTGTGTATTATTTCTGAAATAATCTTCCTCTCCTCGCCCCCATTCCATACATATATTTATATGTATCTTTTTCTTTCTTTCTCTCTCTTTTTGGTTCTGTTTGTCCCGCAGCTTCAAATACACGTCTTATTTACTTCCTGATCTGCAGCTATCCCAGGATCATGAGCCTGTTTGGGGGAAAAAAAAAAAATTTAATTTGGAAAGCTTCCTGTTCTGTAGTATTTCAAATTTAGAATTCCATTTAGCTGCAAAATGAAAACAAAGAGATAAAGCAAAGTCTTTTGTGTTTCAAGTTCAGATGTATCTCAGCCACATTCCATAGATTATTTTGATTTAGTTTTAACAAAATACCACATTAAGTCACTCTAATGAGCTGTTTCTGTTCCCCTCTCAGCACAAGGTCATTAGGTATAAGACAGCATCTTTCTGCACTGTTTTCACTATTTCATGTCATGGATGTCAAAAAAGACTTTGACGGTTTTCCATGGTGGAGAGGAGGATGCGACTGTTCTGGAGGAATGGGTTTGTACCACGGCAGGGAAGCGGTTTGTCGCGCATCTCCAGGATAGTCCCAGGCTCTTCAGGCACGTGTCTGGTCCTGGGAGAAAGGTTCACCAGCCCTTCTCTCTTGCTTGCTCAGAAATAAGCTCATTTCACACACTGCATTACAGCGACAACCCATCTGAATGTGTGCTTCCTGGGGATGAAAAAACCTGAAATTAGCATACACATTTAAAATATCTGTCATTAAGTGAATTGTGCTTTTTTTAGGGTAACAGCTGTCTTTTTAATTAAGGAGAGTTGCAGATACATCCTGCTCACAAAACATTGCACCACACATTCCGTTCACCCACGGCAGGCTAGGAGCTTCCTTCCATTTTGCGACGGGATACAGACAGCAAGGTGAGAGCAGCCAGGTATCTGAACGTGACTGCCTTAACGTTACGTGTGATATGCTAATTATAGAGGAACAGCTCTTGTTCCAGCTTCCAATTAGGGGTCTAAACAACCTCGTCAGTACTTGTCGTGGCTGTTAGCGTGTCTAATTATTTACGTCCTGGTGTAATTTCTGTGAAAGCTGGTATTCAGGTGAGTGGTGCCGTGGATGGACTCCCATCGAACGCGAAATGGACCAAAACAGGCTTGTCGGCAATGCTCTGGGGAAGATGGAGCCCGGGTTAATGTTCAGCAAAGCTTTCCAAAGTAGAAGGGTGACTTCGGTGGAAAGAGGGCTGGTTCTTTTATTCAGCCATCACAGCGGCCCTGGCATCCTGCCAGATCCATTCCTTAAAGGGGACAGAACCATCCACCACTCTCTACAGTACCAGGAAGGAGTGTCTGTCTTCACTGCAAGGGTAGTTTTGAGAGAGTTCGGCAGATCAGGCATAGGCCCTCGAACCAAATCTAAGCAAAGATAAGAGCCGCTTTTCCAGTTATTTATCAAAGTCAAACTACTTTCTTATCAATGTCTAAAGAACTAATTCATAAGTTACTGAGAATGAAGCTGGCAATGATTTACATTGTTAATAATTATTTATTGCTGGTTGATAGGTCTTCACAGAAGCATTATGCACACACACACACACACACACACACTTACTATGCAAACATTTTTATATTTTGTGGCTATTCTCTCTTAACCAAATAACATTTGTGTGTGCCGGGGTGTTAGTAAACAAGAGATACATTTGACATCCATGATCACATCTTAAAGGCATTTCCACCAAAATCAAGATAAGCTTCTGCCAAATGCGATTGCATGGGGAGATTTAGTGACACAAGGTTTTAAGTACTTGCATAGAAATGGGTTTGTGGATGAAGATGTTTTAAGGCGAGTGGCCATATCCATCTAAGGTTCGACAGACATGAAATGAAGAAGATCAAGTCCAACAGCAATATCAGAAGAAGTCAGAATCCCTCCTCTCAGACTTCACGCTTTGCTTTGTATGCCACGTGATCCTTCCGACAAGCCTGGGGGACGAGCAGGAAAGTCGCTACCTTTCTGGTGTTATAGATGAGAAACGGATGGCACAGGAAATGTTTAAGGTTGAACAAAGCCTGTGGTCATAGGAGTAGTGAGCAGGTTCATCATGAGCCGTGGGTAAAGGAAGAAGGAATGAACAGGAGCCAACTACGGATCCACGTGGGTGGCAAGGTACCATGGAGGCCGCCCGGGGTGCTTTTAAAGAACCTGTGAACCAAGTTTCCCTCCAAGAATTCAACTGCACAACCAACACAGGGAGATCAGAGCCTAACACACATAACCCCGTCCGTGAGATAGATTGCCCTCATGGTCTGCAAGGATTACCAGCGCCCTTACTAAATACACTGCCGGGGTAGAGGGAGAGAAACTTTGGCATGATAAGAAGTAGGTCCAAAATGGAAGCACAGGAAAGAACAGTTACATAGGCAAGGTTTTGCAGGACTCATACAGGTAGTGATCTTGGGAGTGGGTCACCTGTCACCTGGACTAAGTTCCCACTCTGCTTAACAGGTGTATGGTATCATGTAGCTGAGCATTGGAATAATCAAACCTTATTCTGACTGCCCATTCCCCAGGCTATCTTCTGATCGTTTGACTTCCCAAGTAGCCTGCCTGTAGGGACAGAATGTGTCGGTCAGGACCAAGTGAACATCTGGTTTACCTGACAGTTATATTACTCACTGTAAATTAATGAACTGGCACTCTGGTTTCCTATGTCAGTCTCCTGTGAGATGTGTTAACATGAGTTAGCGTTCTTGAACTCCAGGACCCTGAAAAATCAGCACATGCACATTGCACGGCCTGACCCGAGCCACATTGGAGGACCACTCTGTAAAGTTTCTGAAGGTCTCAGTTGAATTAAAATGTCATCCCCAAAGATTAACACCTAAATAATCACTTCTTCAATCAAAAATTGACCCTAAAATTTTGACACAGTGTGATGTAATCCAGAGACACTGGGTCAGGAGTTGGGCTAAGTTAGAGACCTGGCAGCAATTAATGGTTGACACCCTGGACAAGGGGATGGGACAGGTGACCACTCAGACCCCGGGGACCTGCCATGTCAAGGCAGGATGTGGCTGGAGCATTTTTAATAATGAGAGATAATCTTGTAAATCTTGAGGGATTAAGAACCAATGTAAGGGAGACCTCTTGAAAGGAGTTCTGAAATAGCTACAGAGCTTGTCCCCAATTGACATTTCCTTATACAATAACAGTGACAGTGTGACAATAATGTCCATAGGAGAACAACACAGACCTCAGACTGCTTCTCTCCGATAAAGCCTCTGTTTACAAAAGAAGACTCTAGAGGAAAGAAAGGTGAAAGCAGAGCAGTGTTATGTGGAGTCCTAGGTAGGCCCTTGGCAGGAGTCCCCTGTAGGTCATCACAATTCACAGCCCAAAGCATGCGTGCAAGTGGGTACGCATGTACATACAGCCAAGTCATGTAAAAAGTGCAGACCAAAAATCGAACCAGAGCAGACTTTTCCGGACCTCTAATGATTCTTTGATTCGGAGTGGATTTGCGGCAGGGCTGTTGCCATGCTGCCGTGCGGGGTGACCTCCCCAGGGGGCGCGATTCCAGGGCACCGCGATGCAAAAGGCAGCCCTTGGAATTGTGCAAAGTGGTGGCCCCGGACCAAAGACTGGTCCGAACAGCACCTTCTCCATGAACGTCTGCTTGAATTACAGAGTGAAACCCACAGGCAGGGAAATAAAGGAAACCACACAGCCTCGCATTTGCACAGCTATGCTTCCCGTTTGCACATCCATTGCCTTCCCTGGAGGGAGTCATTCCCATTCGGACAAATCTCAGAAAAATTGCAAACGTGCTTCTCCCTGACCACTGGGTGGAGAGTTCGCGGTGCTGGTTAGTCCACCGCCATCAGGTTACAGGGTCCGAACTGCATACATCGTCTTCGTCAGGAGGAACGTGGTGAGTGATGACCGCCCTGTGTTTCAGGGAAGTGGGGGGCGTAGAGTGCTGGCTGCATCCTCACATCCTTCAGACACTTGTCCGTTTGGAAGAGCCGAAGTAAATCACATCGCAGATAATAGCAGAGTAGGGACAGTGCCCGGGGGAGGAGGAGAGAATAATACCTGAGCCACTTCATGCGCTATTTTCAGGAATAGAATATTTGGAAATTTCAAAGACATTTGATAATTCTAAACAGCTCGTTCAATTACCCTGCTCTCTCCAATAGAGAAAGAGCTTCCAAATCTGCATTCATATTGCTAAGGGGGAAAAAGCATTAGGAATAACTCCGGCACAGATTTTTAGCGAGCATCAGGGCACTTTTTTTCTAAAGACATTCCCTCCATCGCCTGCTGCTTGCTGCTTCATAACACTTGACAAATTCACAGTTCTTAAAAGCCCCCATAAATGTTTTGTAAATTGTTCCATTTTATCAGGGAGTTCTCAGAGCCTTGTCCCTGATATTCACCATGTTTTCATTCCCCGTTCCCTGTTTATCTTTATTTTTATGCATTTTCCAACATAAAAGGCTGTCATTATTCGTACCAGCGTTCTCGTTATTATTATCATGACGTTAGCCACGGAAAAGATTTACCATCTGCAAACAGGAAATTCTCACCGTCTTAAGATGCTTGCTACTCCTGACAAACTAATAAAAATAAATAAATAAGGCCATCTTAAGGGGAAAAAAAAAAGAGAGACCTTAAATTGTTATGTGGCGTCAGGAAGGAGACGCGTGCCCATCTCCACTTCTTATGGGAATGTTTAAGCTAACTGAGAGCCAGAAGAGACTCCGCTGTAGACCCTGAGACATCCTTCACAGGGCTCCGCTCCGACGGGAGGAGGGATTGCAGTGGTGTGGCCCTCAGAGCTGCCCGAAGGAGACAGGAGGGCCGGTGATTGAATGTGGCGGAGAGGAGAGCCGGGAGAAAGGGCAGAGTGAGGAAGTTAGTAAAATTGCACCAGAGACCTAAAATTATAGACCTGTTTGGAATATGAATCCCCATAGCTGCTTTTCCGGAGCCAGGCGATTGAAGCTTGTTTGGAACCCTTCCCTGGACAAGTTCCATTAAAAATGAGATAGTGTACTGTAAATATAGGATCATGTGTTCAAGCATTTTGTCAGCACTGCGGAGCCTGGTTCACTCCCAATAGCACAATCTCCTGGATATTATACTGGGACTGTGAGGAATAGCCAGCACATGTTTCCATCACTCAGAACTGCTACCTTTTTAAACACGAGCATGTAAATGAAATATCGTCCCCGGCCAAGCGGAGGCCGGGCCGGGCACCCAGCGGGCGCACCTGCAGCTGGGTGGGAGTGCTTGCTAACGGTGTGCATCCGTCCCTCCCGGACAGACATTCATACGAGAGCCTCATCCTGAGGAGAAGCCGGGTCAGCCACATTAAAAGAAAAAAAAAAAAAAATCCAACTAGAAACCAATTTTCCTTGAACAGCTGTTGGCGGATGTTTACTTTCTGCCCTAGAAGGCCCGCTTGGCCAAGGCTACCTAATCATGGGGGGGAGGGGGCATTGGCTCAGCTGTAATGCAGAGATGGGGCCCCCCTTCTCCTCTGATGGTGCAGCTCGCAGTCCCGGCGACCACTAAAATACTTCACTATACTTTTGAGAGCACCTAGACTTTTAGGGGTTCGTGAAGAGTGCCAGAAGATATTCTTCCCCAAATGACACAAAGCGGGGCCCTCGGTTTTCCAGCCAATCCACTCATCTTGGCTCCACCCAGGGAAATCTCGGAGCTGTTCTCCGAATCCCTCATTCATTTCCAGGATGGCCCCATCTGACATTAGTGGAATTAGCATTAAATCACAGCCTGAGAGGGAGGAAAACCCTTGTGCCTGGGGCGGGAGAGGTTCCTGGGCTCAGAGGTTCCCATCGCTGCCGATGCACCCAGCTACGGGCTAGGGGTGGAAACTGACCAAAACGGGTGACCCCAGCCTTGCTAACGGCCGGCCCGAGCCAGCAGGTGCGCGAGTGAGAAAAGGAGTATGTTCGCATCCAAGGCTCCTGAAGGATGCTCGTGACCAAAGTCACTTCGCCCTGCACCCAATTCTGCCTTCAATGAACGGAAGGACAGAGGCGACCCTGACATAAAGTCGGAGGCTGCTTGTCGACCGGCCCACCGTCTCCCCACTTCTGGGAGAAGTGAACGGGGTCCGAGGGAAGGGACTGGGGAGGGGAGATTTTAACAAGCCCAAGCCAGGATAAAGGGAAGCAAGCATCCAGCATTGCGAGGGGGAGGGGGCACTTGACGGCCCTGACCTGAGGAGACAAGGACTTGGGATGGTTCTAGAGAAGCGGATGTGGCAAAAGAAACTACAAGGAGAATCTAGAAGGTGGGACGAATGGAAACTGAAGTCATAGCCTGTGTACTTCACAGATTGCCTCAGTATTGACCTTGGGCTCACGGCACGCAGGACAGTCACCTCCCACAAAAGAGCACATGCGTGCATGCATGTGATTTCCCCTGGGGAGGACTTCACCTTGCAAGCCGTCTCCCCTGGGAGTAGCTCCTCTTCCTGAAAACCCCGGGACCCCTGCCCTCTGGCTGTCAGAGGGCTTTCACAGGAGAGGTGACATCAGAGCGGACCCCCAGCGATGGTCACAAGGCGTCTGCTGTCACTGGACTCGGTTCATATCCTGTGTAGGTCCCTTGGACTCCACAGAGTTATTACCAGGTTGTAAATCCAGGAGTTTACATTTAGAGAGCGTGGGGAACTGCTACAACCCAAATGTGGTTTCAGAAAAAAAGACACCGATGAACCATTTGGAAACATATTTCCTGATTCGTCCTCTGAGGGTGGGTTTTCCCACAGCTGGGGAGGGGAGAGTCAGCCCCTGGGCAGTTTCCCCCCTGAGGGGGGCTGTCGGGCTCTGAGGCCCAAGGAGGCCCAGGTGGAAGGACAGACATGTTTTGAGATGTAATTGCCACCTGCAGCAGGCTGAACAGTGGCCCCTGATGAGACACGCTATGTCCTAATGCCCAGAACCAGAGAATGTGGAAAAGAGTGCTTATCTGGATAAAGGAGTTACTGCCCAATCCCTTCTCCCCTGAATCCCTGGAAACCACTAATCTATTAATCTACCACTAATCTGTATGGATTTACTCCTTCCGTATATTTCATATAAATGGATTTATACAATATGTAACCTTTTGTTTCTGGCTTCTTTCACTTGGAACAATGTTTCAAGGGTCAAGGTTCACCCTTTGTAGCAGGTGTTAGCCGTTCATTCCTTTCTAGGGCTGAGTAATATTCCACTGTATAGATAGAGGACATTTTGTCTGTGGTTGAAGGATATTTGGGTCCTTGTTCCCACTTTTTGGCCTTTGTGCTATATCTGGAATACTGCCCCAATGAACACTCATGTGGGTTTACCTGTTTGAGTCCCCTTTTTCAACTCTCTGGGGCATATGCCTGTGGGTGGAATCGCTGGGTCATGTGGTAACTTGCAGAGGGAGGGGCTGTCAGGTGGATCCCACCACAGCTTCTGAATTTTTCATTCACGCCAGCAATGGCTAAGCCAGGAATATTCTCCACGGAAAAATTGCCCTCCCCCTGATGACAAGCTCCCAGCCTACTTGGCAGGTCTTCCTTCCACATCCCCAGCAAGGACTGACCACCCAACGCGGCCGAGGTGGATTAACCACCAGCTCCGATCAGCGCCGACCAGCAGCCTGTGGCAGAGTCAGGGCCTGCTTCGAGGAGGAGGTGGGACGAGGACTAGCCTTGACAGGTAGGAAAGGCACGTAGAAGAGAGGAAAAGTCATCCAGGTCAGAAAATCTAACATGTGTTAGCTATGCTGAAAAGTAAGTGCATAGATTATCTGGCTACAGGGAAGGGAGCCCGGGAGCAGAAATCAGCAAGGTCATTTAACCCGTGCATCCCAGACTCCTGCCCTCTCCAGCATTTATGTCTCCCTTTATCATAAATAACAATAATTAGGCACGGTACCTAACACTGATGTAAGCTCAGCCTTCCCCGGCTGGCTCTGCCGCCCCTCTGGGAACACACAAGCCATGTTTCCGCATTCCGTGAACTGTGCTCGCCGGCCACTCTGGCCACCCCTCTGGACCTTCGGGACGTTTCTGCAAGTCACCTCTGACTTCAGAAGAACTGGTGCGGCCTCTAGGATAACAACCAGCAGAAACAAACTCTGTCTCCAATGAAAACAACATAATACAGCGACTGTACCAAGTAGTGTAGATCCTTAATTTTTTCCAACTCCTTTATTTAAAAAGAAGAAGCTTCAGGTAATCAAAGACTCACTAAATCATTTTTACCAAAACAAAGATGTAGAAACAGGAACACTATGAGCAGCATTAAATTAGCCAGCTCTTCTTACTACTAGACGTCAGGGCTTACAAACTGTCAGAACTCAGTGTTAATTCTGGCATATTAGGCTGAAGTTAATATAAGTCAATATGTGACCCCTGAATTCTAAGCAGAAAGCTTTGAATACTACCTCACAAGCGAGAGAGGGCCTTTGAAAACTTTTAGGAAGGGAATGATATGGTGAAAGCATTAAGTGAAGATTAATTTGGATGCAGTACATAGAACGTACTGGAAGGAAACTTGTACCTATGGGCCTGGTTGTGGGTGGTGACAGTGGACTTAATGTTAGTGACGTTGGTAAGAGAATTCATATGGCCTGAAGTTATTTACCTGCTGGGAGAGAGAAGAGAATACTACACTAAATTCATGGCTCTGAACTCGGGCAGCGCGTAAGAAGGAGTGGGCAGCTCACATGAGGAAGAAGCACCAGGACCAGCCGGGAGGAAGAAGGGTGCTAGGACTCAGCCTTTTCTCAGGCTGAATTTTTCAGTGACTCCAGAAGATCTCTGTGAAAATGTCCAATGAGGAGTTGCAGGGAGGTTGTCAACACATCCACTTCGATATAATCATGGATGCGGTGACATATTCCAAACCTTGCTCATGATGGACATGCAATACATGTTTTGAGGGGAAAGATTGACAGAATCAATGAATTACCTCTGGTGGAAAGACAGGAAGGTAAAGAAGTACATGGAACATCACAGGTGACAAGTCTCAATGTTCGCTGCTCTTCACATAGCCTCATCTCAGTTCAGGCCGCAGTGAAACCCAGCGACCTCACGAGTATGATTGTTAACATTAGTGGTCCACAAACTGGGAAGTATATATAACAAGCCTCCTTCTTTTAGCACAAGTTCGAAAGGTATAGTTAAAAGGCACAAATGAACTAAGAATATGGGGGGAAATGTCCAAGTAAAAGTGCTTAAAATAGGAAAGCTAAATTCAGACAAGTCCCCAAAATATTGATTCTTACCTGAAGCTTACATGATCGTCTGAAGGCTTAAATACCCGTGTTCTCAGTTTCTCTTCTGATTCCACCTGCTGAGCTAGGGGCCTTCGGAAATACCACATGAGTGGAAATGTCCTTGAAGGAGAATGAATTCAGACTTGAATGAATAGGTAGGTAAGACTCAAAATAGTGTTGATTTGTAGGTAGAATTTCAAGGTGTTAAAATGAGTTAAATACCCACTTAGCTGTTTGAAATCGACCTTTGGGTCACACAGCAAGTTTCACGTTCTGCACAGGCTTCTGTTCCAGCAGCCGTCAGGTCTGGATGCCATAGGGTGCATGGAGTGGAGGCCAGGGTCTCCATGAAGCCGTGCACCCCACAAAGCTGTGCACCCCCCACGTGGTGAACCAGGACTCAACTTTCACCCATGTGCTCACCGCCATCGGGCATTCATCCAGGGGCAGGAGAGGAGGAGGAGAGTGGTCAACATCTTTCTAACGCCGACTTCACGGGACAGAGATAATGCACCAATAAGAACACAAATACAGTGTAAAGAGGAGAGAAAATAATTAAGTGTCATTGGTAGATCTGAGTAAACACCAGAGAGAAGCTGGAACAAGAGGGATTTGTCAAGTCAGAAACTTGGGTCCCAGGCCCTACTTACTGTCACTGTGACTTGGGATAAGTCACTCAACCTCTCTGGTCCAAAGAAGCTTGCATCTTCTAAAGCAGAATTATTAAGCCTACCTACAACGCTTCTGTGGCTGTTGTGAGAAATACATTCATTAACGCAGGTGTCTTCGGATTTGGGCCACGAGGAATTTAAAAAAAAAAAAAAAGAAAGGGAGAAAAGCCCCAAGAAAATGGGATTACACAGTAAGAAAAATGTGTTTACTAGAAAACAACTAGTCACTAGTCCTGGGACTAGGACATTCGGTGGCTCAACTTCCTAAGGCCAACTTCCTGCCACCCCACTAATGCCATCCAGCCTGTCACCTGCTCCCAGCCACAGGCTCAGCGTGGAGACTGGCCTCCAGGTCACTTCATCACTCATGGACAGAAGAAGGCAGTGTCATCCTCTGCGCTCCTGTGATTTCCTTGACTGAGGGATAAATTACATACAATACAGACCCACTGTATCCAGTTTGGTGACTTTTGACAAACGTAATACACCTTGTGATCCCCTCCACAACAAGGTGTAGAATATTTACATCACCCTAAAATTTCCCCACACCCCTTTTGGTGGGTCCCTTCCCCAGCCAGGCCCCAGAGAGCCACTGGTACGCTCTTGTCGCCGCCCATGCTTCCCTGGCAACGGAGGGACAGCGTGGGCTCTCTTGGTCTGGTGCCCTCACTTGGCTTGAGCGCTGAGGTTGCTGGCCCACTCTCAGTCCCCTCCTTTTGTGCGTGCACTACTCTGTTGCTTGGCTACCCTGCGATGTGTGCGTCCCTTCATCTGCTGAGGGACATCTGGGTTGGTCCCCACGTGGGGCAATTGTGAGAGAAGCTGCCTTGGGTGTTCGTGTGCAAACACACAGGTCCTCATGTGGGCGCGTGTTTGCATTACTCCTGCGTAAATTCCTAGGAATGGGGTCTCGCTGGATCGTGGGTAAGTGCATGTGGAACTTCACGCGTAAGGGTCACACACATCATCAGAGAGATCGCGCCCTGTCACGCCGCCAGCCGTGCCCGCGAGCAGTCGTCCCACGTCTTCACGAGCACTTGGCGTTCTCCATCTTTTTTACATCACGCGTGGTTTTCTTTGTAAATGCTAAAACCCCTGTCCCAGATGCCCCACCTGAAGACACCCCCCATGTCTCAGGAGAGGACTGTGTCCTTCCACTGCACAGGACAAGGGAGAGGGGACTTAGCATGATTGCTTCACACTAATTAAATGTATACCCTAGGGCTAGGAGTGGATTTTAGGTTCTGCGTGGATCAGTAAACCTAAGCCGCTTCTCTCAGGAAGGAGCAGGGCGGTGGTTCTCAGAGGGGGAGCTGACTGTGTCTTCCACGATAAAAGAAAAGGCCCTTTTAAGTGAAAAGTATTATGCACATGAAATCTGTCTATACTTATATACTTAAAATGTACAGTAAAAATACATGTATTTAGAAAGGCTGAATCCAAGGCCATGAGAACTTACTTTCCTCACATGAGCATTTATTCACTCAGCCCTTCATTCATTCGACCTGGCGGCAGTTATCGAACAACTACATTATGAAGGGAAGGCCTGGCATGTGGCCCCCAGGAGACGTGAGCCAGCATCATCTTCATGGCTAAGGTTCACTCACTTTCTTCATGGAAATAGAGGCACATGACAGTCTCTTTAAAATTATTCTATCAAAACGCCAATTCTAACATAGTTGGATTAAGGTACTGGGAAACACTGCACTGAAGTGCAATTGATGCAAAGAATGTTATATCTGCAATTATACTCAGATCCTATAAGTTGGAGAGTAAAACAGAGAGGGTATCTTGGAGAAACATATACAGAGAAGCCAACAATATTCTAGAAGTAATATGTTCGAAGAGCCATTATGTCTGCATTTTCAAACAAGAAGGAAAGAAAAATAAATCCATCCCAGCAACAATCCCAGGAGTTGGAGCATCCGTAGAGGCTGCCTCAACCCCAGCAAGGCCCCGGCTACCCCCCATGTGTGCTCCATCATGGGGGGGCCTGGGTAGAAGATGAGGAGCCATGACTTCCGGCACCGGGGCTGGTGGTTCCTGGGAGCACAACTTCTGTCCATGTCATCTGGTCACTCTGGATGTCAATGAGTCGTGATGATCTATACATAACCAGGTGCTGGTCTTAACTACGTATCATTCTATACCTATTGATCAAATAAATCTCCACGTCTTAAGGCAAGGAGACACCGCGGCAGTAACATTGACCGAGGACCTGGCTATTAAGCTGTCGCAAGCTCCAGAATCAGTGAAATGTTTGACAGCACAGGGATGAATACGTACTAGCAACACTGCTTAGTCCATGTTTCAAGGGCAGAATCTGAAACCATGCTTTTCACCAGGCAGGCTGGGATCAGTAAAAGGATAGTGCCATAAAGAAACGCTCGAGCCCACGCCATGGTGCGCATGCCCTGCCCTTCATTGGTTCACTAAGGTCCTTGCAGCAAAGCATATCTCATGAGACAGAAGGTACACAGCTCTGAAACGAGGAAATTTTAAAAAATAAATAAAACTCTCCCTACTTACCTCCCCTCTCTCTCTCCCTTTTTCCCTCTCCCCCCTCCTCTTCTCCCTCCATCCATCCCTCCCTCGCACTTTCCCTCCCCCCTCCTTTCCTTTCTGCTGTAACACATACAGGTTGCTGAGTGTCAGTAATATCCTGTCTTGCCTTGGCTGAATCATGTTCAGCAGGGACCCAACCACGTGACCCACCAGATGAACAATGCCACCAAGAGACAGTGGCTTGACAGACCATTTGGTGTGATGCCACATCCCTGCCAAGTCCGAAGACATCCTGTCCTGCCTTGTTGTCACACAGCAGTCAGACCCTGTGGTTCAGGGCTTGTCACGACTTGTTCTACCCCAGCATCCCATGGAAGAAGCACCCTACGGAGATGAGCACCCCATAGAGATGAGTTCCATTTTCCCAAAACACAAAATCATCCCACTCCTGTGACTTAGCGTCCATTCCAGCACCTCAAGAATCACTTGAGTGAGTGTTCAGCCCTTGCCTTACCCAAGGGCAGCCAGGGATTCCGGCGGTACTTCAGATTTGGTGTGGCGAAGGGTCAGCATCCTGCTGCAGCCCTTGGCGGGGAGGAGACACAGAAGCCTACCTGACATCTCCACTTTTCAAATAATGAATATCTTCTGGTTTAAGTAGACCTCTTCAGTCTCAAAATAAAGTCAAGTATATCAGTGTTTGTATCTGCTAAAAATATTAACAAGTTTTTCTCTTTCCTGAGATTCCTATCCCATTAAACTAGAAAAATGGTTTTTATAACAAATCCTAAAATATAAACCAAAACGTGCGTCTTGATATGCTTTAAGGGGCAGAATATTGACCCCTGGCTGTTTCAGGCAGGTTTTTGGAGTGACCTGCATAGCTCCCAAGGGTGCCAAGTGGGAGCCTCCAAGTGGGAGCCCGTTCCCACCCAACCACCAGGTAGGCTGCTGATCTACAGGTGGGCGGAGGATCTCCCAGGGAAGTCAGGGGCAGCCTCTCTTGGGTGGGGTGCTGCCAGCCATCCAATGCGGCCTCACTGCCAAGCACATGCAGGCCCGGCCAGCCCCAGCCCAGGGACCCAGCAGCTCCGAGAGCCTGCTGCCCAGCCCTGGGCGGCCCGCAGCTGATAATGGTGAATAATGGTTGTGGAGGAGCCCAGGATCACACAGCCTTGCAGGAAACCCACGCTGACCGGACACTGACCACTTCTGATTCTGCAGCTGGACCCAGGCGCCTGGACCCAGGACGGGCCTGGCACAGCCTCCCACCAGCCCCTCCTCCACTGGGGCCCAGCACGGCTTCCTGGCGGCCAAGCCCAGTTGCAAAAGCAGAGAAAGTCAAAGGAGGAGCTCCCCCTCACTCCGCTGCCCTTGGGAGAGGCCTGAACAAGCAAAGCAATAGGGTACGTTCCATAAAGCCTTTTTTCCCTCTCCCTGGCTCACGATCATCCTCGGGAAGAGTCAGTGAAGAAGAAGCTATTGATCTGTGAAACAACTTAATTTCAAAAGAAAACCTCTAGATGCCATCTTCATTCTCGGGGGGACTAGAGCCACCCCTTGGTCAGCAGCTGCCAGCTAGCCCCCAGGATGTCCGCCGTCTTCAGGACACTGAGGCTGGCCTCCCTCCCAGAGGGGCAGAGAGAGGACACAGAGGGACGCAGTGGCCAGGAGCCGTGGGGGTGCTTGTGAACGTCGCCCACCAGCAGACGCAGGCCCTTCCTCGGAGCCTCCTTTTCCTCTGCTGTGCTTAGGGCTTTTTAAGGGGGGTCCACGGAGCAATGACCACGGCGTCAGGGTCAGGTCGTGCATCTCGGGCTGCTGCTGGGGACCCACTTCCCTCCCCATTTGTCCTGGCTGTTTCTCTGGTCTCATTGCCCCCCCACCCGACCCCCGGCTGTGATGCCTTTACCTCTGGACGACCCCGCACGCCCCTCTCTGTAGCCAGGGTGAGTCACCGCAATAACAGCACAGAGGAGAAGGGGTTAGAGCGCTAGGGGGCATATCAGTGAGGTCATATGATACTTGTCTTTCTCTGATTGACTTATTTCACTCAGCATATACCCTCTAGTTCCATCCACTTCGTTGCAAAAAAAAGAAAAAAAGAAAAGAAAAGAAGGCTAGGGGGCAGAGAGTGGCCCGTGGGTGCCGAGCTGTGGTTTCTGGCCCACGCGAAGGAGGAAAGTCTGTCAGGTGGCGTGCTCCTGGCCCCAGCCTCCCCCGCACACTGGGCAACTACTCTTCAGAAAACTCTGGCTAGACAGCTGGGTGTGTTTGGAGGGTTAGATCGAGCTTGTTTAGGAGCCAGGGGGTGAAGAAAATAACCCTACAGGGTCCTTCCAGTGTGTGTTTCTAGAAGAAGTGAATGCAATTTTTCCTTTCGGTGTTTGTTAAAGATTGCAAACAAGTATCTCTTGAGATACAATTTAATTAATACAAACTGAGCTCACTGTACTTCATTCCCAAGGATCCTTGATTCCATGAAGAACGTTTAAACCCTGGAAATTGAAAGGGTCTATTCAGTAGCCCCTCTCTTGATCTCACAAAGCTAAAACTTAGAGAGACCCTACATCAATAATCAAAATAGAATCATATCCTTAAAGATGACCAGTGGCTCCTGCGACCGAGGGTTAGCACTGATATTTTTCCTCATGGGCAGTACGTTTTCACAAATCCATGTAGAAACATCGCTGCCTTAGAGCCGGTAAGCATGACTGTGGAGTATGTCATTTCTTCCAGATCCAAAATGAGGAACTATTCACATAAAATGAAACATCAAAGGGAAGGAAAGGATCAACACATTTCGTTAGAGATGATTCAAGGCGAACAGCCCCCCGGACCTTTGTGGGCTCATCTGAGCACACTCAGAGGACGGTCATGAAAGCAACGCAGGTTGGCCGCTGTCGACGTCACATCTATGGTCTGGGGTCAGCCCGTTAACAAACGTGTTTGTTTGTTTGTTTGTTTGTTTGT
Organism: Mirounga angustirostris; assembly: GCF_029215605.1. Lineage (NCBI taxonomy): Eukaryota > Metazoa > Chordata > Mammalia > Carnivora > Phocidae > Mirounga > Mirounga angustirostris. The sequence continues at coordinate 3,115,212 of NW_026991722.1, read as the reverse complement.
TTGTTTGTTTTGGAAGAATGGACAAGATTTCCTCCAGCAAATTCCTCTTCACAGAAAATCATGTTCTGCCCCATTTTTGTCATGCAGGTGATGCACATATACTATTAATAGAAATTACAAACTCATTAAAATCGTATTTCCTTCATAACCCTGCTGACTCTCTTATTGATGACCAAGTTAGAAATATTTTATAATCAACGCAGTAACTCTCGTCAAGACCACGAGTATCCTTTCCTTCTGCTCCCAGCTGGTCTGTAGCAAAGTGCTTGGCAAACTGGAAGAATAAAGTGTGCGTCCCTCACTGGACTCACTATCCCCATCAGCATCCTGTTGAGCCTGGCTTGATAATAAACCACCCAAGAAGAGGGAAGGAACAGAGAGGAAACTGGGCTTAAGGGGCATAGAATAAGAAAGGAGTCATGGTACTTTCTCGGACTACACAAGTTTAATTATATTAATGAACTGTAATTTGGCAAATCCACAAAGGGGCTGTTTCCTTCATGGCAAGAGAGCCAGTATTTCCATGGCATCTTAACTCCACAATTTTCACCAATTCCCTGCATCCAACCATCAATACGCTTTTACCTAAGGCTACAAAATCCCCTCCCACGCTGGCTTGTCCAGGCTTGTGTGGGCCTCCTGGCTGCCAGACCAGACCACTGCCCTGCTGTCACCCTCCGTCCTGCACCCAGCAGCTTGGTGATCTCACGCAATCAGGTGGGCATGAAATATTAGACTTTGATTTTGTTTCTATCCCAGCTCAGATTCTTTTCTTCCCCAGGACCAACACTCTTGGACACGCTGCTCGATTGTGATTCTGTGAATAATACCCATTACGTGTGTGTCTTCCTACACCGGATGAAACTGAAGCTTTTCTTCTAAAAACCTCACCAGTTAGTGAAGGATGAAGATATATAAATAAAAGTTCATCCAAGGTAGATTGTGGTAGTGATATTATAGAGGGAGAAACAGAATCCTACAAAATATATTCAAGAAAGAGAAAAAACTCAGACAGGAATTTATCATCTAATATGTTGTCACCATGTAACTTTTATCTCTGGGTCAGCATGTAATCAATGTGAATTCAAGTCTTGGTTCAGATCAATGACAAAACATAAGGGAACAATGGCGGAGATGCTCCTGGCAAAAATTCATTAATCAGCCTTCTTCAGGTAAAATACCTTAATCAACTAGAGTTTTTAAAAATACTGGCAAGTGCTTATGATAGTTCAGGGTGGATATCAAAGAGTCTTATGTAGGTTGACATGACATGACATGACATGACAATGACAACAATCCTAGAGTGAGATATGATCATACTTTTCTCGCACACAGGGAGGCAGGCTCAAGCAGGTCAAATAATGCCTAAGTGTCAGTGCTGGGATTTGAACTCAAGAATTCTAACTCCATGATCACATCTTCAACCACGGTGCTTTAAAAGCTTACCTCGAGATTTACCTTGGGAAAGATACAAAAGAACTGAGACCCAAGGTATGTGAGGTGAGAGTATAAAAAACACCCACTTATTTAATGAGATGCCTTCCAATCCTTTTTGACCTTTCCCCAACGCCACTTCCAAAGATCTGAAGCCCCAGGGCTTTCCTAATTGTAAGTGGCCCCTATAATTAAAAAGCCATATGTACATAACTAGACCATTCCCAAACTCTAAATTACCCACAGGGAGAAAAAAAAGCAAAAACCTCAGTGCACTATCCTGCACTCCACTGAAAGTCTCTGTGGTGAACAAGCAAGTCCAAGAAAAACTCTATGAAAGAGAAGGGCAGGGGAGCTGGCCGTGGGCCAAAGATGGGTCCAAAATCACCACAAGACAGAGAAAATCCATTATGCGTCCAAGATAAAAGCAGTTCTGAAAGACCCGACACTACAGAAAGGGACCTATAAATGCAATCCAGTCAAGATGTCAGTCTTTGAAAGGCATCACTTCTGTGGGAAGAAGGCATACAAAGCCTGGCGAGGCGCACTTTGGATCATGGGTATAAAAGGAAAATAAAATAGGGTAAATGTATGGCTCCATGAGAATACCTCAGCTGATGAAAATTCTCCTGAAGGAGAAACCACGGTGCAGAAGAAAACCATAGCACAACACTCCAAACCGACTAATATCCTACATACGTATTTGGGGATAAGAAAGACCACCTTGAATCAGAACATCACCATTAGGCAACCATCATAGTAAGGATCCAACCATTAATGATGTGCATCCAATGCATGCTGAAACCTGTGATTGGAACTTTAATGAGTAACAAGATAATTACATGTTCTCTAAGTATCTCCCCATAAGACACTTACTAATTACAAAGGTAAAAACAGTACCTTTAAAGTAATTTTGCGATAAAAAATACGGTAACTTCACAATGGAGAAAGTGCATCAAACCACATGAACCAGGCAGTCAAAGTCAACACCACCAGAAGTGGGATGAACAGCATTGTCATGCCTCCCGATTGGATAAACTATGAGAAACACATCATTTTTGTGCTATTCCAAAAAACACGTATTTGGAATCTGATCATGAGAAACATTGAACAAATCCAAATTGGGGTTCATTCCATAAATAAATGACTTGTGCTCATTAAAAATATCAAGGTCATGACAGATGAGGACAAACTAATGACCACTCCAGGCCAGAAGAAGCAAAGAACTATGATAACCCAATACAACTTTTGGTCCCAGATTATTTTTCTTACAAGGGGCATTATTGGGAAAATTAGTGTTTGAGTAAGATCTGCACGTTAGCATTATAATACCAATGTTAAATTTCTTGATTTTTATATTTGTACCACGGTTTTGTAAAATGTCTTTGCTTTTAGTACATGATCACTGAAGTATTTAAGAGTAAAAGGGAATAATTTCTGCAATTTATTCTCAAGTGGTTCAGAAAAAGAGAGAGAGAGAGAGAATGATAAAGCAAATGTGACATTTGAGGAATCTGGGTGGAGGGTATATAGGCATTCTTTGAATCATTTGTACAGCTTCTCTGTAAGTCTAAAATTATGTCAAAATAAAAAGTAAAAAAAAAATTTACATTAGAACTTGTCATTTCCATGATAAAACAGTCCAGTCCAGAGATTTCCCATTGACTTTCCTTTAAAATAAATTTCCTGTTAAAATAAAATCTGTGAGATTATTTGAAAAGTATGCACAAAACACACTCTAAAGCATACCATTTTTACATAAAATCACACATATTAAAACCTCATTCCATTACCATGGTGTTTTAGACTAATACCAAATTCCTTGCTGTTGGCTTTTCTGTATTTCCACTTCTAAAATGGCTTCAGTCAATTTCCCTAACAAACAATAGTTTGAGTTTTGTCTGGGATTTTTTTTTTACTATTTTTTATAATTATTCCCAATGTTTTTAAAGCCAGTTGAATGCTAACCAGTCTTTACTCAGATTGGTAATATCTCTTAATTAAGTACCATCTGTAAACTTCATGAATTTGTTGCTTTATCGCCTTCTATTTGATCACTAATTAAAAGATAAATTAAAGCTAATCAAGACAGAAAATGCAGAGGTAGGTCAGGAGCCTTCCTTCCTACAATGTAAGATCATTTATGGTGGTCCCATGTTTATAGTCTCTCTGGGCTTTTGTTCTAATTACTCATGCAAGACCATTTGGGTCAATATGGAAAGTGCAAGACCATTTGAGTCAATATGGAATGTGTTCATGTCTTCCATAAGAAAGTATTTCGTGCTTCCCCAAAGTACTGCATGTAGAATCACTCCAAATCCCTTAATATCCTTGTTTTATCATCTGACACAAAACAAAATGAAACAAAACATCCTGTTGGTACCTCAGAATTAACTTTTAAACCAAACTGCTCATCAGTTCTGTTTTTCTGGAAATGTGATTACAAGTTCTAGCTCCACAACATCTGTTCCAACTATTTAATCTTTCACACATACTTATGAAGTACCTACCATGGTCAAGACATCTTGCTTGGTATGAGTACTGAAAAAAAAAAAAAATGTTTAAGACATTATTTCTATTCTCATGGAACATTCATTGGCTCCATGTGCTGTATGTATCTCAGGCAGGCGGCATTTATCACATTCCTTTGTAAGAGTTTATTTCTGTTCCAGACTTTCCCATTGGATAGAGATGTACAGATGGGTGTTTTTTATCTCTAGATAAAAGCAGTCTTTTATCTCCGGTCAGTGCCTAACACTGGCTATAAATGCTTAGAAAAATTAAGTGAAAACTCAATGAAATAAATGTGCCAGTGTTCTTCTTGGCTAGATGGAAAGTAAGAGATTAATACAGGGCTAGGACAAAGAGTTTGTCGGGATGAGCAGGGAGAATGAGGAGGTCCTAGACCTGGCACTTTCAGGTCTAGCACCAGGAGGGTTCCAGGTGATCATCTGGTGATGAGGAGCACCTACCACTAAGGGGAGTCTGGGAAGGGAGTATCACCATAACTTGGGGGACTTAGGAGAAAGTCTTCAGATGAGGCAAGATATGAGCTACACTGATCCTTAAAGAATTATTTATGGCAAAATCGTATTAGAACACTTTTGAGACATATTGTTTTGGTTTGGTTTTAGAGTTTGGGGTTTTGGGTTTTTCACATTGAGCCTTTCTGCACAACGGGCCCTAAGCATACAGCAAGGCATTTGAACCCCAAATTACATGCAAGCTCCAGATCATAGATGCCCAGCTGTTGGTCCATGCGCAGTGGGGTATCTTTAATTATGGGAGGCATGCAGGTGAGGGGGGCCCTATCACACAATTTCCAGCCCAGAGAAGCTGGGATGAGGAGTGAGGGGAGGCTGACAGTCATCATATTCAACTGTCTTCCTATCCTATTGTACATATAGTATGTGACAACATTATCCTTGGTGGAAAAAATGTGATATTGCCCAGAAGTTATGTGAATTCATAAGCAAGAGTTACTAGAAAATATTTCTCAAGAGCTTACTTCACTCATAGTTTTGGGGAGAAAAGACTGAATCCTAATCATCATCAAGCAACTCTCATCGGGCCACTCTAGTCTCCATTGTGACAAACTCTGAAATCAAGTTTCTACTTACATCTGGGTAAAAATATAATTAAATTTCACAATCAATATACCTCTTTTTCCATTAAGACATTTCAACACAACATTTGATTTTTAAAATAAGCAAATCACACATAGTGGTTATAGCTTGTGTTTCATGGGAACTCCTCTGGACTTATGGTTATGTATGAACCAAATCTATAATACATTTTAAATATATTAATTGATTTATTTATTCAAAAAATATCTATTAAGTACTCCTTGTATATAAGATACTCTGTTTACAACTAGGAACACAAAATGAATAAGAGTATAAAATTGAATTTAAATGTCTCATATATTCTTATATTTGAGTGGGGAGGAAAAGAAGGGTACTAATTAGCACTGAATTTTTATTGAGTTAAATACTCTCGCTAAACCAATGTATACTCTATTGTACATATAGTATGTGACAACATTAAACTGGTAGAGGAAAAACTAGAAAGAAAAGACAGGAAAATCTAAATCAAAATAACAACAACAAATCCAGGAAAGAAAAAGTAAAAAAGAGCAGGACAAGTAAAAAATTTGAAGTACAATAGTGGAAATAGACACAATGTATGATAACTTAAATGACGTAAATGGACTAAACTCTCCAGGGCATGACAATGTGAGACTGGATTACATATTTCCCACCCCAATCTGCTTAGGAAAGATATACTTAGCATAGAATACTAAGAAATTGAAAGGAAAAATATTTAAGATATATACCAGGAAAATAGCAAAGTTGTTGTAGTCATATTAACATTAGACAAAATAGATCATAAAGCTAAACAAATTTTCCTAGATATTTCAATTCACTGGGTAGATAAAAAATATTTCTAAATTCATATACCTCTAAAAAATTGCTTTAAAATTTATAAGGCAAATTCTGATAGTGCCACCATGAGAGATTTCAAATGTGCCATCCTAGTGGTAGTTTTAATATATCTCTCTTAATATATCCATCAGGCAAACAATTTCAAGATATAGAATATCTGAGCAGCAACATTAACAGTTTAACCTAATGTGTATGGGTCAAATACTATAGCCAATTAAGAGAATTGATACTATTTTCAACTATGAACCAAACATTTAGAGAAATTAAATATGTATTGGTTTATAAACCTTGGAATATGAAGGAATTTCCTCAACTTTGATGAAGGGCTTATGGAAAAAAATAGGAAGTACCACTTAAAAGAGCGAAAATTAGCAGAATCTAAGATCAGATTGGATTATTAGAAGAAATTTCTTTAAATCCAAACTAAGACAGATGTGCCTCTGACACATGTTCCATTTCACATTATTTGGGAGACGTTTGCCTGCACAGTAAGTTCAGAAGAAGAAATTAAAAGTACAAGGAAAGAGAACAGGGGAAGAAAACAGTTATTATTCTTAGATGATATTATTGACCACATAGAATACTACCAAACTCTAGAGATTAGTTTTCTGCATTGATGAGTTTATTTATAAAGCTGTTGGATGGGAAAAAAAAAATCTACAAAAGTAAATTGCATGTCTACGCATGAGCAAAGCTCCAAATGTGCAGTGTAGAAAGGGAGGTCATTACAATGTCAACAAAAATATAAGAATTCCAGGAAAAAAAGAAAAATTATTCAAAATTTGATGAAGAAAATTATAAAACTTTATAGAAAGGCTAAAATTATCTAAATAGACATACCATCTTTATAAGTAGGAAAACTGAACACAGGTCATCCTCACTTTTAATGTGTCTCATATGCAAAAATTGAATGACTAGGGTTTAGTTAAAAAACACTCTTCCCTCAACAATACAATTCCAAAAATGTCCATTTGCACAGTATATTTTCTGTAACTGAAGAGAATACAAACTTTGCTGCCAGCTCTTCAGTCCAATCATAACATAAATAACAGATGCACATCATGGTCAGTGACCAATCACACCACTTCTTTCAAAATCTGTTAATATTAGTCACTGCACATCTGTTATTCAGTTCACACACAGAGAGCAAAGCTTGCAGTTGTGTAGTCTCCTTGGCTTCCAGTAATAAACCCACATGTCATTTTATAAAAACAGATAATTCAAAGAGGAAATTGTCCAACAGAGATGAAAGTACAGTATATTCCTTTTCTATTGCTGCTGTAACAAATTACCACAAATTTAGTGGCTTAAAACAACACTAATTTATTCTCTCACAGTTCTGGAGGTCTTCAGAACAGAGCGATTCAAGACCTGTGACTAAGTGGATGAGGGTGGAAGGTGGACTGGGAGAAGCAGACAAGTCCAAGAAGACATCAAAGTTTCTAACTTGAACTGTTGGGTAAATGCTAAGCAGGAAAATAGCAGAAGGAGCAAAGTTTGCAGAGAAAGACTAAGAACTGAATGTGGGCATGTGGAGTGACACAGAGATAATGCCTTTGTGTGTCTTTCTTGTACTAATGTTTTTTGACTCAGGGATCAGAGTCCTTGGGTTCACCTGTGTAGAAAGAGGGAAAAAAATTCCACACTGTGTAAGTAACTCCAGTTCCTTGAGAATGAGGTTGACGACCACTGGGCAGAAAACAGAGTCCAACGGGTCACCAGGAACAATCCTCCTTGGGGGCTCAGGAAGGAGGTCCTGCCTGCTCTCTTACCCTGCCAGGTCACATCCATGCTGGGGCAGGTCCGCCTTGCATTCTTTCTCTTTTGGGACAGAGGGCCTTGTCTCCTGAATTTAGAGACCACTATTGTTGAACGTTTGACTGTTTTATAATCCAGCAGATGCAGCTATCTCAAACAACTCCATTCCCTGAAATGTGTCAATCCACGTAGGAGGTGTATAATTGATTTTTCAGTGAAATACGTTAAGAGACTCGCTAGTTTCAAACCACAGGATTTTTCACTAATGATGACATGTCTGACCTTATGGTTCTTTCAGTCCACAGCTCACTCGTAGACCACGTAGAGGTGAGTTTGAAATTCTCTCTTGATTGGTCACGTGGGATCATCACGTCTTTACCACTGGACCAGCAGTTGTACCAGGAGGTCAAGGTGGGGTGGGACTCGAAAATCATGGCTGGCCCTTTGAGCAAAAACGCCTACACATTTCCTGGAGCTACTAAGTGGGTTTGTATGCACAGATTTATTCAAGACTTTGCCAAAAAATATATATTTTTTGCTGAATGCAATGGTTTGACTTACATGTGGAAATTTTACTCATAATACAGATGCTGAGTCTGGAATGCATTTGAGTAAACACTGTGCGTGGAGACCCATTGACAGTGACACAGGCCTCCTCCCTTATGGCAAATCATTCCACTGCCACCTTTTAAAACTTAGCAACTGCCGTGGACGCATCCTCCCTGCTCTCAACTCCTACTGCCTCTACTGCCTCTATCTACTGCATAGCACAGTCCTCTATTCTGTCTTTTATAATTCCTTCGAGTCTCCTTGTTTGTTAGCCCTGACTCCCCAGTAGGGCTGGAATTATGGAATGTAGAACTAAATCAAGCTAAAGGGAGTTACTTACAGTAAAAACCTTCAGCTTCCAATGCCGCGTGCCCTTCCAAATGCTCTGCAATGTGAGGTATGTAACAGTCATAGAATTCACGCCCTCACACAGTGCTTATGAGCACGATGTCATGCATGGGGTGGGGTGGGTCGGGGGTGATGAACTCAGACTCTGACCGAACAGACTCTCATCTTCAGCAGAGACAAGGCATAAGACCATGGTTCTTAGAGTCACAGTGACTTTGGCCACTCAGGCAGGCTCTGACGACTGCAAGTCGCATGGCCTTTAATGGGTCATGTGGTTTCCCTACAACTAGGTTCCCTCATCTCTAAAGTGTAGATCGTAATGCTTCTCCCATTATGAAGGTTCTTATAAGCACTGAGGGAAATAAAGTATTTTGAGCATTTAGTACAGTGTCTGACAAGTAGGAAATGTTCCCCAAACACTGGCTCTTACTGTTCAAATTAGATCATCCAACCACATCAGTGTCCCTCCCACTCTGTCACAGACTCGCATTATTCAAGTGTGCATTTGTCCCAAGGTGTGGTACCTTGGAGGGCTTCTTACTAGACAGCTCAGGCTGTTGAGAAGATTAGCACTGTAATGTGTTGGTCGATGAACAAGAACCAGACTTTAGACTCTAAGGGCACGGGAGTGAACCAGTGTAGAATGTCTATTTCTCTTCTTGCGTAGAGAATTCCCGAGTTAAGGCTGCCTTAGAAAGTGGAGAGGAGGCTCCGAGACTGAAGCAGAGGACAGCTCCTCATGTGTTTTCCCTCGTGCCCCAGAGAGGAAGGAAAGGCCTCTTTCCAACAGCGTTGCCCCAACAGCAGAGAGTGTGCGGGTGGAGGGATGCACACTTCCAGAAGGCCCCAGGCCCTGGGAAGGAAATGAGGGAAAATCAGCTGGGCTCTGAGTGAAACCCACATCCCCAATAGTGTGGAATCCCCAGCAGCATTTCCCAACACCACGGTTACTCCAGAGATGCTGGACTGAACTGAGTCCGTTAGTGAAGAGTTCCTTAGGAAACCTGTGGGGGAATCAGATGGGCCGAGAATCCTCAAGCGTGGGACGGAGTGTGTACTGTATCTCTAACATCCTTCACACAGTCCTTCCTCACAGCACACCTCGGCCCTCATGAGGAATGCTGAGGACAACACTCGTGTGTAACAGAGTATTCTGGAAGTGGGGTGTTTTAAATATGGGGAGAAAAACAGATCAAACAAGAGTCTATTATGTGTGCACATGTGTGCACGCGTGTGTCTGTTGGGGCAGGTGTTGTTGCTTTCTGTCCTTACCTACGCTGCTCCTTTGAACTCCATGGAGGTGCTCAAACACCTGAACTGTGTGAAAATCCACTTTTTGGAAAAAGCATCTGGATATGTGCTTTTATTTACTGTATTCTTGACTGTTCCCCCAGAGCCTTGCATGGTGTCTGACAGACAAGAGTCCCTCTGTGAACGTCTGTGATGGGAAGGGAGTCTTTATATACAAACGGTAGGGAAACACATAGAACACACACACAGGTGCGCATGGGTTCCTTCATTCCAGAGGGTCCATCAATGGAAGATGTTATTCAAGAAACTAGCAGAATGAATTGTAGGGAACGGTTAAGCCCTCCCTCAACCGACCTTGAAACACTGCTGAGAAGACCTTCACACCATTGGCATATGTGGATTTCCATAGCATCTGCTTTTTGAAAACTCATGACTACCACTCAGAAAAAGTAATGTGTACCTGCCTCTGAGCACCCAAAGTTATTCTGCTGATGTGAAAGAACACGTTTGTCCCTTACCTTTTCACTTTCTAATCTGTCTATGTATCAAATATTTATTTCGGCAGGCAAACACACAGACCAACCCCTTCCCCTTAGCTTCCCCCCACCCTTACAGTTTTATGCTGCTTTTTAATTAAAAAAAGTTTAAGATGTAATTCAAATGTCAGGGGGAAAAAGGAGAAAGGATCCATGCAATGGAAAAAGAAAGTCACATATGTGCAGATTTTTAACGAAGAGGTTTTTAAAATATTTTCTTACATACACAAAGTTAATGCTTCGGTAGGTGAGTTGTAAATGCTTCTTTTCGTTCCATAATTATAAGTGAAATGTTCTTTACTGCACAATAATAATGTTCAAGCTGTGCTATTTTGCAGCTAATAATTATACACAACAGCGTGGGGCATGATAGCTAACAGAAAGTTTTCCTTCTTAATGTATTACCCACATCTCTCCTCTCCCTGCTACCTGCCTTATTTGCAGTGACTATCCTTTTTAATCCACTCTTTATTCTAGGAATAGAAACTCTAGTTAGTTACTTTCTTAAGGAAAGAGTGTGAGGCAAGACTGCTGACTGGTTAAAATTGCTCCCATACAAAGTGAAGTCTATAATAGGCTTGCTTTTTTAAAAAAAGAGAAATACACACTCAAACTACAGCTAAGCTTAAAATGTGCTTGCTTGAATCTTCAGTATTAAAAGGTCAGAAGTTTGCTGTACGGTTCAGCACAGTGTTATTGAAACAAGCCTAGAAGTTTGGCAATAGAAGCGGAGGTCATCAAGGCCTGGCACCAGATATCAATTTCTGCACAGATGGAGAAATACATTTATCATTGAACAGCCACATTTGTTATTGGGGACATGCACCATTTCCAAGATATCTTGAGGTCAGCCAGCTGTGCATCCAAGTGAGCTTCTCCATTAGCTACCCAACCACAATGTTTCCTTGAAATTGCTGAATATATTACGTGATTTTCTTTGAAAAAAGAAAGAAAGAAGATGCCACATTTATTAAGAAAAGCCATACTCCATAAACTAAGATTGGGTTGGAGACATTTGAGGAAACCAACTTACCTCAAACTGAGTGTTCTGAATAGTTGAGATGAATTAACTTCTGCATAAATTTGAAGAACCATAAAGGAATGTAACCCGGATACAGCAATTGATTCAGCAGAAATAAGCATTCCTGACTTTCAGTATACCTGATGCTCATTTGGACAGTTGCCTGGACTTCTTCAACTAACATTTAGCCCCTTTCCAGCTCTTCTAAACATAACTCCCTCTTAATGGTTCACAATAAACTGACCATACGGGTTAATACCAAGGCAATCCTTTATTTTACCTCACTATTATGAACTATGAAAAAGTATTCTTTAGCACAGATTTGTGGTATACGCTCAGCCATACCCTGAGCAGATTGCTTAAAGGAGTATCAGTTTTACTTAATACTCTACAGCCCCTAGGAATTCAGATCAGAAGGCCAGCTGTGTTACATGGTTCAGGACATGGGGTCATTACAAAATCAGGTGGTGTTCTGTCCCGTACGTGAGAGGCTGTAAACATGTACTGGGCCATACTACAGAATCCAGAAATTACTCCTGTTTCTTATTAGTAGACATATCCAGGATTTTCCAGAAATTGAAATATTTCACAATTTAAAATAATAGAATAATATAAAGTGAGCACTTGGCGGGACCTTAGATAGCATGTACTCCCACTGCTGATTTCACAGGTGGAGAACACTATGGTTCTGAAACTGTCTTGCCCAGGGCTGACATAGGCCAACTTGATTGTGACCTCTCTCAACCCACAAGTCACTGAAATAGACTCTAATAGCTAGACAAATGTTCCATTCTTAATTATTTCTCTATGTGGATGCTTAGGATGGTGTGTACTTTATTGAAGAGCAAGATCTGGATTCTACTTCAGGTAAGTGGAGGTCTAGATTATTTGGATCAACTCATACAACAGAACACAAAAAGCTAGACCATGTGTACAAGCATCAGAAAGCTAGTAAAACAAGGAAGGCAGGGACCTTGAGACAATAGGAATATGCATCTGCTTTTTCTCTGGGAGTAGATGCTAAACTGGAAGAAACATGTGAAAGTCTGAGCTGAGATTTTGGTGCCTACTAGTAGAACAAAACTTAAAGTCTGGGGCATGCCACTGGGAGGGACCCAGATATACTACCTTAACCTTGGTCTAGAACTCCAAAAATACTGATGTGAGAGTCAAAATACATCAAAAGTAAATCATCCCATTTACAGACTGCAGGTCAGATTCAAATTGTCTGGATGACCCAAAGTACTTAAAATGAGGTGATCCCAGGTAGTTAGTGGCCCTCAAAACTTTGCCAGAAGTAAAAAAAAAAAAAAAAAAATCTCCAGAGGAAGATTATCTGATGCTTTATATTATTTCTATCAATAATTTCTAAACAGAATGTATACCCTAAAATTGAAGATAACTAGGCACATGAGGAGATAGTCCATCATGAGATAGAGCCAACAGAAACAGCAGGTGACAGAAGCTGCAGATGTTGGAATTATCAAAGGCTCTAATGATGCTTACTTCTGTTCAAGAACATAAGAGCTAAGTTGAAAATTTGGGATACAAAACTGGAAACTACAAAAAGTAATAACAGATCTTAAAATGAACCAACTACAAATTTTAGACACAAATAATAAAAGAACTCAGTGAATGAATTTAACAGCAGATTGGACAGAGCTGAAAGATGATTGGGGAAAAAATTGCCATAACAGTGGGATAGAAAAGAGAAGTTTCCATCAGAAAAACAGAGGTCACTCTTACGTATTTTTTAAAAGATATCAATGTCGGGAAATGGTTACACAGTGAGAAAAAGCTGAGGATCCAAACAGGAGATGGTGAGGCAGCCCAGTCTTAAGCAATGGTGAGAAGCTGCTAACATGCCTTACCAGAGGATCAAAGGAGCCCAGGGCCCATGGGAAGGAGCACAGCATGCCTTCCCAGCAGGAGACAGAATCAAGGAGAAAATGCTGTTGTTGCCAGAGACTATTCTAAGGAAAGTAGGGAATGACCTAGCTTTGCCCATGCTTTCCCCTCATGTATTGAATCCACCTAGAACATAACTGTCCCAGGAATCTGGGATCTGCAGACTGGCATCGTCAAGGATGCCATGAGACAGGGCAGAGCAAAGAAAGACCAACCAACCAGGCCAAGAACTAGCAGACAGAAAATTAGAGGCATAGAAACTTGGAATAAGGTGAGTGGTAATCTATTTCCCTGGCCCACAGAAGAAGAGAAAGAAATTATAGTGGAGGCAATGTTTAGGGGTAAGGATGGACAGTTGGGATCTGATACAAGACTCAATCCACAAAACCATCAAACCCAACTATCCCCAAGCAGGGTAAATTTAAAAGAAATCCACAACTAGAAATACCATAAAGTAGTTGCTCTCGTTATAACCTGAGTGGGTTTTAAAAAAACATTTTGTAGAATCATGGGAAGTTGAAAGGTAGACAAAGAGATCCCATATACCCTTCATCAAAGTGCCTTCAAAGGTTACATCTTACAATACAATATCAACAAAAACAAACTGACCTTGGTATAATGTGTTCTATACTATATATGTATAGTCTATGTCATTTTGTAATGCATGTACATTCCTGCAACCAACACAATGATTGAGATACAGAACTATTCTATCAGAATAAGGCTCTCTGTCATGCTACCCCTTTATAGTCAATCCCATCCCTATCCCCTAAAGCCACTAATTTGTTACCTATTTCCATAATTTTGCAGTTTCAAGATGTTATATAAATGGTATCATTCCCTGTGTGACCTTTTGAGATTGGCTTTTTTTGCTCAGCATAATACCCTTGCATATAGTTGGGTCATTGATATTTTTTTTTTTTTTAATCTACTCTGCCAGTATGTCTTTTCATTGGTGTATGTAGACCTTTTACATTTAATGTAATTAATGATATGTTAGGGTTTAAGTCTACTATTTTGTTTTTTGTTTTCTATTTATTTCCTTTGTTTCATATGGGGCTCGTTTGTTTTATTTCTCCTGCCTTCCTGTGGGTTACTTTAATGTTTTTTTAGAATTCCGTTTTTATGTGTTTTGAATGATCTCTTTGTAGAGCCCTTTTAGTGATTGGTCTAGATACTGCGTTATTCAGACATGACTCATCACAGCCCACTGGTATCTTTATTTTACCCATTTGAGTGAAGCATGGAAATGTACCTCCCTTTTTGTTCCCTTACACTTTCTCATTTATAATATAATTATCTTAAATATTTCCTCTATATACTTTGAGAACCACATCAGACAGTGTTACAATTTTTGCCTTGCTCAAACAATTGAAATCTCAAGGGAAGAGGAAAGTCTGCTGTATTTACCCATATTTTTGCTTTTTCTATTGTTCTTTTTTCTTCTTGACATTCCAAGATTCCTTTTTTTTATTATTTTCTTTCCATTCTGAGAATTTCATTATCCATTCGTTTAGGGAAGGTATGCTGGTAACAAATTCTTTTAGCTTTCCTTCATCTTGAAATATTTTGGTTTCTTCTTCCTTCCAGAAGGATATTTCTGCTGGATATAGAATTATGGGTTGAGAGGCTTTTTTCCAGCATTCAAACAATGTGTGCTGTTATCTTCTGGGCTCCATGTTTCCTTTCCTTTTTTTCTGTTTTTTTTATAACTTTATTGAACTATAATTGATGTTTTTAAAAACTGTACATTTTTAATGTGTACAATTTGGTAAGTTTGGACATATGCATACACCTGTGATACTGTCCCCATAAGCAAGTAATAAACAGACCCATCACCCCCCAAAATTTCCTTGTGTCTCTTTGCTTTTATATCATACTTAACATGAGATCTACTCTCTTAACAAATGTTTAAGCCTATAATGCAGTATTGTTAACTGTGGGCACCATGTTGTCCAGCAGATCCCTGAAATTTACTCATCTTATATAACTGAAACTTCATCCTCCCTGAGCAATGACTCCCCACTTTCCCTCCCCAGCCCCTGGTAGCCACCACTCTATTTTCTGCTTCTATACATTTTACTATTTTGCAGGATTGGGAGAAGATGCACTATACAGGCTGTCTTGGTTTCTGATGAGAAATCTACTGTCATTCAAATGGCTCTCCTCACTAGGTAAGGTGTCACTTCATTCTCGCTGCTTCGAGACTTCTTTGTCTAGTTTTCAGAAGTTGATCTATACTTTGCCTTGGTATACATTTCTTCTAGTTCATCCTGTTTAGGGTTCACTCTTTCCATGTTTGTTCTACATATAGTGTCCAGAGTCTTCAGCTGTACTTAGTGGAAGGAATAGGAAAAAGTGTACTACTCCATTTTTCTGGACATGGAAAGCTTTCAGTAAATGCTAAGAGATTTTATTGAGTTGACTAGTTGGGGCTTATACTAAATGTTTCTCATCTGCAGCAAAGGTTGAGAATCACCAATATATCTGAGAGCTTCAATTAACTGACGTTAAAAAAATTAACAATTCTAGTAAAATGAATGCATCATTTAACTTAAATTTTATCCTGAAGAGTTTTTTTAACCTATGTTGCTGAAAAATCTTTCCAAAATGTAAATGTACCTTCATACCTTTTTAAATAAGTGAACATATCTGAATCCTGTGATTACTAAGAGTTCTGCCCAAGTAACATCATTTACATTTGAACAATTCTTCAATAAAAAATTGAGATATAGGAAGCACCTAAATGTAGTTTCAAAACATCTCTGGATGCTTGGCATTTTTTATATAAATACATCAGACTGGTTTCTTTTAAGACATTTTATCCTATAATTTAGATATAAAATCCAGTTAGTTCAGGACTTTTATTTGATTCAAATTAATTGGAGTGTTAAACTTAGAACAATAATATGGTGATTTGTAAAAATAAAACATTAGGTAGTGTAATTTATTTGCTAAAGTTGGTAGAGTTAGAGAGTATCTAGCATATTTTTCATTCTTGAATGAGATGGCAAAAGGCTTTAGAAATGACTAGCACTAAGTGTTTTTTAACTGATATATTCTTTCTGTGCCAAGAGGAAAAAACACAGTGGGTGGAGAACAGGATCTGAGGTTTTAAATGTGGGCAGTTACCTGTAAATGAGGTGATCAAAGAAAGCCTCACAGCATAGTACAAGAAGCATTTTGAGAGTTATGTAAACCAGACAAGCCTATTATAAAGAAATAGTTCTCTACTTTCTACGAGTCTATGATCAAAACTTTATATGAAAATTTGTCTGGAGAACATTAAACTTCTGCAATCAAATCACTCAGTGGTTGAAAAGTAGACAAGGTCAAGGAAAATTAACCTCACTGCTGCAAGGCACACATAAAAGAACTCAGAATTTTGATGGCCCAAGAAGTAATGGTAAATAAAATACTCAGCCATCTGTCTGTATGCCCTGGCAGTTGACATGACAGGAATTTCTTGTACAGATCACTGTTTCTTCTTGGTTAACAAAACAGATAGTATTTAATTCAATATTTATTAAAACCTAAATACTAGATTCCAGTATGCTTCCTAGAATGTTCCCTATGCCATTATAGAAGCTCTGGTACTAATTTGCTTATGTTGAAGAGTCTCAAGAACAATAAATGAAATTCTGTGTGTTCCTGAGCATATATCTGAGACTTACCTTCTACCTGTATGAATGAGGAATGTTGGTATCACCATCTTAGCTCTTAGGATGTTGTGAAGGACAAATCAGAGCATACCAGTTAAAGCACTTGTTAAGTTTATCTGTTGAGGCTTAACAAACAACCCCATAGCCTAAAACACTAACTTGTTGTTATCTCTCACCTGTTGACTGGGCTCTGCTGGAAGGTTATCATTTGGGGTCCCTCATGTGGGAGTGGTGAGAGCGTGGCTTGGCATAAGTCATTTGAAGGCTTGACTGGACAAGATGTCCAGGTGGCATCTTCATCCATATGTCTGACATGTCAGCTAGAATGGCTAAAACAGCAGGACCTGATAGGAAATGCAGTTAGTCATCACAGAAACTATCCATAGGTGCATCGTGGAAAATGGAATTTGGAAGGCAACCCTCAAGATAGACCTGAGATGACAAGATGCACTGGGGTCTAAGTCCTAGGTGGTGAGGTGTCAAGGAGTAGCAAGTGAGGAGCTATAGGAAAGCTGGGTATGGAAGCACGTTCAAGTCTGGACCATGGTGATAAGTAGCATTGCCCATAGTCCCTCACCCTCCCTAGTCTTGGCATGTTTCTCTCTCACATTAATTTGGGGCTTGGGGATATGACATGCTTTGAACTATAGGTGTGAGCAAATATGTCTTCTGAGACTGAGCAGAAAGAAGCATTAAATCTGATTGTATTTTATGACTCACTCACTTGTTTCTACACTCTACCATGAGAAAATAAGATTTGAGAGGTGCAGGATACTCCTTCAGCGTGCTTTCTGGAGTAAAAGCAGATCCAAAATCTACCAGTAGTCTAGAACATGGCAGCAGAAACACAGAGCCACAGGTTTAGAGTCAGCTGTTATCAGCTGTGTAACAAGGGCAGCAAATACACCTTGCTATTACAAGTCACTCTTCCAAATAAACCCATCTTGAAAGTTGCATGTGTTTCCAAATATGTATTAGTAATATTTTTATTATAGTATAACCTTCAAAACTAAGATAGCCTTAAGTTTGAAGAAACAAGAAAGTTCTTCATTTAAGAACAGCTGTGCTAACATATTGGCCAAGTTCTTCTCAAGATAATGATAAATGCAGCATTAATATTTCAAATTGGTCCTGCTGAAAGGTTAGTCTTCTAACACCCTTCCAGCTTCCCAATATCCTGTAGGGAAATTAAAGGAAGCTTAGACTTAGCAGGACTTGGACTGAGTGAAATATCTGTAAAATATTTTTTAAAAGATGTGACAGACAATATGCAGCTGAGCAGTTAAAACAATAATGCCATCATAATACAATAAAGGGCTGGAAAACGAAACTCTTACAGAAAGGTTTTGTGGCAAGAATTTTATGATTAAAAAAGTCATTTGATCCTATCCTCATGGCTTTGAATAACCCCAGTTTGATTTTTGAAACTAAAAGCTCAAATTCAACCCTATTTGTACTGTCAAGATGAGTAAAAGAAAGAACAGATGTGTCAGGATGCAAAGTAAACATAAGTGCTCATGGCTGACTTAGGTGGGAAAGACAGTGCTCAAGCAGAACATGATTTTTTTAATGTTAAAATAACTATAAAGGAGTAAGATAGTTACATTTGTTTTTATTATTTTGATATAACTTGAAAGTTACAAAATAGTTTCAGATGTAATACGAGGGACTCCCACATACTATTTAGCCTGATTCATAAATTGTTTACAATTCATCATTTACCATTCTCTCCACAGGTAGATAGATGATAGATAGATGATGATAGATAGATAGATGATAGATAGATAGATAGATAGATAGATGATAGATAGATAGATAGATAGATAGATGATAGATATTTTACTTTTCTTCTGTACCAACTGAGAGTAAATTAGAGACACGTTGCTTCTTTACTTTTAAATACTTCTGCATATATTTTCTAATAAAGACATGGTTTACATAAACACAGCAAAATTATTAGAATTATGGCATTTAATCCGGACATACAGTCCACATCAGATTTTGATAATCACCCCACCATTCCCTTCCCAGGGCAGGCTCCATCCCAGAGTCATGCACTTTGTTGTCATGTCAGTTCGGTGTCCTTTAAACTGGAAGAGTTTCTTTGTATTTCTTGACCTTCACATTTTTGAAGATTACAGGCTGGTTATTTTGTATGAAGTCCTTCAATCTGTGCTTATCTGGTATTTCCTTAAGATGAGATTCAGGTTATGCATTATTAGCAGGAAGATACAGAAAGAACATCGTGTCCCTTTAAGGACAGATGGCCCCCAACTTGCCATGGTTTGACTTGGACAAAGTCTGAAGTTTTGGAGGTCAGTGCCATTGCCAGATTCCTGTGCCTGGTGGGCTTGTCAGTGCTCCAGTGGGAAAGGAAGACAGAGAGCCAGGAGTGGGTAGCATGATCTGAGGATCCCTTGGGTTGCATAGGGAGAAATATTCTCCTTCTTGGAGTACATTTGGGAGTGGCAGAACAGCTGTCCAGGGACAAAAGACCCAGCAGGTTACATTGAGATAACCTGTTCCCTAGCGTAGAAAGAAAGACACTAGCTGAGGGCAGCAAACCTTGGTGCCAGATTTTTGCTACACTTTACCATAAACTCCAAACCACTGCATGGTCGCAAAACCAATTTCTGGGACAAACCAGAAAATGGCAAAGGCATGGCAAGACCCCCCCCCCCTCCAAGAGGACCAGCCCAGGTCCACGTTGGGCAGATCTCCAAAATTTGGAGCTCTGAAACCCAGCTATGTGCCTAAGAAAAAACAAAGGAGTTAACTTTGCCACTTGGCAGGCAGACAACTTTGATGTAAGCAGGGTAAAGGCAGGGATCTGGAGGAAGCTGGGGACACAAGAAGGGTGATTGCTCCTCTGTGAGAGTTTCCTGAAGAGAAGTGGGTGTGAACTCCCTCCTCTGGGAAAGAGAGAGTGAGGTGATGCCATTCCCATCCCCCATCAGCACTGACCAATTTTACTGAGCAAAACAGTGCTACCTAGGGGAAGCTGAATCCACTTACACCAAACTCCACCCCACAGCACCCTGCAAAGGCATCTTCACTAGGGCAAGTCCACCTAAGAATCAGAGCAACAGGACCTCCCCAAAAACACCGGCACAAAACCCTCCCACACCAAGTCTACTGACCATAGAGTGCTACGAAGTTTCAGATCCTTCTGAAATAGGATCTAGCTTCCTTTTATTTTTTTATTTTTTTTAATTTATTATTTACTTGTTTATTTGTTTGTTTGTTTGTTTGTTTACATCTAGCTTCTTTTAACAAGCAGACCAAAACACACTTAGGATCTAGCTTCCTTTCTTTCTTTTCTTTCTTTTTTTTTTTTCTTTTTTGACCCTTCTTAATAGTCATTACTGCCAGGAGCAGGAATGCAACAGGCTTTCCTAACAATCACACCCAAGAATAACAATGACCCAGACAAAATGACAAGTGGAGGAATTCACTCCAAAAGAAAGAACATCAAGAAGTCATGGCCAGGGATTTAATCAGTACAGATACAAGTAAGATTTCTGAACCAGAATTTAAAACAATAATCAAAAGAATACTTGCTAGGCTTGAGGAAAGCATAGAAGACCCTAGATAATCCCTTACTGCAGAGATTTAAGAGAACTAAAAACTAGTAAAGCTGAAATAAAAAATGCTATAACCAATATGCAAAAGTGACTGGATGCATTGACAATGAGGATGGATGAACAGAGCAATGAATCAGTGATACAGAAGATAAAATTATGGAAAATAATAAAGCTGAAAAAAGAGAAATAAAGGTACTGGATCACATATGTAGACTTAAGGAACTCAGTGACTCCTTAAAGCATAATAACATTCATATCATAGGAGTCCCAGAAGTAGAGAAAGAAAAAGGAGCAGCAGGTTTATTTGACCAAATGATAGCTGAAAATTCCCTAATCTGGGGAAGGAAACCGACATCGAAATCCAAGAAGCACAGAGAATTCCCATTAAATTCAACAAAAGCCAGCCATCACCAAGACATGTCATAGTCAAATTCACAAAATACACAGTCAAGGAAATCCTGTACAAATTCAGAATCCTGAAAGCAGTAAGAGGAAAATGTCCTAAACCTACAAGGGAAGACAGATCAGGTTCACAGTAGATCTGTCCACAGAAACTTGGCAGGCCAGAAATAAGTGGCATGATATATTCAATGTGCTGAGAGGGAAAAATATGCAGCCAAGAATACTTTATCCAGCAAGGCTCTCATTCAGAATAGAAGGAGAGATAGAGTTCCCCGAAAAAAAAAAAAAAAAAGCTAAAGGAGTTCATACCACTAAACAAGCCCTGCAAGAAATATTAAAGGGGACTCTTGGGGGCGCCTGGTTGGCTCAGTCGGTTAAGCATCTGCCTTTGGTTCAGGTCATGATCCCAGGGTCCTGGGATCAAGCCCCACATCGGGCTCCCTGCTCAGTGGGGAGCCTGCTTCTCCCTCTTTCTCTGCCTGCTGCTCTGCCTACTTGTGTTCTCTCTCTCTGTCAAATAAATAGATGAAATCTTTTTAAAAAAAAGGGGGGGGGGGACTTTTTGAGTGAGAAAAAGAAGACCAAGATCCACAAAGACTAGAAAGGAACTGAAAATATCACCAGAAACACCAACTTTACAGTAACACAATGGCCCTGAATTCATATCTTTCAATAATCACTCTGAATGTAAATGTACTAAATACTCCAATCAAAAGACATAGGGTAGCAGAATGGATTAAAAAAAAAAAGACCCATCTACATGCTGCCTACAAGAGATTCATTTAAGGCCTAAAGATATCTGCAAATTGAAAGTGAAGGGATGGAGGACCATCTATCATGTTAATGGAATGCAAAAGAAAGCGGGAGTAGCCATACTTATATCACACAAACTAGATTTTAAACCAGAAACTAGGGATGCCAGGGTGGCTCAGTTGGTTGAGCGTCTGCCTTTGGCTCAGGTCATGATCCCAGGGTCCTGGGATCGAGTCCTGCATAGGGATCCTTGCTCAGCAGGGAGCCTGCTTCTCCCTCTGCCTGCCCCCCCCTTTATTCACTCTCTCTCTCTGAAACGTAAATATATAAAATCTTTAAAAAATAAAAATAAGCAAAAATAAACCAAAGACTATAACGAGAGATGAAGAAGGGCATTATATGTTAATTAAGGGGTCTACCCATCAAGAAGATCTAACAATTGTAAATATTTATGGTCCCAACTTGGGAGCACCCTAAAATATAAATCAATTAATAACAAACATAAAGAAACTCACTGATAATAACACAACAATAGTAGGGGACTTTAACACCCCTCTTACAGCAATGGACAGCTCAACTAAGCAGAAAATCAACAAGGAAACAATGGCTTTTATTGACACACCAGACCAGATGGACTTAACAAATATATTCAGAACATTTCATCCTAAAGCAGAGCAATACACATTCTTTTCGAATGCACATGGAACATTCTCCAGAGTAGATCATATACTGGGTCACAAATCTGCCCTCAACAAGCACAAAAAGATTGAGATCATACCATGCATATTTTCAGACCACAATGCTATGAAGCTTGAAGTCAACCACAAGAAAAAAATTGGGAAGACCACAAATATATGGAGATTAAAGAACATCTTACTAAAGAATGATTGGGTTAACCAGGAAATTAAAGAAGAAATAAAAAAATACATGGAAACAAATGAAAATGAAAACACAACAGTTCAAAATCTTTGGGATATGCAAAAGCAGTCCTAAAAGGTAAGTATATTTCAATACAGGCCTACCCCAAGAAGCATGAAAAGTCTCAAATATACAACCTAAACTTACACCTTAAGGAGCTAGAAAAGGAAGAGCAAATGAAGTCTAAAGCCAGCAGAAGAAGGGAAATAATAAAGATTAGAGCAGAAATAAATGATATAGAAACAAACAGTAGAACAGATCAATGAAACTAAGAGCTGGTTCTTTGAAAAAATTAATAAAATTGATAAACCCCCTAGCCAGACTTATCAAAAAGAGAGGAGAAAGGACCCAAATAAATAAAACCATGAATGAAAGAAGAGAGATCACAATCAATACCACAGAAATAGAAACAATTTTAAGATAATACTATGAAAAATTATATGCCCCCATACTGGGCAATCTGGAAGAAATGGACAAATTCTTAGAAGCATACAAACTACCAAAACTGAAACAGGAAGAAATAGAAAATTTGGACAGACCCAAAACCAGCAAAGAAATTGAATTAGTAATCAAAAATCTCCCAACAAACAAAAGTCGAGTTAATACCTTTCTTCTCAAACTATTCCAAAAAAATAGAATTGGAAAGAAAGTTTCCAAACTCATCCTACAAGGCCAGCATTACCTTGATCCCAAAAGCAGACAAAGACCCCACCAAAAAGGAGAATTACAGACCAAAACTACTGATGAACATGGATGGGAAAATTCTCAACAAGATATTAGCTACTCAAATCGAACAGCACATTAAAAGGATTATTCACGGGCCCCTGGGTGGCTCAGTCGTTAAGCATCTGCCTTCCACTTAGGTCATGATCCCAGGGTCCTGGATTGAGCCCCGCATAGGGCTCCCTGTTCAGTGGGAAGTCTGCTTCTCCCTCTCCCACTCCCCCTGCTTATATTCCCTCTCTCACTGTCTCTCTGTCAAATAAATAAATAAAATCTTTAAAAAAAAAAAAAGGATTATTCACCATGATCAAGTGAGATTTATTCCTGGGTTATCAAAAAGTTAAAATAGAACTACTCTATGATCCAGCAATTGCACTACCAGGTACTTAACCAAAAGATAAACAGTACAGATTCAAAGAGATACATGCACCCTGATGTTAATAGCAGCATTATCAACAAAAGCTAAACTATGGACAGAATCCAAGAGTCCATCAACTGATGAATGGATAAGAAGATGTGGTATATATGTGTGTATATATACAAGGGAATATTACTCAGCCATCAAAAAGAATGAAATCTTGCTAAGACGTGGATAGAGCTAGAGTGTATTTTGCTAAGCTAAATAAGTCAGTCAGAGAAACACAAATACCATATGATTTCACTCATAGGTGGAATTTAAGAAATGAAACAGATGAACATATGCTATGGGAAAAAAGAGAGAGAGAGAAAGAATCAAACCATAAGAGACTCTTAATAACAGAGAACAAACTGAGAGTTGATGGAGGGAGGTGGGTTGGGGATGAGCTAGATGGGTGATGGATATTAAGGAGAGTACTATGTTGAGCACTGGGTGTTATATGTAAGTGATGAATCACTAAATTCTACTCCTGAAACCAATGTTACACTATACGTTAACTAACTAGATTTTAAATAAAATTTGGAGGATAAATAAATAAATAATAAAAAAAATAAAATGTATCACAGTTTTACCTCTCAGGCTGAGACTGCCCCTAACCCCCCTAACCCAGATAGGATTAAAAACATCCTAACAGAAAACTATCCTTGAACACCAGAAAGCCATATCATGTTTTCAGAATTATTTTATCATGAACAAAAGATGTAAGGGAAATACATAGATGTAATCCAAAACAATGGCTCAATTAAAATGCTCAGAAATTAGTCTATCTCAAAATAATGCATTTTGACTTAGTCAACATTTGTGAACTCTCTCTGGATTCACCATGTGCCCCACATATTTCTTTAGTTTTGTACATCCACTGCAATGTAGTGACAGCCTTAAATCTCTGTGGTTGGCAGCAATCTCTTCGACCTGGGCCACAGCAACTTCTTCCTAGAGACATCTCCAAAGGCAAGGGAACCCAGGGCAAAAATCAACTATTGGGACTTCATCAAGATAAAAAGCTTTTGCACAGCAAAGGAAACAATCAACAAAACCAAAAGACAACAGACAGAATGGGAGAAGATATTTGCAAATGACAAATCAGATAAAGGGCTAGTATCTATAAAGAAGTTACCAAACTCAACACCCAAAGAACAAATAATCCAATCAAGGAATGGGCAGAAGACATGAGCAGATATTCCTGCAAAGATGACATCCAAATGGCCAACAGACACATGAAAAAGTGCTCAACATCACTCGGCATCAGGGAAATAAAAATCAAAACCTCAATGAGATACCACCTCACACCAGTCAGAATGGCTAAAATTAACAAGTCAGGAAATGACAGATGTTTCCTGGCGAGGATGTGGAGAAAGGGGAACCCTCCTATACTGTTGGTGGGAAAGCAAGCTGGTGCAACCACTCTGGAAAACAGTATGGAGGTTCCCCAAAAAGTTGAAAATAGAGCTACCCTATGACCCAGCAATTGCACTACTGGGTATTTACCCCAAATATACAAATGTAGGGATCTGAAGGGGCATGTGCCCCCAGTGTTTATAGCAGCAATGTCCACAATAGCCAAACTATGGAAAGAGCTTAGATGTCCATCAACAGATGAATGGATAAAGAAGATATGGTATGTGTGTGTGTGTGTGTGTGTGTATAATGGAATACTATGCAGCTATCAAAAAAATGAAATCTTGCCATTTGCAACAACATGAATGGAACTAGAGGGTATTATGCTAAGTGAAATAAGTCAATCAGAGAAAGACAATTATCATATGATCTCGCTGATATGAGGAATTTGAGAAACAAGACAGAGGATCATAGGGAAAGGGAGGGGAAAATGAAATAAGATGAAACCAGAGAGGGAGACAAACCACAAGAGACTCTTAATCTCAGGAAACAAACTGAGGGTTGCTGGAGTGCAGGGGGGTGGGAGGGATGGGGTGGCTGGGTGTTGGACATTGGGGAGGGTATGTGCTATGGTGAGCGCTGTGAATTATGTAAGATTGATGAATCACAGACCTGTACCCCTGAAACAAATAATACATTATATGTTAATAAAGATAAAAAAATTTAAAAAACTTTGTCTGTGGTTGGTTGAAGTGTGGAGAAACTTAGCTTCCATCATTCAGTTGGTTTTTATTCTTCAGCATCATAGGTGGGCAACTTGGGGGCCACACCTCTTGGTCAATTGAACTCATGTTGGATTGTTTCTCCTTCAAGTTCAAGGATCAAAATTACATGTCTTTAGAAAAAGATATTTGCTGACTTTAAATGTCAATGATCTTTGAATATGTTAAGTATTTTAAGAGGGTTGTGTTTTGTAACATCCATAATTTGTGTTTCTGTGTGATGAGTAATGTCTTCCATTACATTCTTTTTTTTTTTTTCTTTTTTAAAGATTTTATTTATTTATTTGAGAGAGAATGAGACAGAGAGAGAGAGCATGAGAGGGAGGAGGGTCAGAGGGAGAAGCAGACTCCCTGCAGAGCAGGGAGCCCGATGCGGGACTCGATCCCGGGACTCCAGGATCATGACCTGAGCCGAAGGCAGTCGCTTAACCGACTGAGCCACCCAGGCGCCCCTCTTCCATTACATTCTTAACTCATCAACTTGGAAGGCATAGGGAAAGAATCAAGCCTCTGTATGGTTTGATGTCCTAGAGTTTCATTTCTATAAGTCCAGAAGAAAATTTAAAAGATAATGAAGAAAAGAAAGAAATCACTGTTGACAATCCATTTTACCTAGCAGTCCAACATTGTTCATCAGCATAATAAAATGTGCCAATACTTACCACCGCTCTAAAGTATGCACTAATAGTAAATACAGAATACAACATAATATGGTCAATGATGAAATAGGAATTTATGGCTCCTGGGGAAAGAAAAATGACAGAATACCTCACAAAGTGCCAAGTTAGCTCCGGATAAAACTGAGAGCTTTTGTCCTTTGATAAGCATCAGATGAAAAGAGAATTGATTTTGTTGTTGTTGTTGTTGTTGTTGTTATTGTTGTTGTTGTTGTTGTTATAAAATAACTTTGTGCGACCAAGAAACAGGAACAAATTTCCAGGATATACTCTTTAGCTCCCATATTTTCCAGCTTCATTTTTTTTGTACCAGGTCTGGTGATGCTTAAAATAATTAATGGTTTTATATGGAGGATAGAGCCAAGTATGGTACATGCTAAATATTGATCTAAAGCATCAACCACAACACATTCTCTCCCCCATTCCTTAAAGCAAAAAGTAAAGAAAAACATTCAAAGTCAGTTCTCCACTGTGGCTTTCTGTAATACCTGGATTCTCTGCATTTTCCTCAACTAAGCATTCACTCTTATCTAAAGCAACCACAATTTCAAGGTTGCTTCTCAGTGACTGAGGACAAGGTCATAAGCTCCCACTTCCCTTCCTATTTGCCTTGGCAACTTAGGCTCCTGTGAAAAAATCATGTAGATGACCTAACCACAGCTGCTCTCTATGTAAGCACTGAAGTTTGATAGCAAGGTTCTTTCACAGTCTCTGTTGGAACTTGATATACAAACGTTAGTCTCACAGCTTCCTTTCTTCTTAACAATCTTTAAATGCAATTTTGAACTTCGGGAATACTGTGGTGTGGAGCTCCTTTCATAAATCACATGAGCAGCATGATAATTTCACACATTCTCTTTTGTTTGTTCTTTGGGTGCAAGTGAGGTAGATTGCATCTGTGCCCACTTAGCTTTAACTTACTAAGTTTTTAGTTGGTTTTTCTTGTACATGTAATTTTGGAACTCCTTATCTGTTATGTCTCCTGATCTTAATATGGTTCAAAATGCTAGACAGACATCATTATTAGTCCAGTTGGAGTCTGTGTACTTTGGTAGTTTCGACATCCAAATTTACAATCATTGATAAAGAGACAGAACTGCTCCAACACCACACCCGGCCATGGTAGAACTCCTTCCTAATGCGAACGTTTCATCACCTCTACCTTACTCGCCCCAGAATGAAGATGATGTCTTGTACCATGGGAAGTAATAGCAAACCAGAATAATCGCTTATTTTTATCGAGCACTGGGTGTGTGTCAGGTACTCTGCTAACCATTACATACATTTTCCTTGATAATCCTCACAGTAAACATAGGGGATAGATACTCAGTAAGTTCTTGCTCAGTTAGATGGTGCCAGTGATAATCTGTCCGTCTCAAAAATGTTGTATGCTCAGAGGGCACTGGGCTTCAGGCTTTTCTAATGAAATGATGCCCCTACCCTCAGAAGGATGCCGCAAAGCATTGTCAAAGACAAAACCTCAAATATTTATAGAGAAAGGTGCCCCCAAAGAGTTTAAATACAGTCCTCTGGAAAGAGAGGAGTAAGAAAACCACCTTGGAATATCCCTCCCAGAAGAGCAAGCATGAATGCCCTTGAATCACATGGAGGGGCTTCTCTTCATATCCTGGAGGTCCCCACTCAGAAGGATGCAGAAGGTTCCCTGGAAGGAAGGAAGGAAGGTGGTCCCCCACCTTAGAATGTGCCTCAATTCTATAGAAAAGGTGAGGATTCAGACACTGTGGTTGGACAGTTTGGCAGCAAAACAAATACCTGACCTCCGTCTGGGGGTTTTCAAGGAAGGTCGGTGAGTGGGTGCCTGGTTCCATGGTGTGGCATACAACCTCTTCTCTCCTGGCTGCTTGGCCTGCGGGGGGTCCTGGAGTATGTGTGTGACAGCGAAGATGCCGAGCCCAGGGACCTGCCGCATCAGGAGCCGGCACACAGAGCTGAGCTAGCGCGGAGAAAGAGGAACTGTTCTCCTTCAGAGACCTGGTCCCCACAGGCATGGGTCAGGGGAATTCTGCCACTGGGACCAGCCTCAGCTGGAGTGGGAGGGCGCACACCATCAGGGTACCGCATGGCAGGAGAACTCCAAACCCAAGTTCTCTCTCTCTCCTCGAATGCTGAAGACAAAGTCACCCCTTCTGGGTCAGTTCCCTGAGGATTCTGGATATGGCGGGGCCTTCTGAAAATACGGTATGTGGGTCCCTGGGCCCCACGTGGCATCAGAGCTGGTGACTGTGTTTGCCAGGGCAAGTGAGTGTCAGGGAATACAAAAGCTTCACTTAGTACTACAAAATTCTGCAGAAACACACCCCATGACTCAGAAAGTTGAAGGGAATTGTTGGACAGGAATCAAAGAAATCTTCTTGAAGGGACCTAAAAAGGGAAGATCATGACATGACAGAAGACTAGAAAGGAGTGTGAAATCAGGGCATCCCACTCTTCAGGGAAGACCCTGAGAGAGAGGTGACAAGACTCGGTCATGGAGAAATTAATAAATCAGGACAATAAGTCATGTATTTTGATTTCTCCAGTCCATAAGCAAGGTGACCTCTTGTAAACATGAAGAATACAACAACTAATATCAATGTTATATGTCAGTTATACTTTAATAAAAAAATTTAAAAAGGGAAAAAAGATTAAAATATAACCTATTGATATCTAACTCCACAGTAATGAATACTTGTTCCAGAAGAGCTAATCCTCTGCTTCAATATTGAAAAATTCCAATAATCCAATTGTATTTAAACTTCAAGAAAGACATGCACTTCATTCAACAGAGTCAGGGGTTTTAGGAGGGATCCCGAAGGAAATTCTTGAGCAATAGGGCTTTGTTGGGAGAGCTTAGTGGAGGCTATCTGCCACTCATTTTACCTCAAAAGAACTGGACGTCACTTCTATTCCTACAGGAGAGAGCCAGGTCTCCAAGAAGGGAACCTGGACTCCAGAAAGGCTCCCAGCACCACTAAATTCAACCCCAAATTCTAGGTGTCTGTGAATTCATCCACTACTTAAGTATAGCTCTGCGCCCTCATTAGTTTTTCAGAGAGATATGTAACCAGAAAAAAAAAAAAAAAGTTCACAGAGACCACCCGAAAGATTTTCCCTTAGAACCCTCTATATTTTTTTTCCTCTATTTATTTACAAAATGGATATAGGCTTTAGCTTTTAAATTACACTGTTTATTGTATTCTATTTTTTTTTTGAAATATCAACAACAACTAAAGGTGTGGAAAAGAATTTTTAATATAAAAATTAAGGCTATTCTCAGGGCTATGAAGAAAGGTGCCAGTTAAAAAAAAAAAAGGATTAGGAAATAATAACGAAACCAGTATGCGTTATCACTTCAGGTAAAAATATCTTATGAGTAATATAATCATTGTCTCTGGTTATTGGGTATGAGAAGATAAGTGCACCCAGCGTAGTGTGATAGAGGGATATTAGCACTTTCACACTGGCTGGGTACAGACTCGAAAATGAGTTAAGACTCACTGGGTCATCTAAGTGGAGGATTATTCCATACAGAGACCCCTAGGTCAATTTAAATTATTAAATTTATCTCAGTGACCGCAGGGACCAAGATATCTTTGTGTTTGCTCTTTATCTTTCAGTCCTGTTAAAATGGGCTTAGCGAAAGGGGATCAGAATTGACAGCAGAAAAAAAAAAAAAAATTAGGGAAGACCCAAAATTCCTGCTTGGGCTATAGAGATGGTTAATGACTGAGTTACAAGGAATCAGCCCAAATCTTGGCGAGAATATTTTCCTGCTGAACAGCTTTACGAGGTGCTTTTATTTCTGTTTGACGTTGATAGGAGCGCTGGTGGTGCGCACGTGCGGTCCGCACACGAGGGACGGGGATGACGCGTGGTCGATCCGGGGGTGCCCCTACGTTCCCCCAGCCTCATCCGTGGAGGCGGGCATGGCCACTGTTCTGATGTCTCGTGTCCTGCACTGGGTGCTTTTCAACATAAATCCCCGTGCACACGCCCTGAGCGCTTCCGTGGGTCTTTGACGGCAACACCGGGCGAAAGGTCCTGGCAGCCCCACTGGACGGCACTCCAGGAGGAGGCACCCCAGGCCACTCTGGGCCATGGGAATTTTGAGTAAGGTGGGCCCACATCCCAGTGTATTCAAAAAGCTTCCAGAGTCTGATCTGTAATCCTTACGCGGCGAAAGAACAATCCTCAGCCCACGCCCTCCTCCGCAGTCATCCTTCTGGGATGTGGCCTGGCCGCGAGGCCAACACCTGTGTGCTCTGGCCCTCTCTCACCCAGGACAAAGCGCACAGCAACCACTGCTTCTTTAACCTATGGAGGCCGCCACAGGTCCCCGAAATGGGGAGCTTTGCTGCTTTTACTCTAACAGAGAAGTGCTGATTTGCTCAAAGGCAATATTTGCCCTCCTGTTTTTCCAAAAGGCTTATGGAGGCTCCTGCTATGGTGGGGCCCTAAGGTGTCCTTCGTCTGCATAAGCCCGTCATCTTCACATCCACCCCGTGAATTAGGCTCCGTTACTGTCGTTGCATCTTGCAGGTGAGGAGACCAAGGCTGTGAAGGTCAGTGAGTTGCACGCGGTCAGAAAACCTGAGATGACCCTTGTCCGGGTGCCAGAATTTCAGGGCGCTCCCACCCCCTGTGCGCATCCGGGTACCGCAGGCTCCCTGGACAATCAGCCCACCACCGTCCCAGGCCCCATCCCTGACCGGCTCCCTACCCCAGCCCGGCCCCGCCCCCGGTCCCGACCCGGCCCCCGGCCCGCCCCCGGCCCCGCCCCGACCCGCCCCTGCCCCACCCCGACCCCGGCCCCGACCCGCCCCAGACCCCGACCCCCCTCCCGGCCCGGCCCCGCCCCGCCCCTGCCCCGCCCCTGCCCCGCCCCGACCCCAGCCCGGCCCCGACCCCGGCCCCGCCCCGGCCCCCGGCCCGCCCCGGCCCCGCCCTGACCCCGGCCCCGCCCCCCCCGGGCCCAGGCCCCGCCCCCGGCCCCGGTCCCGCCCCAGACCCCAACCCCCCCCCGCCCCGACCCGACCCCCCCCGCCCCAGGCCCCGCCCCCGGCCTCGCCCCGCCCCACCCCAGACCCCGACCCCCCCCCTGCCCTGCCCCGACCCCGGCCCGGCCCCGCCCCAGACCCCAACCCCCCCCGCCCCGCCCCGACCCTGCCCCGACCCCCCCCCCGGCCCAGGCCCCGCCCCGCCCCAGACCCCAACCCCCCCCGCCCCGCCCCGACCCCGCCCCGACCCCCCCCGGCCCAGGCCCCGCCCCCGGCCCCGCCCCGCCCCAGACCCCAACCCCCCCATCCCCTCCCCGACCCACCCCCCGGCCCAGGCCCCGCCCCCGGCCCCGGCCCCCGCCCCAGCGCGCAGCTGCGGAGCGCCAGCCCTGGAAACAGGCCACCTTGGGGACCCGCCACGCGCTTTTATTCCTGACGCACGGAGCAGCTCGTATCAGCATCAGGAGTCATGTGGCTCTCAGAACCCCAGGGAAGCTTAGAAAGAAAAATATATTAACTTGAAAAATTATATTGGCTTCATGACATTCGGGAAACTGAGAAAAGGCTGGGCCCTGTTTAATGCTTTTCAAAGAAGCAGACATTCCGAAAGATTTGGGGACATCCCGAGGCTGTCTTTTCTGCCCCCGAGTAAACTCAGGCACTCCTGCGGCCACGAGCCCCCCCCCGTACCCTTTCCGCGCAAACCTCTTCTTCAGCGGAAACCCCGCAGGTCCGGCGGCCCCGGCCCCGGACTCGATGCCCCACAGCGTCCCCGCCGACCCGCCGGACGCGTCCCTTCGAGGCTCGGCCGCTCCGCTCCGGTGTCTCGGCGCCAGCCAGACTGCTCGGCACCACCGCCCCTGGGGGGCCAGGGCTCAGTCCCGAACCCCCGCAGCCCGGCCTCCCAGAACCTCCAGCAGTGATCTTACGTGGAGATCGGGTCTTTGCAGATGCGGTTAGTGAGGACCGGGATGACGGTGGCCCTGAGAGCAGTGACCGAGGGAAGGACACGCAGAGGCACGGGCTGAGAGGCCCGTGTGGCCGAGGCAGACTGCAGTGGCTGGGCGAGCCACGGAGCCCCTGCAGCCAGCCCAGGCCGGGAGAGAAGCCCCGGGAGCTCTCGGCGGGTCAGACCTGCCAAATCTTGATTCTGGGCTTCCGGCTTCCCGAATTATGAGGCATTAAATTTCTGTTGTCTTCAGCCACCCAGTTTGTGGTGCTTGCTTCCAGCCACCTGAAGACCTTCAGACGCCCTCATGCTCACGCCCAATCGTAGGCAAGGCCCGCCCTCTCCATTTTAGACGCGGCCCACCCTCCACCCCGGGGCCCTGTGTCCCGCAAGCCTAGGCAACCCGTCTCCCCAGAACTCCCCCGCTGCCAAGGGACCCTGCACCCGTCCTTGCCTCTCCCCCATCTGACCTTTGCAAAGCAGACACTGTGACCTTGGGGAGCCACGAACTGGATTACATCACTCCCGTTTGAGTCATTGGGCACTTTTGCATCGCTCTGGCAATAAACTCAAGATCCTTAGCTCGGCCTGTCGCTCCTGCCTCAGCTCCTCCCTTAGAGAAGCCGCAGCCTCACTGGCCCCTCTCATTTTTCTGACCCTGCCTGGATGACTTTGTGTCCACCCTTCTCTCTGCCAGAGACAGCTGCCCCTCCCTCATCTGGTTAATCTCCACCTCCTTTGGGTCTCTGGACATCCTGACTCCTTCACGGAAGCCTACCGCTCCACGTGCCCCAAAGTGGCAATCCCTGTTGCCCTGTCTTAGTCCCGGGTAGTTTTTACAGTGTTTTAGCATTAGGATCATATACTTCTCTCTGCAGTGGTGTGGCTGGTATCTCTACTCTCAGCAGGCTGGAGGCTCCGAGATGGCAGGTTCCTAGCACAGTGCCTGGAAAGCACATAGTGGTTGCCACAGATGTTTGTCGAAGAGAAAGAGCTACCCACAAGACCATCCGCTGTCGTGATTTCAGCGGAGGGGCGCATAAGGCCCTGGGGCAGCAGCGGTTTGTGGCCAGGAAGAGCAGGAGGTACCTAGGAAACAGGAAGGAAGGAGGAGAGTCACACGGGCAAGAACAGAGACGCAGCTGGGAACATGTGGGGCTCTGATAAGAAGGCTGGGTTTCCACCATGCGCAGACTGCAAACCAGCCCTGCCTTCTGTGTTCAGAGGAGCCCCCATGGGAGAAGCGGTGGGCAGGGAGCTGGTAGGAAGCCGTCCACAAGAGTCCAGGACAAAGGAGGCTCAAGAGCAGCCTCACGGATGAAAAAGAAGTGATTGGATTTTGTTCTTTCAGTGTCTTTATGGTTACATGATGTAAAGCCGTGGTCCTACAAGTCCAATATCTGGGCCCCCTCAAGGGGCTTTCGGCCACTTGCCTCTTCCCCTGTGTGTCTCATAATATCTGTTGAAAATGAGACATGCTAGATCATAGAACACAGCGACCATGGAAATCTGTGTCCTCCCCAGGGTTTGCAGTTGCAAGTGTCTGTCTAATTCTGTAAGATCCGAGCACCCTGTCATGGGTAACTACTAAAGTCTCTGCCTCATTAGCGCTCCTGGAACATCCAGGCCAGCAAGTCCTCCGGGCCTCTTGTCACCCTTCATGGGTCTTGGGGGTACGTTGAGCTCTCGGGCCATGTGAGAGTCTTCCTTAGACTCCACTGCGGCTTGTGCAGGGTATCCAGGGCAATCTGGGGACCCTTTCTGGTCTTTCCTAAGCATGAAGACAGCCCTGTACAGGCAGACAGCCTTCCAAATCCCCAGAAATAAGCCAGAACTTTCAAAACCCCTATGGGCATCTTGTTCCCCAGATATTCTGGATATTTTTTAAAAAGTTATAGCTGGGTTCTTCTTTGCCCCAACTGGTATGGCAACTTTAGGCAGGTGTGATGTTTAAAAAAAACAAAAACAAAAAACAAAAAAAAACCTGCAGCTAATTATTTTTGGCAAATGCCCAGGAGATAGGATGTTTCTGTGGAGCTCAGAGTCAGGTCAAATAATCACCATGCCCTCTGAGTAGGGGTTTTTCTAGGGAGCTCTGAGGCAGACGGAATAGTGGCCGTGCTTTGGGGGTGGGCCTTCCTCGGGACCTCCAAGCCTGCTGGCTCCCGGCAGCCACCACCTTTCACAGATGCTGTGAATGCAGAGTGCTGGGCCTGGGGGTTCCTGCAGCCTGAAGCGAGGGGGGCAGGGACCTTAGAGCACCCCAGCCCTGCTGCTCTTACCCAGCGTCAGCAGGTTCTCGTGAAGAAATGTTTTCCAGACTGTTGTAAGTTCTGGAAAAGGGTGCTGATGATAATTTTGCCAGGATTTTCATTCCTTTCATGGGTGTGTGGATTATGGAAGCTCTAAAGCTAGCATTTTGAAAGCCGCACCGAAGAAGCGATTCCATTTTTAGGATGTATTCGAAGCAGAGTCAAAGGGATTGCCCATAGATCTGGGATGAGGGAAATGAGACAATGAAAGGAGTTAGGATAATTTCAAGGTCTGGGTCCTAAAAAACTAGAAAATCGAAGTTGCCATTTACTGAGATAGATCCAAATGGGAGGGAAGCAGATCGGTAGAGGGAGACAGAGAGTTGATTTGGGGGCATATTGTATGTTAGGTGCAAACCAGGCCTTCAGGGGGAGCGGGGAGCTGGGAGTGGCCAGAGACCCTGAGGGGGAGGGTGTCACCTGTAAAGGATGTTCACGGCAGTGGATGGAAGTAGCAACAGATGGGTTGAGCATGCTCCACGGGGGTCCCAGAACTAAGCCCTGGGGCACTGCGACACCCAGAGGGCACGCAGCAGAGGCAGGTCGGGAGAGAGGCAGAAAGATAACCGAGAGGAAGTGAGGCAGAATGTGTACAAAGAGCAGAAAGTCATCACCATGTTAAAACTTGAGTGGGACGAAGTCAAGAACCGGCCAGCAGATTTAGCAATGCAGAGATTTTCAGTCATCTTGAGAAGAGTGATTCCAATGGAGCTGTGGGGAGAAACCTCCCCGTGGATCCCACGGACGCAGCTTTGCAAGAAGTTACTCTGCAGGGGAGCGGAGAGGCGGGCGGCACCCATATGGCCTGGCCCCGTGGATGCTCCAAGTGCACAGTAAACCCCCATCAGAAAACGCCTCTTCCTGCGGGTGGGCACTGCCCACATCACTGATCTCGACGGCAAGCCTCTGCGAAGGAGAAAGCTCACCAGGCGGTAGGCATTGTAAATAAAGCCTGCGGACAGGACTTTAGGATACGGAAGGGCGACAGCTCCACAGAAACTAGAGACTAAGCCTGGGGTGATGCCCCAGCAGTTATGTGATTCCAGTCTCGGCAGCACCCACAATGGCAGAGCGGCCGCTGGAGAGTAGTGGCCGTCACCACGGCAGCCGTGCCAGCAGGTGCAGTGCTAGGGAGCAGAAAGGATTCGGCCGACCCAGAAGAGAAGCCGCTCTCCACAGTCCTTTCCCTGGTGAGCAGGGGCTGAAATACGCATGGCTCACGCTTCCGAGTTGCACGCGTGTGTGATTAAGTTCAGAAGGAGAGACGTGAATCTAACCCACGCGAGAGGGGCGAGCTGACAGGGCCCACCCGGGGCCGGCGAGTGTGAATGCTGGTGCTGGTTGAGGACACGATCACAGTCAGAGTCTGGCTGCCTTCTGCACGGCGGGAAGGCGTCCCCTCCAGTGCAGCCTCCTCCTCCCGAATATGCCCCACGATCCAGTCCGTCCTCCGATCCATCCTCCTGAAAGCGGATGGCTAAGCTTTGGCAAACTGGCATTCCCAAAATGCATTTCATGTGATGATCTTTAAGGTCTCTTTTTTATGTCGGATATTCTTAAGGGTTTTTGTTTTGTTTTGTTTTGTTTTTTATTTCTCTCATCTCAGAAATCGCTGCCATAGTCCCACTGTCTTTCCTCCTCGCACACAGACACAACTGACGCTTGTAAACACAGGAGAACCGGCAGGGGCTGGGCCCCCCGACCCCAGGTTTCTAATCCCCAAACACACCTCCTGCGCCACCCAGCCTAACCATGTGGCGGCGCGTCCCGAGGCAGGCCCTACCCTGGAGCTTTCCGTTCCCCTCCTACAATATATATAGTTAGTCTTAATAAATAAATGGCTTGGACCATGCATTATATATCACTCAAATCCACGAGGACACAAATTATGTATAATACATCGGCTGTGTAATTTATTTATTAAGCAAAACGTGGATTTTGCATGCCTGTGTTTGGAGGCATGGTCTGTCACACGCGGCTAAACGATGTGTTCTTATTAGTCCCACTCAATTACCAAGTCATCCCTCTGCGCACCCTGGGTTTGTTAATGATGGCGCCCCCGCGCTGTGCCTACAATACCTGCGATTTTAGTGATTCATAACCACTCACTAAAACTGTGAAAATGATAAATTGAGTGCCGTTGATTAAATGCCGCCAACAGTATGTTTCATGTGTGTTTGTCGCGGTTAGGAGTTAAAGAAACAGCATTGCTCAAAATCATTTGAATATCTAATTAAGCCAGAGCCTTGCTAGTTATAAAGGACTCATCAGAACACAAGGATGAAAAATAAAAGAACGCTCGGCGAGAGAAGAGGGGGGAAAGACAACGCTCAGCATCACGGCCTCACCGATGATAAGAAAATTGTCGTCATGACCATTGGAGAGGGACGATACCCACATTTAGAGGGCAGTGTCCGTCCCCTCTGCTTACCAGCACAGCCATCTGCTGTCCTTGTCTTGTCTTTGGGGTTAGTCGTGGACATCAGTGAGTTTCAATCACATACAAGAAGCCCTGCGTGATGGCCTTTGAAACAGGAGCAAATGCATCCAGGCTTGGCAGGAGGGGGCTGTGGAGGAAGAAAAGGGGAGGGAGTGTTTTCAAGCAGCTTCAAATGGCATCCCTTTGGCTTCCACTACAGTGAAAGGGTTTTTTAATGCTTCCGCATTAAATGCTTCCGCATGACAAATGGCAGCAGAAAGGAAAATATCATTTCAAACAAAGATTAATTATCTTTATGGCTTCAGCTAACTTTTTCTCCCCTTAGATGAATCCATATAGAGCTCATATAGCTAATATTCAAAGCAGGCTAGAACAGACCCAAGCACAGAGGATGTTCCCGTGCCAACGCTCCGGCTGCTAATTTAGGCTGCTAAAGTGAGTACACAGGATAATAAAAATAGATACCCAGTGAAGCTTGGTAATCTTATTAAGAGCAACCAGGAGGTGTTTATTTTCCCTTTTTGCAATTTTGAAATCAATTGAGAAATGTAAGCAGAAAATGATTTCTTTTGGAAATCAATCTTCCTAAATTAGACCGTGGGTCTGAATGTTTGAAGCAGAGAATAAAATAAAAGGAAAAAAAAAAAGGAGACTATTTTAAATTTCAGAATTTCCGTATCTTTCATCTGTGCTGAAAGCCCTTTTTTAAAAAATATTTTTTCCCTATATAAAGATAAAACTTCGCGCAAGGTCCCCGTGGTGGCTTTAACCTAAAGTATTGTTCTAAAATTAAGGTGGAACATCGATTATTAGCAGCACAGAGCTATAACTGACCATGAAGAAAGCACCACGTTTTATATTGTCTTTGCAAAAGCCAATTTCACTCTTAAAACTTAAAACTCTACAGAGGGCGTTATGCTGAAATCTTAGCCTTGTGAACAGCTCACGATAACAGTCATGGTCTGTATTTTTATACGCATAACAGAGGCTATGTTCAAATTCCAGGACAGAACCCAAACCCTCAACATATGTATCAATTTAAACATATTTTAGCCTTGAAAGATGGGATGCTTTTCTTTACGTCAAAAGCTCTCGTGTACTTTTAATGACATTTAAAAATTTTATTCCCACATCTGAAAGCAATTCCATGGTGTCCCGACAACAAGGATCTCAAGAATCTATTTGAACCCTTACTAGTTACTTGATCCTTGAATAAAATGCCTCACATAATAGTCACAGACAGCCATTCCCCTGTTTAGAGGGGTGGGGTTGGGTTGGGTTCATCAGTTTCCTTTCCCTTGCACTGCAACCACAGAGTAAGAGTGTGAACTTGTTATCTGAGAGGAGAAACTCATGGATATGCAAGTTCACAGGTTCTTTGAATACCTACTCTTTGTGAGTGTGATTTCTTTAGCCAACACCCCTAATATTAACGGGGATGTGATTATGACCAAAAGAAAACAGACGTGGCAGGCTGAAGTGGTCACAGGGAAGAGACTATAGAAACACCAAGACTCATGGGATTCTCTCTCAGCCCTCGTTAGACGGAGACTTAGCCACATAGTCATTTTCTAGAAACTTCTTCCCCTTCATCAGCGATGTCATGAGCCAAACCTTCTCAGGTCTCCTGCTTTCTTTACCAGACTTGCAGGAAAACTTTTAGATATAAAACAAATTAAGGGGGGGAAACGCTGAATTCTATTAAACAAAAACCCCCAAATCACAAAGTAACGACATAACAAGAGTTCTGTCGCTTTCCACAAATAAAGTTGTGAAGTGGGCCTCCTGTGAGACAGTTTATACGGTGGAATGGAAATGGAAAATTTCTTAAAAGATTTTTCAGCTGTAAAGACTAAACCTGTGAAAAAAAATCCTTTTTTAACACTAGTGAGAGCTTTACAATTAGAAAGTGTCTGTTTTACCTACCAGCTGTGCAGATAAACAAATTAAAAGATAGCAAGCTCCTAGAATCACAAGCTGACTTTATAATAATGATTTTTTAAAAAAAAAAGTCCTTGGGAACAATCATTTTGTTAGTCCTGCGGTGAAGTCTCAAGGCAAAATTTTTGAGATTAGTTTTCGCTGGAGACCTCGGGTTTCAAATTTAAGGGCAGGGAGCTGGAATGTTTCATTATTTCATAATAGCCTAGAGTTGCACCAGACAGGTGGGATTTCCCTCCTGAGGGTCCGGGGCGCAGCGGGTGCAGGGCCTTCCACGCGGTCTGTGTCCACGACCCCACAGAGGTGCAGCGGAAGTGCATGCTCAGGGTCTGTGAGCGCATCCCGGGCACTGCCTGAGGTCACCTGGGCCCCAGCGCCCTGTGCTCAGCCCCTCCGCCCGCCCAGGGGAGGCCAAGGCCACCTGCAAGGTGGGGGTACCCCAGAAAACCTGAGCTTTTATTTTTTCTTTATTGTGGAATAAAGTGGTATAGGATTATGCACCAACAACGTGAAAAAAGACCCCAAGCATGCGAACCCTTTAGAGAAAGCACCAGCCAATGTAGTGAAAAGGTTTTCTCTTCCCCACGTTCTTGTTAGAAGGTGCAGTGTGTCTAGGGCCCTTGGAGGTCAGCCCCAGTGATGGCCATAATATTTTCCAGATGAAGCAATAGAGGCCGTGTGTACGATGGGCTCAGTGGGGTTGAACAATTAAATGAGAACGTGTAAGCTCGAAGGGACGGGATCACTGCACATATAACGTGCACATTTCTTCTTCTGGGGATTCCTAATGCTGCAGGTAACCCGCCGAGGGAAGGACACCAAGCGTGGGAAAGCTATGGTAAAGCCAAACGGGAGGAATTTTTGGAAGGCAGCTATGCTCACCACTCGACCACCAACGCAAAACAGGAGGAATTTTTGGAAGGCAGACGGGAAGGAGAAGGAGAGGAAGGGATGGAGGCAGCTGGTGCAGGAGGTCGCCGCGGGGTCCTCAGTGGCCACAGGGGCGAGAGGTGGTGCCCTCTAGAGGCCGCCGGTGTGGACGTGTCAGGCGGCCGGTGGGAGAAACATGATGCCCCGAAAATCCTAGGCAGAGAGGATATCAGAACAAGGGCACGTCCATGCTTTGCTTCCAAGGCCCACAGACACCAGGTTCCGGTGGAAACAAAACTGCGGGCTGCAGAATAAGCACAAAGCACACATCACTAACCTGGGGGGAGGGTCATCGTTCCAGTGCTTTTAGAACTGGAGGCGCCTCCAACTGCGGAGCTGGAAGGCACTTGCAGGCAGAGGGGGAACGTGCACCCCAAGGTGCGGGGCTCTCGGGGTGGTGCGCTTGCCTCCTGCAGAAAGAAGAGCCCCCTCAGGCCACGCCCAGAGCAGGTCCTGGGAGCTAAGTCCTCCTGAGGGTCCCAGGAGAACCTGAGCACCCACCAATTGGAAGGGTCCTGAGTGCAGACCTCCAGGGCAGGTGGGAGCAGAAAGGGGGGGGGGCTGGAAGGAAGAGGGCAGAGAACTGAAGGAGAGGGCATTGTCAGGGAGATGTTTCGTCAGGGAGCAGGAAAATAGAGCTAAGGAAAAGTGGGACAGCAATGAAAGGAGGCCCAGGGCATGGGGAGGGACTGGAATTCTGATGCTCCCTGCATCAGCCTTGGAGGGACACCTTCCCAGGACACTGAAGGGCACACAGATACAAGGTAGGGGGTTTGTGGTGGCATCGGTAAGACGAAAGGGAGACTGGAGGTAAGAGCGGAGGTAAGAGGAGGCAAAGCAGCTTCCTTTCACGAGTCCCCGAGGCCCGTGGGCTTCCTGGGCCACACAGACAGAGACTGGAGCTTTCATTCCCCACCGCTTTGTGGCCAGGTTGACTCTCATTTCTCCTGGATGGCCATGGGCTGAGTCCCTCCCGCCTCAGAGTGTGCCTAATCCTACAGCCCCGTTTCTGCAGGGCCTGGGCCAGAACGGAAAGGGGTTGCCCAGAGTCGCAGGGCCCTGCTCCCTGAGCACAGTCCTTGATAGCCCCTCATCTGTGGACAGGCGAGGGAAAGCAAACTGCTCCGGTTACAGGAAAAGAGAGACACAAAATGGTGACTGTTCAGATGCCTCTGGGTGTGGGGGCCCTGGTTCCTGTTTTCTGGAAGGTGTTTAGCTGCCAGGAAAAACATGCTTGCCGCCCAAGGCAGCAGCGAAGGACAAGGCTGGGCCGAGACCGTCTGGAAGGTGGCCCACACTAGGCTGGAACAATCCTCTCAAGTTCTAGTTAAAGATCTTTGGAGCCAATATCCACACACGCTTTGCTAGGACCTTTAATCGTAGGGAAGGGAAACGAAGGCACGCCTCATACTCCTCTTGGGTGACGGGGGAAGATGCAGGAGGGACCAGGTCCCTGTTGGTGCCGGCCAGAGCCCGAGTGAACAGAGGCAGCAGGGCTTAGGCCACTGGGGTCTGAAGCACATGAGACCAAGGAGAATTGAAAAGCCCTAATAAGAGTAAGCTACTTCTAAAAACAGTTAGGCCTCCCCCTGAACTTCGGGTCAATACTCAACCAGAAGGCAAGGTAGCTGTCTGTCCTCTAAGGTCAGCACAGGGGTCAGTGGCTCAACACCCGCCAACAGGAGATGGTGGCCACGACCCCCGACCACCCCCACAAGCGGTATGAGGAGAGACCCCTCTGTAGCCCGCACAGCGGTCCGAGGCGCGTACTCCTGCCCTCACCTCCCAGGGGCCACCCTCCAGAAGCCCGCGGAGCAGCTCCGTGGCTGAGGTCAGCCTTTGTCAGCCTGAGGTACTGTTACGAAACAAGTCAACACCGACAGTCCGCGGGCTGAGAAACAGGGTGCACAGGCCAGAAGATAGTGTGGGAGAGGCGACGGGGTCACAACAGCTGCCAGGCACTCGTCGGGCCCGGACGGCCGAGGACCAAAGCCAGCCTGAATGGCGGCCTGGAAGAGCCGCGCTGAGGGGGGCTTCCGAAGATGAGCTCGGGGTCTCCCAAGTCTGTCAAATCGCCCTGGGACTCTGGCTTGATTGAACCCTCTGCGGTGCCAGGCTGTGCCCGGCAGCAGAAATAACACCATCCACGCCGACATAAGATAGTCCAGACGCGGGAAGAGCATGACCGTCAAAGACTACCAGTCCAGAGAGCTTCTCTAGGGAGAAGCTGCCCTAGAAGACCTGAGATTTAAAGCCTTTGGGAAATACATCACTGGCGGGTTTTGAATTTTGCCCTCATCGTCGGGGAAAAGGAACCGCAGTATGCTCACGTCCGTCGAACATGTACCCTGTTTGCTCAGCGTGCTAAGTCCTGCCCGTGCACATCTGACCTAATGCTCGGAGTGAGCCTGCAGCTAGGCACCATAGCTATGACAAATGGAGAAACTGAGGTTCACTAGAGTTTGCATGGATCTGTCAGTAGATTAGTCATACGGCTAATAGGTGACGGAGCTGTGGTATTTATCAAGCTCTGTCTGACTCCAGCACCTGAGCCTTAAATCACCATTTTATACTGCCTGGTATTCAAATAATCTCTGCACTAAAACAGTCTACGCAAAGTCACCTGTGGAAGGCTGGCCTCGTCCAGAATGATATGCCGGCCCATGTCTCCTTCTATCCTCTCTCATGCGGCGGCGGGTAGCAAGTCCTACAGAAGCAGAATCGGGGTGAGGTGTAGACAAGGCAGAAGACAGGGGTTGAGCCAGCCTCCGGGCCAGGCAGGAACAGACCTGTGGGTCAGGCCAACTGCTGGCCGGGGCCTCCTGCTTGGACAGCTGGGAAGGCTCAGGAGATGTTTTCCCAGCTCAAAATCGACCACCAGACATCGAGGTGTGGCCCTGAGCATTGTGGGGGGCGATGGCGGAAGGCACTGTTCTAACCACGGAGCACACACATGCAATCCTGCATTATAGTTCGTTAACTCGTTCAAACGTTTTGCAATGTTCTTTTTTCCCTCCCATTTGATAACTGGCCTCTTTGATAGATGACCTTGGGTCTTTGAGCGATAACAGAAACAGAGCAGCTGTGGCGATAAATTGCTCATGAGCCTTGTCGGAAGCATGTTCAGACCAAGGGCGAGCCTCATCACTCCGGACTTCGGCCTGTCACCGCAGCTGGGGGCTCTCACCT
Organism: Mirounga angustirostris; assembly: GCF_029215605.1. Lineage (NCBI taxonomy): Eukaryota > Metazoa > Chordata > Mammalia > Carnivora > Phocidae > Mirounga > Mirounga angustirostris. The sequence continues at coordinate 3,071,947 of NW_026991722.1, read as the reverse complement.
TTCCCGCACGGTCTCCGGGTGCCATTCCAGGACACCCACCAACCTGTGAGACTGGACCAAGTGCACCGGCCAGGGGGTGGGGGGGAGCCCTAACTGTGACCCTCAGGGGATGCGCGGGGACAAGGGGCAACCCTGTGGGCGGTCCCTGTTCCAGGCCCCCTGCTCCTAAGATGGAGGGAGGGCGGTCAGGCCGGGGAGCCATCTCAGTCGGTGTCTCTCGCCTTATTTCCCCCCTCACACAGTTTTGTGCCTTCTCAGAAGGGCCTCAAAGGGAAGAGAAAGGGAGCAGCGGCGGCAGCGAGGAGCACTCCCTGTGAGCGCCCTGGGCGTCCGCGTGGCCTGTCCTCGCAGTGTCCTTCCCCAGGCCCCGAGTCACACATCACTCATGTTGTCACATTGAACTCCAGATGCTCCTACCCTAGAGAATGCTCTGACTCCAGCCATTTTTCTTCATTCTCACTAACAATTTGGTAATGAAATATTGATTTTTAGTTAGATTCATATTGATGCTATTAGGTTTGCATTGATAAATCATGCTGGCCTCCTGTCTGGGCGGCTGGAGAGTGCTACACTGAGCCCAGGAGATTACAATCAACTCATTGATGTGTTAATTTGATGGATTTTTCCCTTCTCTTAGAAGGAGTGGGAGGGTAAAGGAAGATTTTTCAGTGCCGCGTGGTAAAGTTTTCACAGTGAAATCAGGGACAGTAATTGCAGGCTTCACGGTGCACACTCGCATGCAGGGCCCCCGCGGGCTCCCCCGGCTGCCGCCTCCAGCAGCAGGGGTGAGGCTAACCCACGGAGGGCAGCACCGGACGCCAGATGCCCGGATGCCGCCCACCTTGTAAACACCGGCCCAAGTCCTCCACTCCGTGGAAGGGACATTTTTTCGGCTAAATCCTAATGAAGCCATTTTGGGGCCATCAGGAGAACCCATTTCCCGCCAACTCCAGAGGCTTCTGCGCATAAACACTGCCCCCAGGACAGTGGAGGCGGGCCCTGGGGAGAAGGGGCTAGGCCGCCCCCCTCTGGGGATGCCTGGCTGCCTGGCTTGGGGGCATCGTCCTTCCTCTGTTTCCCTTGGAAAGTGCCACTTAGCAGGCCAGTGTCCTCAGCATCTGCAGCCTATTTAAAACAGCGTCTAGAGTTGATTTATGGTCCTGTGCAGACGTAATGCCTGTCATTAAGGGACAAGACTTGGCTGCACCGAAGGGGTTTGGTGGGGGTGCGGCCAGCCGCTCTGGCAGAAAAGGGTTTTGAGAATGCTTAGGTAGGAATCCATTTTGTTTTGTTTTGTTTTGTTTTGTTTTGTTTTGTTTTGTTTTGTTTTGTTTTTAAAGCAAAACTATGTCACATTCACCTCCGATGGGCCTTACCTCTGCGAGCTCTCCAGCCCCTCGCCCCGACAAGCACAAAAGAGCAACTCCACAGCAACCGTGACCATCCAGCTAAATCCGTGTGCGCACACGTGTGGGTTCGTGCGTGTGAAACAAACGCGGGGGCTGCTTCTGGAACAGATGTATCTGCTCACACGCAGACGGGAGGAGCGGTGCAAGGCCTGGCCCTGGGGGATGGGAAGGACGGAGAGAATTCTGTGTCAGCTCTTCTCACCTCCTCCCATCTCCAAGAGCTCGCATGACTGGCCAGACCAACCACAGGCCGCCAGTAACAGGCAAGCTGCTTGAGATCCAGCCCAGCCCCCGGGGCGGGCCAGCGCACCTGCGGGGACTGAGGAGTGGCCGGTTGTCAGAGCAGGTGCTCACGGCCCAGCACTGGCGGCTCCCACATCTTGTGCCCGTGGCCTCCGTGCGGGCCCTTCTGACACCAGAACTTTACACCCACGTGTCTGTCTACTGCGCAGAGGGAGGGGGTGGGGCAACATGGCTGGACGTAGGGCTTCGTTGTCCCTTCAAGGAGACTCTTGGTGACAGCCAGGAAGGCTTGGGAGAAAAGAACTGGATAAGCCCCAAATCCGTTCAAGATGACTGATAAATAACCATTCTGTCCTCTAGCTGTTGTCATCCACTCCTGACCTCCCAGGGGTCCATGTCTAACCCTTTCCTTCCTTTTGAAGTTTCACATTGTGTCATTCAGGAAGGAACCAACTCTAGCCATGGGGACAAACCGCTGGACCCCAGACCCCACAACCCCAGGTTCCAGGCTCTGACTCCAACCCCAGGTCCCAAGCACGAGGACAGAAAGGAAATCCTATCTGTGCAATCATTTGGTCACGGCTGTCAAGCTTCGAGGCACATCAGTGTCTGGGACCACCCTTGTCCTAGGTATGAATCTTGACTTTGCGATTCACTCTGCCATGTGGTCTTGTATAAATCCACTGAGGAAATGGAGATTCAAAGAAAATATTTGCAAAATGTGCATGCCTTTCTGTGTTAGGGAAAGCATTGACACGAGATCCTGCACATAAAATGTTTGCAGAGCTACCCCATGCTAGCAAGCCCCAAAGATGCCGGGCGCCTTCGCTGATCGCAGTCACCCCTGAAGAAATACTCCTTTTCTCCCACGTTAGACAAACCTCTTGCATCCCATCCCTCCAAGAACCTTGTCCTACTGCTGCCCTCAAGCTCCCAGGGGACGCGGGCTTCTCCAGGTTCTTGTTTTACTGAGCAAAGACAGAATGGGGGGGCATTATGAGCACAGGCCCAGCCTCCACGTGCACGTGTGAACCAGGGACTGGCAGACGCGCTCATATGGACCGACACTAGTAATCTAGTAATGTAGGGCCAAGGCGGCAGCCCAGGGCTCAGGGACCTAACACGGCCCACCGTGCTTTGTTTCGCCTCTTAATTTGAATTATTAGACAATTTTCAAAATTGGTTAGATTTCTCATAAATATGCATACATTTTCTCTCAGAAAGAAAATTCTCTTAGACTTCTTTTAGAAAGCTTGGGGGAGGGGCGCCTGGGTGGTGCAGTCCATGGAGCGTCTGACTCTTGGTTTCGGCTCAGGTCATAATCTTGGGGTCATGAGATGGAGCTCCCGCGTTGAGCCCCACACAGGGTTCCGTACTCAGCGGGGAGTCTGCTTGAGTTTTCTCTCTCCCTCTCCCTCTGCTCCTCCCCTTCGCATGCCCTCGTGCTCTCTCTCTCTCTAAAATAAATAAATAAATCTTTAAAAAAAAGAAAAAAGCAAGCTTGGGGGAGTGTCAGGCTTAGAATCACATGCTCCGGAGTCAGGGTGCCTGCATTCAAATCCCATGGCTGCCCTGCCCTTGCTGTGTGATTTCAGGCGAGTTCCTTAGCTTCTCTGTGCTTTCTTTGTAGATAGCATTGAAGATCATAAATATATATACCTTATAGTGTTGCCATGAGCCTTAAAGGAATGAATATACATAAAGTACACAGGGTAGTACCTAGAACATAAAAATGTTCTGGGCACTTATCTTTGTGGTTTTTTCTGTCAGTTGGACCCCATTCTTACTTGGGGGGAAAGTTTTAGAGCCATAGACTCTGCCTCCTTTAGACCCATCGTGTCCATTCCTGTTAAACCCGGCCACGATCAATTTCCCATACTAGTTGTCTGGCCATTGTGGGCAGCGGACATCCTACACGAGGCTCCAGATGGTGCTGACAGATACAACTCTCGCTGGGGCTATCACACAGGTTGGGGAAGCAGGGAGCTTGATACCGTCACGGGCAGGAAGGAGGAGAGGGCAGGCAGTAGAAATGTAGGCAGAGATCCAGAATCAGGATGGAAGATGAGGCATCCAGGGAAAGAAGGAGCAGCCTGTGGCCAACCCAGGCACCAGGGAACCAAGAACCGAGACCCACAACTCAGCTCCGAAGACACATGTGAGTAAATCCCAGGGAGAAGGTCAGCCTAGTTCTTTGACCACTGATCGCAGAGCAGGGGCAACCTGCCATCCCCCTGGGGTTAGGATCCCTGCTCCCAGGATACTCCAGTCCAGAGCACAGGCCGCCACTGGGAATACTGGCTGTGCGCTGGGGCCTCGGCATCAGGACTCAGGCTTACAAAGATTTATAAAAGCTTGCGTCCATGGCAGACATCACGCAGATTAATTCAGGCATCTGTGCAATTTCTTAATCAGCCACAAACAATCCCCTAGGTCTGGAATAACTCTGTGTGTAACATAGAAGCAACTCCCTTCGATGTGTCTTTAAAAATCTAACAATGATCATCAAAGAAAATACAAATTGCTATTCAAGTCTTAGGGCTACAGAATAGTCACCAAAATAACCGAACGGGAACTAGGAGTTCCAGAAAGTTAATAAACTGCAGATTATTTTGTTTTCAAGGGGAGGCAATTTTCATATTCTTACTTACTTTGGGTTTTACCCAGAACACATGAAGTTTTTAAGTAGGTGAAGAAGGACAAAGTACATGCAACAAAACTTTTTTAATTGAAAATCATTACCAACAGCTTTCTTCTAAGATAAGCAGGCTTCAGCTCTTGGATCCCCTGCCCTTCTCAATTGTGTCTCTTTGTAACATTGACTGGCAGGGGCAGGTCAAGGCGACCGACAATGGGGTTTGACTTCAAGGACCAGCTTACAATTCCCTATCCGACAAAAATAACTTCTTTCATGGAGAATCGGAGAATCTAAAAATTGGCGGGCGAGCCTTCTCTGTGGGAGACAAGCACAAAGCAGGGGCAGAATCTGTGGGCACCTTCTTAGGAGGCCATAAAACTTAAGAAACCCCTTTGGATGTTTCTGTCCCCACCTTGGTGCCATTCTTTGGCAATCACAACAAAAGGGCTTTGTCACGGAGAACAAGGTATCTCCCCAGTAGCCCCTTCCTGCATTTCACCCAGGCACGCACCTGTCAGCATGTTGACACCATTTCTAGTGAGGCTTTTTCCTAATGCATTCCCTCCCCTGGAGAGGACCCTTTCCTTGACATCTGTGACAGCCCCTTGGGGGAATCATTTTGTGAAACCAGCCCTTCAGAGTGAAGTTTTCTCTCTGATCCTGACCTCCCTTAATTGTCTCTGTCTTCAAATGTCTCAGTTACGTTGGGGCCACAGTGGCACGTGAAGGCCCCCCGTGAGCATCCGAGGGCAACAGGTTACTCCTCAAGCTGTATACTTTCAACACGTTTCTTTGCCTCTTAGGACTCAAATTCAAGATGGCGGTGAGCAATTCCAAATCCCCATGCAATCCAGATCCCAGTAGGCTCAGCAGAGAGCTCTTTACTTCATTAATTAAATAGCAAATGATGTGCTCGGTCCTCTAGAAAAGTTCCAAGAGTTCAAATTTGGAAGTCAATGTGGGAACTCTGTAATGTCACAGGTCCAAGGGGAGAAAAGAAAGGGAAGCACAAAGTCCAAGGTCCTCCGTAAAGGATGCAAAACTTGCCCACACTTCGTGCTCAGCAACAAACACCGCCCGCCTCTGGCATGCGCATCAGACACACGCTTCTGTTTGCAGGTCCGCGTGCACTCTGTCACCAGGCCATGTGCTCATATACATGGTTGGTCCTACGCAATGTTCTCTTTCCTTCTTGTCTCCCCGGTATCTTGCTTCCTGATCCTAAGGACTTGGACCAGGGCCACCTGTCCTCCCAGTCACCAGGGAAGTGACCAAGGCCACCTGTACTCCCAGTCACCAGGGAAGTGGCTTGTTTGTACTCTAAGCTCCCACCCCGCACGGTCCCTCTTTACCACTGCACTTCCTTTGCTCCCGGTCTCTCTCTACATCACTCCAACCACACTTTTGCTTTACCATGCCACCAAAACTGCTTGTGCAGGTCACTAACACCTGGCCATTGATGCAGCCAATGGTCTCTCTCAGTCCACATCCCCCTCAACCTGTGGACAGCACTGGGCGCACTGACCCCTCATTAACTGGCCTTCCCTCAGCCTCTCCCATGCGAGCTCGGTCTCCTCCCTCATGGCCCCTCCCCTGCAGTCTCCTTGGTGGATTCCCTGGAATTTCTGGTGTTGAAATTCACTGGAGCTCTGACCTTCTTTCTCCCACATCTACACCACACCCTTGGCCATCTGTCCCCTCGCTGCTTTTTTTTTTTTTTAAAGATTTTATTTATTTATTTGAGACAGAGAGAATGAGAGACAGAGAGCACATGAGAGGGGGGAGGGTCAGAGGCAGAAGCAGGCTCCCCGCCGAGGAGGGAGCCCGATGCGGGACTCGATCCAGGGACTCCAGGATCATGACCTGAGCCGAAGGCAGTCGCCCAACCAACTGAGCCACCCAGGCACCCTGTCCCCTCGCTGCTTTAAATGCCATCTAAATGCCAGCGTTTCTCACATCTACATCTCCAGCCCTGACATCTCTCCTTAATTCTAGACTATTGGCTCTGTTGCCTACTTACCATCTGAACATCAACCGATTTTGCAAAGTGAACAAGTCCAAACTGAACCTGCTCTTCATACAGACTTCCCTATCTGAGCTGAAAGAAATGTAATTATTTAAGTTGCTCAAGAGAAAAGAATAACCTGTGCATAATCTTTGGCTCCTGTCTTTCTTGCCCCTCTTTCCATCCATAAGCCATCAGGTGGACTCTGCCTTCAACAGACACCCAACCTTTTCTTACAAAGTCCACTATCAACTCCCTGGACATTCTATCACTTCTCACCTGGCTTCTCTGCTTGCACCTTGGCCACCTGCCTAATCTACACGCAGCACAGCAGGTGAAGGGCTTTTGAATACCTAAGTCACACCCTATCTCCATTCTGCTCAAAACCTAGCTTTGGTTCTGATCTTACTAAAAAAAAAAAAAAAAAAAAAAGGCCAGAATTCTTCCAGTGGCCAACAAAACCCTACTTGATATGAACTCATGTTATCTTTCAGCCCATCTTCCATTTCTCCCTGCCTCACTCACTGAGCGCCATCCACCTCAGGCTCCGTGGGGTCTTTGAACACAGTAGGGCTGTTCCCGCTGCCTGGAATGCCCTCCCCAACCTCGCTCTGTCCCAGCCAATTGTTCTCATGGTCACCTCCCTTTCTCCCTTCCTTCCTTCATACATCAGAGACTGGTGTACCCACCCCATTAACAAAAGCATGTCTCCCTTCTGGCAATCTTGAACATCTTACCCTGCTCTATTTCTCTTCTCCATAGGCTTAATGCTTCCAACACACTATCACATACCTATTTCTTGCATAGATTATCCACAGACTATCTCCCTCCACTAGAACTGAAGTGACCCCATGAGGCAAGGGTCTTTGTTCTTTGCATTTATGGATACACCCCACACACCGTGAAGAGGCTTGACAGGTAGTAGGTGCTTAACAGGTATTTGTTGAATGAGTTAACACCTTTTATTCTTTATGTGTTAACCTCTTCTGTGTTCCCTGCCTTTGGTACGTGCCTGCTTCAGAACAGGAAGCCCATCAATGTTTGAGAAATGAAGAGATGAATAAACAAACAAAGAAACCAACATGCACACACTCTGCCCCGTGTTAACACTGTTCTCATCTCTTTTCTCTAAGACATGGAACTGTTCTGCTTCCCATTCTCGTATGGCCAACGAACACCAGAATTCACACATTGTTTCTATTGACTGGAATATATTATTTCTTACATTTTATTTTTAATTGAAGTATAGTTGGCACACAATATTATATTAGTTTCAGGTGTACAACATAGCGATAGGAGAATTATATACGTGACGCAGTGCTCACCCCCACAAGTGTAGCTACCATCTGTCTCCATACAAAACTATTACAATATTGTTGACTATATTTCCTATGCCGTACTTTTTGGAATGCAATATTTTAAATGGGTTTTGGACACAAACATCCAGTTCCTTCTTAATACTAGGAGGTGATAACAGGAAATAAAATAGTGCACTATAGTGGAGTTGTATAGGTCTTACTTTTTGATGGTTGGAATGTGTTAGGGGATAATCCCCCCAAGTCATATGTTGAAGTCCTAATCCCCAGTACCTCAGAATTGGACCTTATTTGGAAAAAGGATCTTCAAAGAGATGATTAAGTTAAAATGAGGTTACTAGGGGGGCGCCTGGGTGGCTCAGTCGTTAAGCGTCTGCCTTCGGCTCAGGTCATGATCCCAGGGTCCTGGGATGGAGCCCCGCATCGGGCTCCCTGCTCAGCGGGAAGCCTGCTTCTCCCTCTCCCACTCCCCCTGCTTGTGTTCCCTCTCTCCTCGTCTCTCTCTCTGTCAAATAAATAAATAAAATCTTAAAAAAAAATGAGGTTATTAGGATGGGCCCTACTCCAATGACTGGTGTCCTTAGAAAAGGGGGATTAGGATGCAGACACACACAGAGGAAGGACCGTGTGAGGACTTAGGGAGAGGGGGCCATCTGCAAGCCAATGAGAGAGGCCAGAGAAACCAGCCCTGCCAGCACCCCAGTCTTGGACTTCTAACCTCCAGAACTGTGAGAAAATAAATCTCTAGGGTTTGAGTCCCCCAGCCAGTGGGACTTTGTGATGGCAGTACTAGCAGACTAATCCACAGTGATAACCACATTGACCACCAGAGCGTGAGATTTTAAAGTTAAACCACCAATACCTACCTGATGGCCCAGAAATCAGAGGGGTTCTCTTTCACCTTTCTGGTAAAATTGTGGTGAGAGGGAGACAAATCCCTGCTGATAAAAGACATCTGTTCATTCTACACCCAAATCAAAATACCAAACACAGCTGCTATTTTTATCATATAGTAGATCATTTGCTTCAATAATCTGTTCTCCCATAAAATGAATTTATCATAAATGGCAATTTCTCATCATAATTAATTAATCATTAGACAACATTTTACACTGTACTGACTTCTGAAATTTATTTTTCATTTATTTATTTATTCTTTCCTTCATTGCTTATTTATATCCATAGAAAAGCCTGGGACTTTTTTGAGTTTAATCTGACCTTTATATGACCCTTGCCAACTCTTCAAACACAAAAAGCCCATAAAAAAATTATTATGGGTCAATTTAACAGAATCCAAAATTCTCTCTCTCTTTTTTTTCCTAGCTACTGAAGAAATATCAGAAATGACATATATAAATTGGAAATCATTTCCCGCTTGCCAGCATATCTTAAATTGATGTGGCCAAGAATATTCCTCGTAATTGTTAAATTAATTTAGATATTCTTGATGTATTGTTCTTCACATGAAAATCACTCGTCATTCCTCCTTGGCTATTTGCCTTTTTTTTCTCTAAGAACAGCGAAAGTTCCATGGGACAGACCAAAAAAATGTCCCCTGAACACAGGGTGTGCGGCTGAGGCCCGCCTGCAGCACAGCCTCGGAACCCGGGGGTGCTTTCTTGGCAAAGATGGTGTCACACCCAAAGCGCAACATTAAGATTGGCTATCGGAGTCTTAAAGTGCAGGAGAGAGGTTGAATTTTCCTTAAAGGAAAATAAAGATAAATAATTATGCCTTTTGGGTGTAGGCCTCCTACAAAACCTCCTTAAAGGCTCAATACCTGCAGTCCCCCTGCCTAGCAAGCACGTGATGTGGGAAGCAACATTAACTAAATGTCAAGGCAACATACAAATATTTTAAAAACCTAATAAATCATCTCCTGATTAGTTTTAGCTGAAAGTGTAGAATCATATTAGGCTTGGCTTAAATGTTATAAGAAAACTAGAATAATTCCAAAGGAATCCAACACTGCAGACTTCTCCCCATTAAAGAACTACGTTGTCAAAAACCATTTGGAATGATACAGTTTTCTCTTTGCTCCATTGCTCAACAGCCCATTGACTTCACGTGATCTGTTACCCTACTTTGTCATAAGGATTCAAATAGGGAAGGTAAATTTTCACGATTCTGTATTGTGTTAAGCTTATCTAAAGTACATCTGTTATTTGTTAAAATAGCGTATGGGTTTACATTTTTAAGCAATTCGATTCTGACAGATTTTTATTTTTTGAACAAAATGGAGTTTCTATTAAATGCTTCATGCGAATTATAAGCAAACCTTTCTTCCTCCTTTGTGTTCCAGTGCACCTGTGCATGAGCCCTTAGTAGCTCAGCGCTGGATCTTCGGGGGCCTGTTGCGTCATCAAGCCCAGGATGACCACACCAGCAGCTGATGGGTTGGCCGGGATGCCCTCCATGCGGTCTACCGCACCGGCAGAAGTTGAGAAGCGGAAGAACATTCAGAATGATGATTGAGAAGCACTAATGACTGGAGAACGAACAGACAAGCAAATCAGTGGAACAGAGCAGAGAGCCCAGAAGTAGACCCCATGCATGTGCTCACCTGACCAGTGACCAAGAAGCAAAGGCAACACCAAGGAGTGAGGACTGCCTGGTCAGTGACTGCTGCTGGAGCAACTGGACGTCCCATGCGGAGTGCATGAACTAGACACAGACCTTACACGCCTCACAAAACCTGGCTCAGGATGCAGCACAGGCCTAAGTGTAAAATGCAAAACTATGAAACTCCTACAGATCTCATAGGAGAAAACCTAGTCTGGGTTTAGTGATGCCTTTTTAGGTACGGCACCAACGATGCAATCCATGAAGGAAAAACCGATACACTGGAGTTCATTAAAATGAAAAACTCTGCTCTGTGAAAGGCAAGGTCAAGGGAATGAGAAGACAAGCCACAGACTGGGAGAAAACACTGGCAATGATAAAGATATGTTAAAGAAGTCGGATAAAGAAACACCATCCAAAATAAACCCTTAAAACTCAACAATAAGAAACAACCTGATTTAAAAGGGCCAGAAACCTTATCAGACCCCTCACCATAGAAGACAAAGACAGCAAGTAAGCCCATGAACAGATGCTCCATGTCCTATGTCAGCAGGGAAGTGCAAATCACCTATATACAATACAAATATTGCACACCTATCAGAAAGGCCAAAATCTAGAACACTGACCACACCAAATGCTGGCGAGGATGTGGTGCTTCTAGTAATTGTGTTTCTTGGTATTTACCCAAAGGAGTTGAAGATGTATGTCCACACAAATACCTGTATGCACACGAAGTTTACAGCAGCTTTTTCATAATGTCAAAACTTGGAAGTCATAAGATGTCCTTCAGGAGGTAACAAAATAAATAAATGGGGGTCCATCCAGATCATGGAATATTATTCAGTGTTAAAAGGAAATGAGCTATCAAACCATGAGAAGACATGGAGGAATCTGAAATTCATATTAACTAAGTGAAAGAAGCCAATCTGAGAAAGCCTACATATTATATGATTCCAGCTACATGACATTCTGGAAAAGGTAGAACTATGGAGACAGGAAAAAGATCAGGTTGCCAGAGTAGGGTCCAGGAGTGGGGAGAAGAACAGACAGAGTACTAAAGCTTTTTAGGGCAGAGGAAATACTCTGTATGATATTATTATGATGAATGAATGTCATTGTACATTTGCCCAAACTCACTGAATGTACACCAAGAATGAACTGATAAGGTGAACTATGGACTCTTGGTGCTTATGATGTTTCAATATAGGTTCATCCTTTGAAGTCATGCCCCACTGTGCTGGGGGCTGTTGATACTGGGGGAGGCTGTGCATGTGCAGGGGCAAGGGGGTCTACAGGAAGTCTCTGTACCTCCTCTCAGTTTTGTTGTAAGCTTAAAACTGCCCTTAAAAATTGTCTTTAACAAAGAAAAGGGAACACCTGGGTGGCTCTGTCAGTTGAGCGTTCCACTCTTGATTCTGAGTCAGGTCAGGATCTCAGAGTCGTGGGATCTAGCTCCATGTCAGGCTCTGTGCTAAGCAGAGTGTCTGCTTGAGAGTCTCTCTCTTTTCCCTCTTCCTCTGCCCCTCCCCCCCCAGTCGCTCTCTCCCTCTAAGACCAAAAAGTCAAATAAAAATAAAGAAAGAAAGAAAAGAAAAGAAAAAGAATATAAAAGAAAAAGCAAAAACTCCTTAAAGTTTATCAAATCAGGGTGGGAGTTACTGCCCCATAAAAGCAGAACAGAGCTCTCATTGTCAACTAAGTATTTTATTTAGGTTTAATTATAAAGCAATAATAAAAATATATGTTTATTTGAAGAAAAAGAGATGAGTAATAGTAAACATTGTGGTCTACTAACTGTTGAAGTCTGATTGGCATTTGACTGTCTTGTGTTATAGTACAACATTGTGATGGTATTTTTATGGATGCGGCTAAAACACAGTTCAAAATAAAATGTGGAACTACATCAAGTTTATCCAAATGCTCTTTTATTGGGAGTTATGAGCAGAACAAAGTGACTTGTTTAGTTCAATGTTTATGAAAGGAGAGGAGGAGTAGCCACCAACTACCAATGCTTCTGCAGTCCTCACACTGTGCCATGCACAGGCCCAAACTATGATATCCTGGGAAGAACCACATGAGCTCAGTGCCCTTCTTGTGGCCGTTATATAGATGGTGGGAACAGAACAGATGTGACCTGCTCAAGCTTGCGCCACAAGGGAGTGATGGGGAAGGGATTTGAACTCAGGCCATTTGATCCCGTATCCTACCTCTGACCACTTCATGACATTCAGCCAGAAACCATCTCAGCTGGGGGGGGGGGGGGGTTGGTGTCCGCACACCTGGGCTAAGATCTATACACCAGCAGCCCTTATTTCAGTTACTTCTGACTCTAGATCAGGCACTGTAAAATAGGTTCTCCCATCCGGTAGTGGAAGGCGGACGAAGACTTTCTCCTTGACAAAGCAATTAGTAATAGACTCTACCTCACAAAACTATTTGGTGAATCATATCAGTAAGTAGCTTCAAAAATCAGTCAGAATTCACATATGTAGCATCTAAAACAAGCAGGGCTCTATACCTTATTGTTCCTTTTTATTACATATAAGTTTTGTTTTTATAAGAATCTTTTTTTTTAAGATTTTATTTATTTATTTGAGAGAATGAGAGAGAGAGAGAGCACATGAGAGGGGGGAGGGTCAGAGGGAGAAGCAGATTCCCTGCCGAGCAGGGAGCTCGATGCGAGACTCGATCCCGGGACTCCAGGATCATGACCTGAGCCGAAGGCAGTCGCTCAACCAACTGAGCCACCCAGGCGCCCTATAAGAATCTTTTTATGTGAACTTTAAACATAATATAGTCAGAAGCTTCCTTTTTTGAGCAGCAATGATTTGTTTCGTCTGTTTCTGATGTTACACAGGAATGAATGTCACGACTACCTGTAGGCGGGCCAATGGAATAGAGTCACACATACGGAATTGGGGGGGCATGACACTTTCACAGACCATTTATAGGATCGCCTTTTCTGGCACTGGACTTTTATACTGAGCTAAAATTAATATGGTCCCATATAATAAGCCAGAGTTGCTTGAAGATTCCCTGAAGAGATCACAAGCATCCTTCGGTTTTCTGCATTGGGTATTGGGTTCGAGTGTCAGTATAATGGGCAGAGAATGCTCCAGTCATAGATAACATTTAGCAAAGTCAAATCTGCAAGTTCTGCCCTAAATCAGCACTGGGGGGCTCCAGATAACAAACACGTTAATATGGATCTTTGCTTGCACAAACATGGAGTAATTTTTTGACCATACACACTGCATGCCAAGCATCTGCACAGGTATTTTCTGATTTGGTCTTCACATCATTCCTTTGGGGAAGATACTATTACCCCCATCTTACAGATTCATACATTCCTCTGTTAAACATTTTTCTTCCCTTCTCAAGCCTTCAGGAGGCTGTGTGACTTGCCCAGGACCACACAGTTCAGTAGGCCGCAGTGTTGCTTAAACACGATCCTGACTCTCAAAATGGCTATGGTCCATACGTGCTTTTAGATCTTGTATTGTTGTCAAGACAGAGACACCAGAACTCCTCCAAGAGGAGGTATGGACAGTGGTCTGTAGAACACATCACATTAATCCAACAGGACTGTCTATGGACATTTCTCCAACTGTGTGTGCCCTTCCAAGGAGCCTTCCTTGGTTGCCTTGTACCTGCCACCCCGTGGCTTTAGGAGGTACCCTGACACAACACATTACCCTTCCTGAGGGTCAAACAGACCCATGTTAAGAACAGTGGTGCTAAGCATGCACTTAATCCTCTATGTAATGGATAACACTCAAAGTGCTATATTGGCCAGGATGGGCTATATTCTGCAGCGATAAGCAAGCTCCACCAAACCCTCAGAGGTTTAAAAAAAGTGAAGCTTTGATTTTGCTTGTGTCACAATCCAGCATGAATCCCACAGCTCTCCCTGGCAGCTCACCTCCAATCCCCTTCATCTGCAGTGCTGGCATCTGACATTCCTGGCCTCTGTGATCACTACACAAAGGTGAGTGGAGGAGGACAAAGGAGTAGATGTCTTTGTGTCCAGTCTGGAAGTGGCTTCTGTAACTTCTGCCCATGCTCCATTGAATAAAAACAGTAATCTAGTCCCAACCCAACCCCAAATGCAGCTAGAAAATATGACCTTCTCATGTGCTCAGGGGGAGGATATATAATTGGTAAGCATATAGTTCATCTCCATGATGAGTGTCTACTGTTTGACTATAGTGTAACTGGGAACAGTATGGTCCCTACATTCAGTATTTCTAATCTAAGGAGAAGTCAAGCAGTGGAAGGCAGCATAATAAAAACTCTTATGAGAAAGGTGGTAGGTGTCTGGGGCAACTATACCAGAGTCTGAGAGTTCAGTTGAGCTTCCTGCAAGAAGAGATATCTACCTGGAGTCCGAAAACATAAAGAGAGTTTAGTGAGGCTAGGATGGATAGAAAGCTGTTCTAAGGAGAAGAAAGGTCCTGGATGGCAGGTCAGAAATGAGAACAAGCTGGGTTATACTAAGGACTGAGAAAACTTCGGTGTGCTTGAGCAGAAAGTGGCAACAAGGGAGTTTGACAAATTATTGCCAGAGACGTTACTAGTGTTCGAGGTGCTAGTGAGAGCAGTCAGTCGTCATTTAAATAGACCTGCGAAGCCTTCTGTACCAGACTTGCTGAGAGCACTGCATACGTATAATTGGATCAAGGCTCCCTTCTTTAATTAGATCAAGTTCTTCGTTTGTTTTCCTTTGAGTAGAAGCCCATTTTCAGCTTCAAGGGCAATGGCACCCTTCTTTCATGAAATGTTGAAGTTCCTCATGGAATACCTTGGGAAAATCTGTGGACCATTTCCTCCTCTGAAGATATGCCTGCCTGGGGCTCTGATTCCATTCTGAAGAGGCTTGTGTGTGGGTTTTCCGTGGGGACCAGGAGACGAACTAGGCTCACATCACAGCAGTGTCCACAGCTTCTTCCTTCTGTGCTTTGTGTTCTGAAAGAACCCTGGGCCCCCCAGAAGCTTTGGCCCAACTCTGCAACGCCATCAGCAAAGCCTTCAGCAGTGTAGTTCTCTTACTTGAACAATTTAAATATTGGAACACTTGCTTTGCTAGTGCAAATGTATATTCAAGGGTCCCACACTCATCCATTGTTCAGGCCACGGTGCAGCATCTCCTGGGCCACACAGTCAGTCAACACAGCCTGGGGTGTTTCTGCCAACATGTCAAGATATGACAAGAGCCACTGAGCACATATCTATTCAGGAAATAGGTTAACTAACATCAACCATCAATACACCCCCAAACAGCCAATTTAAAGGTAACATTTACTTAGATTCCTGAGTGAAGCCACATCTGTGTGTGTCCCAAGCATATGAGAGTGAGTTTCATTGACTGCTGTTTTCTTAAGGACACATCCTTACCACGAAGAGTGAGCCGGCAGGTGAGCACACCTCCACGCTGACGTTAAGTCCTTGGTGCATCCAGGGTTACATGAAGGTCAGTGGGACAAACTACCGGCAAGAAAGTTAGAAAGCATCTGTCCAGAAGGTGGTTATGTGTTTTCCAGAAGCCTCACTTCTAGGGATGGAACACAGTCTTGGGGTGTTCCTCAGCCCATCATGTCTTATTGTTTCATAGGCCATGTAATCCTAGGGCCAAACATAGGCGCTCCATAAGAGTAAGAGGACAGACGTGGTAAGATTTCTCCCAGTTGTTCTCTGAGAGTGTCCCCGGTTGTGCTCAGGAACAAGTGTTTTCAACACTCAATCCCAAGAGTTGTACAGCCGTGCAGGGTGTGGAGATATCTTGCCGCGCCATCCAAGAGCTGCTGTGAACCTGTCTCCCATGGGTACCGGAATGTGCATGGAGACAGAGCTTTGCCCTCCTGCAGTTCTCTCTCTCTCTGGGCCCTGCTTGGGCCCCTCACTGTGGGGGCCCTTGGGGGATCTAAGCTGCCAAGAAGACACTGGGTCTCCCAGGGCTCTCAGTGGGTAAAGCCAGGCCAGGCCGCCTATAGGAGTCGGGAGAATGCCTCTCCCCATGTGTAATAAGGGTATCAAAGAATTCTTTCCTTCAGGAAATTCTTCATATACTTAAACCTAAAAAGTGTTTTAATGAAAGTCAATTTATTTGATTTTATTAGAGGAACCGCACCCCCACTTCAAACTCAGAGAAACAAGTGTTCAGAAGAGCACAGATTAGTGAAGTTGCAACACTCTTCTA
This sequence comes from Mirounga angustirostris, assembly GCF_029215605.1. Taxonomy (NCBI): domain Eukaryota; kingdom Metazoa; phylum Chordata; class Mammalia; order Carnivora; family Phocidae; genus Mirounga; species Mirounga angustirostris. The sequence goes on along the minus strand of NW_026991722.1, from coordinate 3,055,578 downwards.
CACTCAGTCTCTTCTGTCCAATGACATGGACCAAATGTATGTGCCTGAGTCTCTCTTTCCTTACAGAGGGTTGGGGTGGGCCATACACCCAGTCTTCCTGACTTGTACTCACACTAGAATCCAATGTCAAAAATTTCGATTTCCCCTACATAAGAAAGGTTTCAATATCCTGTTTCTTAGGTCTACACTCTATCTACTTAGGTTTATTAAAATCTTAGGTCTGAAGCTGGATTGTTCAGACACAGTGTGAATTAGGTAAATCATTACATCATCTAGAAAGGATAAGTAGCACAATCAATGGTAACACCACAAGAACAGAGAAAATGCATAAAGCCAACTTACAGTATCCAACTTCATTGATGAGTCCTATAGGAAAGAGTCTCCCATGTTTAAATTGATAATAATACAGGTACGTAAGTATTATGAGGTACCACTATTTAGGACAATTGGCAGGAAAACAAGAAAACATGACCTAGAGTATAGCTTCTACTGAACAGAGTCCATCAAAAAGTCTGAGTTCCATCCTTTATTTCCTGTGCCCTTCTCGCCTTTGAAATGCCATGTTCCTCCATCACTACAGAGCCACCCACTCCTGGTGGAAATCAGCAAGTCTCCCAAATTAGTCATTTATCTCTAGGAGCCTTAATACTTTTTGCTGAAATAAATTTTAGTTTTATTCACTATTTTAACTTAATCAGTATTTTAATTTGTAATCTTTTATTTCTGTGAGATGAAAGGCCTTGTCATTAATAAGAAAGTTCAGGGGTGCCTGGGTAGTTCAATCAGTTAAGCTTTGGACTCTTGGTTTCAGCTCAGGTCATGATCTCAGGGTCCTGAGATGGAGTTTGGCATCAGGCTACACACACACAGAGTCTGTTTGTCCCTCTCCCTCTGCTCTTCCCCAACCCCTGGCCTCTCTCTCTCCAATAAATAAATAAAATCTTTAAAAGTTTTCAGATATCTGTAAACAGGTGGATAATTAGTTGTTGGGGATGGAATTCTTGAAATAACATTAGGTTTTGCACACAGAACAGTGGAAAAAATGCATGTTTTACGGACAGGCAGACCTGGGTGCTATTCCCTGCCTTGTCTCTAATTAAGGTGTGTCCTTAGGCAAATCACTAAACTTCTAAAGTCTTTTTCTCCTCATATAAAATTGTGGATAAAACCCAACTTACATGATCGTTGAGAAGGTTAAATGAGATAATATGCCAGATGCACCAGAAAGTGCCTAAGTGTTATTTGCCCTCCTGACCAAACTCAGAGGACACCAGTCCTGAAATAAATATTTTATGGTGACTGTGGGGGAAGACATGACAAGGAACAGCTCTGTGGGTCAGATGAACAGGGAGAAGTGCCCAAAGGAAGGCTATGTCCAGGCGTGCAAGGTGATGAAAGAGTCGGTCAGCTCCATGGTCAAAGCTTACCCAAATGCAAACACAGTCTCCCAGCAAGACAGTTCCAGCCACACCCTCTCCATGCCCTTCCCTTGTCCTCCTGCACACAGGTGGGAGCCTCTATCCCCGAGCGCCGACTGCATACACACCCATACTCTCCAGCTCATGTGCCCTGCGTTAGTGGGGACATCCTCCTCTCCACCCCTTAACCAACATGTTTGGGCCTTGGCTTCCTACATGATTTCTACTTCTCTAATATAGCCCCTAAAAAAGACACAGCTCACTAGCATGCCGCAACTTCATTAAAAGAAACATTACTGTATTTTCAATGTCCATTTGCACCAACTGGTTTAAATGGAGTTTGACGGGAGATGAGCAGGAGGCAGCCATAGCTGGAAACAATCTGAGAGGAAATCCACTGCCGGGTTTGGCTGCTTTCACTGGTGCGGGGGCTGCGTTTTATAGTTCTTTTCTTAGATTTACATGTGGTTACTCCTAGGCGGCACCTGGGTGGTTCAGTCCGTTAAGCATCTGGCTCTTGATCTCAGCTCAGTTCTTGGTCTCAGGGTCATGAGTGCAAGCCCCTCTTTGGGCTCCACCGCCCCCAAAAAGTAAGAAATAACTTTCATGCTCATCAATAGGAAAATGGACATATGGTGTTCCTCTTCAAAGTGCCCCTGTTAAGTGCCCACATACTGAACATCTTCTAAACAGAACAGACATGACTCAACAGAAGAGTCGACCTGAGAGGGGAAGGAGGATGGTCAGGACTATAGGGTGACAGGGCCTGGGTTCTGGGTACCAGCTTTGAAAGAGCATCAGCAGATGCAAGAGAGGACCCTCCAAGGATGTTTATTTGATTTTCTTCATCCCGTTTATCTGGGGAGTGGAAAGAGAAGTCATTTTTGAGGTCAGAGGAGAATGGCAGCTTTGACTACAGGCACCATAATGCTTGAGAGCGGGTTAAAACATCATCTCATCTCAGAAGGGCTGTGGATCCAAGTGACCATCAGAGGTACACCCATGCTCCTCTCTGTCCTGTGACTTGGGTGACGAGCATAGATATTGATTCACTGAGTAAAGCATTGTTGAGGATGGAATACGGCCCAGGACAGGAACAAGGGATGGACAGAGGTACAAGATGCAGTTTCTGCTTCACGAAGCTCCCCACAGGCAAGTGGGAGATCCCCGTAGGATAATTAAGCAATTCAGAGACCCTTCCAAACTTGCAGTGGAATGAAGATAAAGCACCTAAGAGCAAAATACTGTTTGAAAAAGGTAATATCAGGATATTAGATAGATCGTGGTAAATCTTGAGTCTTACAAAATAAACATACATTTATTCACTTGATGAATATTCATGAGTTGTCATTTCTATGTATCGGGATAAGAGGGCCCCTTTGGGGTTGGAGAGCTGGAAGCCTGGTCGCTCCCCCAAGACCCTGGCGGGCCAGCAGGTCACAGCAACCGCAGTGAGCTGCAGGCCACATCGGAGATGAGGCCGCCGCCTCCCTTGTACCCTCAACAGCATGCAAATCTGTTATGGCCCCCAGTCCCCCAGAACTACACACTGAAGGGACCTGCAGGCAAAGCCATTCCAGCTTAGCAGAGGAGGTCTGGCACAAGCTTCCACGTCTAATGTGAGGGCCGAGTGGGCCGAGCATCTCGTCTGGTCCCCAAGCCCGGGCCCCGCAGCAGGCTGCAGGTGCCCAGGTGAAAGAATTGCCTGATTCCAGTTCCCACACAGGCGTACGAGCCGGGGGCTCGCTACACGATATTGCCCCAAAGCAGGGATGGAACGGCCAGCAGACGGCCTCTCTAGGGAGCGCAGGTGAAGAGGAAAGCTGTTTAGACATGGCCCAGTAAGTTTTTCTAATTTGTGCACACGTGCATTATACAAAAGTGACTTTAAAATTCTCATATATTTTGGTTTCATTTGTTTCTGCACATTTTTTAATATCCATGTGCCCCCAGATTAATTGCATAAACAACTGCAGATATCCACTGGACTATTTCTATAAACAGAAATAATTTTCATTAAAAAAATAACCATTCCTGTTAAAAAAAAAAAAATGAAGGAGACTTTTCAAATAAAAGGCATTAAAATTAAGAGCTTCTTAAAGCCAAGACCCTGTTTTCTACCCCAGTGATTCTCAAATTCTGCTGTGTGTTGGAATCATCTGAGGAGGCTAATTAAAGGAGAATATCTGCATTTTCTCAAGCCTTCCGGGTGATTCTGGTGTGCAACCACATTGAGAACCAGTGTGTTCCTGGTCCCTCATTTTGACTGGCTTGAATAGCGGCCTCAGAATGTCTTGGATAAAGTGAAAAGGCCAACTCAAGACTCACTTTCCTCTAGTTTGATTGTTTTGTCCCAGCCGTGAGCCCACAGTTACTGGCTCATGCATCTGCCAATCGAAAGGGCAAACCACAGAGACTTCACCGATGAGGAACAGTAAGAGGAAGGCAAATCAGATTAAGCCACATTCAAATCACATGCGTTCTGTGTAGCAAAGTCATGGGAAGTATGCAGTCATTCCCTTCCCTCTGTGCCATTCAACCTTCCCTATCATTCTAAAATCCGGCTTCCCAAAAAGATTACTGAGGACTATAACGGATTTGTAGGAAAAGTCACAGGCGATGGACACAGAGTCCATCTCCTTCCCCCGTCCCTGCGAACCTCCTGCACCTAACACCAGCCAAGTAGCCTGCTTATGAGTAGACCAACTTCATTATGATTCAAGAACAAAAACGATGAATTTCAAACCTTCGCTTCTTCAATAACTTAACTCAGCCAATAAGCATCACATAAAATTGATCCCTAATAAGGAAATGAATAAATACTACTTAATAGCTTTGGTAACTATATAGATGTGGAGAAATTATGGTCTAATAAAATGACTGCCTTGCCTCTCCCTGCACATTTCCCGCCGTGGAGAACACGGGGCTTGGAGTCCCACCGGCTGCGTCTGGCAGAGCTCACGTGGCCACCCCCTTCTGCCCTGTGACACCGCGTGGGTCCCCTCACAAGCATGGGGACAGAGCCACTGGTCGCCAGCTCTATGATCTCCCGCAGGACTTTCAACCCGGGCTTCCGTCTCCTGTCTGTAACACGGGAGTAGATCCTGCATCACAGAATCTCGAGGATTAAATGAGAGATTGCATGTCAAATCCTGACATTCGCCATCAAACAGCAGCTGAAACTTCCCCCTTCCTATGCTGTCTGTGCTTTCCGGGCTGGACCAACACATTCTTTGGAAGGGCGACACAATTTCTCACCTGGTTGGGTATTTTTTGCTGTTTTTTCCGTGGGTTTTTTGTTTGCTTGTTTTCTCCGTGCATCTACCAAAGCGCCATTGGATTGGCGCTGAGTTTTTTAAAAAGTGTAGAGATTACTGTGTTAAATGATAGATCATTTTTCTCCAAGAGACTCAAACACTATCCTTCCAAATGCTTCATCAGGTGCCCCGATAGTTTTTGTAGGCTTTAAAGTAAAAAATTATTAATGACAGAGTACAAAAAGGATTAGCTCACAGCATCTCTGCCGCTGAAGAATCAGTTAGAACATTTTGGTTTCACAACTAGCAGGAGTAATAAAGAAAGCCTGCAAGCCTCCCGGAGACTACTCCCTAAACAGTCGACGCAAGTGTTGGCTTCTCAACATTCAGATGTGGAACAAAATAGATGAATCCCAGAAATCAAGATGTTAAGAAAGAGTAAATCAGGAAGAGTAAAGGGAAAGGAGAAGCTGCAACTGCTTACAGAAACAAACAACGCCTAAAAAATAAATTAAAGCTTGTTGTCAATGTTCCTTCTCCCCAGGGATGGATGTGTGTATAATAAAGATCTCCAGAAGCGCCAACCCATATGGCTTGGTAAGCATGTTCTCAACAGGCTACTTTAAATTCTACTAGGAATAGACTAAAGTGATTTAAACTTTACATTCCTGTTGTAAATGGGCATTTCATTTTCTGTGTAAGGTCATATGATTTGCCTAGATTCACAGCCGCATCAAAATACAACAGTTAAAATTTATTAGTAAGATTTCTGAGGTGACATTTAAAATGTTAAGAATGTTAAGAATGCGCAAGCGTCAGGCTTATGCCTCCGACGATGGGCATTCCTCTGCAACACGGGCTTTCATCACACAAATTGGGTATAATTGATCTAATAATGAGAGGATACAATCTGAATTACTGTAGACCTTCATTGATTAGGAGGGACCCTATCTAGAGCCCAGAGAAGACGAGGCAACAGTCCTACGTGGAGCTTTGTTTGAAGCGTGAAGAGGAGCTGGATTTGTCAGAGTGAAAAACACTGCAGGTGTTAAGTGCAGAGTTCGAAAAAGGGGAAGAGATGTAAAAAGCAGTTGTCACTAAGAATTAGGAAAAATAAGTGCTTTCATTTTGCGCAGGGATTTTACTTAGAATCTACTTATTTGGTGATATTTATGTTTTGCAGTTTTACACTTGTAACTATGAAAAAAGTATTCTTACTGAAATTCCTGCAAAAGTAAACCATTTTGTTGTTTTGGGTTTGAAACACCAACCCTTTTTCCAGAAGAAATAAATTTAATTATATGGAGATTTGTATAGGGTTTACTAAGAAAGGCAGCTAATCAGCTAAAAAATAAAAATAAAAATGCAACAGATTTTACTACTTCTTATCGAAGCAGACATCCTCATCTGGTTCAACGGAGCAATTATTTGTCACAAACATCTATATTTGTGCTCTTTCAGAGCACTTGGCCATAGTATCTTTACTCGGCCTTGTGTCAGTCAAAATTTTTAATCTGCAAAGGTGCATGCTCCCCCCAAAATAACTAGCTGTTTTGGCTAATAAAGGGCAACCCATAAGCATGCCCTGTATGAGTTTAAATATCAAGATAAATGAGATCAAAGAACATTCCTTCAGGTACATGGGATGCACTTACTTTGATGAGCAGCTCTAGGAAAAATTGATCCCAAGTATCCAATCTGCATGTCCGAGAAGAATGAATTATGGGAAGTGTCTCGACAGAAGAGAGGATACAGTTCCCAAAGGTAGGAAATGGCCACTTTCCTTCATGCTTTTCACCACCTGGAGATCGCATGAAATGTTATCTGATTTGTCGTTTGGGAAATATTCCCACCTTTTCCTGCCACCAATGGTGGCAGGAAACCCTATACAAATCTCCATATAATAAAATTTATTTCTTCTGGAAAATGGTTCATTTGCACTTGGTGTCCCAGCGTCACCTCACTTCCACTAACTCTGTGGCTCTAGGATCCCCTTCCGGCACTCAGGCCTCCTCCACCTCCATCCAGAAGGCTTGTCTCAGCAGCCCTTATAGTGTGGGCCGCTACAGAGCTCATCCTCCTTTAGTATTTCTAGGCAAGGAATGAATTCTAGAGAAATTTCAACCACAAACAAGCATGTCTTTACTTGGACAATGACCATAACTTAATACCAAATATCTTGTTGGAATACCTCCAGCAGATATGAACAAGGACAGTATTTTACAAATAGGAGAGCTAAATGCAATCTAAAGAAGTTACAAAATCTCAATACCTTTTGTCCCTGTTGCCTGAATTTGGTTACTTTCTGTAATTGGCCGAGGTAGTTGTAAACTATCTGAAATTCAGTAAGTCTGCTAGATTTCTCTGTGTATTTACCCGGATTTCATTTAAGGAAGCGTGTTGGCCTCCATTTCTTCTCAGCACTGGTTGTATCCAACAAACGGAAATGAACAATTGAGAGTTCAGACTGAACGTCACACGGAACCAGGCCTGTTCTTTTCTTCCTTCAAAAACAATTATTGGGTTCCAATGGAATATTCCACCCATCCCAGTTCTGCCCCTTCTTCCCTCTTTGATTTGGGGGAAGCCATTTAACTTTTTCGGAATCTTGCTTTTCTCAATTGTAAAACTGAGGAAATAATATCATCTCCCCAGATGGTGATAAGAACACAGTGAGATCGTGACTGTAAACGTTTAGCATAAAGCAGCACTCGGTAAAGGTAACTATTGCTTTAGCTGGGACGAATGAGCATTTTATAAAGAAAATACATTCTGCTCCCATATTGGCCTAAGTGTGGCTTCCTGGGAACTTTTGTAAGTACTTTGCCACCACTCTCCTTCCTGAGCCCTGTATTCTAGCAGCTTTAGATAAATCACTCGTACATCTAGACTGAGTTGACAGGTCTCTTTTAAAGTCAAGCCAAAGAAACAGGTGCCTAACTCCACAAAGCTGTTCCTCTGTGGTCCTGGGTTTGGTACTAGAAACACTTGCAAGTGTTTATCCTGGGAGAGCAAATGGACAGATGCAGGGTGTCCGTGGTGGCTTAAGTCGCGAGTCCTGTTAGTGCTTCAGTGCAAACAAGCAGGGGGCCAATGCAAAACCCAGAGAAGAGAATGTGATTTTATCCTACACATCAACTTACCAGATTACGGGGAGGTGGGGGATGCGAAAAAAAAAAAAAGAGGGGGAAATTTTCCCTCTTATCTTGTCATGCATATAGAAAGATGCGATAGAAGCTAACTGTGTTGGCCCAAGTGTTTCTGAAACTGCTGACGTCAGACTGGAGGTTTGTGAAGACCGGGACTGCCTTTCCTCCTGTCCATGTTAATGCACGGACACTGCGCTCGCAGTAACCAAACACCGATGAGTAGGGCTGCGTGGATGTAAGGAACCATGCCGCAGACCCGCGCGTGGAGAGCTGAGAAGGACCATCCCCATGCGCCGCCGTTCCCCCTGGGCTCGCCGACTCTGTTGGACCTCCTTGACAAGAGATTAACAGTTACTACACACTGCTGGACGCCAGGAATTGCTCCAAGCAGTTTTCATGGATGAATTCATTCATTCTTCCTCAAACTCTCAAAGGACAGCTGCTGTTATCCCCATTTTACTGATGAGTCAATGGGGCCCCTCAGTGCGGAGCCGTGCCCGCTCACACACACACACTCTCTCACACACTCACACACTCTCTCTCACACCCACACACACTCACACTCCACGAAGTCAGCAGCTGAGAAGCCTGAGGAGTGATCCAAGGGGACCAGCCCCAAGCCGAGCAGACCCCTGCGGGGGCCCCATCTCTAACTGGTGGGAGGGGTGTCTAGAAGGCACGCCCATGCTGGAGAAATCCCCACAGGTGGTCAGCACAAGTCCCAGAAGACAAGGGGCTCGCGGAGCAGATGGCTTCTCGGTTGGAACATTCCAGAGGTATATGGAATCCCCAAGGTCGACGAGGAGAACAGGTTCACACAGAAGGAAGACATGGGACAGGTTTCTAAGAGGAGGTGTCTGCACAAGGGCACTGAGCTGGGGCAGGTACTTGAAGAGGTACTGCAAATCCACACAGGCAAGTATGTGGCCCCCAGAACCAAGCAAACATTCAAATACTAAAATAAAAGTTCAGGATAAGCATGGAATCGCCTTGAGCCCAGACATGGCACCAAGGCCCTCACTGAGGGCCTGGTCTCCTGTGACATCCTTCTGGAAGAGTCACCAGAGCCAGGGGCGGGCTGGGAGTGGGGAGGTGGTGAGGACCCGGGGCAGGAATGTGCTGAAGGAGGCCAGACACTCGGCCTGTGGGAACAGAAAGTGCTTTAACTCCCCCCGAAGGTTTCTCAAGGCATTTTCTAGGCTTAACAATCATGTGGCAATTTTGCTTATCCACGTTTCCAAAAGCATTAATAAGGACCATCATTAGCCTATCACCGTTACTTCTGATGTGGTCTCGCGCTCCGTGTTACCGGCAAACGAGGCTGCATCAGGAATGACAGCGACGTCCCGCAGGCGACCGCGAGCTTCCCGCGCGCCCGTTGTTCTGAAACGCCCCCCACTGGCAGCACCTGCTCGGCCCCCAGAACTGCCGTGACCGAGCCGTGGTCGAATCCACTTCACCCACCAGCTTTCGGCCACACCCTGCTGCGGAGGCAGCGGGAACCAGAGCCGTGGCGTGTGCTCACTGAGTCCCACAAGGCCGCTGTGAGAAGTCAGAGAACAGTAGGTGGACATCAGCCTTTATTCCCTATCTAATCAGGCTGCTGTTCAAGGGCTCCCTCAGACGACAGGATGCTACGCTGAGTTCCCCGCTTGCAGACCTACTGTGTGCTGGTTTCCTCCCTCTCGTGCGCGCATGTGTGTGTCTACGTGCACTTGTGCGTGTGTACGTGTATGACTGTGTGAATGCATGTGTGTTGTGTGTATATGTGTGTATCTACACACACGTGTGCAGATGTATATTTATGTGTAGGTGGATGTGTGTACCTGCACACATGGAAGTACGTATGGGTACACGTGCCTCTCTGTGTATTTGTATGTGCGTGTGGTGCATGTACCCATGTCTACTGTGTGTATGTGTGACCAAGCTCATGTGTGCACACGCATCCGTGCATCCTGCCATTGCTCCTGTGAGCTTGGCACTTTCCCCCTGCACCGTTGTGACTTTGAGGACTCAGGTGACTATCCTGCTCTTAGTAGGTGATGAGGCCTTTTGCGCCCATGCCTATTTGATGCCGAAGCCCATGTTTTAATTCCCAAAGGCAGTTGAGACTGAGGTGGCTCTGAGTGGGGTCAGGTGGAGAGTACAGATCAGGGATCCACAGGCAGGATACCACACGCTTCGGGAAGAGATAGCAGCCGTGCCTGGATGGGGGGTCCTGACATCCGGACAAACAGGCCAGGAGGCTCAGCCGGCCCCAGGACGCGGGTGTACCCCCGTAGCACTGACGAGTCTCTGCATGAGCACGTTTATGGTGGCTGATGAATCGTACATGACGTACTCCCATTTACAGATTTAGCATTTTCAAACTAATGCTTCCATTCTTTACTAAGTCTAAAAGTGAAATAACTTCTCTGGGGAGAAAGAAGAATCTATGTAGCTGTGTGTGCACCCAGATACAACATGTATGACAAACCAAGAGAATAGTCCTAATATTTGAAGTTATTACAGAACAACAAAAACATGAATACAAAATGCAATAGAAAACTGTATGCCAACAGACAATTCTCACACATCTCTGCAAAATAAACATCTAGTAAACTTATTAAAAAAATGATCCTCACTAATCATCAGAAAGGGAAAAAAAATGAAATACTATTTTTCATTTATCAAGCTGGGGCATGAGTACCTTTCAGTTCTCTATTGTATATTGCTATATATTGAAGAGTTCCTACAACAACGATATTATTACGGCTACCACCAGAAAACAGTGCTGTCACCGTAGGGAGGTCAGAAGAGGTGGCACTCGGTACGAGATAGACCCACACGGCATGCCTAAATCCCCGTGCATGTCCAAGAGAGAAAAGACAGGCGAGCCACGTTCCTCTAAGTGGCCTCTGAACACAAAGTGCTCCTTGGTCGGCCCAGCCCCACCGGCTCCGTGGAGCAGCCAGAACTGAAGTCATGGTAGCTTCCGCATCTGCCCACAGATAGTGTTACTGCGCCTTCGGGGTAGACGGCACAACAGTCTTTCACCATGCTGCCTCGAGGGGTTTAACTTACAGATTCCTAAAGCAACGAAGATCAGAACCGCCCTTACAAAATCCAAGAAGTGTTCTGGCCCGCACACTATGTGCACTATTTCCACCAGCTGAGGCCAAAGCTCACGCGTGACTTCCTGACTTCACCCAGAATTTCCAGGCTTTTTTTGAGTTGAATTCAAATGTTGCAGCTCTTTACTTAAAAATAATTTGTCACAACTGAATGGATTCAGCAGCCTTCTTTCAGGAAAAAAAAAATAAAACAAAACAAACAAAAAAGAGAGAGAGAAAGATCGAGAGAGACCTCCCTCCTTAAAGCATGGACTCAGCCCAAATTCTTTACTACCCGCCCACCACCCAATAGCATAAACATGATGCTACCTTGTTCAGGCAGCAACTTCCATGTGCTGACATCAAAGCCCCGAGTGTCTCTGCAGAAGAATTCAGCCTTCGAGACCCTCGCTGTGTGCTCAAGCACATCACTGGCTGGTCTGTGGGACGCTTCTAATCCAGAGAACATTTTCATAGCACATTTCCCTGGGTGTGCGACTCGGGAGACCTAGCATATACTTACTTCCTGAAACATTCAGCGTGGTGAGCTTAAGAGACTTTCCGTGTGAAGGCAATGGCTTACCCAGTTTTAAATGCTCCCTAATACAAATGCCTATTAAGTGCAGAAATGTTCACTCTACTGTATTTAGGGCCCCTAAACTAGGACCTAAATAATTTATGACCACTAGTTCACCTCTGCATTCTTCTCAAAATCAACAAGTAATGTTAAATTTTTACTGTACCCAGATTTAAAACCATTTAGGAAGAAGGAATAAAAAGACAAAAGAAATGAGTGGGGGAAGAGAATACAAGGCAAAGACACACAGGGAAAAGAGAAGGAAGGAGAGACAGCTGGAGATGCCCCCAACCTGAGGACAGCAAGCTGCCCAGCACAGCCCCTATGTTGAGCGCTTGCTTTTGGCACCTTGTACATTGAAGACTCACTCTACTGTCCTCACATACTTAACAAGATTGTGAGGAACACTCAAATATAAACATAAGGAATGGGTCCTCTCTACTGAATTTGAGATTTCCACAAAAACTCATGGACAGAATTTCCAATTTATCAAATGACGTACCAGTAAATTTTTTCTAAAATAATCTCTAAATCTTGCCTTAGAATAAGCTCTTAAGGTACTATTATGGCACATGAAGTCTTTTAAGGCTTATTTTGTATCTTGGATTATTTATTTTTTTGTTTTTTATTTAGTTTTGTTTTTTATTTTATATTGGTACATTTCCCTCTAGAAATGTACCTATTTACAGTCCTATCATTGTGTTTCACCTTTGCCAATACGGATATTAATCGTATTTCAGCTTTGAGGCCTTAGGTCATTATATTTAAGGGCAATTTTTTTTTTTTTTAGAAAGTCATTGTTGTTCCTCAAGATCTGAATTTTGTGTGATTAATTTAATCCAAAGGAGCTTCCAGGAGAATTAATGTTATGATTCTTATCTAATGATGGATATCTTAGTGAACATGGGATTTACTAAACTTAAATGTGGTCTAGAATGGATTGACTATAAGCTCAATCCAAGGAAATCATACCTTTAAAAGAGTTGAACAGCTTTATGTACTTCATATTCATGGTTTAGAAACTTAAGTATTTGCTGCATATGTGTTAAGTCAATAAAAGAAACAAGTTAGAAAGTCCAATTTTGTTATCTGCTAAAGGATTGTTTAATAAATGCTGGTGGATTAAAAAAATACATGTAAGTTATTTTCATAAAGTTTATATAAAAGAAAATACATAATCCTGGCATTACTGAAAACAAAATCAACCAAATATTTAATTACATGAAAACTACATTTAATCATGAAAAATCTGAATGCTTTAAATTTTCCTCTATTCCAATATTTTCACTGCCTTAACTTAGTAAGCCAACCACATTGAATCAACTTCATTTGTTATTGATTATCCAATGCTGTTTATAGTTGGTGTGTCTCTTTGGCTATGGCTTCCCCAGAACTTGACTGACTTGGGATTCACAATCTTGAATCCTCAACTTCTTCTCCCTGATGTTATTTCTACGCTTACTCAATGCCAACATGGCTTTGTCTACACAAACCTGAGGTAGCTACTTAGAATTCTTAACTTCAAGAAATTCAAGAAAAATATTCTAAAGATCTTTAAACTTAATTTGTCTAATACAAGACTGACCATTTTGTATCTGGCTGCTCCACCCTCTGCTATTTCTTCAGTGCTGACCATCCTAGTTAATGGAAGACTGACAGTTCATCTAACTTCCTCTTTCTTTGTCTCTTGGTTCTTGTTCATCTACCTGGTTTCTGACCTACCTTCTCCATCAAGACTACGTTGCCTTTATTTGTTTCCTTCTTTCATTATTTTATGATAGGCACTCTCATTCACCTCATTCACCCTCACTGTGACATGGGGCAGCATGAGTAAGGGGCACCCTACTATAACAAGTGGCCAGACATGGTAAAACTCTTTATCCCCACAGGTCAGAGACTCTCCTCCTCTACCTAGAAATCTCAGGCAGCCCAGTCTGGGGAATTGTCTTCTACCTCCTCAGGCAGCACTGATAGGAACCAACCTGAACCCCAGCAACACAAAATAAACTTAGCAGACCAAAACGAAACCACAGAGATGAAAATTAAATTGTCATTGGAACCACAGCCTACAAAGACAGGCCAGAACCTACATGCAAAGCCTAAATAGGGTGACTCTCTTCTAATGTAAAATATTTAAAAGACTCAAAGATTCCTAACATAAAAGCGAAAATATCCAAGATACAAAAAAAAAAAAAATGGCCATCATACCAAAAATCAGAAAATCACAAGTTGAATGAGAAGTCAATCAACTGATGCTGACACTAAGATGAATCAGATGTTGGAATTATTTGACAAGAATTTTAAAGTACCCATCATAAAAATGCTCCAGTAAGCAATTACAATATATCTTGAAACAAATGAAAAAGGAGAGGATGTCAGCAGAGAAACAGAAGTCATGCAAAGGAACCAAAGGGAGATAATAGAACTGAAAGATATAATAACAGAATTTTTTTAAATAGTAGAGTGTTCAATAGTAGAATGGAGAAGACCAAGGATAGAAGCAGTGAACAGGGGGCGCCTGGGTGGCTCAGTTGGTTAAGCGACTGCCTTCGGCTCAGGTCATGATCCTGGAGTCCCGGGATCGAGTCCCGCATCGGGCTCCCTGCTCAGCGGGGAGTCTGCTTCTCCCTCTGACCCTCCCCCCTCTCATGCTCTCTATCTCATTCTCTCTCTCAAATAAATAAATAAAATCTTTAAAAAAAAAAAAAAAAAAGAAGCAGTGAACAGAAGGACAGATCAATGAAACATACCCAGTCTGAACAACAGAGAGAAGACACACTATGAATAAGTGAATTGATGCCACAGAGGGGGCCGATAAAAGACTCTTCACATCATATACTTTGAGAAGGTGGGGAGAAAAACTGCAAGGCTAAAAGAATATTTGAGGAAATAATGTATGAAAACTTCTCAAATTTGGTGAATGCCCTAAACCTACAGATTCAGGGAACTGTATAAAACCCAAACAGGGTAACTCCAAAGAAATTTACACATTATAATTAAACCACTGAAAACTAAGGAGAAATGATACATTACCTGGAGGGGAACATTAATTCAAGCAACAAGAGATTTTCTCAGCAGAAATCATGGAGGCCAGAGAGAAGTAGCAAAATGTTTTTCAAGTGCTAGAAGAATTGTCAACCAGTAAAACTAATCTTCGAGATGAAGGAGAAATAAAAACATTCTTAGATCAAAGAAAAAAAAAAGAATTCCTTACTAGCAGATCAACTCTGCAAGCATGACTAAAGTTAATCCTTCAAACATCAAGAAAATGAAACCAAAAAAAAAAAAAAAAAAAAAAGGAAGAAAAATTTTGGAGCATCAGAAAGGATAAAAGAACAATGGAAAGAGTAGAAGTTGCAGAACATACCGTAGACTATCCTTCTCCTTGTGAATTTTCTAAATAATATGTGATGATTGAAACAAAGATTATAAGACACTCAGACATTAATGAAAGTTTCGTTTAAATGTGTAGAAGTTAAGGGACCTACATGGAAGTAAGGTGTCCACACTTCACTCAAAGTGGCAAAATGTTGATACCAGTAACTGTGATAAGTCACATAGGTGTATTGTAACACTCAGAGTAAACACCAAGAAAACTATACAAAGAGATACATTCAAAAACGCTATAAATAAATCAAGATGGAGTCCTAAGTAACCCACAGGAAGGCAAGAAAATAGGAACAGAGGAACAAAAAACAGAGGAAAAAGAAAACAAATAATAAAATGTCTGACCTAACCCTTCGTATATCAATAAATACCTTAAGGTTAAATGGTCTAAATACACAAAGTGTGAGGCAGAGATTGACACAGTGGATAAAAAATAAGGACCCAACCATATGCTGCTTAAAAGAAATTCATTCCATATTCAAACACATAGTTTGAAAGTAAAAGGATGGAAAAAGATACCATGCAAACATTTATCCCCAAAGAACAGGAGTAGCAATATTAATATCAGAAAAAGTAGACTTGAGGGCAAAGAAAATTATCAGAGAAGAAAAAAAAGAAGGATATTACACAATGATAAAAGGATCCATCTGTTAGGAAGATATATAATCTTACATGTGAATGCACCAAACAACAGAACCTCAAAATATATGAAACCAAGCCTGATAATGCTAAAAGGAGAAACAGACAAATCTACAATTACAGTTAAGGACTTCAGCACCACACTATATATAAATGATAGGACTACTAGACAGAAAGTCAGCATGGATATCGTTCCGAGCAAAAAGTCAACCAACAGAACATACAGAGAACACTCCACCCAATAGCAGAATATTCATTTTTAGGATTTTTTTCCAAACATCCCTGGGACAGTTACCAAGGGGGAAAAAAGAGCATATCTTGATATGCTGGGCCATAAAACGAAAACCTTAAAAAAATGAAATAATACATAGTATGTTTTCTGACCACATGGAACCCATTCATGATTTAAAAAACAAAATGAAACAAACAAAAGAAATCTCTCAGAGGGCACCTGGGTGGCTCAGATGGTTAAGCGTCTGCCTTCGGCTCAGGTCATGATCCCAGGGTCCTGGGATCGAGTCCCGCATCAGGCTCCCTGTGAGGCGGGGAACCTGCTTCTCCCTCTGCCTCTCTCTCTCTGTCTCTAATGAATAAATAAATAAAATCTTTAAAAAAAAAAAAAAGAAAAAAAAAGGAAACTCTCAGAAAACTAGGAATACAAGGATACCTCCTCAATTTGCTAAAGAATATCTCCAAAAAATCTGCATCTAACATTATACTTGATGATGAACGACTTGGTGATACTCCCTTAAAATTGGAGCCAAGGCTGGGATGACCACACATCCTACTGGAAATTCTACCAACTTCAGTAAGGCCAGAAAACAATCAATATAAAGCAAACTATCCCTACTTGCAGATGACATTATTTCCTTCATTAATTCCATAGCATCCCAAAGAATCCTTAAGAAATGTTCTAAAAGTTGAGTTCAGCAAATTTGCAGAAAGAAGATCAACACAGGGAAGTTGACCACATTTGGATATGTTCACAATGAACTGGGAAATCAAAATTGGAAACACAATACCATTCACAGTCGATCAAAAAAAAATGAAATACTTAGATATAAACATAAAAAAAACATATACAGGACCCATAAACTGAAAAAATTTAAAACAGAGATGAAAGAAATCAGTAAAGACCCAAGCAAGGGGGAGCCCTCAGGCAGGCTCAGCACAGTCCCCATCATAAATGGCTCTTCTGTCACACCCGGTCATTGCCACCACCACAGCCCTATGAGACTGTATTACGATTTCTCGACTTCATGTCAGAATCCAGCTGCTAAACTGAGGACGGAACGGTGAATTTCTCGCCCTTGTTTTCCAGACCTAGCCCAGTGCCTGGCACGTAGAACACGTTGGGTAAACACTGGCTAGATCCCCAGGAAGCCTGCCTGAGGTGGCCAACAGCAGGGTCTTCAGAGATGTCTTGCTGGGAGAGAGTCACTGGAAAGTCATGTCCCTGGTGGTTTGGGGTTGGGGCGGAGGGGGGTGTAGCGAGGGTCCATAGGCGGTGAGTTGAGCAATGAGGGGAGAGAACAGGGCAAAATTGTGGCCAACAAAGGGTTTGATAGGATGAAAGAATTTGAGGAACTGCCGAGAGGAAGGAGCCATTGAAGGGAGAGAGACAAAACAGAAGCACAGATGGAGGGGACCACTCGTGGAAGGACCCCCAGGAGTGAGGGGAGCTGGCGTAAGGCACACGTAGAGGGGAGGCCTCCACTGCAAGGTGATCAGAGGCAAGGTGGATGTGGCTCAAATATTCGAGGGTGCACACTTCAGGATGTCTGACTCTCTCTGTGAAAGCAGTTGTTTGATGAAAGAGTGGTTGTGGGGGCGGCACGGTCTTCAGCGGGTTGACTGGGTTTCAAGGTGTAAGGAGTGTCATGAAGAAGGCTGTTATCCAGGAGGGAAAAAGGAGTCATCTGGTGTTGCTGAG
This sequence comes from Mirounga angustirostris, assembly GCF_029215605.1. Classification (NCBI taxonomy): domain Eukaryota; kingdom Metazoa; phylum Chordata; class Mammalia; order Carnivora; family Phocidae; genus Mirounga; species Mirounga angustirostris. Next base: position 3,038,126 of record NW_026991722.1, on the reverse strand, counting down.
AGCTGAGCTGGTGGCAGTCCGTAATCTCTACAGGGCCAGGCATCCCCTCAGGCAGAGGTCAAGGATCCCGGCACAGGGGCCGGGGGGCTGAGTGCCTGGCGGAGTCTGCGGGATGGGTCCCACAAGGGCCGCCTGCCTCCCCCAACTCCCTCCTGTGTGTGCATGCGCTTCTGGGCTCTTGGACGCCGGCCCACGTCTCTGCCAGCCCCCACTTTGCTATATTTCTGATTCCACGCAACCACTGTTTCCTACAGTGTTTCTATAGTCTACTAACAAAGCTTATTCATTGTCCTAGCAGCAGAAAAGATTCCAAAATTCATCTTCTCCATAATTCAGACCCCAGTCAGCACCACGGCAGGCTCGGGTAATTTGGCCAACTCGCTGGCCACGATTCCTCACGTTGCAATCCATCATCATTATGAGCTGCATTCACAACATTTCTTCCTTTGGCATCAAGTCTGAAATGCAAAGGATTGTTAGGACAGAGAGAGATGAACCAATGAGATACTGAGACCCAGATATGTGCTTTGTTAGAAATGAAAATGGAAATATGATTCCAGGGGAAAAAGGACTTTGTCACAACATGGTCACACGCTCCTTTCAAAACATGAAAAATAAATTCACCCTCAAGAAAAAGAAGAAAAATGGATCTGACAGATTCATTCTCTCATATCGTGAGGTTTCTCCTCTGAGCCTATACATCAAGGATCAGCAGGAACAAGCAAGACCACGCCGTCAGAAAGACAGCCTGTGCACTCATTGTTACTGAGTGGGTCCTCTCCTCACTGGTCCGCGCTTTTTAACCCAAATGTGATTAAGTGGCTTGTCCCAGAAATGAAAAAAGTCAGCTTCCAGCCCAAACGTAAATAGATTACATACCCTGTAAGTTTCGCTCTCGTGCCCAACACTCACAACAAATTTGAATGTCGGTACCTTTGATTGTATTTCTAACCCAGAAGGGACAAAATATCCTTCAGTAGCTCATTAATTGCGAATTCTTTCTTGTGGTCTTTTGATGTAGGGCAGAATGGTGCACGTTGAGCAGAACTATGGAATGTGGGCAGAGATTTGACAGCTCTTCATCCGCTCCCTGACATTATGGATAGGGTGCCTGCAGATCAGGAAGGAAGAAGGCTTACACATCCAGGTTTTCCGGACCGGGGCCCCACGTCCCACCGCTCATTAGCTGTAATGCAGAGAAATACAAGCACCTCAATCTAGCCGGCACTTACCTATCTTTGCTTAGGTCAGGTAGACTTCCCACGCAGCTAATCGTAGATGTGGATAAACCGTGCCTGAGACACAGTAGATACCAACAAATATGTGTTAAATCCTTCCTGAAATCGAGGCAAAGGAGAACCCCCTTTGAACTCATTGGAATTTCCAATCGTAAATGATTTTCAGATACCAGTGGAACCTTGACAACCTCCCTACTGAGGATAATACCGTTTGGCAATTTGTTATAGAATCAACATAACCATTTCTGAACCAAATCTTGGAATACTAAGTCTAACAATGGACTTTTTTCTGATTCATGAACTAATTTATAAATATTCATCATTTCATTATACCGTTAGTGAATCACTTTACTGGAAAAAATTTAAATTACTTGAATTCAGAACTGTCTCAGAAAATCCAAAATAACTGTACGGCAAGATCTAAAGATCCAATCACACACAGACCCAAACAACTTGGACTTTGTGATGCTCACTTTGAGTAATTCTCATCTCCAAAGGCATAGGATTTGGTAAATTGCACTGTCTCCAAATTTACCATGTAATGTATAACTCCCCATATGGGTCAGTTTAGAGGAAGATCGAAGATCTAATATGATTATGGTAAGCCTACCATAACCTGCCATTAACATCACCTTTCTCTTACAAGTGGGGGGGCACAAGCTCATTCAGAATCGTAGTAACATTGCTTCATCTGTTCTTTTTAATGTTTGCAGCCTGTGGGTCCATTCTGAGTGTTTATCTTGCCATCTGCCTGAGTGCACAAAGACAGTGTGGTTTTTCTGATAGACATCTCTGCCACCTTCACACCTACTAAAATCAAGTGTCATGTTCTGCTATTAATACTGAGATGGAACACATAAAGGCCAGATAACACCTTCACAACGTTAGATAGATCCCCCAGTCAAGATTCTATCAAGATGGTATAAAAAGTCTCAGGATGTTTAATGAAATCATGAAATCATGACATTCTCCTTACTTCTGAAGTATACAAATCAGCCAATTATTACAGTGTTAAACTAGCTGCCCAAAAAGGGTATATATCAAAAAATAAAAAAATAAAAATAAAAACCAGTTACTGTTGTCCGGAAGTTAGAGAAAGAGCATCTCTAATTGGGGTAGGGGGTACCATTTCAAGCCCATCTTCCAGAGAAAATCAAGAGGAAGCATTTAGAAGGATTTGGTCTCAGTTGGCTTTGCTACGAACTTGTTATTAACTAGCTGCCTAAGTCAGACAACATCACTGGGATGGGATGTTAGACTCCTTTGCGAAATGAAATTATTGGGACGTTCCAGCTCCAATATTTTACGATTTGCTTCGTTTTGAATTCAATGTGCAGCGTGAAAATACTTTTTGAAAACATTTTCGTGAAGGCAGAATAGTGACTGGCAAAGGATGGGCTCTCAGTAAATAAACACTGCTAAGTGCAGAAGGATGTGGGCCGGGCAGGGACCCCACTGACGCGAGCACGCAGCGGCCACAGAGATGCGGTGTCACCTTCCCTAATGATTCAGAGAAGACATAGAGTGTCTCTTCATCTGGGCTAAACCGACATGACATAAGTGAGCATTCACATATGTTTTCAATCTTTATTAGGAACGTATTAGCCTAAAACACCGTGGGGACTTGCTGCAGGATTCGTGTTTTTGCTGTTGAGCGATACACATTCTCTCTGGTTCAGATTTCCTCTTCCTCCCTTCCTCTGCCCCCGCTCCCCCTTTTTTTAATTTAACTAGAGAAAATGGCATGTTAATCTCAGCCCCACCTCGGCTGGGTCATTCTCAGGTCAGCAGATTAGAGACACCAACAGAAGAAAGAAGACAGTGCGCTCCAACTGCAGGGCAGGATGACCCAGCCATCCATCACGCCGGCGCACGCTTGAACAATGACAGTCATCTGTCAGAAAGCGGGAGGTGGTGCCTCATTAACACACAGCTCACCTGCCCTGAGCTACACCTCGCTTATAATCATATCGATCATTCACCTCCGAGGTGTTTCTTTTTTCTGCTGGATGAAATAACAGGCACTCCATTTCCCCTCTCCTCCCCTTGGAGTTCACATGGCTGGCTTGCTGGGAGAGGGAAGAAGGAGTGGTCGGCACCCGGCAGGACCGGGTGCGGGAGGATGCCATCGGGGGTGCAAAGAACGCATCTCGATGCGCTTACGGTCAGGGACCAGTCCATCGGTCACCTGAGAGCGGAGCCGGGCACACGCAACCCGGGGCTGGCAGGTGCGAGCGGGCCTCTGGAGGGCTTGGTCCCGCTGCACGCTACCCCCCCACCCCCCGTCCTCAGGGAAGGCGTCTTCAGATTTCACACCGGGTTTCCACTTTGTTTCCTGGGAATACAGACAACTTGAAAATGAAGTCAGCAAACGGGGTTGGTTTTATGAGCGTTGGAATCTACCACAACGCCTCTCTACTCACTACCTACGTCTTTCCCGATACTGTTCTGCCTCTGGTGAACATTTAGTTAACTCAGCCTAAGGAAACCCAGAAACCCTGACCACAGAGAGAGTTCTTCTGGGGAAACTTTTGTTGTGAGACCACGTTTAGTGATGTTCCCAAAAGGAGACTGTCAGGCGTTCGCTACAATACAACCCTCGTGGCCTGTGCATCCCCAGGATCTGGGATGTGTGTTTCTTTGATGGGCCATAAATAGACTCTTGTACAAAGTTTTAGTGGAAAGCCCAGGATTTAAACTTAGGCCACCATCCGGAACTGTTCATAAATTACAAAACTGTGTTTCTCTTCCACCGTAGGGGGATTAAACACACACACACACAATCGACCTTTTTCAATTCCTGAAAAAGGAAAACATAACATACCTTTTTTTCCAGGGTGGAAAATAGCTGCAGACCAGTACAGCTCAGAGGGGGTCCATGGACGGGAAAGCCGTGGCCCAGAGTGGCGATGTGACCTTTGCGAGGCCACGCGGACCAGGCAACAGCACAACCAGCCTCAGGGACGCACTGCTCCAGAAGATCCACAGGAAACCGCACCTCAGGCAGGAGGGGACATAACACAAGTCGATGGCAAACGTGGGATAGCGTCCCTCGTGTTGTCAGGGGCTGTCCGTCCTCGGGAACCAGGAGGAAAGAGCGTCCGCACTCTCGAGGCCTGGATGCCCGGGGCCAGCGGATGGACGAGTGTAGGGGTCTCTCATGGGAACGGCAGGCCAAGGACAAATCAAAGCAGCAATGGAGCCCAGCTTACTGTATCCGGAGACCATGGAAAGCATTCCGTTAGGGTCCCTCGCCATGCCACGAAGCAACGCCTTCTTCCCACATCTCACTTGGATGCACTTAGCGTGATTGCGCATAGGCTGGTGGCGAAAACATCCCATACAGAGCAACTGTGCTCTGCTGAGGTGCATCGTCCCCTCGGTGGGCAGCCTGCCGCGTTCCTCGGGGTTAGCGGTTTCTGCATGAGGCCACAAGGCTTTAGTAACGTCAGAGGGGTTTCTTCTATTAAGAGTACAAGTGTACGATCCTTTATGTGCAATTACAAAATCCAAAAATGTTTGAATGCTGAAGACTTTCATAGCTCCTTTTGCGACAAAATCTGACCTAATCTTCACTGGCATGAGCCTATTTACAGTATCTATTTATCCCATTTAGACTGAAGATTCCTACATTTGACTCATGCATTTGTTGCTGGAGCACTCCTCTGACTCTTCGAGAAGTTACTGAATATAAAATATGCATGCGGGGCGCCTGGGTGGCTCAGTTGGTTAAGCGACTGCCTGCGGCTCAGGTCATGATCCTGGAGTCCCCGGATCGAGTCCCGCATCGGGCTCCCTGCTCGGCAGGGAGTCTGCTTCTCCCTCTGACCCTCCTCCCTCTCATGCTCTCTGTCTCTCATTCTCTCTCTCTCAAATAAATAAATAAAATCTTTGAAGGAAAAAAAATAAAATAAAATAAAATATGCATGCACTGTGGCACCTTTCTCAAATCAAAAAGATTCTGAACTCTAAAACAGCTGGCTGGATGGTTTCCGATCAGACCTTATGGAGCTTACCCTTCTCTCCCCCTTCAGATCTGAAGGGTTCTGTGAATTTCTGTCCAGACATCGGCCAGCATCCCATCATTCCTGGGGAAGACTAAACAAGTACAAAAAGAAGGCAAGGCTCATTATGTTTTTTCTGGGAACCCCCATGTTGAGCGTGCCCATCCATTACTGTTTTCCTTTCTTTTCCGGAGAGCAAGTGACAGTCTTGGTTAATAATAGTTCTGCCAGGACCACTGGGTTAGCTCCCAAAGACACAGCCCTGGCTTCCGAGGGGCTCCACATAAGCCCGTGGGATCCAACGGGCACAGTCTCCCCAGAGGAAAGGCCGGAAATCGAATGCACCTCTGCTTATCCAAGTCTTCATGCCTCCTTCTCTGATTTGCAAAAGCCATTATCACAGTTGCTCTAAGGGGGGAAAAATAAAATATAGACCTACCCAGTTCTAATTCCCACGAACTTAATCTACATCACAAAGGATTAAAATATTGATTTTCCAGTAGGGTATTGGAAGACAGCAGGTGGATTTTGATGCAGGAGTCTTACTTGTGCAAGAAGCCAGATTTCACTTCTGGTGATGGTCGTCGTGTTTACCATCATGGCACTTCTCCCCGACACTTGTCCCGTCTCCTTTTGTTCCACGCAAATTATTTTCAGAACTTTGTATTTTAAATCAACCACCTGAGTGTCTGCGTAGGATTTTTCCCAGTCACCGGGGAATGACCCTTTCTGAAACCCAGTCCAGATTCATTATGCAGCTCTTTACGTGTTCCTTATTTATTCAGGACATGGAAGACGCACACATGATGCACATTTAATTTTTTAAATAAATTCCTCTCCCTCTTTCTCTCCCCCCCTTCCTCTCTCTCTCTCCCCCTTCCCCCTCTCTTCCTCCCCCTTCCTCGCTCCCTAATTGCCCAGCCTTTACAAACCCAAGCCTGCGAAAGAAACACCCATCTCTTGCTCTGTCAGATGTGCCTGGCTGGGAAAGCTATTGGGTTTATAGCGGAGACAAACATTTCAGGCATGCCATTCTGGGGTAATGAAGCATGGCAACAAAATATACCTGTGCAGCATTTGATAAAGATGAGCTGACACGCCAGTCCAAATAGGTTCTTTTGTGTGTCTGCACGTGTCTGCCATCATTGCTTCCATCTTAAAACAGGAAGGTAGCCGTAACAGCGGCAGCTGCTGGGGACCAGAAGGGAGAGCGCTCACACAGTTAAACGTCCTTTACCTCTGGCCCGATTGCACTCCCACTCCCCTTAATTTATTACATGTTTTCTCCCTTTCTATGCAAAAAAAAAAAAAAAAAAATGTGGCTCAATTTTTCTTTCTTTCTGTTGCTATCTCCTTGCTGTTACAGGTGCTCTGGAGAAGACAATAGGGAAAGTCCCTGGGTGGGTAGCACTGGGTCTTAAATTAAAATGCCTCTTAGCGGGGTTTTTATGGCTTTGATTGTTGTTTGATGAATGTAAAGCAAAATTAAATCCTACAGTTACACATGGGTACATCAGCCAGAGAGCGGGCCAGATGTACTTCCTCCTTCGGTTTACAGCAAACATCTTTTGTTGCTTAAGAATGAGAGCGTGAGAGAGAGAGAGAGAGAACTGTAGGCCAGCTAAAAAGCAAGACTGGAAGATGCAGAAAACCCCGTGACCCAAATACAAGGCAGAGAATTGTTTCTGATCGCTCATGTTATCCGAGGTGGTTTCCTCATGCTCCTCTGGCCGATTTCGGGGTCTGGTCAACCTGCATCTATCCCCTTTCTTCTGGACGGCCAAGGTGGCCATCCCCAGGTGTCCCCCTGGCAGTGCCTCGGTTGGGACGACGCCGTGACCAAGCGAGGGGGTCTGCCTTGCATCCCGCGCTGCCCTCGCTAAATCTGGCTTCACAAAGGCCTATGCAGTATATTGCCTTTATACTCTTTATAGGGAAGCACATCCTATTTATAAAAGCAGTGCAGAGAAGCTGAAAGGGGTATAATAGCCACTCTGTATTATAAAGCTCTTCTGTTGAAAGAGCTGGACAAAGTGCCTTGGGTTATTTGATTTCTTTCTTCTTCCTCTGATGGCAGTAACAGTTTCGGTGGTGTGCCTGATGACAATGAGCACTTTGTGGTCTGATGACCTCCCCAAGAACCAGACACACACAGGTTTTGCTTTTGTTCACTCATCTAATTACCGACCCTCCATTATTTCTCTTCTCGGACACATAAACTCCAGTTAACCTTTAAATTCAAATAAGATGGGTCTTCCATTTGCTTACATCAGAGTAAGACTACTCTAAATTGTAATTTCCATGTGAAATAATCTAGGGTATGGGTCATTTCTCCTTCCCCTCAGACCTCATGCACTAAGAGTCTGTACTCAGTAAAAACCTGAGGACAGAGAATGAGGACGAGCGCATAGGGTTTGGTCTGAAGGGGCCTGGGTTCAAGCATTTGCCCTGCTGCTCATTAACTGGGAAAAGTCTTAATATCTTTGAGCTTCTGTTTCCTCTTCTATACAGTTAGTATAGGAAGATTCTAGACCTAGTACCAGAGGGGCTGTAGGAAATCAAGTGGATATGAGAGCACTCTGGAAAAGGCAGACTCTATACCCGGTGTCACTTCTTTTAAAAAAACATGTTAAAAGTCATTTATATAGATAAAAGCAAATTTCAAAAAATAATCATGGAATAAAGTCATGTTAAATCTCAAAACTTAGGGCGCCTGGGTGGCTCAGTTGGTTAGGCGACTGCCTTCGGCTCAGGTCATGATCCTGGAGTCCCTGCATCGAGTCCCGCATCGGGCTCCCTGCTCGGCAGGGAGCCTGCTTCTGCCTCTGACCCTCCCCCCTCTCATGTGCTCTCTCTCAAATAAATAAATAAAATCTTTAAAAAAAAATCTCAAAAACTTAGTGATGAAAAAGTAAAAAAAAAAAAAAAAAGCCAATAAACTCACAGATTGTAATGTGTCTGGCCTTACCAAGTCTCTGTTCTATAAAATTCCCAGTTATTTAAGGCTGCGTCTTGTCAAAACCATTACACTGACTTCCTTCTTTTAATTTGCAAAGTAATGGTGAAAATATCCCTCGAGACTTACAGCAGCGGGTACTGACTAATGGAAGTCATTCAGTAAGTTGGCTATTGTTTTATTGGTAATAGGAAACACGCTCCTGACTAGAAGGGATGTGTTTCGGAAGAAACTGTATAAATTTATCACAAAATCAGCCATTTCTTAACCACACAAAAATAGTGGCGCTAACAAAATTCCTAAGGTAAATTCAAAGGTTCCTTTATCTCCTTTTGTTTCAGGTTTTAAATCAGATTGATTGAGGTATCATTTGACAATTACCAATTTCAATAAATGCATGCACCAGAATCAAGACGTGAAATGTTTCCATCCCCCTTAATCCCATTTGTAGCGAATCTCCCCACACCCCTGTCTCTAGCAACCACCGACGGGCTCATGTCTGTATAGGTCTGTCTTTTCCAAGGCTTAAAATAAACAGAATCACAGAGTATGTTGCCTCTTGAACTTGGCTTCTTTCACTTAGAATAATCCAGTTGAGAGTTTTCCATGGATTGTACACATGAGCAGTGCGTTCTTTTTATCTCTGGAGCTATTGTGCATGTATTCTGTAGTTGTTTATTTACCAGTCAGTGGATACTTGGTTTGTTTCTAGATTTTAGCAATTATGAACAAAGCCATACGCACATTCATATCATCCCTGACCGTTCATTGCTCAGGGGTGGGTGTTCTGTCCTCTCAAACTAACATATACAGATTTTTGTGTGGACGTATTATATTTTCATTTCTCTTAGATACACACATAGGAGTGGAATGGGAAGGTGGGTATGTCTCATTTTATAAGAATCTATAAAATTGTTTTCCAGACTAGTGGTGCCATTTTGCATTCCTAGCAGCAATGTGTGGGAATTCCAGTTGCTCCACATCCTCGCCAGCCCTGATGTTGTGGTTCTGTTAGACACTTTAACAGGTGTGTACTCACATCTCACCATGATTTTAATGTGTATTTCCTTAATGACAGATGATGTCATGGGCTGACTTGCTATCTGTGTATCTTGTTTGAGGAAGGCTCCTTCAAATCTTCTGCTCATGTTTTTTATGGAGATGCTTCTCTTATTATCAAGCCATGAGAGACTTTAATCTAGTCTAGATACCAATATTCTATCAGGTATGTGTGTTAAAGATACTCTGTCCCACTGTGTGGATCATCTTCTCTCAACAGTGTCTTCTTCTTTTTTTTGTTTTTCTTTTCAAAGATCTTTTTATTTACTTGACAGAGAGAGACACAGCGAGAGAGGGAACACAAGCAGGGGGAGTGGGAGAGGGAGAAGCAGGCTTCCCGCCGAGCAGGGAGCCTGATGCGGGGCCTGATCCCAGGACCCTGAGATCACGACCTGAGCCAAAGGCAGAGGCCCAACGACTGAGCCACCCAAGCGCCCCTCGACAGTGTCTTCTGAAGAGCAAAAGCTTTTAATTTTGAAGAACAATCCATCGATTTTTTGGCTATGACTCATGAGTATTGATATTTTTCTAGTGTGTAAAATAATTAGAAATACTCATTGACCAATTATGGGGCCCTCCTCAAACAGACAAAATTGGTCAGGAGGATTCCTCAGTACAACCTTCTCCCTTCCTTCATGAACATGTGTGAAATTTCGAAGTCCATACAAGGAACATGGTCTGTTCTGGCTCCTATCAGGTAACTGGTGGCTCAAGGCCTGAGATTAATAAGGCATATGAGGATGATCTTTACCTAGTTATTAAGTCAAGTATTTGGCACTTGGTGAATTTAATGGTAAAATTACTATAGACAATTTAGTTGCTTGCTCTGCTTTCTCAGTTTTGTTTTGTTTTTTTCTTTTTAGAGGTGAGAGAAGGGGCATAGGGAGAAGGAGAGAGTCTTAAGCAGGCTCCACACGCAGCTCAGAGCCCGACACGGGGCTCAATCCCACAACCCTGAGATCATGACCTGAGCCGAAGTCAAGAGTCGGACACTCAACCAACTGAGCCAGCCAGCTTTCTCAGTTCTTGACTCACTTCTGTTTATGGACTTCAAAAATCAATCAACTAATTATGAAGAATTAAAAAGAAAGCCCTATGAATGACCAATAGACAGTTTAAAGAACCATTAACTCATGTGCACATCAACTCCTTAATATATACATAAAAACAGTTTCTTTTTATTTGTCAAACTGCTCTTTTTGGGGGGAGGGTGGTGTGGATTATAAGGTTCTCCTTGACAAGACGTCAGCATTCTCTCTGAAACACAGACAGGCAGATCCCCCATCTCCATGTGAGACCTCCCCATGGGTGTTCTCTTGAGCATCTTCCATTGCTTGGGTTCCCCTTTTGAATGCGGAATTCTCTGGAACCATGCTGGCGGCTTTCCCATCTCTGTCTCCACTCCTGCTGTCCCCACGCTGTAGCTCTTGGCATTTCCTGTCTGCTTCTTTCTGCTTTTCTGACACCTTTAAGCAGACACTTTCCTCTGACTACTCAGAAAACAATTGAAGACTTATTTTAATCCATTAGCGATTCTGCATCTTCAGCAGCCGCACAGATCCTTGCTCAGCTCAGACTCTCTCGCCACAGTGACCACTGTGCTCTGTGCCCTTGTGTTTTCTCCCGGTGGCTGGGGCCTTAGCTTTCTCTGGACCAGGCTTCCAGTGGCTTGTTCCCAGCAGGGACAGGCCCTCCTCTTGTCCTATATGCTGACTTGGCTGCATGCATCCATGGCTGCACTCCCGGGTCCTGGGCATCACTGTCTCTCCCGTTTCTCCTGTCTCATGACTCAGGCACTCCTCTGCTCTCCGCGGTTCAACAGAACGCCATAGCCCGTCAAAACCCCAGGAAACCCTGGTGCCTCTGTTGTGTTTTAAGCCCGCTATCTCCCTTCACCCCATCACTGAAAGCCACAATTCCTATCTGCATGCAGTGCTCCCCTGGACACCTGTGGTTTCAGAGAACAGCCACCCTGGCTTCCTGTTCCCCTGGGAAGCCAAGACTGTGGTCAAAGAAAGGAGGTTAAAGATGCACCACTGCTAAGTGACGTCGGTCAGGAGCAAAGCGGGCAACCTGATGTGGCAGTGAGGGGTTCAGCGGATGGACCTAGTCATCTCCCACTTGGCAAGGCTCATCCCAGCTGCTCCAGTGGGAGGGGGCTGGGAACAACCGGAAATGTTCAGAATGATTGACCAAAATGGTTTAGCAATCTCTAGACCAAGGGCCATTAATCTGAAAATGGCTCTGAGTCTATTTGATTTCAATAGAAAGAAAAGACTCCTTTTGAAATGGATAGTGACAGCCAAGCTCAGCGATAACAGACTGGCAGTGACAAGGCTGTACTTCTTAAAACAAACAACAGAAACCCTTGCTGGCTGTGTTTGGATAGTTTTGGTCAGTTGGTTTTTAAGGTCATCACCAGGGCTGCTCACGTCCCCCTTCCCTACCTGCTCTCCGGCCATCAGAGCTCACAGATGTGCAGACGTGGCTGGGTTGCCAAGAGCAGAGGGACGGGGAACGATGGAGGGAGGAAGACGGAGTGCAAGGGAGCCCCCCGCCCCAAGCCCTTCTTCTTCTACCCCGTTCACATACAAGGCACAGAAGACCTCGAAGGAGCGCACAGAGAAGCAGCACCCAGTGAGGACGGTGCAGGACAGAGGGAACGGCGCACTGGCCCTCGGAAAGACGACTCCTGCCTGTCCGCAGGTGCACGTGGACACACTCAGGCACACATGTGGCCTCAGCCCCAAGCCTTGGACCATCACTGGAAGGACAACAGGACAAGGTCATGGGAAAACACTCCTTTGAATCACTCTTAAGCAGGCAGAGGAATTAGGACTGATTTATGAATGTATTTCCACAATTTACTTGAAAATTTGTAATGTCTGTGCAGCCTAGCAAGAAAAAAAAGGCAAGGGTTGTGTGAAGGAGCGCTTCTGTCCCACTTTATTGTAAAATTATCCCATGCTACCTGCTCTAATCCCGTGAAAACAAATTAAATCCTCACTAAGCTGACTTTAAATCAATAGTTTCATTTAAGAATAGTGTGACTTAATAAAAATAAAAAACTAACTGGTCCAGCCAATTTAAGAGGGGAATAAATCATTGCCCAAGGAAAAATAGCAGATTTGACTTGTATATGGGCCCCAGGTCTGTGTAGGGGGGAGAGTCTGTGTCTAAATTAACTCTGGCGAGAATGAAGCTCATCAACCCCATTCAGGGATCTGCTTTACTATGCACACCCCAAGAGCAAAGATGCTGGCCACCTCAAAAAGGGGGAACAGTATTTCAATCAGTACTTTGAAAAAAAAAATCACTAAAAAATACAGGATGGCACTCCGTGCACTCCGTCCTCAGCAACCCTGCTAACAGCCCAGGGATTACCTGTGTGAACTGAGAAACACATTGTTGGTTACAGCATAAACAGAGAGGGGCCTTGTGACGATGTGTTGGGTAAGGTAAAATGTTCCTCAAACAGCCAGGACAAAGGCAAAATTAGGTGTGATGCCTAACATCAGTAATTATAATAGAGGAGTGATCTATTTGCAAACCTTTAAAAATCTAAGGGTTAGGTAGATTTTTTTGCAGTATACTAGAAGTATGTTACCATTATCTGAAAAATGAAAGTCATCTAGAGGTAAAGATTACAATTTTACTAAAGAGGTCTTTGCAAGGGGTTACAGAAAAAATTCTGCAACACCATAATTCTAAACCAGTACTTTGTCCCCTTTAATGTGGTACTTGTTTATTAATCACATAAATTAGAAAAATGCTTAGAACCCCATGCTTGCCCACTTACTTTATTATTATGTATTAGGGATACATAAACATTAAAGTGAGTGCCTTCAGACCATGACACATCAATATTATCAGTGTCACTCTTGCCACCAGAACATTTTTAAATTTTCATAATTATAAAATATCAATTCCAGTTACTTTCTGATGTTCATGGCCAATAGGGTAATTTTATTTATCATGTTGACACTAACAAATAAGAAAGCGTATCCTTTCTAAGGTAAGATTTAACCCAAAAAAGCCAGACAAGACCACTTGTTCTTTCCCATGGCCTCTCTCTTAGGGACTAAATTTAATTTATTTTGTTGCCCAGAAAAACACGTGGCCAAATACCTAGAGAATCGGTTACTTAAGGCAGCCTAATTTGGTGGAGAACACTTAGTTCAGATTCAGCCTCTAGTCATGCTCCTGTATTGATAATCCTGTGTCACCTACATAATTATTTCATATTCTGGCCTCAGTTTTATCAGCCATAAAATGAGAGTGACAATACCACCCCCCCAAGTTTACTGAGTTACTAAGACGTCTTGACCAGACGATGGTACTCACAGGGAAGGAATGACTGGGCCTCCTTTCTACCCAAAGATGAGCATAGTAATTAATTCCAACACAAAAACAATGGCTTTTCTATGGCATTTATGTACATCTATCCAACATGGTGGAATGATCATAACCATCCTAAAGTGAGCTCTAGGAAGGGCTATGGCAAAATATGGCCACTAAAGAGCTTGGTCCCCCAGGGCTAACTAAGGGGTGTTCACGGCTGTGCCTGTTTTAAACCAAGTCCCTGGTTCAGAATGTAAGGTGATGGCCTTAAGAGATCTGGATGGAGTGTTTCCGAACTTGCTCCAACTTGAACAGCTGGCGAGATGAATCTGCGGTTATTTCGCGGTGCCAATCTCCACCCGCTGCAAGCAAGTGACCTGACAGCTACAAACCAGCAATGTATTTGTTTCTATTTGTAGTAAATTAGGAGTGTTTTCCTTTTCTGGAAGGTCAATCCTTTGTTTTCAATACCCACTCAAGTGAAAACTTTCACTATTATGAAGCAATTCCCCAGCAGTCTCTCCTTGGGAAGTGCTCTAAAATCATTCTGTGAATGGCTCCTCTCAATTACCCCGGAGGTAGGTGGGCGTTTTACAAATGGAGAGACCAAGAAGGGGCAGGAAGCCTGGCCAGATCACAGGCAAATGATCACATGACTGAGAGAAGGGTTCATAATCCCTTGTTGCTTTCCCCACCATCCAGCTCGAGGAGTTCTGGGTCTTCCAGCCAGAACACGTACACCCCAGCTCAACAATTCCCAAGGCAGAGGCTATTAGAAAACTGTCCCTGGCTCTCCCTGCTCAGCCCGGGAATCGAGGGGCACGGGTCGAAGAAGCTCGCTTGGGTCCCACGCAAGCTTGCCCCAGGCTTCCCAAACTTCCCTGATGACAGGATTCCTGGGCTGCTCGTCAAACCCCCGATCATCAGGTGCCCTCCCTGAGACTGCCGTCCTAGGGCAGGGTGCGGGACTAGGTCTCACAGGCCCCCAGACGATTCTTCTCATCAGAAAAGTTTTGGAGTTAATAACCAACAAACCTGACTCAAGGTCAGTGTTCTAACCTTGGCAGGGAGTAAGCATGTCACCTGGGCCTCATGCCCAACGCAGCCCAACTTCTACACAGTTTAGTGCAAATGTAGAGTGGAGTCCATGTATGGATTTGGCGTTTCAGGGCCTGTGTGCAAATCACTAAACACAACACCACAGCGTCCTGAGAGGCCAGGATTTCCAGATCCGATGGTCTCATTCCCAGAGTGGTGCGAGGCAGACGCCGCGAGGAGGGGAGACTGCTGGTTCTTTCACGGGCAGGAGCCTCTAGGAGGCAGAGCACTGGAGAAGGAGCAGGTAGGGAAAGAGCCGAATATTCCCTTCCAAACTCCCAAGCCCGGTGGCTCAACAGTTTTAACAACTGAAGAAAATGTGTGGCCACTCACCCGAATTCTGACCGCCCAAGAAAGGAGATAGAATCAGAAGACTTGCCTATGGAGAAATAAAGACCTCGAGCTTATTATGGTCCCTGGCAAGGCTCGCACAGCATAAATATGACCGCCCCCCACAGGCGGGACAAAGGGTAGCAGAGGTTGATGGGGAACTGCATTTGCGTCTTCAACAAAGACTGTATCACATCCTAGAATCTGGTACGTGTTGAGTTTCCAAATGATACTTACCACAAAAACTATGCAAATACTTCCTTTTAATGATTAACAACAAACTCATCACAGAGATGATAAAATTCTGACAATGCATGAATAATTCTGAAATAATACTAATGCATCATTATTACACATATTTTGTCTACTTCCAAAAATATTTTCAGGGAGTTTACAATTGCAAAATATGAATACATGTGAAATTTTTTTAAAGATTTTTTTATTTATTTGAGAGAGAGAGAGCACGAGTTGGGGAGAGAGAGAGAGGGAGAAGCAGACTCCCCACTGAGCAGGGAGCCCAATCCCAGGACCCTGAGATCATGACCTGAACCAAAGACAGACGCTTCACCAACTAAGCCACCCAGACTCCACACACGTGAAAATTTCTGTAAAAAGCATTTAAGAAAGAAGTCAGGTAACTGAAAAATGTAAAATGAGTAAATTAATTATACAAGCAGCCAGGGGTTGGATACTTAACATAACTAAATTCTGGATTTGAGCTTCCTGGCAGACAAGTCAAAAAACGAAACCTGTTATTTTCTAAGGACATTAGAGTTGTCAAAAAAGCAAACATTTGTCCTAATGTGAAGTTCTACACTTAATTTATGAAGCAAATACTTAAACATAAAAGACATTGAATAACATCCTTAATAGTCTTTAACAACATTTTTTAGAACAGAAAAAAATGTGGATTATTTGAACATCTCCTTTAAGCTAAAATCAAAGGCTTAATTTCATTGTTTTTGTAAATTCCAAAATTAATACGTTGTTGTAAAAGGTTCTTATACTGCAAAAGTGAATGAAAAGTAGTTCTTTGCAAAGACAGAATTTTGTTTTAGCTCATTAAAGATATTGTCATCGAGACTTTTCTTCTCAAGGAGCCTAGAAAGTTAGAAGAAAGGGTGTTGCCCAACCCTTCAACCTGTCTCTCTCAAGTATCAACCACCTGCTCAGGGTTTCAATCAGTTGAAAGTGGGAGTCCTTCCAGGTTCTCCCAGCGCAGCACTGCGCAACAGAGCCCCCTGTCTGCACCGGCCGGTACAGCGGCCACCAGCCCCACTGGGCTCTTGGGCTCTTGAAACGGGTGCAGCACAACCAAGGAACTAACTGCCATTGAATTGTTCACTTTAAAATGGCTAAAACGGTAAATTTTAGGTTGGGTATATTTTACCCATAATTAAAAATAAACTGAGCCGATACAGCAAAGCTGTAGTAAATTTCCAGAAAGAGTGTCTGAAAAGGAAGACGGATTTGTATTAGGATTTTGCCAAATCTGGCTCGGTTCTGATAGGTTTATGCATAAGATTTTCAAAAAAGAGCTTGTGGTTCTTCTGGACTCAATTATTATAGTGATGTTAGAGCTTAGTTTCCTCTCTGTGAAAATGACCAAGTTTCTTAAAAAGTGTTTGTAAAGCTTTTTAAGGGAAGTCTACCCAAATAGCAGAGATTTCCTGTCCCGCCAGAGTGACTTCTGTGCTTTGTCTCTGACTTTGGCATGCCCTTGATTATTCTGCTTAAAATAAGAGAAACAACATATACTTCTGACCAAAGATTTAGCTCACCTTCCACATAGAAATGCATGCAAATTAGTACAGACCCAGAGTTTTATGGATCCACACACCTAAAAGACTTCAGATAACCAAACATTTTAGTAAAAATATAAAATAAAATCTGGCCCTCCCTGTTGGTATTGCTTTGAAACAAATGTGCTAGGTACAGGACAAATTTGCAGTTGGTACACCTTCTGAAGCTATTTCTTTTGGAATCGAGCTAATCAATGCACTGCATCAATTTCCTATGGACTGGAAGTCCAAAGAGCTTGACTTCACATTGCCACAAAACCTTCATGCATCTTTCACCCACTCATACATCATATGCCCGAATATCATATTTGGCAATGGCAGGATAGTATTTTTCTTGAACTATTGTCCTATTTCTTTTTTCTGATAGTTCCTTTCCTCCCTTTGTTCTTACCCCATTCAAGGACCTATGCTGTTCTGTGTTTATTGCCTTCTTGGGGAAAGAATTTGCAAAGGAGGAAGGAAAGAATCTGTGAGTGTCTTCTTGTTCTTGTGTTCCATAACTGTAGTCCCTTGGAGCAACAAACCAGTAAGCCAAGACATGTAGGAGGTTTTGAGCCTAGGTGGGCTTCTCTCCCCAGCCACCTGCCCTAGCACCTCTTCAAACAAGGGAAAAAATCTCATGGCTTGCAGGGAAAGAGAAGAAAGAAAGGTGGAGACGAAAATGGAGGGAGCACAGATGGAGTGCCAGGCAAGATGCAGAGGGGGCATCCATAGATGTAGATGTGCAGTCTGGGTCATCAAGCCCATGACAGGCCTCCGGAGATTTCCATCCTCTCGTTGATGGCAAAAGCGAACCATAAAGTGCCTGGAAGTAGCAGCAGAGCCATCAGGGATCATGTGCTGAGAAGAAGTGACCAAGCTCCCCATGGAGATCAGTGTGAGCATCAGACAGGACAACGGCCAGAGCAGCTTCTCTGGACTGGGCAGGTGGCCCGAGACGGAGGACGGTGAGGACCACAGGCTTTCTTCAGCATCCCAACAATGCTGGGGGGATGGGAATGGGGCCTTTGAAGGACTGATTGACTCTTAGTAAGTTTCTGCCACTCTCAGAGAAAGGCTGACTTGAATTGAAAATTAAATCAGATTACCAAATACTAAAGATTTTTATACTTCTTGCACAAGAGTTTGGGAACCAAGAGTTTTACCTCCTATAAATGGCTTTTGACAGTCTTGAAGCTGGTGTCAACTCACGGTCACAAATGAGCCTCACCTTTTCATCTCTGGACACAATCCCCAAATTACAATATGCCTTGGCTGACAGAGCCAATGCTCACGGACCAGAATGTCCTGTTCCACAGGGTTTAAGCTCCAGACTGACAGCCATTATTTGTTACTTGTGTATGTTGTGGGGGGGAGTCTCCAGAGCAGGAAGTGCAAACACAGAGGGCAAGGGTCACACCTGCATCAGAACACTGGCTTCCCTCCGAGGCCTGCTTTAATCCTCTTTAGTATTCATTTTCCCCTCACAAATGGTTTTATTAATAGTTACCTCTGGGACTCAACTGGAGAATTAAACAATGTCACCGAGACATCGCTGGGGAAGGACAGCTTCCCAAAGATCTCCTTTCCAAGCCAAGAAATCTTGGAGCCAGAAAGGATACCTCTTTCTCTCCTCCAAATGTACCACTCTGCTCCAGCTGGGAAGCAGAGCCTTCCTGAGGGTGTGCTTCCTGGGTGATGGATGGTGAGGCCACCCCCAGGTAGGGGTTGGGAGCTCCACGCCAGTGTGATCTCTTCATCTGTACACCGAGAACCTCTCGCCCTCCCTTCTGAAAGTGGCACACAAGGTATCCCCCGAGCACTGGGTGCGGGGGCGGGTAAGAAGAGGTCATGGAAACCTCCAGGAGAATCATGCCGAAAGCCGGCTTAGAGCTGCCAGTCGTCACCAGTACATTCTTCAGAAAATGACTCAGACAAGTCACAAAGCCAGAGCACTTGGATTGATTTGGTTGTTGCTGTATTTTTGTTTTCATGTTCACTGCTATCCTTCAGGTTCACTTCCTGTTCATTTCCTCTTGCAGTGATAATTGTCTGCATTGAATTGATCAGAAGTAAAGACTCATTTCCTTCTGACTGGCCCCTCAGGGACCGGTGAGTGGTCTTCCTGCAGCCGCATACAACCCTCATGCCCAGTGTTGTCTGAGGAAGCGAGGTGGGCACAGTCTCAGGCCTGTGCTTCAGCCCACCTCAGTTCCACATGCTCTTTGGCCAACCCCCAGGTCCCTCTTCTTGAGTCACTGCTTGTATCCTGTCTCCAATGATTGCCCGCCGCAGGTAGACCAAGTTGTCTATGCATAGACCTCTTCTGTTCCTTCATCAGCTCTCTGCTCCAACCTGACCAGTCAACACGCTCTCCTCTCGCACACAGAGAAGGCCAGGAGCTGACAAACGCTTGCCCTGTGGCTCTCTTGGAATGCCTCGTGGCTTGAGGCAAGTGAATATCCCAGACAGGCTTCGGTACCATCAAGACCAGATGTTTTCTAGGACCTCTTTCCTTTCCAAAGCTGTGGGTCCTGCCACCATGCTCATGCTTCTGCATAGTCCCCACCTGAATGTTTCTCTGCCAGGTGCTCTGCCTCAGCTTTCTCACCTAGGAAATGGGTATCATCATGGCACCCACCTTCAAAAATGACAAAGCTCGAATAAAACTATTCATATTGAGCATTTAAAACAGTGCCTGGATCATAGTAAGATCTCAATAAATGATAGCTTTACTATTAGTATTATTATCTCATTTTTACTTCCTTCAAACACCAGCCCACATGCACCACCCCCAGGAAGCCTTCCATGACAAATGTCACCCATGGTCATCTCCCTCTCTTAGGAACTTGTAGCATCAGTTGTATGTTCCTCTCGCTTGAGACACAAACATATATGCTGTTCAAATGCCATTTACGGCATTCTTATGTTACCTAACGCATGATGCCATTGCCCTAACCAGATTTCTGGGGCAGCCCATGATGCATTTCTTTGTAAGCACCATGGTACCTTCCACGACGCTTTGTCTACTGCTGAGCAGCTGGAATTCCAAACACTGGAAACTCCCAGGGGGGAGGCCAAGCATCCCAGTGTGCCCAGAAGAGGGCCTATCAAGTAAGATGTGAGTCGGCCAGCTCTGGGGACCAAGAAATTCCCTTCAGAAAAGGTCAAATAGGCCTTGATACATCTACTTCCCAGGGACTGCTCATGGTGGAGTAGATCTGAGTAAGGGGATCCCCTTGGCTGCTTGATGCCCTTACAATGCTAAGAAAGTTAGGGAAACTTACAGTTTAAATTCTGCATGATACTCATGGTTACTCTCTCTAAACAGTAAACACTGCATTTTTTGCCAGTAATGACCCTCTCAACATACAACATGCCTGAAAGTCAAAAAGAGGGAGAGAGGCCAGAGAGCAAGGTTTGGAGTTCAGTGCACCTCTAACAGGCTGCGCTCCCGTGTCATAATGGAAACATCAATCTTGAAAGAATTACATCAGTCTTAGAAGACACTGTTGCCAGGAAGAGCGCCACACCACAGAGTCAGCAAGGCTGGTTCTACTCATCTCAGAAGATCAAACACACAGGAACACTGGAATCAGCCACAGAGTGCTCCTAATGAGCCGAGCCTTGTGCGGAGACTGACAAGACACAGCCCAAAGTTCTTCGTCAATAAAAGTTGAACAAGAACAGGCAGCTCCTCGACCTCAGTTCTGCTTTAGCAGAAAAACACCTGGCACTGATATTTTCCAGAAGCAGCCAGAAATCGTTTGTCAAGCTGCAGGACAAAATGCAAGGAGCCATCGGTTTCCTGGGCTGTCCACAGAGAGACACCGTTAAGACAGTGAGGGTGGGGGGCACACAGGTGAGCTCCAGGGTTATGGCAGGAGAAGGGCTGCTTTATGCATGATATGATTTTGGTAGGATTTTTGGCAGATCTTCCCAGATCATGACATTGTTATTTTATAATGATCTCCGGAAGTTGGAAGCATTAACATTTTAAAATAGGAAGAAATTTTTATCCCAGCCATGATACAGCATCACAATAGGTGGTCAGTTGTAGTAATATCCCATTGTACTTGGGATTAAAGAGATGCTTTTTATGTGGTGACGGATTTTCTGAAGCCCTGTCAGGGAAAACAGTATCAACTTGTGATGTAGCTTTCTGGGGGAGAAGTCTTTGGCCATGGAGCAAAAGTAACTTTATGCTAAAACAACTCATGGGAGTTCTCCTTAACCACCAGAGCTAACCAGGACTTTTTGAAAGAGCCAACATAGATATTCTGAAGACAGAATGGTCTCAGTGGTCCTGGAAGATTAAGTCCTTGACAGTAAGATCAATGACCTGCAAAGGAGCCCCTAAATCAGGATTTCTCAACCTTGGAACTATTGACATTTTGAGGAGGATAATTCCTGGTTGTGGTGGCTGTCCTGTGTGTGGTAAGAGGCTTATCAGCATCCCAGTCTTCTACCCACTAGACGCGGCTAGCACCCCCTAGTTGTGACAATCAAAAATGTCCATCATGATTGCAGAAGGTCCTTGGGGTGGGGGCGGGGGGGGCGGGAACTGTGCCTTCTGTTGGGAACCCCTGCCCTAATTTAACAAGAAGGTCTCCTTCGTTTGTGACGTCAGAGTCCAGTCTATGCCCTTCCGCTGACTAAATGAACCAGCACATTCCCCACTATTACACTTCAGGTTTGGGGATAGGAAGGATAATTCCTTATGCTCTTCTAAGAGATTTTCTAATAGGAGAACTTTGGGATGAACCAGGTGATCCCAATGGTCCCAGGGTTTCTCATGTTTCATGCATGGGATGTGGCCCAATGGTGCTCACCTCCCGCCTTATGACGAACTGTTTCATCCTCCTTAGGGAACAAATCCTCCGGCTTTTGAAGGACACCCAGACAGGTTGCTTAATGATCATTGGGACATTGCGGCACCGATTTTTAAAATGAAACACACATAAATATCCTGAGCCTGGGGGTTATTTCTCTCTAATCTTGATGGCTTCTCTCATCTTAAAATAATTTACAGGAATCCTGCGATGATAGTGGGCCGAGGGTTGCTTTTCCTTGCATCACTTTACAGAGATACTTATCAAATGCCCAAACAAGACCCATAAATCGCTCACTTCCCTGGTCGGCTCATCCAGTTCTGAGTCCCATGTGGTCTATCAAAGGGTCACTTGGTGAGAGGCCAAGCCGCCAGACGTCTTCTCTCATTGCGTTTTTAATTTCCTCTCTTCCTTCCTTTATTCTCAGAGACACTACATCTTTAAATAAAAGGCAATGTACAACTTAACAGGTAATTTCGTTTTAAATAAAATGTTCTTGAATTTAAAAAAGAAGAAAAAGAAGCAAAGGGGGAGGGCAGAGAAGAAAAGAAAAGCTTTTCTTGATAAGTTGCCTGGAGCTCTTGGCTCAGGGCGTTGGCCTGCTTCCCACCGCTCGCTCCACACAATCGGGTGCTTTGAGACAACCAGTCAATGGCAGCAAAGCCAAACAAAAAGGGACCAGGCTCATTGACTATTTTTCTGAGGCCTTGCTATTTACAGGAGATGGGTTGCATCTGCCTTTGCTCACGGCTTTCTCCGCTCGATGGCTGGCTCCTTTCATGGACGATGCGTTCTCCCCAAGCCAGCTTTGTGCGCCAGGCTCGCCTCACGCAGGTGGCCGGTGTCCCATCTCCATGATGCCCCCCTTCCTCTTCAGAAGGGTCTCTTCCCAGCATGGGGCTGCCTAAGACCCAGAACATGCACTTCATTCTCCATAAACACCCGAAGGTCCATCAGTAAGAATCACGTTCTGCCTGACAGAAGACGAGGTCTACATTTTGTCCCCTTTGTGATTTATAAAACATCATGCATCTCCTGACTTAATATGAAAGCAACCTGGGAAAGGGTTGTTTTCCTTGTGTGGACAAACGTTTCTGCAATGGGGACTCTCTTGGTCCTCTCACTTCCATGTGGCTTGAGGTTGTGAACAGGATAGATGATGAATCCATGAATGGTTGCCTGAAAGAGAACACTTCGTTCTAAAACAGACCGATCCCACATGTGTGCTTCTGTTTGGTTTGAATTCAAGGGCAGTTTTTCTGAGGACAAGCACTTGCATTAAGCTCTTTACCCTTGGTCACGGCATTATTGTAGCACTATCCCTTAAATTGGGATGCAGGTGACAAGGCACTCCATTCAGAGTATGGGTTGGTTCATGATATACGATAGTCCCTAAATACGTGGCCTTCACTGTGTATGCAGAACAGGTCGCACACACAGGCAGAGGACAAGCTGTCTCCAGGTCATGGCTGTGACATGGCACGGCCAGAGGGAGAAAGAGATATATGTTCAAAAAGAACATGGGCATCTCCCCACCTGCTTGCTAAGACATCTTGCAAGGTGTACACACTTTAGGCAGAGAGGATACACTGAAATAAGCTGGAACAAAAACCCAAGAAACAATGATAAAGTGACCAGGCGATTGAAGGAATGAAAATCTGTGGAATGGAGAAGGAAAAGCAGAGCCCATCTCTCAAAATCCTCCCTGTCTAGCCTTCCTTATGACCGGGGATAAACCCAGTACCAATGTAAGTTCCTTTTGCACTCAGCTGATCTTATCCCAGGGATGAAACAAGTATGAATTCTGTATCTAAAAGCAGCTCATTTCCTCATAGGAAGGAAATGACACAGAGCGGGGCTCTATCCTTTACAAGGGCCACGTGAATGAGGAGATGATTGAGAAAATGCTGAGCAGGAAAGCTGCCAGGACTGTGAACACAAAAAGAGTCATAGGCCATAAACCATCATCAAAAACAGCAATGAAAGTCTCCCTGAATTAGAAGGTGATCATTTTGTCACACCTTTTCTCTCTCCTTTTTTTTTAAAGCTCTCCACCTCACATCAAGAAAGTATATTGTAGATCCGGATTTCTTCCAAAACGTGGGAAGTACCCGGGATGAGAACTTTCACAAGATTTAGAAAAATGCAAGCATTTTTAACTCCCAAAAAAATGTTTTAACAGTTGTATTAGTGTCTTTTGTCATTGCCTATTTTAAATCCTTTTTGAAGAAAAAACTCAAAGGAAATTGAGAGACAATGAGGAAGAAGTAATGAAGAGGAGGACAGAAGGGAGGGAGGGGATTTCCTTCTAGAGCTGCAAGGACAGCATTAAGTTGATCTAGAAGCACTGACAAGTCCCACAGATAATATGATGCCATATATCACTCTTTAAACATTAGTCTAGAGACTTACACTTCCAGAAAGATGTAGTAGACATGCTTTTCCTTGTTCCTCTCACTAAGGACAGCTAATCACCTGTAAAACAAACTGCACATTACCATACAACAAACACAAGGAGACTAAAGGCTAGAGAGGAGCAAGCAGACCAGCAGGAACTTGGGACCCAAGGAAACACAGGTGGTATCATCATCATCAACATCACCATCACCTTTCATCTCATATCTACTAGACTGGGTACTAGACTAGAGAAGCCAGAAACCCAGCAATACCAATTGGCACAGACAAAAAAAAAATAGTGACAGAGAAAGCCTGTTCACACTAAACAAAGTTTAGTAAGAGTGAAAAGTTTTGACAAAACTCGTTCTACTCCAGCCAAACACTACAGAAAAAAACTGTGACCCACCTCATCCCTGCCAGTCAATGGAGAATTTAGATCTCCATCATCACTGAGCTATAACAAGGCATCCCAACCGCCCTATGCAGTGTCATCAAAGAAGGCCATTTGGGGAGCCTAGACTTCCAGCCTACCCCAGGGTAATAAGCAACCTTCCCCATCCCATCAGGGTGGTACCAGGAGTGAACAGGAAGTACAAGGTCACCCACCATGGTGTCAGTGGCCCCCATGGGGGGAGCCCCTCCAAGCCAGGTGGTATTAGCAAGGTCTGAGCGGGAAGTCCAGGCTCCCCCCCACACACACACACACACCATTCATCAGTGACAAGGGGCCTTACCTCGCCATCTTCCCATGTCAACAGAGGTCAAGTGGGGAGCATGGACTTTCATTCCTACCCTTCCTCTCCCTAACAGAGCAGTGTCCGACAAGGCCTGCTAAACAGAAGAGGTAAATATGATCCAAGACTCATGACATAATACAAAAAATGCCCAGGTTTTCATCAATAATCATTCATCATAGGAAGAATCAGGAAAATCTCCATTTCAATGAAAAAATACAATAATAGACACCTACATTGAGATGAGAGAGAAGTTAGAATTATCTGGCAAGGATTTGAAAGCAATCATCATAACAATACTTCAGTGAGAGATTACAAACGTGCATGAGAAAGATTAAAAGAATAGAAAGTTTCAACAAAGCAATAGAACATATAAAAAAAGAACCAAATAAAAATTTTAAAACTAAAAAACAATAGCAACTGAAATAAAAAAAACGAATGGCTAGGCTCAGTAGGAGAATGGAAAAGGAGGAAAGAATCCATGAACTTGAAGACAGGACAATAGAAATTATCCAGTGTGAAAACAGAGAATGCAGATTTAAAAAGAAAAAAAAAAGTCAGTAACAGTACCCAGGGCCTGTTGACTGTGACAAAATACCTAATAAGCATGATGTCAGAGTCTTGGAAGGAGAGAAGAAGGTAGGATTTTTAAAGTATTCAAAGACTAATGACTGAAAATGTCCCATATTTGGAAAAAGGCATAAATCTACATTCATATTCAAGAAGCAGAGAAAACCCCAAACAAGATAACCTTGAAGAAGTCCATGACAAGATGCATCATAGTCAAATTCTGAAAATTTATTTAAAAAAAAAAAACCTTGAAGCAGCAAAGAGTGAAATGACGTCTTACCTAAAGGAGAAAAACAATTAGAATGCTAGCAGATTTATGGTAAGAAACTCAGGAGGCCAGAAGGAATTGCTACCCCATTTTTCACACTCTGAAAGAACAGAACTGTCAACCTGTGATTCTATAGCTGGAGATAAAGGAGAAACCAAGTATTCCAAGATGAAGAAACACTACGAGAATTTGTTGCCAACAAACCTACCAAAAAAAAAAAAAAAAAAAAAAAAGGCTGAAGGAGCTCTCAGAAATAAAATACTAAAAGATGGATCCTGGAACATTAGGAAGTAAGAAAAACAATTAAAGGCGCAAAAATATGGGTAAATACAATAGACTCTCCTTCTCCTCTTGACTTAAATTATATGTGACTGTTGAAACAAAAATAATAGCATTGTATAATGTGGTTCTCAGTGTACGTAGAGGAAATATCTAAGACAGTTGTAGTCTAAATCAGGGACAACAGAGGACATAAAGTGAAATAGTGTCTACACTTCACTCAAGCTGGTAAAGTGACTGCAAGAACAAAAAGACCCAGAACATTTGGAAACTAATCAAAACTTCTAAATAATCTGTGTCAAAGAACAAGCCTCAAGGAAATTTTTTAAAATATATTGAATGAATGATAATAGAAATATATAAAAATTGGTGAGATGTAGCTAAAGCAATGCGATAAGAAAAATGCATAGCACTAAATGCTTACCTTAAAAAAGAAGAAAATTAACAATGTTTATTCTTCCAACCCATGAGCACGGAATGTTTCTCCATCTTTTTGTGTCTTCTTCAATTTCTTTCATGAGTGTTCTGTAGTTCCTAGAGTATAGATCCTTTACCTCTTTGGTTAGGTTTATTCTGAGGTATCTTATGGTTGGTGGGAATGCCAATTGGTACAGCCAGTTTGGAAAACAGTGTGAAGGTGCCTCAAAAAATTAAATATAGGGCTACCCTATGACCCAGCAATTGCACTACTTGGTATTTACCCCAAAGACACAGATGTAGTGAAAAGAAGGGCCATATGCACCCCAATGTTCATAGCAGCAATGTCCGCAATAACCAAACTGTGAAAAGAGCTGAGATGCCCTTCAACAGATGAATGGATAAAGATGTGGTCCATATATACAATGGAATATTACTCAGCCATCAGAAAGGATGAATACCCAACATTTACATCAACATACATTCTATCAATCTATGAGATTATGCTAAGTCAAATAAGTGAAGCAGAGAAAGTCAATTATCATACAGTTTCACTTATTTGTGGAACATAAGGAATAGCATGGAGGACATTAGAAGAAGGAAGGGAAAAATGAAGGGGGGGAATCAGAGGGAGAGATGAACCATGAGAGACTACAGACTCTGAGAAACAAACTGAAGGTTTTAGAGGGGAGGGAGGTGGGGAATGGGTTAGCCCGGTGATGGGTATTAAGGAGGACACATACTGCATGGAGCACTGGGTGTTACGTGAAAACAATTAATCGTGAATCACCACATCAAAAACTAATGATGCATTGTATGGTGATTAACATAACATAATAAAATATTTTTTTAAAAAAAGAAGAAAATTATCAAATCCATAATCTAAATGCTTATGTCAAGAAACTATAAAATCAAAGAGCAAAATAACCTAAATCAAGCAGAAGGAAGGAAACAATAAAGACAAGGACAGAAATCAGTAAGATTAAAAATAAAAAAACAATAAAACAATGAGGTAGTTTTTGAAAAGACCAAGAAAAATGACAAATTCTAGTGAGATTGAAAAAGAAGAAATTCCTTATATTAAATCACTAACATTAGGAATGGAACGGGGGATATCATTACAGACCCTGCAGACACCAAAAGAATAAGGGAATACTGCACACAACTTACAACATAAACTTGACAACTCAGATGAAATGACCAGTTCTTCAAAAAGTACAAACAAACACAGCTCATCCAATATGAAATAGATTATTTGAGCAGCCCAATAACTATTAAAGGAGTTGAGTTTCTTATTGAAAACTCTTGGAAAAGATACCTTCAGGCCCAGATAATTTCACTAGCAAAGTCTGCCAAACATTTAAAGGAAAATTAAAACCAATACCACACAATTTCTTACAGAACATAGAAGAAGAGGAATACCTCCCAATTCATTTTATGATGTCAGTATTGCCTTGATAACAAAAGCAAACAAAGACAATACGAAAAAAACAATTACACACTGATGCCTCATGAATATAGACATAAACATTTTTAACAAAATATTAGCAAATAGAACCCAGCATTTTATTATTTATTGTTATGTTTTACTATTGTAATTCATATATATGTACCTATCTCTCTATGATGAGCAAGTGAAGTTTATTTCAGGGATGTGAGATAGGTTCATTATTTGAAAATCAACCAATATATAACCCACGATATTAACAGACTCCAGGAAAAAATCATATGGCCACATGAATTAATGCAGGAAAGACATTGACAAAATTAGACACCTATTCATGATAAAACTCTCATAAAACCAGAAATAAAGGGGGAGAACTTCCTCAACTTAATAAAAAAATCTACAAAAAACCCTACAATTAACCTCATACTTAAGAGTGAGATGCTTCTGAATGCTTTCCCACATAAGATTAGAAACAGGGCAAGGATATCTGCTCATACCATTGCTGTTCAACAGAGTACGTAAGTTCTAGCTGCACAGTAAGGCAAGAAAAAAATAATAACAGGAATGCCGACTGAAAAATAAGTAATAACACTATCCCTATTTGCAGATTTTCTATGTAGAAATCTCCTGGAATTTACAAAAAGAACTGCTGAAACCAACAAGTAAGTTCAGCAAGTTCTCAAAATAGGAGAGCAGCATACAAAAATCAACTATATTTCTATGTAGTACCAATCAGCAAGGAGAAGCAAATTAAAAATGAAATCACATTTATAGTCTTTCAAAAAATATTTAGATGTAACACGCACAGAACTTTTATACTGAAAACTAGGAAGTAAGAATTCAAATAACATCTAAATAAAAGAGAGACATACCATATTCATGGACTGGAAGATTCGGCAGTAAAGATATCAGTTCTCCCCTCATTGATATACACATTTAATGCCATTTCTATCAAAATCCTAGCAAGAATTTTTGCAAATACTTAAAGATTATTCTAAACTTTATTTTTATTTATTTTTTCTTTTTTTTAATTTTTTTATTTAAATTCAATGAGCCAACATATAGTACGTCATTAGTTTCAGGTGTAGTGTTCAATAATTTATCAGTTGCATATAACACCCAGCACTTTAGATGAAAAGTCTAAAGGCCACAGAATAGCTAAAGTAATCATGAAAAATAAAGTAGGATCAATTATACTACATGATATCAAGACCTACTATCTAACTACACTAATCAAGACTGGGTGGTATTGGTAGAGGGACAGACACAAAGATCAATAAAACAGAATAGAGAACCCAGAATTACCCATCACAAGTATGCAAACTCATTTTTAACAAAGGTGCAAGAACAGTTTAGTGGAGGAATAGTCTTTACAGCAAAAGGTGCAATTTGATATCCACAGGCAAAAAAGGAAAAAGCAATTCAACCCAAACTTCACTTCTTAAACAAAAATTCATTCAAATAAATAATTGATTGAAATGTAAAGGGAGGGACTCCTGGATGGTTCAGTCAGTTAAGCATTGGCTGTAGGCTCAGGTCATGATCTCCAGGTCCTGGGATCTAGCCTTGTGTTGGACTCCCTGCTCAGCAAAAGTCTGCTTCTCCCTCTCTCTCTCCCTCTGTCCCTCCCCTCAGCTCTTGCTCTCTCTCTCTCTCTCTCTCTCTCTCTCTCTCTCTCTCAAATAAACAAATAATCTTTTAAAAAGGACATGTAAATGTGAAGCTGTAAAACTTTTGGAAGAAAACAGGACAAAATCTTCAGTATTAGGGTTTCACAACAAGTTCTTAGACATGATACCCTCACCTTAAAAGAAAATTTTCTATGAGTTGGACTTGATCAAAATTAAAAACCTTTCTCTGCAAACAACCCTGTTAAAAGGAAGAAAAGACAAACTCCAGACTGGGAGAAAATACTTGTGGACCATATATCTGAGAAGGGACACATAGCTAGAATTATTAAAAAACAAACAAACTCAACACTAGAAAAAAATTCAAATAGAAAATAAGCAGAAGACAGTACAAGGCATGACCCCAAATAGGATATACAGATGGCAATCAGCACATGAAATGATGTCCCACATCAATAACCAATAAAAAGTGCAAACCCAGACCATAATGAAATATTACTGTCATGAAAATTAGTGACAACACTGAATGCTGGGGAGGATGGGGAGAAACTGGACCTCTCGTACATTGGGGGGAATGAAAAATGGTGCCGTTACTCTGCAGAATGGTTTGGCAGTTTCTTAAAAAGCTATGCATATATGTACCTATAGTCCATTGCACTCCTGGGCACTTATCCCAGAGAAATGAAAACTTGTACCCACACAAAACCTGCACACAATTGGTGATAGCAGGTTTACTGGCACTAACCAGGAACTGGAAGCAAGCAGAACATCTCAGTAGGTGAATGTCTCAGTAGGTGAACAAATTGTCATAGCCATATACCATGGCCGCCGACTCAGCAATAACCAGGGACAGACCGTGGACACAGGCAACAACCTTGCTGGCTCTCAAGGGCATTATGCTGAGTGAACAAAAACCAATTTCCAAAGGTCACGTTTGTAACATTCCCAAAGTGACAAAATTATACAGACAAAAAAGAGATGAGTGCTTACCCAGGCTCAGGGACTGTGAGGGCAGGAGGACAGAGGCCATGAGAAAGAGGAAACATGAGGACTGTCTTTGCGGAGACAATAGTCCTTTTGTTGGTTGGAGTTATGGTTGCATGAATTTATGCTCGTGACAAATGGCATAAAACCGCGCACACATTCTACCAGTGTCCACTTGATAATTTTGATTTTGTGCTTCAGTTCTGCCCGAGGTAACCGCTGGGGGAACCTGGGTGAAGGGTTCATGGAACTCTTTGCTCCATCTTTGCAAATTCCCATGCACCTGTCATTATTAAATAGGATGTAAAGGTATAAAATGAAAATGTCCTTTTCCACCCTGTCTCTCCACAGACCCACTCCAAGGCATCAGCATGGTAAACAGGCTCTTCCACTTTGTCCCAGAAAAATTTTATGCACGTGAAATACACACTTGCTAATACAAATGAGAGCGTACTATGCGTATTGTTTACACCTTGCTGTTTTTTCATACCGATCTTTCTCAAAGACCTTTCCTTTTAATCCCCTTAGCCTTTTCTTTCAAGGCTGCATCTTATTTAATTGTGGGGTGGTCAGATCTTACTTCTCCAATCTCTTCCCCATGGGTGTCAGAGCTGCCCCAGCTTCCTGTAGAACTTTTCTTTGTTGCATTTTACTGTTATAAACAATGCTACAATGAATAAATGAGCATCATAACTTTGCCTAACAGTGGTATGAGACCCATTTCATAAGAGTCTAGCCAACACTGGTTTTTATCAAACTTTAAAAATTTTTGACATTAGGATATTTGAAAAATATCTTTGTCCTTCTTGACAGACAGAGTCTCGTCTTTGGCTTCAGCCACACCCCACTGCTTTTTCCTGGCTCTCCTGCCCCTGCCTCTCTGCACCTCTGTGCTCTGCTCACTCCTATTACCTGAATCAGATGTGAACCCCTGAGGTTCCTAGGGGCTGAGTCCTGGCTCCTCCTTCCTCAGCACGCTGCTCCCTGCAGCCTGCCATTGCATCAGTTTCCAAGAATGTAAATAGCACTCTGAAGCAGGCAAGTCCCAAAGTCCTTAAACAAGGCACCCAACCCTGTCCATGCAGGAACTTCTGGAACTTCTCCTGGAACTCCCCATCTCCACATGGCTAGCTCCTTCTCTTCTTTCCAGTGTCAGCTCAAACACCATGTCCTTGCCTGCGCTAAGCAAGGAGGGTTCCCTTGATATGTTCTGCCCCTGCCTCCTGTCAGTTTCTGACCTGGACCTGATTCTACCGGGAGGTTATGTACATTGCTTTGCTGCTTACCTGTGTCTCTCTGTGTCTGGAGCAGCGCTGACCATGACACGTTCTAGAACGGTGCCCTCCAACATGGCGCCCACAGCCCCATGTGGCCATTGAGCTTTTTAAGAGTGGCTAGTGCCACTGAGGAACTAAATGTTCGCTTTATTTAATTTATGTTATTTTAAATTTAAATTTAAATAGCCACCTCTGGCTACTGGCTCCTATGTTCTGGACAGGGGTGCTCTAGAATCTCAGCTTTGCACCAGCAAATTAATGTCTGTTTTATTAATATTCATGTGCCTGGCAACTAGCACAGGGCAAGGTATGAAGTTGTAGAATACATAAGTGAATGAAAATAAAGTATCACTTTTTATTTGCATTTTTTTGTTATAATGAGCTTGATCATCTTTTCAGACATTTATGGATCACCATTTTTTTTTTCTCATGGACTGACCATTTTTCTCTTGATATGTTGAAGCATTTGTATATATTAAGAAATTAACCCTTTGACTGTCAGATATGTTGCAAATATTTTCTGCAGATTGTAGTTGGTATTTTTATTGGTATCTGTCCGCTCTGTAATGAGAAAGGGAAATGGCGGGCGCCTGGGTGGCTCAGTTGGTTGAGCGACTGCCTTCGGCTCAGGTCATGATCCTGGAGTCCCGGGATCGAGTCCCGCATCGGGGGTCCCTGCTCAGCGGGGAGTCTGCTTCTCCCTCTGACCCTCCTCCCTCTCATGCTCTCTGTCTCTCATTCTCTCTCTCTCAAATAAATAAAAATATCTTTAAAAAAAAAAAAAAGAAAGAAAGAAAGAAAGGGAAATGGCTTTTAAGAAACGCTATCCAGGATTACAGGTGCTCAGGGCTCTGACCAGGAGAGGGATGCTGGAGGACAGGTGTTCATGCTGGAAGCCCACACGGTGGCGGCCTCCAACACATGCACTGCAGACTCTAAGTAAAGGTCCAGCATACAGCCTGCCTCGGTGGCCAAGCGAGTCCCCCAATCTCTTATTCCTGTGTCTTTGTCGAGCAAAGGAGATTCTCACAATGACCCGTTCTGTAGGTCGTCAGCCCACCTGACAGCATGGTCATAAAACCCAGGAGGAAACCCCACGTCCAGTCCCAGGGATGTGTGAGGATCATTACTGCCTGTAGACCAGCGTCCAGACCCCTGTGCCTTGGACCACAGAGCACTCCCGCAGGAGGGGCGGAGTCTGCTGGTAGAGGGTGTCCTTCATCAGCAAACACCAGATGCCTTTCACATCCTACCCACATCCTCTAAAGGACTGTATTTGTCATTACAGTTCAGCAAGTTTTCCTGCCGTTGTGACATTGCCTACATTGTAGATGATCCACAAGGTGAGCATGTCATGGTTTATGTAACCTGTCAATCTTAGACTGACGATTTCTATTTATGTTGAATTTCAGGAAAAAGGGATAAAGCACCCTGTCCTAGGATAGCATAAAAAGAAACAAAGAAATATTTGATATGTGCTCTTCAGATTTGAACAAAACCTAAAGCCTGAGCTTTCATATACCCCCCAAAAGAAGAATGAATAAAACAGAACCAACATTCTATCAGGCCGATGGCTCCCTCAGAAGGTTTTCCCTTTGTATAGATTAGACTTATGTCCATGTATTACATATGTACATATGAATTGAGATTCCATCACACCAAAATGAAAAACAACTAGATCTCATTATCAATAAAGTGAATTAAGAAAATGTTTCTGGCTCCAAAAGTCTCCACTTCCTAAAAGGAACAAAATTAGAAGGGCTATAAACATTGTAATCATTTCCTTGAATGTGTACCTGGTGAATCTCTTCCATAGGAAACACGCGGCCTCTCCCTAATGGCACATTCTCTTAATGGCTTTGCTGTTCCTGACTTCATTTCACTGCACTGTTACTTGTTATATCCGACGTGAGTTAATATTGCACTTAAAAATATTGAAAGGCATTTCTCCACCACATCAACTCTCTCCACCTGCAGAGGAAAGGAGAATGATACTATAAGAAGGAAACCCGTTGGATCCAAGTCTCCTGGGAGCACATTTAAAACTCAGACTGGAGGAAGAAGATGAGATGTAGTAAGGTGCCAGAATATATACGTCTCAAAACATGGAGGAGAAATCTCTCCCCCCAGAAAACACGCTACAAGTCAATAGGGAAATTAGATACCCACCGTGCTGGATGGAGAGATTAATGTCATGGTCTCGCATGCAGGGGACCCAGCAGGCCCTCCAAAGGTGAATG
This sequence comes from Mirounga angustirostris, assembly GCF_029215605.1. NCBI lineage: Eukaryota > Metazoa > Chordata > Mammalia > Carnivora > Phocidae > Mirounga > Mirounga angustirostris. The sequence continues at coordinate 3,004,246 of NW_026991722.1, read as the reverse complement.
AAAACAGGCAGTCTGGGGGGCGCCTGGGTAGCTCAGTTGGTTAAGCGACTGCCTTCGGCTCAGGTCATGATCCTGGAGTCCCGGGATCGAGTCCCGCATCGGGCTCCCTGCTCGGCGGGGAGTCTGCTTCTCCCTCTGACCCTCCTCCCTCTCATGCTCTCTGTCTCTCATTCTCTCTCTCGCAAATAAATAAATAAAATCTTTAAAAAAAAAAAAAAAAGAAAGAAAACAGGCAGTCTGGGAGTCCACTTAGTAACCACCTCTCCCAAAACAGAAGCCCAGCCCTGAGAAGCACGTTGGCACACACCCTGACAACTGGGAACAAACTCCACAAACAAACACCTTTTTTTTTTTTTTTCAGGAATAATGTCTCTCTCTCTCTCTCTCTCTCTCTCTTTTTTTTTTTTTTTGGCATGAATAATCCGGCCGTGTTGCTTACCACAAATTCACTAATTACACATCCATCCACTCACATGTCACCAATGGATACCCAGCCTTGGAAAAGTCCTGTAAAACTGAGGAGCATCGTAGGAGACATCCTCAGGGGTCGTCTACACCAACACCCAGTCTGCCCCAAATCTACAGATGACAAGCCAAGGTCCCGAGAAAGGACTTCTCACATCAGCCTCTGTCAAAGCCAGCCCATCAACCAAGGTCTCCTAAACCAGCCAGGCGCTTGTTCCATTACAGCAGATGGTAATTCTCATTCGATGGAAAACAGAAATGTTTAGAAGGTCCTGGGAGGGCCTTATTTCTTGAATGGAAAGTGAGGACCTGACATTCTTTAAGAGTGTTGGTCAACTCCAGACAAGCCGTATTAAATGATGACGTGGGAACAGGGCTGCGAAAAATCTAAGGGTAGGGGGAAAGGGGGCCTTTTTTTTTGTTTTTTTAAACAAACCGCTATAGATTTCAAAGCACTTATTATTATTATTTTCCTTTCCTATCCTTGGCTGCTTCTTGAGTTCTGGGTCCTGATGAAATGTTAGTTTTACTGGAATGTTTTATGGAAGCCAAATTAACATCCAAACTGGAATTAATGCTCACCTTTGTTCTGCAGCTCAGACCCCCAGATGTCACTGAGGTTTTGAACACATTTTAACACTCAAGAACATTTCACACCAGAAAAACACACCAATTTACCAAGAGGTGGGACCCTCAAACTCTTAAACCCTAATCCATATTGGCTGCTAGAAAGGGATTTCCCTCCTCCTCCCACCTCTCTCTCCCCAGCTTGGGTATTCCTTGTGCTTGTGAGTTATGCTCTGCGTTAGGGACATCTGGAGGGCGGGACTCCTTCCTACAATACTCTAATTCCTCCAACAGCATTGCCTTCTTTATGTTCAGCCCCAAGGCAGGAAGAGGGAGATAAATCTTGTCCCTGTGGGTTGTCACATCGCCCAGCGTGCTGGGGCCTTCCACTCAAGGTCTCTGGGCACTGGAGTGCCAAGATTCAACATGGCTGAATACCGGGTTTGGTTTCATCTTGGCAGAGGCACGGACTTTCCGCAGACAAATTAACATTGTTTCATCTCATTTTGACACCATAATGTCTTTTCCATACACCTGCTCTGACATTTTCATGAAATCATTGCATCCCGATCAACTGAGTAGGGAATTAGCGTTGTTACACCAAACATTCTAAAGACTGCTGGTTATTTTTCATATCTAAATATCTCATCCCCATATGCCGCTTTGGAGAGATAAATTCGAAAACTAACACCCTGCAAATTTAAAAGTCTAAAATATGCATATTTGGTTTTACAGTCTCTCTATTTACAATGTCTAAAGGCATAGCTGCATTCATACTTGGGTAAATGGATAACTTTTATAAAGTCAACCCAATCTAGGACTTTGATAGAAGAGGAAGTCTCCCATGTTTTGGCATGTTTAAATAAGAGATACTTCTGGATTGACATTCCTGAAATCTCAAATAATAGTGATCATTATTGATGTGATGATGTTAATGATAATATTCTTTGATTTCTTTCACATACGTCCTACCATGCACGGCACAAAAAAAACGCCAGTATGATCAGTTTATTATTGGCTTAAATTTACAGGCAGAAAACTAACGCTCAGGGACGTTGCATGTGGTCTTTAAGGCCAATCTAATTAATGGGGAGAAGGGGATAAAACTTCAAGTTTTTTACCTCTAAACTGTCATATCATAAAGCACAGTGTGGAGAACACAGTTCTTAGTGACTTTGCATGTTACTGTTTGTGATTGTGGCTAAAATGAATTTCTAGATCCTTGAGGCTTTGCTTTATTTTTTGGCCCAAGAAATAGCTGACCTACACCATCAGTGTGCGGACTACAGGCAGTTAGTCGAATGCTTAGAAGGGCCCACACCAGACGGCCCCGTGTCAGAAACTGTGCCTGTGCGCTAGGGCGGGGTGGGAAGGTTTTTAAGTGAAGTCTCAGACTGTGGTGCCCTGTGTGTGTTGGCCAGGAAACCTCTCTGGTTTGCTGATAGAGAAAAATGTAGAGCAAACATAACAAAATTGTTCTCATCAGTGTAAAATGACATAGCTCTTCAGTTTGCCAGTGCAAAAACGTACATTTAACAAATTTGAAACAAGTGCTCTTCTGTCTAAAACGCCTAATTTCCACTTTCTCTTCATCCCCCGCCAACACTTCGACTCATCCCACGAGACATTAGCCAAATGCTGTTTGTTCTATTAGCTCTTCCAGATAAAACTAATAATTATTAACTTTTTTATGCATCCATTTTCACCAAACACATTAAACTATGACGCTTAATTCAATTAACTCATTCCTGTGTTCATGCCAATTTCTCATCCTCTCCACTCCCAAAATCGGGTCTGTACAACCCTACCAGCCAGGGATGGTATGTTATAATTTTCAAATCTCCAGTTATTAGCACATGAAAGCTTATTAAGTGAACAAATTTTATAGCAGCCTTCCAAAACAAAATATTACCCACCCCTCTTGCAAAAGATCTCCCTAGTTATATGCCATGCAGGTAGAAAAATTATTAAATCAATATATATTCAAATCAATTCAACAAATATTGATTTTTGCATCTAGTTTAGAGATGCAATGTGATGTACAGACCTGTCATTTACCACCACCCTGTTCCTAGTAATAGGATCCCTTTTATGCAATTTAGAGATTGTATTAAGATACTTACCTCTTGAAAACAAGTTCATAGGGGAGCATCTGCATCTTAGACATGAGAAAATTCTGCATAGAACCCGGAAGTGAGAGGTGAATCCATTCTTCAAAGATCAGTTTCTCCCCCTGGCTCCATGAGTGGTACTTCGTGGAGTTTAAGGCATTAACACTCACAGGAGAAGGCGCATGGGGAATTTTCTGTCACTTTGCTTGTTACCCCATACCGGTCTATTTGGTCTACCGAGCTGTTAACTCCTCACACCTCTAGTAATTTTAATGGTGCAAACTTGAGGAATTAATGATGTTTTTGTGGTGACTGTATATGGTTCAGCCTTCCCAAAGTTTGCCATAAACAGCAAGGGACTGAAGATCGATGATTTTTTTTTTCTTTAAATGCTAGGTTTTTGTGGGCAGTGGATATTAAAAACAAAGTGTTCCGGTCACTGAGTCTCATGGGTCAGGCAACCGAATCCCAGTGAGATCATTTGTATAAGCAAGGATTTGGGGTTTCAGAAAGCACCTAGAAACCTTTTGCAAAGCCTGTGTTTTCATGGACCCACAGCGGGAAGGTTGATCTTTAGCTGATGTCACGTTTGCCCTGGGGACATTGGGTATCATGTTGTCAACAAAAATCCTAGTTCTGGCCCAGGGCACCCAAGGCCCAGGCATGGATGGGACTCTCCCAATCTCAGGCTCTACCCGTACTAACTAGGTTCTGACGCCGCAGAAGGAAAAATGGACGAATGTGCACCCAAAAAAGCATAACGATCCTGCAGCGATGGCCCCATCATCAGCAAAGCCTCTTGTCCGGTGTATCCCCTTTTGCTGGTTTTGCCAGAAGGAACCCAACTAGAGAGTAAAAGGTCCACCCTTGTCTCCAACTTGTAACCCACGTGCTTGGAGTGAGCCGTGAGCGCCTTGGCATGGCCCTAGCCTCAGCACCCGAGAGAGAATGGAGCCAGTTTCCAAGGGGAGAGCACAACAGCAGACTAACGACAGGCCGCAGGTAACCGGGAAAACCGTAGCCCGATTTCCAAGTCACCGACAGATCGATGGCGGTGGGCCTTCCGCCTGGACTCAGGGTTCCATCGTCACATGTCTGAGCAATAATTCACGTTTCTGAAGTGCCAGGGGGTTGGCGGGGGATGACGTTTGGCTTTTCAGCAGCGTGAGTTCCTCTGCTCACGTCTATAAGACACTGAATGAGAATCACACATGCGAAGAGGCACAAAGTCAGAAGCTGGAAAGTAGCATCCAGGGCGCACGTTCCCAGGGTTCTCTCGAACAGAGTGTCTCTTGCAGGAATCTGGGTTCTTCGGGACACGCCCCCAGCCACATGCAAACCCACCCCTGTCCCCACTGTACAGGTTTCGTCCGTCGATATTGAACGAAAAAATCAATAGGGGTGGGATGATTGTGGATGGTCTTCATCAGTGGGCCCGAGCCTGTGCAGAGCAGGAAGTGTGGCTCCCAGCTCCCACCGGGCCTTCCTCTGGACACGTTTCCTTGCGGGCATTCTGGGGAGAAGGCTCGTGTCCTTCGCTCGGGCTGCTGTCTAGCCAGCATCTCAGTTCATGTATGGGGAATCCAAAGCATCAACGAGGCTCAATGGCAGATAAATATTGGTCTGGTATCGACTTGTTTGTGCCCAATTCCTCGTGAGTGGAGGCAACGTTCACGTCTCAGGATCCCCCCCAGACCACAGCGTCCTCCCAGGCATCTGATGTTGCGGCCAGAAGTGTGCAGCTGACGTCCCCCTTCTGTTCTGGCTGGTGCATAAGCTGAAAGCCCTGGAGATCGGGGCCTCCTGAAGACTGTTAATGAGAGAGCCATTTAGAACAATGCTGTCCATAGTTACGGTTCTTTCATCTTGAAAACTAACAACACAGGGTCGCTGCACTGGAATCACTCCTCGGAAAACTGGCACTCGTCCATCATTTGTGTTTTTTACTGGTCATTGTTCAGCCAGGAGCTTAGTTGTATGGAGATGAGAGAGAGACAGAGCACGCGCCAGATTTGGGAACCATCTGACACCCTAAATGTGGACAAGTCTGCAGGGAGATATCTTGAAACTGTGCTAGGTAAACATGGTCTAAATCCCCTGCTTTGGGAAGATAAGTGCTCGGGGTTCTGTAAGCTAAATGCACACTGCTGAAATTTGATTGAGAACTTTGTGACATAAACACCGAAAATCACAAGAAGGAGGCAGGCAGCTTTTAATCTTCTGTTGGATGACAATTCAAGATAAACTGATGGAGGTACCTGCTTCCTGATAAGACAGTCAATACTGCAGATGGGAGATACTCACAGGAGGTAGACACTGGGAAGAGTCGGGGTGGGGACCGGGGCATTTCTACTCTTGGTGCTTGCCCTCGGCTCCGTGCTAAGTAAGGTGAGACCTACAACTGCCGTATTGTGTCCTCGTACTACGGACCCAGAAACATCCCCATCCTTCCAGGTAGACCATTCTAATATGTGCACATACATTTTCGGGCCGTGTCATTTGTCCCTGATGGACGACACATGTTAAGTGGTCTTTTAAAGAAATCTGCCTATAACCCTCAAAGAAAAGCCCAATTTTTAGGTGGAGGATTTCTAGTTAGTCCATGCTTTAAATTCTTTTTTGCTGTTTTCATGCACAGACAGGAACACGCACACCAACACAGAAGAATGAGAGAGATCACTGTTTTAGCCAAAAGAGTAGAATATCCACACTTGCAGTGGATGAAACAAGGTACGAGCGGGCCTAGAGTTCTCCATCGTGAGCTCGTGCGTGTGCACCCGACTGCATGCACACGCCCACGGGCACTCACTGTCACCTACGCGTAGTGCGCTGGCTTCCCGTGGCACACTTAACTGCTGCACTTATTTGGAGGAAATTTGAGAAGAAATCTTTGAACACGGTTGTCTTGAAGGATTTTGTTTATTAAATAATTCACTAGGCTTTTCTTCTGGAAAAATTTCCAACCGTAACAGAGAGAAAGCCAAGAGAGAAGAATGTTTATAGCAAGGAGGGGCTCTGAAATATCTTTGCTCTGGATTCTTTATTAGGTAAAACTGTGTCACACCAGCATTCCTGTTGGAAACAGGATCATTTAATTTCCCTCTTTTGTAGATATTTTGTTTTCCCCTAAATGTCAGTGCTTGCTGGGGGGGAAAAATATTTTGGGGTTGTTTCTTTTAGAGCTTCTTGCAGTATGACTCCACCTGCTGGAAAGATTTGGGTATCTTTGTTACGCGCAGCTGAGGTCTCGGGGAGGTCTATTTTCAGATCACCGAGGAGAACAGAAACTGTAAATATGTAGAATAGATGTTTACTGATAAACATCATGTGTAAATTAAATATTATGTGTCAACCTACCACGAACTTGTGCAACCAGGATATTTTAAATATAGTTTGGATTGAAAATACCTTCATTTTAGGGAAAACAGGGCTTATGTTGATGCAAGTAATACAGAATATTTATCAAAATAGAGTCAATTAAAGGTGAAATATAAATCGTGGCATTAAACTTCTGAATGTTAACGAATATTTCCATTTCCCGAACGGCAGTGCATCATTTTTGTCAGCGATCGGAAAAGAATCTGCATATTGGTCTACACAGTATGCCCGTCTTACACAACGGTACATTGGGACAGGCGTCCCTGCGCGATGGCACGTATATAAATTCTAAGAATTCGTATAATTTACCTGATAGATCAGGAGTCATTAGAGCCAGCTGTGTAAATTCATATTTTGGCGTTCTTTAAAAAGTGGATTATTATTGACCCAATAGACCATAACAGTTCCAAAGAAGCCATTACTGTCTGTTGCGTAAATCCTTCATGGTGTGTGTTTTATTGACCCGTTGGTGCTGTCAGGGCCCGGCTTGTCAGTCTAGCTGCCATGTAGGTGTACCAAATGCAGGGGCTACAAGTGCCTCAGAACCTGAAGCCGTAGTCAAACGATGCTTGCTCCTTGCCCAATAAGCCACAGTGTGAAACTGGACATTTCTACTCTACGTTCTTCCTCCATCTTCAGAATTCCATTTCCTTGTATTTGCAAAGAGGTTGGAAATTTGAAATGTGGATAAGCGAGTGGTCACTTGATTTAAAAATTTAAAAAAAAAAAAAAAAAGTGTGAAGAAAATCTTTCCATGCATGAAAAGACATCTCAAAGACCGCATGAATTCACCAGCTTCCGGGAGGCTGGCAAAGACGCGGCGAGATTTCTCTAGTTTGGGCTTTTGGGAATCCAAATGAGATCTTTATTTAACTGCCTACATGCTTATTTTGCATTTCTCCACCTACCTGTCCTCTTCTCACATTTTTTTTTTTTAAATGGCCACTGGAATATTTTGCCAGAAAAACCTCTTAGTTATCTGCACATTTGATAAAAATAAAATGAGATACTTGGAAGCTGCAAGCTGTAGAGTTAGGGTTTCCAGGGCTCTCCGGGGCCGGCGAGGGGGCTGAGTTAGGCCATCTTCACACGCACACAAATACCAGCATGTTTGGGGTGATGGTGAAGCTGTGTGTTACTACTCTGCTTCCTGATATGCCGAAACTATGCAAATCAGCATGGATTTCCAATCAGCAGACGCAGGATCTATTCTAGAAATCATGCTATGAACAAACGTACAGGCTGATATTACCCGCAGGAGATGGAGGCTTGGTGTCATTAGGTATATGTCCTTACTTTCTGGCTTGGAGTAAATGTTTGGAACATTTTCGAAGCCCAGGAGAAAATGCTTATGGAATGATAGTTTCAAGACATAGAGTCAGCAAAACAGATCTGTTTGAGAGGCCAATATTCTTTCAAGTTATAGAAAACAACAAGGATAGGAAGAGTGGAATTGGTGCTATAAAACTTCATTCTCTGCCCTAAGAAATAGTAAATACATACTTTTTATAGTGTGTTAGTTTGCTCTATAATTGTGGTAATTGACAGTTTAAGATCCTGACGTTCACGGGTAATGTGCCAAGTGGGGGACACAGCAAAAGCAAGCTCAAGGAGTTGGCTTTTTAGTTTACATCAAATCAGATACATGGATAGAGAGGTAAGAACTGCAAATTCCTAAGGAATCTCCAGTGTGATTCTCTGGGGAAAATCCCATTTATTTTCATGTTGCAAATATCTGCTAACCGGTGTACTGCATCCCGTCCGTGCATAAGAGGAAGGAGCAAAGCACAGCTTCCCAATGCTGTGGAATAAAGCACGAGGAAAGCCTTCACAGAGCGCTGGCATGACGAATCTCAACAGGTCATCTGCCTTCCTCCGGGGAGAATCCATCTGAACTCATCCCAACGAGCTGGCTTTGTACCCTGAGGTCTCCGGTGGCTACCGGGAGGAGATAGCCATGTCACTGAAGCATTGATTCAAGTTGGCGGCCACCACAGAGCTGAATGTCTAGGATTGTGCATCTCGGGAGGGAATCCCAGCCCTTGCTGGTGCCCACTGGGGCCTGTCCCCAGCTTGCAGCTTGGGCAGGAGGGGGTTAATACTCGGCAGCTGCCTGGCAGGGACCAGCTGAAGCCGATCAGCTGGGAACACTCCCTGGCCTCCTCCTCTGCTGCATTAACCCTCGGAAACAATCCAGAGACCCGGGACAGAGGACAGCCAGCCCTGCTGCATCTCTGATTCATTTATTCAGGACACACACGCACACACACGCGTGCACACGCACACACACACACACACACGGCTCATTTGGCCTCATGATCCTTTTGCCTCTTGCCCAGATTTGAATAGGAAGTTGTATTTGCAAGCATAGTGCTTGCTAACAGGGCTGTTTTCTCGGTAGAGCATGCCGAGTTGCTGCCTGTTTAAAAAAATATTTGCACACACACACATCCCCACCGCAAGTGTGGCGACCTCACATGCTGATGACCCTGCGTCCTGCCAAAGGAATCCCTGGGTAGACACTCTGCCCTGAAAGTGCAAATACCCTCTGGTTGAGAAAGCCCGGCTGGCAGGGCGGGATGAGGTCGAGGAGGGGCCGCAGCTCAGATCCTTGGTGCGGTTGCACCTGGGCACCCGGGGCCCGTGTAAACACGTGCTCGGCTGCACAGCGCTGGGCCAATGTTTCCCGGTCAGGAGGGTAAACACTGACTCATCTAGTCACCAACAGAACACAAAATTCCACTGCTCTTTCCCTTCGAAAGAAGAGGGTGGAAACTGGAACTTCATTATTTGAAGGAACTCCAGGAGAATTAATATTTTTTAAGATCCCCTTCCTCCCCTGTTTTTTATTTGAATTCTGGTCTAGCCCGCATGTAAGGAAACTGGCAGTCTCTGTCACCAACAAGTGTCGGAGTGTTTGGCAAGGGGATGACGCGGGTTCTTTCTCCGACAGCCGAATAAAAGAGTCACAGACCCAGAAGAAATGCGGGAGATCCCGAAGGCAGTTGCACATAATCCACATCGGAAGGTGACCCTGTCCCCAGGTGCCCTCTGCAGCACGTACCCACCCTCAGTGTGTGACCAGTGTGTCAGCACCATCGATAAATCGTGTTTCTAACACCGTACTAATTACAGGGGCCATGGTGCATATAATAAAAGGTTCCTGCCTGGTGCCGCTCAGCAGACTGTCTTCTGGGGGTACTGCGGGGCTCACCCCTATTTCCGACTGTGAAGACATCCATCCCAAACACACCGTCAACTTTGATGTCAGGCACGGGCACTGCTTGCAGGGGTCAGAGCGGCTGCATCCTTCCCATCAATTCTGGTTGGATCCCACTATTTTCCCCAATTTTATCAGTCCTCGTATTTCAGGCCCAAAGTGCTCATTTGAGAGCCAGAGAAAATGAAACTTGAAGGGGGAAATGTGTTTGGGGCAGCCCCTCTTCTCTGCAGGAGAGATGCAGAAGCGTTTCAGGCAGTTCTCTCTCGAAGAAAGGCGTGGTTCCTGCCGCGCTACCTGGGCCCAGCGAGCAGGTGCACGCAGTGTGGTCACCGCCAACCCAGCAGGGCAAGGCCAGCATGGCCCCGCGCGGCCCGGCCCCGGCTCAGACCCAGCGGGGCGGGCAGGGCGTCCCTGAGCCCCGCACCCCGCCGGCCGGCCGCGGCGAAGACCGGCACCACCTTCTCCTCGGGGCCTGCGCTCCTGGCGTGTGTTACAAGGTGCTTTGTGAACGGTAGCTACAGAGGGCTAGGACGCTTGTTTACAAAAGCGAGATCTTAGTCTTAGATCTTAGAAGAAAGAATCTTGATTTTTCTCTCGTATTCACATCTATTAGTCTATTTATTAAAGGCTGCCAGGCCTGCTGGGGGTTGGTCTTTGTGGAGAGCGGGGAAAGTGCTAAAGAAACAAAAGCAAAAACAAGTGCCTTCCGTCTTTAGCCTGCGTCGCGCCTGTTTGGGAAGAAGCCCACCCAGCAAACAGGGCGCCAGGACGGCCCGCTGTCCGGCCTGACCAGGGAGCCACTCCAGAAAGCATCTGCTCCACTGGGGTGCCATCAGGGTGCATCCCTGGTCAGAAAGAGAGAACACCAGCCCAGTTTCTGGAATTCTGGGCATTTTGTAAGGGCTGGTTGGAGCAAGGGGAGGGACAGAGACAAAGCCAGCCAGGCGTCGCAACAAGGTGGGAGAATGCACTCCCGCACCCCACCCCACCTGCCACAGCTCAGATCCAGAAAATTCTAGAAGTGTTCTGTGAACCCTGACCCCCAGACAGCACAGCAACTGTGGGGGACGGGGGGTCTCCAAGGGCCGGTTCCTTACTTGGCAAGTGGGAGCGGGACAGGGATCTCAGTGCTCACAAACAGGGAGCCACCAGGGAGCTGATCCATGGCCTCTACTCGCCTGTGTATCTTTAACACTCTGGTGTTGGTTTTGTTAGATCCAAAAAGTAAAGGCTCAAGTCGCAGGGATCCATATTTTAAATTCATTTATTGGCCTGCCAGAATGAAAAAGGGGGCGAGGAGAACTCTTACAACAACTTGGCCCATGGGGGACAAAGGGTCCCCAGCCATGCCGAGGCCGATGGAGTTTTCAAGGACCCGGAGCTGCAGAGCTCCGCGGAGGGGGGCTCGGGTAAGTTCCCCGTACGCAGGCACGTGCTGGCAGGTGGCCTTCTGTGTCCAGGATTGGGCTACATCATTTACGACCCATCATGTAATGACACGGCGTTATAAATTGAAAAAATGTCTCATAAGATGTCGTACATAAGCATTTCTGGAGAACAAGCCCGAGCCCCGGAAACGGCGGGAGAGGGAGAATTCTCTGGCTGGCCCTGAGCTCTGTCCTTGCAGGAGGCACTCACAACAGGGCCAGATTCTGAGCAAGATGGGGACAAGGACAGACGGTGGGAGGAAAGGGGGCTGTGGCGCTGGCGGGCAGACCCACCGGCTCCCTGGCCAGGACACAAGTCGGCCAGACCAGACATGGGGGCAAATTCCAATGATTCCGCCACGGTTTTACAAACGTTCAAAACACTCTAATTATCCACTTTATCGCTTCCTCCAAGGAAGATCCCAAACAAGCCCTGCTCCTCGCTCTCGCTCTCGACTGCATGAAGCCAGCAGTCAAACGGCACCATTTACAACGTCTCGGCCCCGATTCTGTGTGACTTCTCCTGCTTTCAACCTGAATCTCTAACCTATTTTAAACATGCCATTTCCCCCACATTAAGAGAAGGGGTTCTTTCTTCTCCTGGAGCGTCTTCTCCCTCAGCAGATGAACTTTCCTTACAATAGTGCGCACATCCCGCGGACCCCTGCCGCGCGCGATTGTCTCCAGGAGAATGGGAGCGGCTCCGGGCCTTTATGGAGGAGGATGGAGAAGACAGACACTATTATGATTTTGAATTCGAAGCTCTCCTCTTTTCTTCCCTTCCTTTTATTTTTTTTTTCCCCTGGATCTAACAGCTGTTTCCCATCACAACCAGTGTTTGAAAGACATTGCAAAAATGAGTGTATCACTGCTACAATGAACTTACTCGCCATCCACGCCTGATTTCATCAGGACGGCCCTGATTTATGATCTTCTGTCCCAGGGCCAGGTCTGCAGGGAGGGGACCCCGCCGGCGGCGCTCCCTTTGGGGTGCTGGTGGAGGAGCGCCCGTCCTCCCCGGGGTGGGAGACCCATCCCCAGGGGCCCCAGTGTCTTTCCCCTCTTCCGCCGGCTCCCTCCTCACACAGTAAGGTCAAAGATACTTCCAAGATTCACATTAGTCCAGACATGAAAGCGCCAAGCTTCGGTGGGGAGGCGACTGTCAATGGTGCCAAGTTATGCGTGTCCAGTTTTTGTGATGTGATCTACTACTGTTCATTAGGGACTGAGCTGAGACCATCGACTCATTTTTCTTAGGACCGCGAGCTGGTCTGCAGGGAGTCCCAGCACTGAGAGGCCAATCAGTCCTTTGCTCACTCAGCAACTTTGCTCTTTGGATTTTTTTTTTTAAATGAAAATTTTTCATGCAAAATAGCAGAACCAGGCCTTCGATGCAGAAGTGAATGGATCAGATCTTGCACAAATCAAGTGCCCAGATTGAGTGGAAGCAGTAACAACTTTGAAGCATTTGAACATCTGAGTGCTGGCAGGCAGCTGGTCTTCTGCTCCCAAGTGCAAAGGCTGGGCCAAAGGACATCCATAAAAATGAGGCATGGGGGTGTGTCTCACTTAGAAATTTGGGGATTCACATGGCATGGGACTTAGCACCTCAAAAAGGCACGCAGACCACACTGATACGTCAGGGCTTCTTGCCAGTAAGCAAACTCTAGAAGACGCCAACGCCCCACTAAAAGTATCTCTTTCTACGCCGTCAGGATGGGGTGAAGGAGACTCGAGAAAACCCAGAAATATCCTGGTGGTGTGAAGGCAAAAGGACCGAGAGACCTCCATCCCCGTCCATTTCTGCCAGGGGCTGTATCCTGTCTCGGCAGCTTCTGATGGCAGAGACTCACAACACTCAGGGCAGAGAAGGGGCGCAGGGCATCCTGGAGGACATGGCATGAGCGGGGCCCCTTCAATTGGGGTTCTGTAGGCTCCCATCTCCACTTCTTTCTCCACGGGGAGCTCCCCCAAGTCTTCACTTCTAGGGAGCAAATGGCCCGGCCCAGGACTGAGAGAGGAAAGTACACAAGACTGCCAGTCTTCGGGCAAAGACCGGGACAAACGGGGCTCTGCAGGGGTCCCGAGGACCAGGAAGCCAATCACCTTCCAGAAACCCTTCCCATCACACCATGACCACACCTGCTCCAAATGAGGCCCAACTGCAACAGAGGTGGGAACCAGCGTCCACACCTGAGGCCCCATGCACCCCACACAGCCCTTTCACCCCAGCCCTAGGAAGCTGCCTGCTATTTTACAGATTTTAAAATAAAGAAAAGGAAGAAAATCTCCTGAAACATGCCCCCGGGTGGCGGCGTAGGCAGCTAGCGAAGCTTGTGGGGAGGCCCCCGTGCCACCCAGGCCCCTCCTGCAGGAGCTCCACAGCCCCAGATGCCCAGCGGGGAAAATCCTGGGTTATCAGCAGTAATCGAAATCTGCTTGCAATTAGTGGGGAAAGAGGGAAAGATCTGAAAGATCCATCCTGGAGGTGTTAAACAATGGTCTTTGTTTTATATCTGTGCAGGTGATTAGCCTGTGTTTCTGAGAAACTGTAAGAAAAACCAGCCACGGCTTCAGTCCGTGTTGTTCTGAGCTTTTGTTTGTTGCGTGTTTTCCTTTGCGGACAGAGCCCAGCGACCAGGGACGGTGTTCCCGGTCCCGCCAGGAGGGACACCGGGCAGAAGGGCCTCATGCAGTCCTCGCCTTACAAAAATCACCTGCGGAGGAAGAAAGCAAGACCCCAACACCTTTGGGGTGGCGTCCTCTGGCTCCTTCCTGACAGTTCAGTGGGTGTGTCTCCTGTCCCACAGGGGCCTGCGGGGCTGGGCGCCTGGAGGCTCTGCCCTTGGCCGGGCTGCACACTTCCTGAGTCAGAGAGGAGAAAACGAAAGAGCGAAGTGGCAGTCCATCCATCTCACTCGGCATGTTTATACGTCCTTTAACCAGAAAAATAAAAAAATCTGTTTACAAAATGGAGTGTCAGGAACATTGTGTAGAAGAACACTTATCTGGGAGACTTTGATCTCTCTCCGAAGCTCCATTAGGGAGACTGAACTGGTGATAGCTGGATGGTGGGGGCGGAGGGGAGTAAGGGAGTCTTCCAAGAAAAAAGCTGCTTGCACTTCCTCCTGGTTGCATTTAGAGCAACAATCTTGTGAAATCCCTTGGAATGGGCACTCGCTGGGCCACTGGCTGGCAACCCCACCGCCCAGGCCTGCGGCGTGCGGGACACAGGAAGGTGGGGCCCGCAGCCAGCCCACTCCACGGGCGAGTGGGTGCATTTGAGCCTCGGGGCACCGGGCACGGGAACGCGAGAACCAGAGCCACGCTGCGCTCCAGCCCTCCCCCGCCAGCCAGGGGGTTGCACGGGACCCATCTTGTCCTGAGACCCCAGGGAGCTGTGTACTTCATCCAGGCCTCACGGAACAGGCACAAAAAGAGGACAGGCCAGCAGGGAGAGGAAAAAAACACACCTGTATTATTAGAATTTCCCCAATCACTTCTATTCTATCTTTTTATCTATAAAGGGACCAACGAAACTGTACCTAGAAAGGGAATTCTACTTTGTACTATGGGCCTTCATGGTGGAAGGGTCCGAGGAAGAGCATTCAGGAGCTAGAGAGTCGGAATTCGTGGGAAGGGTCTGTGGCAGGTTCAGTCAGTGTCATAGATGCAGAGAGAACATCACAACCCCCTCCCCAATCTAAGTTCCTCTTCCTCAAACAATGCAAGGCCCTCATTTCCATGAGTGGTCTTTGGAGGATCCAGAATTCACTTGGATCTAAGTTCTTCAAATGTTGCTGATTCCGCTGCCTCGGAATACATGCTCGATTTTGATCTTTGCGAAAACTGTGTAATGTTTTCCCATCAACCTACTTCACTGAGCATCCAAATGTCTCCTGACACCTCCACTCTCCCTGGGAAGGCCCAGCACACTGGGCAAGATCAAAGTTCCAGTGTGAGTTCTGGGTAGTAATTGAAAAGTGTAAGGACCTATTAGAGGTCAAAGTGGGTTAACCACATAGAAATAGGGGGCATATCACTGTCCATAAAACAAAGCAAAAGAACATTCTAAAGAGAAAGACCACAAAACCATCATGAACCATTAGTGGAAGAAATAATGCAACGAAAATTAGGGGCCCACCGAAGAAATAAATTTGGAAAACCACTCGGCACAGTTCAAGGGTAGACACGCCTACAGGTTAGAGGGGATTTGGTGACAACTTCTGTTATCAGCTACAACAGGAATTGGATCATCTTCCTTGCTTACCCCAAAGGGATGATACGGAAAGGTGTCTTGTAAACATAAAGCAACAAACAGTCGCCATTTAGAGTCCTTTTGAGTTCTGCTGAGAGTCGGGCTCCCCCACTCACCTGGGCTATTCCATACAACCCAGCGTGGTTAGTGCTCCTGGAACCTGCTACGCAAGGGAGCTCAATTGCCTGAGGGGGCCCGGCTACAGTGAGCCAAGGACTAGAATTTGCCTTCTGCATGCAGACTCTACATTCTCTTATAGATGATTTCAAACTAGGCTTGAGCACGAGTTCACACGATGCAAGGTTCTGTGTGGTTACTTGTGAACCACGTGGTCCGGGCACCTGCTCAGCAGTGTCCCCCACCGGCCACTAATAGGTGTTCTCCTCTTCCCCTTTCCCACCTGCTAGAGAGGTGCCCACACTGTCCTCCTCTTACAGAAGCTGAAATTACAGCAAATCGCCCAACACCGCACAACCACACATGAGCCAGAATTCAAAAGCAGGGTTATCAGCCCCCAGATGGGCTCTTCCTTCTGTCCTGAAGCTGCCATGACCCTGGAGGACACCTGAGCCTCGTCGCTAGGCTAGGGGCAGGAAATCACAGCTGTGTGACCTTGGGCAAGGTGCAGCTGCCCCCAGATTCCTCATCTATGAAATGGGGACATGAAAACTGCCTATCAGAAGCTGCATGGGAATTAAAGTAAAATGTTAAAATTCAATTTTTTAATATAAATTAATTAAATTAAAGCTTAATTTATTTAATTAATTCAGATTAATTAAATTGGAATAAAATCAAATTAAGCTAAAATTAAAATACTACCTACCTAAAACTGTGTGTGAATTAAGGGGTATAATTTATGTAAAGCGCTTAAAACGCTGCCTGGCACATTTAAATGCTTTTCAAATGCTCCTGGCTAGAAGTATCATTATCACCATCACCATTATCCTCATGATCACAATTATTTTGCTCATGGCCAGGAGAGGTCACTCAGATTCATTATTTTGGCCTGAAGAATAATCTGTGTAGATTTTATGCAGCAGTCAACAAGAATATGATTTTGAAATCATTTCTTACCGTGTCCCATGAACGATACCTACATGTTATATGTGTGAGTATTTAGCAGAATGATCAAAGCTTATCGTCTGCCCTCAGTACTGCTGATGATGTCTCATCTCCAACAACTCACCCATGTCCAATGTCAGTCGACTCCAATAAATATACAAGAAACAGAAAAATGTTGTTTTAGGGTAGAAGACACACAAGAAAGTGCCCAAGCTTGTGTCCAGAGCGCTTTCCCTTCCTTCCATGCCCCCGATGCCTCCTCATTCCTTCCTGGGCCAAGTCTCCTGGGTCTCAGCTCCAGACTCAGCACCTCTGGGAGCCTTCTGATGTTCCACGGCGACAAGCCGGGTGCCTGGCTCTGCGCCATCGAGACTCTGTGCACGCGGTTACTGCCGCATGCTCCACAGGAGACTAAAATATCTGGTTACTCATTCCCTACTAGACTGTAAACTCCTTGAGGGTGGGAATGATAGTCACATCACCATCAATACATTCCTACATTCAGCAAATTTCGCATCTGCCATAAGCCAGCACTATGTCGATGGTCTCTTCCTCATGCTGCCCGGTGCGAGCCAAGGGAGCCCAGAACTAGACAGATGCTCGATGAATATTGGAAGAATCTTTGGAATTGGCAATTTCCAAATAGCCTGTCGATCTAGAATTAAACCATTTATTTTTTGATTTAATAATATTTTGATGGCTTCCTGCATGCAAGCTAAGTTGTATGCTTTAGGGAATATCAAAAATGGAAAATTTACATACTCTGCCCTCAAAGAGTTTTAAATCTAGTAGAGAAAAGATAAAGAAAGAAAATACAGATACAAATGCTATCAGAAAAGTTCAGGGGTGGGAATTCTACAGGAGGAGTGGGGGTGTGCAGAGAGAGGAGAGGAGAGGGCGCCGGGTGGGAGGCCTGGGAAGCCTGGGCAGGACAGACGTGGGTTTGATAAGAGCACGCGGCTCCAGAGTGTAGCCTATCCCCTTCGCTAAAGGTGCTGGGGCGCATAGCACTAACCAGCGGCGGGTACAGCAGATGCTCACTCTCACACTGCTGAGGCCATGCTCCCTCCTAAGGCCCAGGGGGGGTTCCTGCCTTGCATTCCTCACCAGCATCCGATGGTTTCTGGAAGTCCCCAGAGGAGTCCTCAAAGCCCCTTGGCCAGTGGCTGCATCGCTTCAATCTCTGCCTCTGTCTTCACATGGTCCCCTGGGTGTCTGTCTACACTCCCCTCTTCTAAGGACACCAGTCCCTGGATTATGACCCACCCTACTCAAGTATGACCTCATCTCCACTTTTTTTTTTTTTTTTTTTTTTTTAATCAAAGGAGATCTAAGGGCACCGGGATGGCTCAACCTTAGTTAAGCTTCGGATTCTTGGTTTCAGCTCAGGTCATGATCTCAGGGTCCTGAAATCCAGCTCCTGGTTGAGCTCCGAGCTCAGCAGGGAGTCTGCTTGAGATTCTCTTTCTCCTTCTCCCTCTGCCCCTCCCCTGCTCACGCTCACGTGTTCATGCACTCTATCTCTAATAATAAATAAGTAAATAAATAAATAAATAAATAAGATCTATAATAATTAAGGGATATAATATATTCATGACTTTTTGACTTGTATTTTACTTTTTTTTTTTTAAAGATTTTGTGTATTTGACAGAGAGAGACACAGCGAGAGAGGGAACACAAGCAGGGGGGAGTGGGAGAGGGAGAAGCAGGCTTCCCGCTGAGCAGGGAGCCCGATGCGGGACTCGATCCCAGAATCCTGGGATCATGACCTGAGCCGAAGGCAGATGCTAATGACAGCCACCCAGGTGCCCCATATTTTACTTTTTTAACTGATGTATAACTGAGGTATTTAATTGTACAATTAACAAATTGTTTCACTGTATATATATGTACACGCACACATATATCTACCGAATCATTACATTGTGCAAGTGACACTAACGGAATGTTGTATGTCAATTATGTCATCTTAACTCAATGACATCTGCAAAGACCCTCTTTCCTAACAAGGTCACGTTCATGGATACCGGGAGTTGGGGCTTCTCTGGGGGCACAATTCAACCAACAGCAAAGACTCATGGGAAACGGGTATGAAAAAGGCGCTTGGGGTCATGCTGTGCAAGGCCGTGTGAGCAGAGGGCTGTGGTCCAGCTTGCGGGGAAATCACTGTTTACACAAGCCAGGCGATCCTGACATCCCAGTCCGGTGTGAGAAGCGACATTCCTTACCCACGCTAGCCCGCTACCCTTGGGAAGAGGGCAACCTGGAGAAGGGGCAGCATTACAAAGCAAAGCACTCTCCTGGTACACTCCACTTGTACTTTAGGTACCCTGGGGACGGCTCTGAGGCCACCAGGGCATGGCCTCGCCCTGTGAAGCGGTGAACTACGGCATGAGCCAGCGGCGGTCACCGGGACGACGGCAGTCCTCTCGAGAAGACAAAGGAGGCGTGGTCCAAGCCCACGGTGCCCTCGACAGATGTTGACAGCATAGCTGACAGCCCAGCTCCGAGGATGCCAAAGCGAAGCCCCATGCACTATTATATATTCCGTTTTTTATTCTACTCCTACTTCATAGTCACCAGGTGACAGTTCCTCCATCAAAGTACATCTACATTAGGCCTAAAAATATCTACTAGGGTTTTTTTTAACACTGTATAACTTCCATGCGAAATGAATCCCAATCAATTTCTACTTAGGGCAGAATCACTCATAACTGTTGATGTAGGAGCTTTAGGTCCCACTGAACAATTGTCACTTCAAGGTGCATTAAAATCTTCAGAAAACACACACTACACAAAAATTTACCTTATACCCCCCCATGATAAATTTTAATAAGAACACACCACTTAGGGGCGCCTGGGTGGCTCGGTCCTTTAAGCGTCCGACTCTTGATCTCAGCTCAGGTCTTGCTCTCAAGGTCGTGAGTTCAAGCCCCGTGTTGGGCTCCACACTGGGCATGGAACCTACTTTAAAAAAAAAAAAAAAAGAATACACTGCTCTAGATTGAACCCTCAAAATATATAACTTTTACAATTTAACATCTTCAACATACAATATTTTATATAGCACCCTTGCCCACACCTCGCCAGTCCACTTCCCACTTGGAAGGACATTATTCTGTGCCCCGACACTGTATCTGAGGTCTTGCCCACCTGCCGTATAAATACGTAAGGCCCTACACCCCCTTTCCTGAAGAGATATACAGATGAGTGTGCAGCCATTTTTTTCAAAAGTTTATCTCTTCTGTCAAGGTGATCCGTGTAAGAGACGGGCTTGAAAGTATGGGTTGGTTGTAAGTGTGAAAGAAGATCCTGCCGCCGCAGGGGAGTGTGATTTATGGTGGAGAGAGGGGCATGAGAAGACATATCCTCGGCCCCCAGCGCTTCCATCCTGCAGCGCCGAGAGGCGGGCGGCCAGCTCGGGCCTGGAGACGAAGCTTCCACGCAAATCCCTCATGACCGGCGCAGCTGTGAAAGCGCAGAATTGTTCCTCTGCGCTTCCCGGGAAAACGGGGCTTGAACCGTGGCTCTTCTCGGGCGAGATAAAGAAAAATGTCTGCTGCTTCTGGAGCCAGAACATCCGGCAGGAGAGCAGCTCGACGAGGTAGGAAGCAGAAATGGGACCAGCATCCCAAACGGAGGAAAGGGTCTGTCTGCCCTCCGAAGTCTCACGGGGGAGCTTTGTGCTGTTTTAGTGCAGATTTAGTACCTGTATCATAATGACACCGAATCTGTGACCCTCTGATGGGACAGAACGCTCAGCCCCGGTAAACACTCGAACCGCTTAATCACCCATAACACTGGAAACCCACGAGGGAGGGCAAACTGGCAGAGGTCTTATCAACGAAAATATGCTATAAGATGTCAAGACTCACTCTGTGACCAACAGCCTACACACACACGTGTATTTGCTCCATCTGGGTGTGAGTCATGTTGGCTAATTCCCGTTCACACTGCTCATCTTTGCTTGCCCGTCTGCGTTTCCAGGGCGTCAAGGAATTCCTAAATGACACTGTGCTTTGCATGAATGTAGACAAGGAAAGGAACCCCTCGGCAGTCTGTGTCGTCACCTTCAATAAAGATGCCGTAGAACAGTGTGTAAACAATTGAAGGCAACCCGGCGAATCCTGTGAGCAGGC
The DNA here is from genome assembly GCF_029215605.1 of Mirounga angustirostris. Classification (NCBI taxonomy): domain Eukaryota; kingdom Metazoa; phylum Chordata; class Mammalia; order Carnivora; family Phocidae; genus Mirounga; species Mirounga angustirostris. Next base: position 2,983,616 of record NW_026991722.1, on the reverse strand, counting down.
TGCTCTGGACACCTGGGGACACGGAGCAGTGTTAGTGACATCTTGTGGTTGCAGCCCGCGACAGCGCTCCTCACACCTTCGCCCCGATGACGCAAGCTATCCGGGGGCATCAAGCGCCGTCGTCGTCCCACTCGATACTCAGACATCCGCAAAGAGACACCTGGGCGTGGATAGCCACTGCCAGGACCCACTCACGCACCTGCTGGAAGCTTCTCTCCTTCCTGTTGATGAGCCTTTCCATTCCCAGATCTGCCCGCTTCTTTCCCACCCAAAGCGCTGGAACTGGGGAATGATTGGTGGTACTCTTTGTTAAATTCATACAAAGAGATTCTTTTTTTATTGTCACTGAAGTCAATACCTGTGAACTCTAAGCCCCTCAATGAGAACGTTCCAGGAAAGAGCAGCAGGACCGTTTAGAAGGGGTGTCCTCAGAGGGACATGGACTCGGTGCTTCCCAAGCCTAGTGACACAGGGACAGTGGCATGTTAAGATATGAAGGACGCCAATGTTTCCCCCGTGCTTCCTCCCAGCACCTACATTTGATTCAAATGAATTAAGAGATGACTTTTAAGCAGCAAGTTCTGGGTTTGGGACTTTTTGAGTCATTGGCTCTCAGAAAAATGTAACATTATTTAATTAAAGCAAATGGTATAATGTACTTCTTTTAAAGAAACCACATTCCATGTTTAGAGCCCGCCAAGATGCTGAATACAAATGAATTTGTTTTACTTTGAGTACATACTATCTTTTAAATCTAATCTATGAAACATATTGCATTGGTGCTCATTATTTGCAAAGATAATTATTATAGCACATCATCTTGACTGCACCAATTTGACCATTCCAGGCATTTTCCTAACTATTGCATAATCTCCTTTCAGGACAATCTTTCAAGGTAGGATATGGAGATATTGCCATACTCATTTTTTTCTGTAGAGTAAATTGAAAAATAAAGTGTTTTTCTCTAAAATTATGCAGTTAGTGATATAGTAAGAACTAGTAGGCCACCCCTCCCTTCTTGCTGGTTCTAGCACCGCTTCCATAAACTCAAATTCTCTCTCTCAACAACATAAATCAATCCTGTCCTCACTATTTGGCAGTGGGAGAGACTCTGGATGAGAAAAGCGCATGCTGGTGCTTCTCAAGAGAAGAAAATCCAGAGCTTCTAGAGGAGGAGTCCATCCGACCTTGGGTCCCTCGTATGGTGGTTCAGTTTGTGCACTGCACAATGCAGGGGTGGGGTCACACCTGCTGATGTGATGCGGGACACAGACTGCACAGCCATCAACACAGGCTTCTGGGTATGTCTGACACTCTGTCCTTCTGCTGATGGCCTGGAGAAAGGCATGGCGGGGGTGGGTCAGATTGAGCCTTTCTTCTACACTGGTCCCTTCGTGACTGGCCGAAGATGCCAGCTCCGAAATGGAGGATCAAAGAAAATTTGATAGCTGGTGCCTCAAAGGAACTAATTCTCTTCCTATTCAAGTTTCAGAAGACAGAAACAAAAAGGCAGAGACTTTCTCACTAAAGAACATTCAATTAATGCCCTAGAATCTGAGACTCGCACAATACCGAAGTCTATTATGCGTTGAAGGCCTGCCGTATTCCCCCGTGTGTTACACCGGGCAAGATGTGTGTGCCAGAGTCACCCTAAAATAGCCATTCAGTGTTCTCACAGTTGTGATTTGGCATCGTACAGGCAAGAAAAATTGGGTGTTTAATTGAAGGGTCTGCTTTTAGCCCATTATGGGGCCATTTTATTGTCACACTACCCAAATCAACTCTAATCCGCATCCACAAAAGAAGTTACAAAAATATTAAATGTGTTGGTGATCTACCCACACATTCTGGCCCACGGCCCACTAGCCCATGGTCTTGACCCCAAACAGCCCCAAATGGGGTTGCAACCCTTTCTGTTCCAGAGCTCGGAGGGAGGTCGGCAGCACCATGTACCCTCTCAGTGTTATCAGACTGGTTTTTCTTTTTTAAGATTTTTTATTTTTTTTTTTTATTTATTTGACAGGGAAAGAGATAGTGAGAACAGGAACATAAGCAGGGGGAATGGGAGAGGGAGAAGCAGGCTTCCCGCAGAGCAGGGAGCCCAATGCGGGGCTCAATCCCAGGACCCCGGGACCATGACCTGAGCTGAAGGCAGACGCTTAACGACTGAGCCACCCAGTCTGGCTTTTAGCTTTGACCTTAGTTGCTCTGTACATTTACAACAGACCCTGAAGTTAGTTGGTGGTTTCACTTCTTCTCCTCCCTGGACATAAATTTACTACTACCCTGGAACTACCCCTCGGCTGAGAGGGCTTCGTGGAGTGCTTTGCCGTGGCTCTTGCTGGTGGGCAGCACCCTCACTCACACCTGCTCTGTGGTCAGAGAGTTTCCCAGGCGTTGAACTTGGAAACCAGGGACCACTGGACAGAGGCGTACCCCTCCCACAAGCAGTCAGAATGTTCACCTTTCTGAACCCGTTCAGGATTCCATTCAAATGTTAGCTGAGTCATGCGCCGATAGATTACTGTCCAAACATTACAAAGAAAAAGTTTTCAGTGAAATAATTTAAATGTCTCTGTTCTGCTATCCATTCCAATAAATACAGTAACTCAAGAAAAAAAGATACTTCATCCTCATGCACCATGCTCTCTTCTCGATGCACTGTGCCCCTTAGGAAGAAGGCCCTACTCTATGCAGCATGCTGTCCTGGGTGCCAAAACACTGACCTACATGGAGGCAATGCAGTCATTGCTCCTATAAAGGGAAGGCAGAAAAACACGGACGTTTTAACCAGGACTGGCAGCGAAGGCAGCATCAGCATGGAGCACAGCAACAGAACACATCACCATGACCAGATACAGAGCACACGGCACTTCCGAGATTTGAGGAATGAACACGCCCCACCCTGTCCCATCCCCCAGCCCCCACCTCACTGGGAGACACTGATGCTTCTCCCACGGTGTATACAAGAAGCCAGGGGAGAAATGAAAAGGAAACATTACACAAACACAACCAAGCTCCTTATTTGCACATTTCAATAAAGGATTCATGGATTTCGTTCCTGTAAATCCAGGCAAATGTGGAAAGAAATGATTTCTAAGTTGGATGCTGACCTCCCCCATTTCTCTGTTGCTTCGTTTCATAAAGCACAGCTCACGGAATGATGGATGGTGAAGCCATTTGGGCAGTCGCCAGTAGCTATCTCCTTCTGTTCTGAGACCTGCATCCAAATTTGAGCCTGTGAAATGGCTTGGGTGATCTTAATTTGACAGTTGTCAACATTTCAAAATCATTGCCAAGTTCAACCAAATGGAAGTCTTTGATCAGGCCTGGCTCTCTGTGTATGTGTGTGCACGGGTGTGCACGCCTGTGCTCTGTGTATCAGAAAGTTGCCAATCTGAGCCCGCATAATACACCTGTGCACCCTTCTTCCGTCATGTCTTGTTAGCATCTCTCGACATGATGAGTTCGGTGGGAGGGGAGGGGAAATGGCACTTCAACTCCAGTAAGTTTGGTCCAAGAAGGAGCAAAATTTACAGATGAAAATTTCTGGATAGTGGATTAAATTAATTAAACATTAAAATATGAAAATAAGAAAATTATTACACAGAATATAAACTTTTACATAAAAAAGAAAGGATATAATCACCAACGAAACAGTTCATAGTAAGCATTACTTACTCAGTGAATATCGTTTTCAGCATGAACATCTCAGTCTAAGCTAAATTTGAGGACAATTTAACCAATCCAACATCCATAGAAAGGCAATAATAAAAGCAATGAAAATAACCAGGAAAACAAGACTTTTCTGAGATCTGCCATGTACAGGATAACTTATTTGAAAATGAAACTATAGGCACAGCAAATATGGAATCACCATAGGGAAGTCATTGAGACAAAAAGGCAAAAATATCTCATTCCTCCGTGCAGGGAGCACAGCTCTGACTTTAGGAAATTTTTCCTTTATCCTATAAAGGGCCCTCACGCAGAACCTACAGACCATTTCTCTTAGTGCCAAATATCTTGAAAGCATAAACAGAAGATAAAGGACATGTTTTCAAGATGTACTTTCCTTTTTTTACTTGTTTCAATATGTTGGGATGACTATTTCCCAAAAGTTCAAGTATTACATAAAAGTGTAGATGCGTAAATATAAGGTCTTGGGTCAGAAGAGCATGTTTTCAGTGTCTAATAAATGTTTGTGGAATAAGTAAATAGATCATCAGTGGGCATAAACAAATATATAAAGTTCCATAATGTGAGAAACATACTGTCTTTAAAAGCTGAGATATGATTTATGGTTAATCTGTATTTCCAAAACTGTCAACAGCTAAATCACGCTGAGTCTGTAAGTCATGAAGATATTGCCAAGTGACTTGATATGTTATAATTAGCTCATTGGAACGGTAACTGAGCAAAAGTCTCTGAAAGTTTCTTGATCTTGTGAAACAATCATACCGGAGCCCTGGAAGAGCTCAGTCTCCCTGCTCACACACTTTGTTGTGTGGATGTGTTGATGACATGGGGTCCATCTGTCAAGACAGCTTAGAATTTCCCCTGCTGCCTTTCATACATGGCCACGTGGAGGTGAACCTGGGGTGACCAGATGCGTTTTAGAATCTCCCCGTGATGGCTCTGCATCCCTACCTGGTGCTTCCACGGCAAGGACCAAATTTGGTTTTGTGAAGGAAAAAGAATTCCATGAATGGATTTGACAGTTTAGAGAAACAGATGTCTCTTCACAGCCATTGTCTTCCATTTCCTACTGACGATAAATGTTCATCTGAGGACCTGCAGTGATGGTGGGCTTTCGAGATGTCCGTCAGCAACAAGAAAGGACTGTCCCCAGGTAGCCTAAGGACTCCTGTGCACAGAGACTACTGTCCCTGTGTTGGAAGCTCTGTGTGTTAGGAGAAGGGGCTTCAGACCTCCTACGACAAATCTCGCAAATTTAAATAGCAATATCTTGTTGTTTTTAATTTTTTTAATTAAACTTCTTATTTTGAGGTAATCGTAGATTTGCATGCAATTGTAAGAAATAACAGAGATCCCATGTACCAGTTATGCTGTTTCCCCAATGGTAACGTCTCATAAAACAATAGTGCAATAGGCCAAGCAGGAGAGTGACCGTGATTCAGTCAAACATAAAACGTGTCCACCCCGCCCACGCTGGCACAGCCAGGCCCACATCCTTCCAGCTCCATTTCCCCATACCTGCCAATCTCTTCTGCATTTATATAGTTTTATCATATCAATAATGTAATGTAAATGAAAGCGAACACTACGCAACTTTTGGGATTGGCTTTTCTGACTCAACAGAATTCTCTGGACATTCATCCAGGTTGTTGTATCACAAAAGTCCATTTCGTTGCAGAAGCGTGTTCCTTGGGTGGATGGACCAAAGCTTGTTTAACCACCCACCCATTGATGGACACCTGGGATGTCCCTGGTTTGGGATTTCTATGAATAAAGCTACTTTGAACGTCCATGTACAGTGTTCATGTGAAAATAAGTTTCAGTTCTCTGAGGTAAATGTGAGAAGTATGATTTTTGGATTGTAGGGCAAGTGTACATCAGTTTTTTAAGAAACTGCCAAGTTCATTTCCAGAGTGTCTGCACCATTTTACATTCCAATCGTCAATGTATGGAAGACCCAGTTTTTCACATCTTCACCAGAATTTGATGTTGACATTATTTTTTTATTTTGATCATTATGATGAATGTGAATATTTCACTGTGGTTTGAACTTGTACTTCCCTAATGGCCCATGATGCTAAACATCTTTTCAGGCATTTTTCTGCCATCTGTATATCCTCTTGGGTGAACTATCTGACTTTTGCCCGTTTTCTAGTTCGATTGTCTGTTTCCTTACTGTTGAGTTTATATCCAGCTCACAGATCCCTCCTCCTTCCCTTCACCCTGTTAACGCCCATCCATCGAGTTGTTTATTTCACTGATGGTCTTCTTCGTCTGAAAACTTCCATCTGTTCCTTCATATCTTCTACTATTTTGCTAAGACTTTCTATTTCTTGGCTGAGATGCTCTATTTTTTTTCTTACACTTCCTATATTTTCCTTTGTTTCAAGTGTGTTCATAATAGCTTATTGACAATTTTGTGGAGGCTTCTTTAGGTAATTCTAACATCTGTCATTTTGGTGTTGGCATCTATGGACTGGCCCTTTTCATTCCATTTGAGATCTCCCTGATTCTTTTCGTTTTATTCTTTATTTAAATTCAAATTAGTTAACATATACTGTATTATTAGTTTTATGGGTAGAATTTAATGATTCATCATTTGCATATAACACCCAGTGCTCATTACATCAAGTGCCCTCCTTAATGCCCATTACCCAATTATCCCTTCCCCTCACCCACCTCCCTGATTCTTGGTGTGACAAGTGATTTTCAACCGAAGCCTGGACAGTTTGGGTAACACGTTCGAAGGGTCAGGATCTTATCTAAACCTTGGGTTTAAGCTGGTTTCCTTTGACCTTGCCCCACCACCTCATCACTGCCAGAAGGGGCAGCAGTGCAGGTCCCTCAACTGCACTCCATGGTCACCCAAGAGTGGGCTCTCTTTACTGCTGGGTGGGTGGGGGGTAGTTCTGGGGCCCCTGGACCCATACCTTCCTGGCTGGGAGGGGCTGCATTGCATGGTGACTGCTTCCTACATGGCCTCAGCTGACACCGTGGGAGGGGGTGGCCCTGTTACTACCGGGCAGTGATGAATGTCTTGTCCTCCCACTGGACAGCTCTGCCATCAAACCAGCGGAGATTGTTGGGGGACCTTGTTGCCACCTCTTACATGACAGGGGTTGTCTTGGCTCAGGCTGCCATACCAAGGTCTCACACTCTGTGTGGCTTAAACACCAGACATGATTTTTCTCATGGTTCTGAAGACCAAAAGTCCAAGATCACAGGCCAGCAGGGTAATTACCCAGTGAGAATTCTCTCCTGGTGTTGCAGATGGTGGCTTCTCACTCTGTCCCCATGTGGCCTTTCCTTGGTGCACATACTTGCAGGGGAGAGATGTGTCCCTTTTCCTCTTCTTGTAGGGCCACCAATCCTATCAGATCAGGACTCCATCCTATGACTTGTTTAATCTTAATCATCTCCTTAAAGGCCCTTGCAAGTTTCCAACATATGAATTTGGAGGACACAAATCAGGCCACGGTGGAGCTAGAAGTCCAGGCTCTCAAATGGTCTCCACTGTCATGTCACCCTGCTCGGCAAGGTGTGGGAGGCCTTCTTTACAGCCTTGCCAACGCAGACATCTAGACTCCCCGCTAAGCCTCTCCTGGTAGAGGTAAAGTGGTGGGCAACACAGTTTGCTGCAGTGTTTGGCTGGAGACCAACAATTATTGTCTAAAATTGTCTGTCTTACGTACCTGCCTCTTTCCTGCCCCTTTGGCCAGGGACAGAACTTCTCTTGGGGCCGAGATTTTGTCTGCTACATGGCAGTTCCAGGTCACAAGCTTCTTCACCTCCAAGTCCGAAGTACCTGAGGCAAAAGGAAAACCAGAGAATGCACCACCGTGTCCTTCCATGGGTCCATAGTCCCGAGCCAGTCTGCCGCCCCCATCTACCTTTGTTGTCTTCTTGTGTGCTTTCCATGTAATGTTTTAGTTTCAACAAAGAAGAGTAGGTTTACCTAGACATAGAAGTCTACTGTTTTTAAAGAGCCCCAATTAGTTGTCAACATTAAAAAATTATCTGTAAGTGTGCTCCCATATTTTTTTTTAAATCATAAGCTCCGTTGGTAAGACATACATTTGTCCAGGGTTGTTACTAACATTTCCTTCAGTTGCCAACTGAAGCATTCACCCATTTACATCACCTGCTTGGTCCTGTGGAAAGAGACGTAGCCAAGCTTTAAGGAAGGGTCTGAGTTGTTGTGAAGTAATCGGTCAGGGTTCACACAGACAAACAGAACCAGTAAAAAGGATAGATAAATAGATGATAGATGATAGATAGATAGATAGATAGATAGATAGATAGATAGATATAGATAGATAGATATAGATAGATAGATGGTAGATGGTAGATAGAGAGGGAGAGAGATGATAAGATGGATGATAGATAGATAGTAGATGGTAGATAGAGAGAGAGGTAGAGAGATGATAGATAGATGATTGATAGACTGATAGGTAGATGATAGATAAAGATAGATTGACTGCTAGAGAGATTGGTAGGTAGGTAGATATAGATAGATAATAGTTGATAGATAGATAGATGATAGATAGATAGATATAGATAGATATAGATAGATGGTAGATGGTAGATAGAGAGGGAGAGAGATGATAAGATGGATGATAGATAGATAGATAGTAGATGGTAGATAGAGAGAGAGGTAGAGAGATGATAGATGATTGATAGACTGATAGATAGATGATAGATAAAGATAGATTGACTGCTAGAGAGATTGGTAGGTAGGTAGATATAGATAGATAATAGATGATAGATAGATAGATAGATAGATAGATGATAGATAGATGATAGATAGATAGATGATAGATGATAGATATCTGTGAGAAATTTATGACAAGAATCGCCTTATATGATTCGTGGAGCTGAACAAACAGGTACAAAATCTATAGTGCAGGCAGTTAGGAAGGGATAATCCAACAAAGGAGTTGGAGGTATAAACAAAGCTGCTTTTTGGAGTCTGGCTCAAGGAATGCCTGAGCCTTCTTCTACATGACTTCCACTGGTACTGGTTCAGCCAAGCCCACCAGGATAATTTCCTTTACTTAAAATTAACTGACGAGGGACCCCAATTGCATCTGCTAAATCCCTCACAGCGGACTTACCCTGGTGCCCCACCGTCTATGTGGGCGAGGGGCCTGTGTGCTACAAAATGGCGGCTGGTGCCTCCCATCTGTCCTCACTTGGCCAAGGTTAAATGACACATCAGAAAACTGTCACAGGGACGTCTGAGTGGCTCAGTCGTTAAGCGTCTGCCTTCGGCTCAGGTCATGATCCCAGGGTCCTGGGATCGAGCCCTGCATCGGGCTCCCTGCTCCACAGGAAGCCCGCTTCTCCCTTTCCCACTCCCCCTGCTTGTGTTCCCTCTCTCACTGTCTCTCCGTCAAAATAAATAAATAAAATCTTTAAAAAAAAAATAAAGTAGTTAATTTTATTATGTTATATGATGGTGACCTCTATTTAAAAAGACAGCACTGGATGAGGACGTGCTCAGAGGAAGAAAGTTCTCTCTGCTCCCCTATGTGCAAGTCTGAAATATACCTCAGGAAGGTCAAACCTTGTGTGTGTGAGGTCAGACCTGGCTCCGAGTCAAACAGGCAGACAAAGGCAGAACAGGGATATCATCCTAATAGAAGATGTCCCTTCAAAGACTAAAACTACCTCTCCTCTCTCTCTCTCTGTTGGATATGGTGCCTTTATTGTGATGTTTATATGATTTCTGGCAATTGACAGGTTTTTGAAAGAAAATGAATGTCCCACAGATTTGCCTTGTCACTTTGCTCACTACAACTTGATACCCAGTGGTAAGGAAAATAAAGCTTCAAGTCCAAAAAACCCAGAGACACCACAGCACATAAAGAATGGGAGGAAGTCAAAGTGAACCAGATGAGACAGCAGGCTCATTTCTTGTATTTCTTATAGAGTCCTGTTCCACTCGGGCTGCACCTCAGTCCCCTCTCTGCCAGGCAAGTTTGAGCCATGCACATCATGACATTTAGCAGCAAGCAATGGCAGTCTGAGAAAGAAATCAGATTGGGGCCCAGAGGGTAGAGGAGGGAGCAGAGCTACTGCATGGCAAGGACTGGAGACCTCAGGCAGAGGCCAGCCTGCCCCATCCACCCCACCAACTACCGGGACCTTCCAGAAGCATAGGAGTTTCAGGCGTAGGCAAGCACAGAGCACCATTGTTTGCTGCTGTGCCCATGACTGGTTTTACTCCCAGGCTGGTATAAAGTGGGAGACAGTTTCCATACCAAACTTGCTGCTCTTGTGCAATAATTGGCCTATGTGCCACCTTCCATGCCCTCCCCCAAGTCTGAGGATCATTGGAAGGAGTCTAAAGGCTTGTTGGGCTTATTATCAAAAGCAAATGTTAGCACAGATCTTGGGGTTTCTCCCAAGGATGACAACCAGAGGATCAAAAGAGGGGCAGAGGAGATGAAGTGGCTGCAGGTGGCTGAGCAGGGCTGACTTGGCACTCAGCATTTACCCTCAGAGGTTCTGGTTCTCTGGGGCCTGTTAGCACAAAGCCACATCGACTGGAACGAGCTGAATGCTCGCAGAATTGGTCACACTACGTATTCTGTGCCTCCTATCCCTGTTTCCAAATAGGACTACACTACAACTAGACCAATCTATCTTAGATATATGGGAAGTTATTGTATTTTCAAAGGATCCTTGGAGACGAGTGTTCTATAATTTCCCTTGGTAGCACGTTCCCAATCTTAATAACACTCAATATTTCCACAATTGTTTTCCTGTGTCTCCCTTTTTTACTAATAGTGTTTGTTCATTTGTTTATTTGTTCCATTTCTCAAGATCTTTTATTATTATAGGAAAACTTCACAACTATTCCAGCGAGTTCACAAACCAAAGAGGTTACCTCAGGTTATTCTCAAAACTATTTACCCAGTTGTCATTCATAAAGAACTTTCATACCAATAGCCCATGATCCTTTGAAGCAGGTAGAATGAAAACTATTTTCTTAACTCTGAGAAAAGAACTTCAGGAAATCAGTGCTGTATTAATGAAGGGTACATTTCCTTTTTCTACAAATAACTGTTTTTGTACACAGCCTTCAAATAGCAGAAAGAGATATGTAAATAATTGCACCTGTGAGAGGTTATTTACAGAAAAACATCTGTGCTATTTGGGATCAAGATACAGAAGGAAAGTTAATTCACTTCCTAGTGTTTATACAGAGCAAAAAACATCATTCCCAAAGTCTTTTACATTCTTATTCTACAGTTACTTCCATCATTAATTCTCAATAATCTTACAAATTAGTCAATTTTGATCCCATTTTACAGAGAAACTGAGGTTGAGCACCAGGTCATAACTGGTAACCCTTTCTTTGCCTAATCATGGATATAAGCAGCCCTTTGATTGACAGGGAAACTCCCAAATCAGCTATGCCCCAGGGAGGACCACACATTGATAATAGTGTGGATTACTGTATATGAATCCGAAATGTTTAACATTATTCCTAATGAGATATCTCCTTCCACTTAGTTACCTAAACCTTTCCTTAAAAAATGTGTGTGTGTCTGTGGTATGTGTGTTTCTCTTATTTTCTATAATTGCTCAAAGTGAATGTTTGCTCAAGAACAGAAATCCAAGGAGCCTGGAACGAAGCAGCTTTTAATTTTAATTTTATATCTCTTTGTTTTGATTCCCAAACTGGCTGTATATTAGAATCACTTAAAGGTGCTCCTGAAAAATGCATTTCCTGGGCACCATCCCCAGAAATTTTAACTCCGTATATGACAATGTATAAGTATATAGAGTAAAAAAGTGAAAGTTCTATTTAACCCCCCACACACCATTGTACATTAAAATCAGAACAAGACAGATACCATTGCTACCATTATTCAATGTTGCTTTTCAGTCCATGTAGTGAAATAGAAAAAGAGAGAGAGATGGAGAAAGAAAGATAAACTCATAGTTGCTTTCCTAGTAAATCCAAATGATAAATCAAAATTGTCATTGATTTCGTCCTTTTACATGATAATACAAAAGTTAATATATATATACTAGCAAAATAAAAACAAAAATGTAAATAAAATGAAGAAGATTGAGTTTTTTTGAGGGGGAGGGGCAGAGAGAGGGAGAGAGAGAATCTTAAGTAAGCGCCACACCCAGCCTGATACAGGCCTCCATCTCACGACCCTGAGATCATGACTTGAGCCCAAATCAAGAGTCAGACCCTTAGCCAACTGAGCCCCCCAGGCACTCCAAAGGAAGAAGATTAATGTCTTAATGTAAAAGAAACTACAAATTCCCAGAAATGGTAGTAACAGGAAATGTGCAATACCAACAAATACCAACATTAAAGAAAATATAAACTTTACTGACAGGCATAAAAGAAAATATAAAGAAATGGAAAATCATTTTTGATGAGATGAGTCAATGTTTAAATATGTTATCTTTCCTAAAATAAATTAATGAATCCCATAAAAATCCCAACTGATATCCCAAGATAATTTAATTAAATCTGGTTAGCTGCACAAGACAACTATTGAATTTAAAGTGACCAGTAAGAGACAACTTACCTCAGCAAATAATAACAACATAACATAGCACAGTAATTGAAAAATATGTTGTGGAAAGAACTGACAATAGGAGAAATAGAAGCTTCCTCTGAAGTAACAAAACATATAATAAATGTTCAAAATCAGTAGGGAAAGATTAATTATTCAACAAACTCACTAGAACAACTGTCTATCTTTGTGAGAAAAAATTAAGTTATGACTCAATCTCACTTCCCACAGTAAATTCAGGATGGCTTTCTTATATTAATGTGAAATATGATGATATTTTTATAATCCCAGCTGGAGATATTTTCATTAACCAAACATTAACCAGAGGCTATGAAGGAAAAGATTAAAAGATGTTCTCCATTTCTATAATTTTAATAAAGAACAACATTATAAGTAAAAATAAAGTGAAAAAAATATTTATAATAGTTAAAACAGACCAAAAAATCAATATTCATAAAATACAAGGAGCTCTTTCAAATCTATGAGAAAAAGCCAAGCAAAAAGGTAATGGATATAAATAAGCTTACAAAAGAGTTCAAATGGCACAAAAATCAGGAAAATATGCTCACTATTACTAATAATAAGGAAAATGAAAAACAAATTAAGATAATAAATTCTACTCTGGTAATGAGAGAATAGCTTATATTAGATGAGCCTCCTACATATAAGAAACGTCTAGTCAGAAAAAAATATAGAAGTTAACCAATTAGAGAATGATCAAAAAAGGCATAAACTAGGTGAGAGTTGGCCCTCAAAGGAGAGAAACTACATAGAATGATATGTTGATTATGTGACTTTTTGTTGAGAGCACACACCCAACTAAGTGAAATGAGGCAGCTGAGACTCAAACAGAAAGCTAAGCATTACTGGCATGAGAAGTCAGAGTACAAAATTTGGGGTGGCCAGATTGCTAGAAAGTGAAGGGAGAAAACACAGAAAGGAGGATGTGCAGATGGAGAACTCAAAATCCAAATATAAAGTCTGCTCAAATCCTGAGCTGATTCCTGATTTACAGATGCAAAGGGAAACTGCAGGAGAATCGATGGAAAACAAGCTAAAGGGGGGAAACTTTAGCTGATGCCCACCACAGAGAAGGCAGGGTTTAGAATTTGAGTCTCGTCAGGTTAGTTGACTGCCGGAATACTTTCAAAGGAATATATGAAATACAGAGTCTCTGCAATGAAATATCCACACTCTCAGTACACAATCAAAATCTTAATAGAAAAGCATAAAAAATAAATAAAAATAGGGGCACCTGGGTGGCTCAGTAGGTTAAGCGACTGCCTTCGGCTCAGGTCATGATCCTGGAGTCCCGGGATCGAGTCCCGCATCAGGCTCCCTGCTCAGCGGGGAGTGTGCTTCTCCCTCTGACCCTCCTCCTTCTCCTGCTCTCTGTCTCTCATTCTCTCTCTCTCAAATGAATAAATAAAATCTTTAAAAAAATAAATAAATAAATAAATAAAATAAATAAATAAAAATAAAAATATGGCCAAGGTCAAGAGAAAAAACAGTCAATAGAAGCCAACTCCAAGATGATCATCGATGTGGAAATTCACAGGAGATAATTTCAAATCAAATACAAATATGTTCAAACTCCTGAAGGAAAATATCTTCATAATGAATTTTAAAAAATGGGGAAACATAGCAGAGAAAGGGAAACTATTAAACAATCAAATGGAAATTACCGAACTGAAAGTTACACTAACTGAAAAAAAATTGTATTAAATATGTTTAAAAAGCAGAAGACAGTTTCAAAAACTGAAAATGGATTGATAAAACAACACAATCTGAATAACATAGAGAACGAAAGAAAGAAAGAAGAAAGAGAAAGAAAGAAGAAAGAAAGAAAGAAAGAAAGAAAGAAAGAAAGAAAGAAAGAAAGAAGAAGAAAGAGAGGGAGGGAAGGAGGAAGGAAGGAGTCATATGAGTCAAAAACCTGAGATTATGAAGTCTAACATACATATAATTGGAGTCCCAGATGGGAAAAGGGAAAAAAAAAATTAAGAAATAATTGGTGAAATTTTCCCAATTTAGTGAAGAATATCAACCTAAAGATTCAAGACTTTAAGTGAACTCCTAGGAGTAAAATACAAAAGAAAAAGAAAATCTTAAAAGTAGCTGGAGAAAAATGACATGGTACATATGAGAAGACAACAATATAAGTGACATTTACTTTCTCATCAGAAACAGTGGAGGCCAGAGGCAACAGAACATCATTAAAGTGTTGGGGGGGAAACTATAAATTGAGAATTCTTTATCAAGCAAAAATATTCTTCAAAAATGAACTTAAAAGCATTTATTTCTTTGTCCATATACTTGCATAACAAGAAATCCTACCTTTTTTAGGCTTAAGATAAATAACACTAGATGGATCTATAACAAAGAAAGAAGAGCACTAGAAATGGTAATTATAAGGGTTACTATTAAAAATAATAATTTTTTTCTTAATTCATTTAAGACATATGACTGTTTTTTAAAAAAGATTTTATTTATTTGACAGAGAGAGAGAGAGAGCACAAGCAGGGGAGCGGCAGAGGGAGAAGGAGAAGCAGGCTCCCCACTGAGCAGGGAGCCCAATGCAGGGCTTGATCCCAGGATCCTGGGATCGTGACCTGAGTGGAAGACAGATGCTTAACCAACTGAGCCACCCAGGCGCCCCTAAGACATATGACTGTTTAAAGCAAATATTATAGCAAATATTGTAGACATGTGTATTGTAATACATATAACAACAATAGCACAAAGGATGAGGGGAAAAGAACTATACTGTTGTAAACTTATCTATTACATAAAATAATACAATATTAATGCTAAGCAGAATGTTATTAAAGGTGCTATGAGCTGGCTACCAAGATATCTGTAATATAAAAATACATATAAAACATAAAGATAGAAAGTTGAAAGTAAAAATGGAATACATATGATATGTATTTACCAAAATAAGCTTCACTGGCTATATTAATATCAGAAAAATAGACTTTGAAACAGCAACTATTATCAGAGATAAAGAGAGAAATATTTCATTATGATAAAGGAGTTGATTTATCAGGAAGACAACACAACCCTAAACATGCATGTACTTAATAAAAGAGATTCAAAATACCTGAAGCAAAAACTGGCAGAACTAAAGGGAGTTATAGACACCTATTCAATCAGGGTTGGGGATTTTGATACTCTCAGAGTAATTTACTGGACAATTAGATAACACTATTACCCACACAACTATAATCTACACGTACTTTCAACTGCCCCTGCATGGTTCATTAGGATGGATTAATTCTTTAAAATCTGTATTCTTGGGCGCCTGGGTGGCTCAGTTGGTTAAGCGACTGCCTTCGGCTCAGACCATGATCCTGGAGTCCCGGGATTGAGTCCCGCATCGGGCTCCCTGCTTGGCGGGGAGTCTGCTTCTCCCTCTGACCCTCCTCCCTCTCATGCTCTCTGTCTCTCATTCTCTCTGTCTCAAATAAATAAATAAAATCTTTAAAAAAAATAAATAAATAAAATAAAATCTGTATTCTTTGTAGTAAGTGACCAATGACGTCTCTACTTGGTTAGCTTAGTAGTCAGCTAATGATTGGTGAGATTTCTTTAAATGCCTTAATCCAGTAAGTCTTTTGCCTTTTGACAAAGAGCTCTGTGTTATGTTGGGGCATAACTTCAATACTTAGGGTGCAGGTGAGCCTTCATTAGCCTTCGCTTCCTACTTCCCTATGGACTCTAGGTCATTCAGAGGTGAAAGATGGCGTCCTTCTCAGGTCTTTCCTGGCTGTGAATACAGCCTGTACATTCATGTGGTCTCACCTGCAGCTTACCAAGAATAAAGAAGAGTTTTTCAAAGCCTTCTATGGACATTTCATTCTCCAGATCTTCCTTTCAGATTTTTGGTCAAGTTCTTGTTTGCACCAAATGATATCACAGTCTTAGGCAACTATGTCATTAAACAGTTACAGCTGATTGTTTCCAACAAATGCCCTGGGGACAGAGATTTTCTAGCAGAATGAGCTCTGAGTCAAGTCCAACCAAGACCATTAATGCAGCTCTTCCAGGGACCTGATCAGGTGGTGATAATACTCTGGGGAGGGAGCTTTTTGAACTCCAAATGCATTTGTCCTCATTTGGTAGCTTCAAGGCTGTTGGTTTCCACAGCAGTCATGGTTGCAAGGCTACTGGTGTTCAAGGCTACTATAGAGCTTAGGAGGCTTCTGAGAGTCAACCATGTTAAAACACCACAAACCTCACCATTGGGAGTCTCAGTAGCTTTTCTTTAATAAATGCTTCTTAGATTGTTGCAAGCTTTTGGTTAATTTCTGGAGTTCTAGAAAAGTTGATCTTAACAATTTTGCCTATATTTTTTCTTACTTTTATAGAGGGCTGGTATATTACTTTCCCATTGCTGCTATAACAACTTACCACAAATGTGGTGGCTTAAAACCATGCACATATATTATCTTAGTTCTGGAAACCAAAGGTCTGAAATGAGTCTTATAGGGCTAAAATCAAGATATTAGCAGGGCTGCATTTATTCTGGAGGCTCTAGGGGAGAATCTGTTCTCCTGCCTTTTCTGGCTTCTAGAAGTTACCCACACTCCTTGACTGGTGGCCCCTTCCATCGTCACAGACAGCAATCACATCTCTCTGACCTCTGCTTCCGTGGTCATACCATATGCCATCTCTAACTCTGTTTCTCTTGTCTCCTTCTCCCACATTTAAAGGACCCCTGTGATTACACTGGGCCCATGCAGAGAAGCAAGATTATCTCCTCACCTCAAGATCCTTGACTTAAATATACCTGCAAAGTCCCTTTCATCATTTCACCAGGTAAGGTGACATATTCACAGATTCCAGGGATTGGGACACAAACATCTTTGGGGAGCCATTGTCATGCCCACCACAAATTTAAGGGGTTCCTCACTCTGGCATTCCAGAAGTCCTGCCCCTTGCCCCCTCCATTCATAACCACTTAATTCTATAGAGACACTGTCCTCTGACTCATGGAAAGAACATGTCCCTTGGGCCTGTGCTGACTACTTGCATCAGTCAGCTCTTGCAGGTTGTTCTTCATAACAAACAACCCCAAAGATCTTGGTGGCTTACAACAACAATGGTTTATTTTTTGTTTGTGCTATGTGTCACTGTGGTCCTACAGCAGTTCTACTGATCTCTGCTCAACTCTCTTCTTTATGCTGGTGTCCCAGCTAAAAAGATTTGCCCACCTGGGACATGTCATGTCAGACATGTCTTTTCCCTTGATCTAAGACAGTGGTTCTCAATCAGAAGTTATTCTGTCACCAAAATCCAAATTCAACTAGAGGTGTGTAAGGAGGACATTTTGCATCTCTGAATAAAATTATAATTTGCTTCTGGTTCTGGAGGGTAACTTTAGCAAACCTCAATGACCAAGATAAAGTTTCTTTCCAATTGACCATTTAGCATTTTGTTCATAGGACTGAGAACTCCCAGCATCACAACATAAGTAGATATGATTATAGGGGAAAAGGGCTGAAGGGAAAATACAAATCTGAAACATCTATTGTCTCCCATTACTTGTTTAGCTATAAGAAAATAAACTATATGAATGTTTGAATTAAGGAGGACCAGGGAACATAATAGAACAAATATGAGCACTGGAGAATAAATGGATTATTTGGACAGAATATTCTAAATTTCTTTTGCAGAAAGAATTTACCAAGCCAATATATTTGATCGGTTCATGGATTCTTCAAACAGTTAAAAAGATCCATGTGCATAATCCCAAATTATTTGTCCTGAGATTGTATTATACTGATTTTGTAGCAGATTTACCATCAAAACGAAGCTTTATTCAAGCTAATGGTAAAGTTGGCTTGCATTATTCCAGAACAAAGCATGCCAGATGATAAGAGTTCAGGCTGAGATAAAGACTGTACTGTGTAGAGCCCACAGAAAAACTATCCATGTGCAGACATAGAATTTGATTGTTACTTACCTTCTCAAAACAGAGTCTCAAGTTGAAATTTTTAACAGTTCCAAATATGTAAGTTTGGAACGTTACATATCATCATGTTCTACCAATGAATTCAAGTAAGTTTAAAAATAAAACAAATAAAATAAAAAATCATTCTGAAAGACCGAGGGTAAATCAGGATGTAAACATTTTCTTAGCATAAGTTTGATGATGACTATTTTTCTCCACCTAAGGTATCAAGAATCGGTGATCTGGCTTCACAGGAACAAGAAGTTCATTCCTCACCCACTGCAAAATGCCTGGTCTGGTGCCAGCCAGGCCCAAGTCACTCTATAAACACTCACTGAATATAAACACAGTTCCAGACAGGAAGCATGAAACTTGCGCGGGAGTCAAGATGTTCGCTTCTCCCCGAGGACATGGGTTGTGAATGACTGAAGCCAACGTGGCCATTAAATTTTCATGCAGATGTCTAGCAGAGAAGTCTCGTAGGTGGCATATTGAAGCGACAACGTAAAATACCTGTTACTTGCTGCCAATACGACCAAAAGAAATGTCTTCCCTCTCCTTCCTTACCTATGCTTAAAGCAATTGGTTCAAAAAGGGAAAAATAAGATTTTGGCTTCTGGCTTTAAGAGGAGCAAAGTTTAGTTAAATATTTAAGCAGCAATATCTTGCTCTGTGC
Organism: Mirounga angustirostris; assembly: GCF_029215605.1. Taxonomy (NCBI): domain Eukaryota; kingdom Metazoa; phylum Chordata; class Mammalia; order Carnivora; family Phocidae; genus Mirounga; species Mirounga angustirostris. Next base: position 2,964,739 of record NW_026991722.1, on the reverse strand, counting down.
AAACCGAGATAACAGAGCCTGTGATCTTTGTGTTTGTTTTGATACTTACTTTCTTTCCCACTCGACCAGTTTGTGCTGGGAAATTTTTCTGAGTTCTCAGAGTCAAAAACTAAAATTCAAATAAATGGAAGGGGGGAATGGTTTATTTTTTGTTTACATTTTTTTGGATCTGCTTGCTGAGAAAAATGGGCAGAAAGAAAACCCACCGAGATTTGCTTTGAGAGGTGGGAGTGTCACCAATCTTTGGTCAGCCACGAAAATGTAACCTAATGTCCGAGGCACAAAGGAAGTGGGATAAGCTGAAGGAAAAAGAAGGCTAAAGAGCAATAAAACCAGGCGGTCAGTCCCAAGGAAATGAATCGTGCCCTCGATCTTACAGTTGTCTCACATTTGTCTTATTTTCAGGGTAATCTGTGTTGCTCCTAAAACTTGTGACTTTGAGTATCTTATTTCAGGACACTGTTGGATGACCCAGTTCGGGTCATAGACAAATGGAAGAGACGGGTTCTGGAGTAAGGCATGCCCCCTGGAATGGGCTGTCGGTTGAGGAAACAGCCAAAGGGCAGGGTTAAGACAAACGTCATCCCAGTCTTCCACTGAACAAGAGGCATCTCCGCAGGAAGGAAGGCTGCAGGATAACAAACAACCCCGTGAGAGCAAGTGATTCTTAGCAACATGGCATGTCCAGTCCCGTGGCGTACATGGCTTCCCCCTCTCCATGCCCAAAGCCACAGATGCTCACTCAAAGTCCTGCAGCTGCCCTCCCTGGCGAGAACTTCTTCAAGAACTGCCCCCCACTGTCCACCTGAGACTCCCCCAGGCCAATGCTACAAAGCTGCGTCCCCCTCTAGCTGGGGTCTATTCAAACTAAAGATCAAGGTGGGACTGAGCTCCAGTTCCTTCCAAGATGCTGCCTTAAGTCCAATCTTCTAGTCCTCTGGAAAGATGCGCCCCAGCTCCACACCTTACCCTCACTCACATGGCCCAGGCTCCTGGCGTCCGGGCTTGGACCTGCAGGGCACACTGTTCGAGAGCAGGACGCAGCTCCCAGGAAGGGGTCGGTATCCAGAGCGGGGGGGGGGGGGGGGGCCGTACATCATGACGATCCTGCAGGGCGTCCAGAACTGCCTCTATGCCAGCACCCCCCTCCCACCCCCAGTATTCAGCACGGGCAGGTAAGCCGCTATTTCAGCAGCAGCCTCGGCAGGTCCACCTGGCTCCACGGCCAACTGCTCTGAGGGTGGTTGTCCAGTGTTTGGTGACAGGACACTGTGGCCTGGAGACAAGAGTCGTGGTGCCGACTTTCTGGGCTGCAGACTGTGGTGAAGCAGGTGCAGTGCTGGAGACTGAGGCAGGGCAGCAGCTTCCTGACTGGAGCAGACGTTCCCTCGTTGAGCAGCTTGGCGCCACCGTTCCCGAGACGGCCCTGGGGGGCAGCCTCGTCTGCTTCCCCAGCCTCCCAGCGATCCAGCAGGTGTCTGCGGCCCTGTGTGGAGCGCCTGCTGCCGGGGGTCCGGAGCACTCTTAGTCTTGTCCGCTGAGCCCCCCAAGATGGCACTGGTATCCGACACGATTGCAAGTGACGTGCTCTTGGGGCTGGCTGTTGGGGATGGACATGGAACTGACCAACACTGGAGATGGGGGGGGTTATGGAGGCCTACCTCTGCTTCAGGACCACCTGTGCTCACCTAGAATGGGCCTGCAGATTGTCCAGGAACAGGTGTATTTCTGGAAACTATGGAAAACTATTTGCAAGACTGTGCAGTCCACAGTCCTTGAGGCTGGGCGTGAAGTGATCTCAAGACTTGAAAGAGCATATTCCTGACCCCTCCGAAGCCTCCATGGAAGGGGTGACATTGAGAACCCTTGGCAGCCCTTTGTCCCATGAGGCAGACTTTTCTTCCTTCCTCTGATGGACACAGATGGGGTCCCAGGCTGTGCCAGTCATCAAAGGTATAAATATGGGGGCACCTGGGTGGCTCAGTCCGTTAAGCAGCTGCCTTCAGCTCAGGTCATGATCCTGGGGTCTTGGGATCGAGCCCCACATCTGGCTCCCTGCTCAGCAGAGAGCCTGTTTCTCCCTCTCCATCTGCCTGCCACTCTGCCTACTTGTGCTCCCACTCTCTCTCTCTCTCTGTCAAATAAATAAATAAAATCTTTAAAAAAAAAAGGTATAAATATGAATAAAACAGAATGCCTGATCCCCCAAGTTGATAACTTGCAAAGAGATGTGGAGATATATAACCCAGTGTTGTCGGTCGTCAGGGCCACGCCTTGGGATAGGTATTGGAGCAGGGTTAGGGATCTGGAGAGGGGTCAGGTCACAGTGCCGGCATGATTCCTGCTGAGATGGTGGCATTTGTCTCAGCTACTGAAGATGAGCAAGAGTTTCCTGTTGATGGAACAACAGACCCTGCAGGCCAAAGGATGACATCCGGGGGCATGGCCCCAACTCGGACACAGCCGGACCCCAGATTTCACTGCGTGGGGCAGAGGGAGCTCCGTCTGGGACAGCCAGCAGAAGGAGTCAACGCCTTTTTGCGTTATGAGAGTGGGACCTTACCCTGTAGTAGGCGGGCGGTAGAGAAAATCTCTCTGGTAATGAGGTGGTTCTAGGTGGTCACAGGCAGGGGCGATCAGGTCGCCCATGCGGGGCAGGGAACGGATGGCCTGAACCATGCTGACAGGCTCTAGCCCAGGAAAGGACTCTGCGGAGGCAAGTGCCCCACCCCCAGAGGTGCGCGACCCAGGGGAGCTTCTCCCCTCTGTCCTCCAGCCCTTCCCGCCCCTCCTCCAGATCTTCGGCCCTGGTTGAAATCCAAATCCAAAAGCCTCCAGCCACCACCCAAGCCCACAGTGCCCCATCACTGCGAACTCTGACAGTCTCCTTCAAATAGATCCACAGATCCTATGCCTGGAGGGGAGGTTTCCAGCAAGGAAAGCCCCACACCATGTTTTTCTATTTGCAGTGGTAACATTGTAACAAGTTCAAGGGCAGCTCAAAGCGAACACACCACGAGCAGGAGAAAAGCGTGCAGATCAAGCCCCACGTGAGAAAGAGGGCAGAGCTGGGGACCGTCACAGATGCTCGGCAGCCAAGAGAAGCGCTAGTGAGGGAAGATGGAAATGTGGAGCCAGGCACACGTCCGAAAACACTGAACTAGGACACACACTAGATCTGGAGAGAAATCGTGAAATAAAATTCAAAGGGATATAACTGGGAGGAGTCTGATTTAATTTTGTAAAGAAACACTGGGCCCAACACCGAGAGGTATTTCCTCGGAAACCTCAGCCGGAGCATAACCATGCAGCAGGGTCACCGCCTTAAATCCAGCAAGGCCGAACAAAGCTCTGGTCAGAGGTTTTGAGCAACAAAAGGCAAATAGGATAGACCCTTTCCTAACCCAAGCTGGGATTCTGGCTTTGAAGAACATGATTTGGAAAGACGCTCTCACACTAGAGGAGACAGAGGGGGAGATCTCCAATATTTAAGGCGATATGTTGCTTTTTTGGTCCAGCTGGAATCTGGGAAAATCACAGAACTTTCTGTGCATGTGAAAGCAGCCCCAAAGAAAATACAACCTCTTGGCAGGGATTCTGAGCTGCTAAAACATCCCCATCCCCTGCGAGAGACACAGATCTGACAGGCTAAAGGTCACAGGCTCTCTGAGCGAGAAGGGTTTTATCAGCATTCCAGGAGATTCCATACACACCCTCTAACGGAATGGATTCTTTAGGAAATGAAACACTCCTTTTAACAACTTTGCACGTGTTTGTATGTCTCTCTCTTTTACTCGGAGCCCGTTGGGAAGCCCAAACATGAAAAAGAAAAGATGGTTCTCTGTAATAAATCCTCTACTCCTCCATCTTCCTGAATGGAAGCCAACACTAAGGCAAGACTTTCATCTGTTTAGGTGTAAATAACGCTGGATGTGTAGGAGACTCCCCCTTCCCGTTCATTACTGTCACGGATTTGAAGAGAAAAAAGCAGAGGTCATTTATTATAGGTTATTTTTCATGCAAAACACCCCTTGTTAGCTGTCATTCAAAAGGATTCAGTCTACGCCCTCACTCATATATTAACAGGGCTTCAGGTCATAACCTTTTATGGCATTTGGAATTCCAGAACCTCTGATTAGTGCAATATTTACATATCCTTCAGGAAAAATGTTCCTCCATAGAAATGCATGAAGTGCTGTAAATTTGTTTGGCCTTTAGTCTAGACTATGCATGAACTCTGAATTCAAAGCAGGGTGCATTAAACTCTATTACTTTGTCTCCTGATAGTGTTTCCATTAATGGGACACCAGTTAACCCTTTAGAGAGGGGCTAGCCTTTCAAGCCAAGAACATCAATCGAAGGAGGTCTTTTCAATAAAATTAATAGTTGCCACTTACCCGAACTACCTTGACCATCTGATCCCATTTATATGTTTCTGTAGAAGAGAAATATTCATGTACAAATCAGCCTTGATTTAATGGCCTCCATAGGATTTAAAATGGTGGAAATTTACTGGAAGTTTTAAGAACATCATTGAATTACTGCATCATCACCTTATAGAAAGAGATCACCAATCATGACTCTGTGATCTCCCATAAAAAGGGAGCACCTCCTGCTCCCTTTGTCTGATCAATATATCCCTTCTTTTTTTTTTTTTTTTTTTAATTTGCCAAATTCCATTGTTCCACTGGCTGAGCTGGCTGCATCCAGCCTCCATCTGGCTTGTTGCTTTGGCCAATGGGGAGATTTGTTCAAGACTGCCATACTCCAATATTAAAATAGTGGCCCCCAAAGATCTACAGACTCAATTGTACTCTGCAGAGTGATTTCTTAAAAATAAAATTTAACCTAGAAAAGATGTCCAGAGCTATGGCAGAGATCCATCAAGAACCAGACTTCTACCTTCTTACTGGCATTCCTCTACCCAGGAGAGCGAAGAATATACTATACTTTTTCAGAAACAGAGTTTATAAATCTCCCCTTAATCTGATACTCAGAGCTGCACTGTGGTTTTGAAAAGACAGACGTGTTATTGTTACTTTCTTCCCAAAATGGATTCCCCCCCACCCAGGAGGTTGCATGTGTGCACATTTAGTGTGACGTCAAATTTCAGAAACACATTCTCTCACTTATCCTAATTCCCCTCTGAAACTTTGAGCATCATTTAAAGTAAGTTGGTGCTCGATGAAGAAAGAGCTGTACTTTTAACTTCTAGGGTTTTAGACTGCCTGCCATGACCTGGCCCGAGTGTAAAAGGACAGGCTCGGGGGCGCACAGCGCTAAGAAGCAGGAAGGAGGCGGGAGACCAAAAGCGGGTGTGACCTGTGGACATTTACGACACACGACCCGATTCACACCCCTTTCAAAATGCAGGAGCACTGACCCGCCTCTTGGGATTTCTCTCACCCTCTTGAGTCATACCCACACCTGCCTCCAGCCTTTCACCTGATGCTCCTTCTTACATCCCATTTCCAACCCTGTTCTTCTCTTTTCTCAAAAGTTCATTCCATCTTTCTGACTGATGATCCACCCAAAGCCTTGTAAAAATTATAGGTATCTAGTCTATCTACATTTTCAGAACACCTGTGACAGCGAATAACAATATTATACTTCAACCCATTGAAAGAGAAAGCATGTCATCTCTGCATTTTATTAGTTAAAAGAATATTTTAAAAAGTAGCCCATGCACCCTAGCATCTAGAAAATATGCTAATATGCTAATTTTTAGCTTGGTTAGAGAAACAACTATGGTTGAAATAATACAAATTTCCTTGGAAACGGATCTTCACATTGGAATGAGACGCATTCAGACTTTTTCCTCCAACTTCTGCAATGCATTTTTGTTGCAGTCAGGAAGCTGGTCTGCAGGGTTTGCAAAGTAATGCTAGCAGCTGTCATCTGCAAGCCCTTAATTACTAGATGTCAGTATTGGGGCTGCTCAAGGTATGGGCACCATATTACTAATATTCACTCTCATTACCTCCCTGGGGCTGGGATTTTGTTCTCAACTGAGGACCCAAGCTTCAGAAAGAGAAATTAACTTGTGTAAAATCACGGGTAGGTTGGTGGTGGCAAGAAAGGGATTCGAACATGAGTCTGACCTCAAGCTCTAGACCATGAGCTATGTGTCTTCCCTCTCTCTCCATCTGTTGTCATGCCTGCGCTCAGCTATGATGGACAGAGCAAGGAGGCGATGGCCTCACGGTGGACCACTTGTTCTGAGAAAGATCTGAACTGAAAGAGTCTAATGCTGCCCCAGGCATGAAGAGGGCAATAAATCATGTCTGGATGAGAAAATAAAATGGAAAAGCTCTATTCACAGTACCTTCAGAAACAGACCAGCCATACCCAGCTTTATTAGGAGTTTGGTGCTCTTCATGAAAATGCAGGTACAGGGGCGCCTGGGTGGCTCAGTCGGTTAAGCGTCTGCCTTCAGCTCAGGTCATGATCCCAGGGTCCTGGGATCGAGCCCTGCGTCAGGCTCCCTGTTCAGTGGAGAGTCTGCTTCTCCCTCTCCCTCTGCCTGCCTCTCTGCCTACTTGTGCTCTCTATCTCTGTCAAATAAATAAATAAAAATCTTAAAAAAAAAAAAAGAAAGAAAAGAAAATGCAGGTACAAACCCCCATTCCCAAAGCAGATGTAATGGCTAGAGGATTATCCACCATTTGGGATTATCTATCCCAGGGCACGTTTTTATTTCTGTGGGGAGTCACAGCATCTGCCAAAGTCAAAAATTTCCATGCAAAGAAAAACAATAAATATGTGACCAAATGAGTAAACCAAGATCCCGCAAACTAGACATTGTTGTGGCCACCACCTGTCGAGCTCAGGACACACGTTCGCGGCAGCTGAGCACTCTGTAAACCCTTCCGGAACAACTCAAACCCCCAGAAGAATAAACAGGCTGTGAGCAGGTTGTCTGGAAGGAAAGGAGCATGTGCAGTAGCCCACGAATCCTACGTAGCACAAGTGCGTTAGAATAGGCTAGACCAGTGAACTTGGGTCCAAGAGGAGCCGCCCGCTCTCTTAAGGGTCTAAGCATGACTTCGGGAGGCACGGACCAGGCTTTGAATGTTGACTGCAAGTCCCAACAACCTGCTGACTGCACACATGGAAACAGTTGTGTTATTTTGTTTCTTCATTCATAAAAGTGAAATTCTAACACTATGTCGAAAAGAAAAGGGGCGTTCGTCCGTTACCACTTCTGTAGGAGTTTATCTCTATCTTGGGCAGTGACGTGGGTCTGAATGCAGAGGCTGCAGAGAGGAAGGGAGACGCAGGTGCGCAGGCGGCGGGGCCGCGGGGGAGGAGCGCCCGGAGGAATGGTGGCTGCCTGGTGGCCACCTGGTGGCCGCCTGGTGGCCGTGTGGCCCCCACTGCGGCGAAGCTCGGAGCTGGACTCGGGGCCGGCTTGCTCTCTCGGCCTGCCAGGGCTCGGGCACCCTACAGCCTCCTCGGCTCCGCATGGCCGGCTCCCTCCTTGTACCAGCAGAGAGGAAGGCGAGAGCTGGGGCGCCTTCCCAGCCTGTCCCTCAGCCGGCGGGTTGAATTCTCTCGCTGTCGGAGGAAAACGGGCTCCTTCAGGGCGGCATCTGGATTCGATAAAGGTGCCTGTGAGCTGATGTAGAAAAGGGGATTTACTGATTTCACACATCAGTTAGAGCTCCAGGTCCGAACAGCGCTCAAAACACATTCAATCCTGTGGCACAGCCTTGTCTGGAAGAAGCGCTTCCCGCCACACACAGAAATAGGTCCAGTGGAGTTTGATGCATGTGTATTTTTCTCTTCCACGGGAATATTTGCTTGACTGATCTCTGAACAGTCTCAGAAACAGATACAAATGCATCCGCTTAAGAAAACAAAACCACACACAACACTTAACTCATTAAGATGATTTAGCAGGGGCTCCGTGTTGCTTTTGGCTGAGGCGCTGGAAGAAATCTTGTGTACGCAGACTTAGATTTTATACCAATACTTCGTCTCCCATTCAAAATATTTCCCATCAAAGACCAGACCCCAAGTCCCATGGAAAAAGAATGCCTACGCAGGAATTACCCTGCCATGGAGACATGTGCTTTGCTGATTTTAAAAAATTAAGTGCAAATAAACATTATTTTATGTATGTGGTGGCTGTGAGCTAAACAAGCCGGTGGAGGGGCAGCCTCCTTCCTGCTCCATATGCCCTCGGTTATCTGCTGAGCAAATGTACCGCAGTGCTAACGATTACATTATTGTACCCAAATGCACCCTTTTCCCTGAACATGTGTCTTCTTCCCCCACCTCTAAAAACGTACATACCCAGAAAGAAAGTCACCATGGTGCTAAAGTTCAAAACTATTATCTAAATATTGTCTGTTCTCTGAATATTTCCTGTCCCCCTCTCATTGGCTTTTTGTGCATAGAAGATATAAAATAGACCTTTGAGAGGTCCACGAAATAACTCTACTTTGTGCTCCCATAGCCCACAAAATGCACAATGAGAGGCATGAATATAACTTTTTATACCGAAGTGAATTTCTAGCCCAGACGGGCCGTGCCTTTGCCTAGTGGACTGGACTAGTTCTCCTGAGCAGACCACCAGGGGGTTGCTGGAGACTGCCATGCTGACCAATGAACTTTGAATTCTTCTGTGGCCACAGACAGCTCACCTAATACCAGGCAGCCTTCTTATCAATGGATGCTCTCCATCACAGAGCATTTGGGCAAGAAAATGGGGAGGAACCCCACCATCAGAGGCCCAGGAGGTCAGCCTCTGAGGCCTGCTCGGTCGCATCGTTTGTGTGCATGGTGGACGGGGAGGGGAAGGGGTTCGCAGATACGCAAATGCATAAGCTTTGAGAGGAGTGAGGCGTGCACAATTATAAGTTGCAATGAGAGACCAAATCTGAGACTGACAAGAACAGACTGGACAATAATTATTATACCAACACTCTGAACCAGGGTCATAATTGCAAACCCTTCACTGAAGTTTGGGTGGTTTGTGATTAGATCATGAACAGAAATGCAGCACAGATCTAGAAAATCAGACTTACAAGAAACCCGTGAGCTGATCTAAACCCAATGCCCTCATTCTACCATCCAGAAAAGCAAAACCTAAAGAGCTGTAATTTGCCCAAGATGATGGACAGCAGGCTTCCCAGCCCCTTCTTCCTCTCCCCACCTTGTGCCTAAGCTGTGTCCTAACAAAAATTTTTACAACATTCTACAAAAAAGTGTTTTAAGTCAAAAAAACAACAGGTAATCCACAGGTGTCAGTGTGTGTATAAGAAATACATTAATAGACATTTATGATGTGCATTAATTATATTTACATATACTGTATTTACATATATATTTGTATATATTGTGAGAGACGGAACAGTGCACCCCTCCAAAGATTCCCAGAACCTTTGAATATGTCACCTTACATGGCAAAACAGACTCTGCAGATGTGATGACATCAAAGACCTTAAGATGGGAAGATGATCCTGGATTGTCCCAGTGGGGCCAACATCATCACAAGGGCCTGATAAGGATGGAAAGGCAGCAGGGGGTGGGCAGAGAGGTGAGGCCAGGAGCAGAAGTCGGAGGCTGGAAGATATTATGCAGCCAGATGAGATGACCCACCGAGGGCCACTTGCCAAGGATTGCAGGTGGCCTTGGAGCTGGGCAGGCAGGGAAACAGGCTCCTTCCTAGAGCCTTTGGGAAGAGGAGAGCCCTGCCCCACCTGCAGCTCAGCCTGTGAGATCCATTTCAGACTTCGGACCTCCAGAACTACAGAATAAATTTGTGTTGTTTTAGCCACCAAGTGTGTGGTCCTCTGTTACAGCAACAGTACAAAACTAGGGTATATGTACGAGAATTTGTACGTCAAAAATACGATACACAGGCAGTTCCTGTTGCTTATCAGCACTGTTGCCTCCCGTACATTTTCCTCCTAATTTAACTAATCCTCACCCAACTAAATCTTCAGTTGTCTAAACCATTGTACTAATATCACATAGAAGAGGCCTGAATATCATATTTTTAAATCGTGCTTGACATATTATCTCAGTTAACTAGATCCCATTCTAGGTTTCTCTTTGGGGTCAAGCTAACCCGGGATGGAGTCCCAGTGACACCCATACCCATAACTCAGGCAGTAAGCCATGGTTTCTTCCAAACAATGGGCATCCCAGTCCCAACGTCATGAAGTTGTGAGTGCTTCTCATGGAACATTACCAACGCAGCAGGGAAGTCACAGGTGAAATTATAGGCCCCTGCTCCCCCTGGCTGCCTAACACCTTGCCAAGGTCAGTCTTCCCACGCCCAGCTACGCCCCCTCTGTGACCGTTTTGCAAACTCCTGCATCACCTCCGTAAAGCCTCCCTTGCTTCTCCCATCCACAAAGGCAAAATCAACCCCTTCTTCAGCATTTCCCTCATGGACACAGAATTATATGACACGTATATTATACGATGGTGGTAACTTCTTTTTCATCCCTATTTCTGCATTTCCAATGGCATGGCTCGTACCTATAAGGTGTTCAGTAAACACTTGAGAATCCTCCCGTCCTTTGGGGTTTACGGCAGGTAACCAGAGTGTCACCTTCTCTGGAAAGGCGATGAAAGAATTTGTCTTGGCCCTGGGTCATTCGGATTAGTAGTTGCCACAAGCTTTTTGGTCACTATGTAGCTATATGCAACCAATACTAACCCTTCTATGGACCGAGTGAGGCTTTTCTTGGGCACCGACAGGAAGATGGCCCTCAGTACACAACGAGGAGAAGCCAGCAGGCCCGTCCACACCACTGCAGTCCGCTTCTCTACTCCTTGGTCAACACAGTTCTTGGAGAACTGCAAACTTGTAATTAAAATTTTAAAGACACACTTCAGAACGTGCCATTCGGGTGGCCTGGATACATTCAGGATGCGCGCACAGAGCACTCGGCGTAAAAATGACGGTTCGCGTGGAGTTCTTCTTCTGTATAGAAAGCGCACATTCATTTTGCCAAGTGAGCAAATCAGACCGAATAGTACAGCACCCCCAGTCAAGCCACCGCTCGCGGGCGGCCCCATGCACGCGCTCTGGGAGCACCTGCCGCCCGCCCCGGCCTCCACGAAGCTCGGTCACCCACCTGAAACAGTACTCGGTGTCGGGACCATGTGTCTCTGCTGTCCTCGCTCGGCTTGTAACTCCTCTACCACTCGCTGCCAAGAGATTACGAACAAAAGCTGCTGCTTTAATCCCCATTTGTTACACTAAAAATGCAGAATTAAAGAAAAATGAGGAAAGTTTAATATTACAGGGAATGTGATTGATAACATCGTGTCACGTTACGAGTTTTAATATTATAAACTGAGTTTTATGTTACTCTCTTCTAATACTGACATATTTAACATTTTAAGACTGGATATAATAATTTTATGGGGTAAAATGGAGATTATTAGATGACTATACTGTACTGCTTTGTCAAATTCTTGTATATTACGTACCAAAAAAACTACAATAAACATTAAGAGGAGATTCTGCCTTCCACGCAGGAGAGAAGACGCTCCACCCTGAGCTGGGCTCAGCACTGTCCAGCCCATCTCAGGGTCTGCATGTCCTTTCCGTGGCATCGGATAAAAGCCAAGAATTGTATTTTATGCCCGTAAATAATGTAAAGCCATTTGTTGTGGGCTGCCATGGCCCTGTCTGCTTCATTCTCCAGCAGCGCCCCCCCAAACCCCCTCCAGACCCTCATTCCCAGCTGGGAACGTGTTTTCAAGGCGACCTGGATTCAGAGTCTTGGAACCTCCAAGGCAGGCTCAGGCTGGGCTGGCGGCCATAGGACCAAGCACTGCCATGTCCATCCCAGCAACGTTGCCTGAACCTCTGAGGTGATGGCGGAAGTCAGAAGTAAGGAAGGCAGAGAGATCAGATTTGGGGAAACTCCAGCACTTAAGACCAAACAGGGAAGTCGCAGGGAGGGTGCGGGCGTGAGCATGAGGTCAAGTGCAAGGCTCAGACTGTTCCTGACAGCCGGTGTGGCCGCAGCTCGTCCTCTTGATGCGCTAGGTGTGGAGATAAGCATTTCGAGTACGTGCCCCCTCATCTCATGGTATTTTTAAAGGAGGCACTGTCATTATTCCTTTGTAGCTTAATGAAACTCTCTTGTTCGCTCCCCTTCCTTCCTTGGCACACGGGCCTCTGACTCACTGCTTCCGTGGGTCGGGAGCATCACCACCTGAAAGGCTGTTTTCTGCTTGATGAGCCTGGACGAGACAAGAGGCACTCAGTCCTTTTTCTTTGCTTCTACTTTTTGAGCAAGTAGTTACTTACAGAGAGGATGAGAAAATTAAGACGGTGACGATGCGGGAATAAAAACAGAAGATAAACAGGGTCCTGCTACCCCTAGCCTCACATGAGCTTAGGATTTGGCACAAACTTGGGGGTTTGACAGGAACAGGCTGCAAGAAGTAAACCAAGCTGTATTATCACAGGGTGAGGGCCTTTGGTTTACTTGGATAAAGGCACTGAGAAGTCCTGCTCACCATCCCCTCCGGAAGGAGCAGGGCTGTGTCGAGTGAAGACAGAGAGAATCCCAAAGGTTTTCCACACCTGCTCACTTGTTAGTGACTCCACAAATCCACTCTGCACAGAAACTTCCATCACGCCCAGAATTCACATTCATCAATTCTGAATCCAGTCAAAGGGAAATGCAAAAATTTACCTTCACTTTCAAATGCTTAAAACACAACAGCATCCTAACCTTCTTGTTACTTTTCTCCTCCTTGCTTTCTTCTATTGTCAAACATACATATTCCATATCTATGTCATATTCATACACACATAATACAATATGGATACAGACTTAGTTATAGAACCAGTACACGTCCCTTTATAGATACAGACGGATGCAGATTATATGGAGTTGGGTGGTTATGTTTCTGTTTGCTTCAAAATTTAAATCTCTGTGGCCAGAGTGGCAAGGCTAGTAAAGAAATGATCCGGCAGAAATGTGTTCAATACTAAGAACACCCATCCTGGGTCCTCTCGGGTCACCCTTACACGTTCTGGGACCATTTGAGAAGGAAAGCAGGCCCAGTGATGGCCCAGGAATGGCCCAGTAACGGCCTATCATATTGTCCACCCTGTAACACACAACACAGAGGATGCATCCACAGTCAAGTCCACGTGAGAAAATTCACCTCAGTAGCTGGACCCTCATGTCGACCCTCATTTCAGGTCCAAGTGATAGATTTTTGAGTATGATTTATTACTTCAATAATTCAAGTTCTCTCATTCACCTGACCAGAACTTAAAAGAAATCCAGGCAGCCTCACAGGACTCACTCCCAGGGCCTCTTGAAAATACAACACTGAAATCAAAAGATGGTAATGTGACCACTTCGCATTTCGTGCTGTCATATTTTGTCTTTATGAGGTACAACGTCAGTCAGTGCAGTTCACATAACCCTTCAAGACAGGCATCTTTCTCCTGTTGGGTTGATGATAGGAAGTATGAGCTCAAAGGTAGGCATTTTCCACAACCTCACAATCAGGAACAAAGGGCAACCAGCGGGGATCGAGACTGACCCAGGGCAGCAAAACATTTGCACAGTGGCTTTATTTGGAAATTATTTGAGAGGCTGTATGTCTGTGTTTTACATTCTAAAGTTTTGCTAGTACAGAACTCTGCTCTTACTTATATGGAAAAGGATAACCAACATGGAACCAGCTCAAGGATCCCTATATTAACACCAGAGTTTAGACCAAAGCATCAAGAAATACTTGGCCTTGAGGAAGAGTTTATTCACAGTTCTCCCTTGTTGAAGAAAAGCAATCGATCTACCAAACAAAGACAAAGAGACATTAGGAGTCAGAACGTTGCATACTTATCCCCTTAACTTGGGAGCAGCCAAATATATAAACCAATTAATAACAAAATTAAAGAAACACATCGACAACAATACAATAATAGTGGGGGACTTGAACAACCCACTCACTGCAATGGACAGATCACCTAAGCAGAAGATCAATAAGGAAACAAGGGCTTTGAATGACACACCAGACTAGATGGACTTCACAGATATATTCAGAGCATCCCATCCCAAAGCAACAGAATACACATTCTTCTCGAGCGCACATGGAACATTCTCCAGAATAGATCACATACTGGGCCACAAATCAGGTCTCAACTGGTACAAAAAAAAAAAAAAAAAAAAAAAAACTTTGTTCAAATACTTTCACTGATATTTTCTAAAGACTCAAACCGTTAGACTTCTTAGTTACACAGGTCTACTCAAAGGTGAATGTTTTAAAGCTTTCAAATGGCTACGTTCAGTAATGATAAGAGTAAACGATTTTACATTTGTGCACTGGCTTATGATTTTCAGAAAATGCCCCATCAGATGCTCAGATCTACCTTTCGAGAGGAGTAAGTTTTACAAGGTGGGTCTGGTTTTCTTTTCTTTCCTTTTTCTTTTCCTGGTTTTCTTAAGCCACAGAACTCATTGGAAAGAGCTGGAATGCCCCATATAGTGCTCTTCCTCTCTTACTGCTCTGCCCCACTTCACCATGGCCGCCTCGCACCAGCCTTTGGGGAGCGCTCCTCGGGAAGCCCCGTGGGCTGTTATGACACCTTCCACCTTCGCATCCATTCCAGATCACAACATGGACGAAGGACAGGCCTACCTGTCCCCGCTTGTCTGGACTCTGGGCTCCCTGAGTCAGAAACCACAGCTGTCTTGTCTCTGTGCCAGTTGTCTTAACGGATGGATGAGGCCACCTACACGTGCCTGACGCCCTGAGCCCACATGACACTGAGCATGTGGCAGGTGGTGGGCTCACAGAACCCACCAGTAAAACGAATAGTAAAGTGACAAGGCTTATGGCGGTTGCACTGACTAACAATGCCTTTGATTTCCAAAAAAAGTGATATTCATATTGTTCGAGATGGTTCCCTGTGAGCAGCCAAGTGCCCTGTAACACTGGCAGGCCCGGCATCTCTAAGTTGTCCAGCCTGGTCCACCTGTAGCATCACAGCCGCAAAGCGCTTCCACGAAGACAATCAGACAGACCCAAGTTCAAATCCTGTTTCTGCCACCTGTCAATCGAGTGAAGAGTTTGGCAAGTTTGCTAACCTCTCTGAACCTCAGAGTGCTGATACTAGTATTTCTGAATCTCCAAAGTGTAAATAATAAAATCATCCTGAAGAGGTAGATAAAAACAAGATGGGTATATGAAGAGCACAACAATATATTTAAGACCAAAATAACTCATTAAAATGCCACAAAAAGCATGGTGAGTGGGAAGAGGACAGAATGAAAAGCCAGCCCTGAACTTGGTGAGAAAAAAAAAGAATCAGAAGACATTTAGTGATCCAACTGCACTATCATTAATGTTATTATTTATAAAGCACGTTAAGTGAGTAAGACATTTTACCAAACACAGACAATAATACAGTCTCTATTTTTACTTAACAATTGCAAAGACATAAAACAAGCCCCCCAATGGTCTGAAACAGTCAGATGTTTCGATGGTGCTTTAAGGCAAGTGAAGAACCCTGTTTCTGCTCTTCACGTGGCACGTGATTTATGTCGCAAAGTCAGTAAGCTACTGCACCTCCTGCAGAGAACCCGGGCGCGTGGGGGACGAAGAGGATAAGGAGACTTGTCGTTGGCTGAATCTTTATCCCATAACTTTAAAAACAATATTCCAACCAAAGTTAGAATGGAACCCGAAATGTCACGAAATAGGAGAAAGAATTACTATTCTGGAAGAAATAAGTAGAAATACGAGTAAGTATATAGTGTGGATATAAACCCAAGCCGTGGCCAAGATATGGAGGATGCAGACCCTCAAAGCCTTTCTTCCCTGCTGCAGCCGGCGGGAGGACGCCTCCCCCGACCCACCGTGGCCAGGCGACCCCGTGGGCACTCACTGACTGCGGGAGCTGTCCTGCTGGACCCGCTGTCCCTTCTGCGAGGCGGCCACCTCTACAGCCTGCTGGTGATAGAGGCCGGCAGTTCATCTTGGCTCCTGTCCCGACTGAAACCCGAGAAAACATCCATCTCATAAATGAGGGTGTTTATAGGGAGCACTGGGGTTGAGTTTCGAATTCTCAGAAATTATAAGGCAGCCGTTTCTACGTCATTGTACCACCGAGCTAATTGCAGGGACTATTTTATATTATGACATGTTCATGCCACAACACGATGGTGGCACATGGACCTGTCAAAACAAATAAACCTTTTTTTTTTTTTTTTTTAATGAAATCTATTGCACAAAGCGCTAAACAAATTATGGGGTAGAGGCGAATGTCTACCACACCATCAGCATTTAATACCTGGAGAAAAACAGTGGAAACTTTCAGGAATTTGATTGAAAAATGAATTGAACACAAATGAAAGGCTCAATCAGGGAGGCAAGGTTTTGCAAGAATGCGGCCAACACAACACGATCCTATACAACTCGGGTATCTGGGGTGGCGCCGGCCATCTCCACACTGCTGACAACTCAGATGGCAAGTGGTTCTGTGCAGAGCCTCAGAACAAATGTCAAGGAAAAGAGAATGGAAGGGAGGTAATTTTCAGATTATCGGGCAGGATTCACTCCTGGTCACTAGAATGCAGACATGGCTGTACCATTCGAATTGGTGCCTTCTACGTTTTAACCAGAGATGAGAGAACTGGCCCCAAACCAGGGTAGCAATTCGACAGTAACTGACATGGTCAGTAAAAACCAAATGCAAAAGGAAGGACATGAATGACGGTGTTTGGGGAGACAGTTGGCACAGCTGTGAGGACGGGCCCTCCATACCCACGCAGAGCAGAGAAAGCCCTTGCTGAAGGGCTGCTTGACACGACCTATCGGCAGCATTTTAACAAAAGGGTAGCAGTTTTGTATCCAGGGAACCTACCAGAGAATGAACGGAGTGTTGCACAGAGATGGGGGAGCAAAGGTGCTCCTCAGAGCTTTGTTGATATTAATTACTTTAAGTAGGAAATAATCTATAGGCCCGTCAAAACAGAAGTGGATAATATATCCACAATACAAACCGCTTTTCCACCACTAAAAATGATATTGTCGATAAAAATCTATAAGCATGGAAGATGCTCACATAATAGATGAAATAAACAGGTTATAAACCAGTATGTAAAATATCTCATTTGGAGAATATAGTACATTGTATCTTATTATATGTTTCCATATCATATATAAACACCACTTGGAATCATATTTACCAAATACTAACAGCAGTTGTCTCTTCATTATGGGATTTCAGGCTGTTACCTTTTCTCTGGCTTACCTGTCTTTTCTCATTTTTTTAAAAAGTAACATGTTTAGCCTGATATTAAAGGGAAGCCATTTGGAATAAAAAATAAACTGAAAAGGAAAAATGGTTGCTAGTAGGGAAAGCTGAAAAAAGAAGAAGCCGCAGAAGGAAAAAAAAAAAAAAAACAAACAAACCTACAAGCCCACAGTGGAGGAAGGAAGACGGAGACATACAGCTGTGGTCGTGAGAGCGGGTTTTCCTCCATCAGCCTGTGATCGGCCCCGTCCATTTGTTTCCGAAGCCTGACAGCGAGCTCCGTTCCTGAACCTAACAGAAAAAAAGTCCTGTCTACCAGCCACCGGGAGATGGGAGAATGTGCTTGA
This sequence comes from Mirounga angustirostris, assembly GCF_029215605.1. NCBI lineage: Eukaryota > Metazoa > Chordata > Mammalia > Carnivora > Phocidae > Mirounga > Mirounga angustirostris. The sequence goes on along the minus strand of NW_026991722.1, from coordinate 2,947,135 downwards.
CGTCGCGGGGCACGTTGCAAAGGTTTAACAGTTCATCGTTAGCTGGAGAGAGAGCACACATAATACCCCACCCACTGATTGGCTTTTCTACCAACTCACTTAAGAGAATACTGTTACTCAGTCTACAGTGGGACGCGACGCCGCCTGGACGGTGGTTACTCACTAGCCCGGCGGGCTCTCGCCACGGTGACACGTCCCGAAATAACCAGGGGGCTGCTGTGAAGGCGGCCACACACCATCTACAACAAGACGGCTGCTGGGGGACCACGGGGATGTTTGGGGAGCGGAGGCCAGACATCTTAGTCTCTGAGGGACACCGAGCCACCTCCGCGGCACAGGGTGACGGGGAGGCACTCGCAGATGGTGGCCTCTCCCAAGACGCAGGATGCCCGCCTCCCAGGGAACCTGGTGGCATCTCGTGAGGAGAAGCAGAGGCTCTGAGCACGCCAGCCCATGACAGTGGCCCCGCCAGGGACACCTCGCCCGCCGGCTGAGCTTCCTCTCATCACTTTTATCCTCTTCGATATGAAGGCCACTTCTGTGACATTTCCCCCTGTGAAAAGTATTTCTTTCATTAACCTCATTTCTACGGTGAAGTCAAGTGCACTGAAAGCAGGCTGGTGTAACCGTGCTTTCTCCATGCCGGATTACTGGAAACGTCCACTTTTTTTTTTTTTTTTTCCCAAACCACTTGCATGGTTTGGGTGTTGCTGCCAAGACAAACCTATAAAAGGACCATTTGTCAAAAGAGAAAGGACTTGAATGGATGTAACAGGGACTCGGGTGTGCTTCCCCGGGAAAGTCCCCGGGAGCGGGCAGCATCTCTAACAGAGGCTCCAGATGTCAGCCTTGCCCTATCCTCGGGTCGTGGGAACGATTCCTGTCCCTGTGTCACTCTGTAACCTGCCTGTGCTCCCACACGTGTTGGCTATAACACCCCAACGTCCCTGGAAGAACTAGCCTGGCTTCCCCCCGACCCTAACACCAGACAGCTGTCCTGCTACAAACGTGACATGAAATCACTTTCATGTGGGAAAACAAACACCAAGCAACTTATGACAATACGTAACGGGCATGTATCTAACACAAAGAACAGAGGGCTGTAACAATTGCTTCACTTAAATTGCTTTACCTTTGACTTTTTTCCCGTCTAGAGTGTGTGTAGGTGAATGCCTCGCAAGGAAGGACACACTATCTCAAAAGAATCACAGACATCATCCAGTGGCTTCTGGACAACATCGCTTTATGTGGCATACCATCTCCTTGTCTACGGAGGCACAGGGGGAGCATGTCTGCGGCCAGAGGTGGACCTGAGCGCTCAACCTCAGGTGCACACGCGTCCATGTCCCGGGGGGGCGTGCAGACAACGAGGCACCCCTCCCTCCTCACTCAGTCTCACTGGCCCAGCATCCGGAAGTCCCCAGACACGGGTGGAGCCTCCCAGCCCATCCTAGAACCCCAGGGAAAATGGCATATTGGCGAATAATCAAAGCAGATGAGTGTGGTCAAGAAGAAAGAGCAGGAGCCTAGAGAGAGAGAACCTGGGCACTTGCCGGCCCCAGCTCCCGCTCATCGCAAGGGGCTGCCAGCGAAGCACACCCTTTCCATGCCTCCAGTTTTCCAAACTGTAAAGCGGAGGTAAACAGATTCCCCTACCGTGCCGCCCAGAGCCTTGCAGAGAGCAGGGTGAGAGCACGGTGAAGAGTGTGGAGTGCAATCAAGCGCCCGATGTCGCTTGCTTATTTCAGTATGTCCCCATTAACACGCGTGTGCCATGACAGGGGCTGGAAAGTTCCAGACACCTGAATCACGGAAACAGCATGCTTTCGTTAATTCACCTCCTCTGGGAGCCCCACCCCCAGCCCACTTTAGGAGGGGGCGTTGACAGACAACTGGGCTGTTAAGCCAATGCAATGGGTCCTCCCTATATAGGGTGGGACTTTTGGGGTGAGGATTACAAGGGATCAGGGCCTTTTCCTTCACATACTGTTTTTCTTTCCTTCTCCACTTCAGAGCAGTGCGGTGACGTCCATGGGCTGGAGCCTGCAGGCGGGGATGAGCCAGCCAAGACCCAGGAGCAAGGTGCTTGTCCTCGAGTTGTTTGCCACTGGGATCCTTTTCATCTCTCTTAGCATCTGTCACCTAAAAATCTGACTTCCATGTCTTTACATCTTCATCTGAGTCATCAGATGAACACGAAGAACACAGAGCCCATCAGAGTGCCACCCACAGCGTCGCCGTCCACCCCACCCCCACACTCCAGCAACAGCCCACCCTCAGCTTCCTACTTCGGGGACTCCCTACTCAGAAAGTGGCCCTTTGGGCAGTCAGCCTCGCACTTCACTCAGCTGGGTCCCCATCTCGTCCCATCCATTACAAAATCTTGCCACATTTGCCTCCCAGCGCATGGCAATATTGGCCAATTCTTGCTTCTTCCCTGTCTCTCTTTAAGCCAAGCTGTCATCCCCTCTGCCCTGTACTTTAGGGGTCTGCTCCTTCCAGTCCCCTGTTCACCCAGCAGCATGCTGAGCTTTTAAAAAATATAATTCATGTCATAATCTGCTTTAAAAAAAGTCAGTCTCTCATGTTTTCACCTAGCATGAAGACCAGAAGTCCTGCCCCTACCATCACCCATCTGTCCTTCATTTCTGGATGCTCCATTTCTGACTCTACCTCTCCATTCTCCCCCTGCACACACAACCTTTCATTTCCCTTCCCTCTGGAATGCTCTTCCCTGACCCTCCCCCCCTGCAAATTCCTAGTTATCCTTCTGGGCTCAGCTTCAACATTACTTCAGGTAAGAGTTCCTCCAGAGCTAAACCAGGACGCCCATCTTAAAAATTCATTTGCATAGGTATTCATTAAATATCTTTTGGGGGCGCCTGGCTGGCTCAGTCGATAGAGCATGCGATTCTTGATCTTGGGATGATAGGTTCAAGCCCCATCCTGGGTATAGAGATTGCTTAAAAAAAAATAAAATCTTTAAAAACAAACAAAAATATATTCTGTATGAACAAATCTATAACTCATGAAGAGGTCTCATTCGTACTAAAGCCCAGCTCACATTTTTTATTTTTCTACAAGACTAGCTGGCTACAAGACTACCTTGCTGCAGTCCAGATATATAATTCCTCTCAATTTTTTCATTGACTAATTTTTTTTAAGTTTTCAAAGGGGGGAATACAGTTAGACTCACAATGCTTGTTTCAACAATTATTATTTATTCATCAGACATTCTCAGAATGCCATTATACCGTAGCTCAGGACGGACAGGTGAAGATCCGGAGGGGCCGTGACATTGTTCCTCGTGAACTGTTTTCTGTTCCAGGTGCTCACAGACCATCTCTTTAATTATGTCTTCCAGAAGGCTCCTCAAGCAAATGGGTATGCACTGTCTGGATCTCCTACCTTACTATTTTTGAGAACTAGAGTGACATTCATCTCTTTCCTGGTACTTCCTCAATTTTCCCAACCCCACTAAGGTCACCGACAGTGCTTCTCATCTGCAATGTGTTTCCGAATCTCTGGATGGAATCGATCCAGCGTAGGACATGTAAGCACATTTCAAATATTTTAGAGACACTACAATTTCATTTTCCCTCCTTCCTCTCCTTCCCTCCCACCCCTCCCTGCTCCGCCCATCCTTCACCAGGGAGCCCATCTGCTGTGAGGTATCAGGCACCTACCCATGGCCCTGCCCTCCAGAAGCTTTTCCCAGCATACCAGCTCATGGTTATATAACAAAAATAATAAACAAGCTTATCAATGCCATTTTATATTACAATCACTTTACCTATTTGCCTTGCAATTATTTTAATAAAATATTTCAGTGACAATATAAACTCACTGCAATACATCAGAATACATTGTTCTTTGCTTTATTACACTTGACAGATAGTGCATTTTTTTACAAATTAAAGGTCTGTGGCAACCATGTGTTGAGCAAGTCTATCAGCTCCATTTCTTCCAACAGCATTTGCTCACTTTGTGTCTCTGTGTCACAGTTTGGTAATTCTTGCAGTATTTCAAACTCTTTTCATAGTTTTCATTACTATTATAGGTGTTATGGTGATCTGCGATCAATGATTATGACCCACTGAAAGCAATGATGATGGTTAGCACTTTTTAGTGATAAAGTATTTTAATTAACGTATACACATTATTTTTTAGACATAATGCTATCTTACACTTTATAGACTAGTATAGTGTCAACACAACTTTTATATGCACTGGGAAACCAAAAAGTTCATTTGACTCACTTTATGGCAATATGCAGCTTATTGCAGCAGTCTCTCCAAGGTACACCTATCCCTATCATCCCTGCAGCGAGGTCCCTATTCCCCTCTGCGGTGTTACGCTGTAACGGACACTTCTGTGTCATTTCCTCAAGTAGCACTCTGAGAAAAGAAGCTGGAAATCCCCGGTGACAACCCTCTGCCAAGAGACCATTTCCAAATTACAGAACTGATTTAAGGGGCTTCTAAATGCTTTCCTTTAACAGTGCAGGTTTGCATTCTTCGTCTCCAAGCAAACATTTCAGAAGGGGCTCCTTACTTTGGTTCATTACAAGCCCGCAGATGTCCAGCAAAGGGCCTGACGGCCACGCGCTGCACGGAGCTGCACAGGCAGTTGGGTGCTGGACGTTCTATCCCATCTGGTGCTGTATGGGGTCTGCTCCACCTGGGGAACCCACCCCACTGCCCCACAGAAACCCCACCCTCACACCAACAAGGATGGGTCTCTTCAAATCACAAGGGCCTCATCGGAGTTCATGTTTGCCTGGACCTCACTTCGGCATGTAATGCTCCCCTCCCTGGCAGCTCTGTCTAAACCTGAGACTGGCTACGTTCCTTCGCTCCTATAGGAGCATCATCACCTACTGGCACTTTGACCTCTTTTTTCTTTTTGTTTTTTCCTTAGGGAGCTCACACATTTTCCTGGCTTTAGCCATGAGTAGTTAGTCACACACAAATCTGCATTTTCCATCTTACCTCCTCCCTAAATCTGCGCTCTAATTTTCCAGCTATTTTATTTTCTTCTAGGACACTCACTTACATATGAGGATGATGGCAATGAGGAGAATGATGGTGATGATGGTTATAATGCTGATGATGGTGATGATGGTGGTGATGGTGATGAGAAGGAAGATGGTGGTGATGGTGATGAGGATGGTGGTGATGATGATGATGAGTATGGTGATGGTGATGAGAAGGAAGATGGTGGTGATGGTGATGAGGATGAGGATGGTGGTGATTGTGATGATGAGGATGGAGATGATGAGGAAGGTGATGATGGGTGATGGTGGTGGTGGTGATGATGGTGATGAGGATGGTGGTGATGATGGCGATGAGGATGGAGATGATGAGGATGGTGATGGTGATGATGGTGATGATGGTAATAACATCAGGACCTGTCTCTTGTGGGGGCACCTCTGAAAGGGGCATCAAGCCAGGAGTTGACTGAAGTGCGGACACATGCTGAGAAAGACCTAAGGAAAGAAGTTTCCAGAAGCACAAATATTTCATCAAGGATAATGTTTTATCCACCACATACAGGTAGCATACTTCCCGGGATGTAGATGATGTTGCATGTTTATTGACTAATATATGGAGAAATACAGGATTTATGTTGGGCTTCAGCCTTATTGTAAAATGATGACCAAAAATATTAGATATGAGTCTTCCCCAACTCAGAAATATTTCTAGCGTGAGTGGAATTAATTATGCTTCTGGGTAGACTCACTGCCAAGCTTTTATCTAGAAACATACTTAAGTTTGGAAATCTAGAAAGACCTTATAAGTTTAATCACTTACATTTGACTCATTCATTAAGAGCTGTTTTCCAGAATCTTCCAGTGATTTTACCATTAAAAAAGTGAGGAAAACCCACAGCTGTCTGGAGTCACTCATCACAGACAAATTGTCTGCTGTGGAGGGGGCTGTGTCCTGCCCCTGGGCCTCCCACCACGTGTCCCCGGAACACCGGCCGTCCCTCCTGCCTTGCCTTAGTGGGATCCAAAGGGGCCTCTGCCCCAGTCCCCAGTCTCCCCTGGCCAGGATCCTGGGTGCTGGCCAAGCCGAGTGGACACAGCGGGCAGGGTGAGCATCACCACAGCTGCGTGGCGGGAACAGCAGACGACGTAGGGCCCTGAGACCCCAGCCTGGTGCCCACTCTTCTCTGCCATCACTTGTTCTCAATGGTCAATTCTCACCTTTCACCTTAACACAGCTCATTAACTCGCACATTCGTCATGAAACATTTGGGAGTAAACAGCCGCAGAGCCTGTGACAAGCAAATCAGCGGCCTGACCCCTGTCACCCACGTCAACTCTGCACTCAGCCGAGGATGCCCTTGCCCAGCCCCCGCAGGTCCTCACATCCCTGGATCGTAAGGCGCTGAGGGTGCAGCTCATGGCGGCACCTGAAAGGTTCAGCGTCTGGCAGAGCCGGTCCTCGGAAGGCCGACACCAGGCAACGTGGAAGCAGCTGTTTCTGCCTCCCTCCGTTCCCCTCGCACTGTCCCTGGGTCATGTCTCTGCAGGACCAGCACCCCCCACAGCAAAGTCTGCCCTCTCTCTCCTTCCCCAGGCCTTTCGTGGGGAGACAGACCGTGTCCCCAAAACCCACAGGTGGAAGGCCTCACCCCAGCTGTGAGTGTACTTGGGGCCTTCCCCTGGCTGCACCCTCTCGGACCCCGCTCCCCTCCCAGCTGTGCTGAGCCTCTCTGGCCTCCTGGGCTGTCGCCCCAAATGGCTTCCCCTCCAGCCCTTGGTTCTTCTCTCCCTCGGCCTGGACCCTCTCCTCGGGGCCCTCTGATGTCTTTCATGGACGTCATCTTCCCAGTCTGGGAGAAATAGAGGCCCTGACAGCCCTCCTGTCTTCTCTTCCTCCTGACTCCTGGCCTTTCCCTGCTCCTTGCACTTCTCACATTCTGGGGTTTGTGTGTGTCTTCGGCCACCATGTATCCCCCAGAAGAACGTAAAAGCCCTCGAGAGATGGGAGCTCAGCCTCCAATGTGCCCCGGCGTCCCAGGTGCCTGGACCCAAGCGAGACACACAGCAGGTGCTCATGTCAGAGGATGGGAGGGAGGAATGCCATCCCTGCTCCCCGGCCAAGGACTGTGCAGCCTGAGCCCCTTCATCTGCCTTCACCTTGGGGCCGCCTCGGCCGGCAGCGAGCCTGGACTCCCGCACGCGGTAGGTGCTCAGTACTCGGTCGCGGTACGCAACAATGAAGAAGGGATGACTCTGAAATCGGGGTTACTTTACATTCATGTCTGACCACCATCCACCATCTAGTGGTGGGAGAGGGCAACTTCAGGGCGACTTGCTTCTGGAGAAGCACCAGGGAGGAGATCAGAAGCAGGGCCACGGCTGCGGGGTGGCCGGCTTCCCGCACTTGGCTCTGTGGCCGCATCTAAGCAGATTCCGGGAATTCGGCCCCGGAGCCACATCCTGCACGTAACCAGCGGACAGCAAAGGACAGCTGAGAAGGATAAGAAACGCCCGCGTGCGATGCGGATGTGAGCTTCCAGGGGGGCCCACGGGAGGTCGTGTGTTCCTACTTCAGAGTCAGTCTGGGGCTTGTACTTGGCTTCTGACGTTGTCAGAGACCAGATCCATACAGAAGCTTTAACTGAAGAACATAGGAACACTGTGTTCCCAACAGCCTCAGGATACCTCGAGATCACTCGGGGGAAGTTAAAATAAACCGAGAAGAGTGAGGAATGCAAACCTGAGGGGAAAGGAGAGGATAAAATGCAATAGAAATGACAAAGACCCCCAAAGCATGAAGCCAGAAAGACCAAGACAACACTTATTGCCTAAGACCACAAAACACAATAAAACGGCAGACCTCCACGGCTGGCCGTCCATAACCCCTCCAGACTGGTACCTAGCCGGATAAACAAGAATTTTGGACAAGACAGTCTCTAAGAGGTCTTTCAACCTTCAGGTTCTTTGACGGTCTGATTTTAAATTAACTTAAGGCAACTCCTTAATGTATCTTCGTAACAGGGACACGGCTTTTCACTATGTCCATGGATAACTGTTGGCTTTCTTTCTATAGCGGATCATCCCAAACCGAAGGGTGGTGATGGGGATGAAGCGTTACACGATTCATGAACATGCTAGCCTGCACCAAGCTTCCGTGAAGACCTAACAGAGCTTCGGCAAAGCTGAAAACACACGGGGATCCGGGGGCAGATGTTTGAGAGTAGAGCTGGGGCGCGGTGGGCGGCGAGCCCACGTAGGTGGCCGCCACGTTACAAGGCCAACCGTGCATCCCAGAGGCACAGAGAAGTGCTTTCCATGATGATCTACCAGCCTGTGTGTTAATAAATCCCAGGCATCTACTTGACTTCAGGCTACGAAGATAACCGAAGGACAGGAGCCAGTTTTCTTCTTTGGGAAATTAGCAGGAAGCAGTGGGGTTTCTGAGCTGCCCGCCCTTCCCTCCCGCACACCCACGCTCTCCAAGCTGGGCGATTGCTCACACATTTCCTGGTGCTAGAACCACAGAACAGGGCCATCTCCTACAGGATCCTTGGAGGGCCCATCCCAGGCCGGCGCTGAAACCCTCGGAGGGCATGAACGAGCCCCTGGAGGTTGCTTGGGCAGCCTCGCCCCCTCGCCCCCTCGCCCCCTCAGACAGCTGGGCCAGCTCGTACTGCCCCTCTGGCCCCATAGCTGCTGTTCTCTCCACTGCCCGCCTCCGAACAGAAGAACATCCAGAAAAGAGCCACCCCTGATGCTCCCCAGTGATGCGCAGAGAGGCCCCAGGAGCTGCGCCCAGTCTCCCCTGGAATGGCCCAACCTTTCTTGCCTGGGATAATGAACAAAAAACCCTTTCTTCAGAGTCTGCCACTGTTGCTGAATGACCAGGACATACCTGAAGGGGCTTGGTTAATTTACAAGCCTTAGCAAGAGCTAGCTCACTTCCTATATGAAATGTGTAGAAATTAGTTATCCTTCTCCCTTGAACAGCCCTAGTAAGAGCCTGATGACGGAATGCATCCCAGCAGACAAATCTAAAGGCAAGCGGTGGACCTAAATGCAGATCTAAGCCTCTGGGACTGCTCACTTAGTGTTCGCAAAGTGATTTCTGTCTACAGAGAGTACAGTCAGCTCTTCCTTAATTATCGTTAAATAATACTACACATAAAACACATTATATTTCATTAAGAGTGTGATCAGCTTGGTTTTTTTAGTCTTAACCTTTGTGGATACAAAGGGTACAACTATGTTTGGCTGGTCAGAAAACTTTGTGAGCAAGGGAAAACGACCCATGTTTAAGTGTGTCAAGTAAGTAATGGAAATTTCCCGATTCATAAATGCAATACCGACTTTTTAAAAAGCTGGTGCAGAGAGACCATGTTATTTAATGACAATTTTACGGAACTGGAAAAATCATTGTTATGTAAATTTCTGGAAAGTAATTCCAACTTGCATTTATGTATCACATTAAAGGTTACAGAATGCAGCCCATAATGCCACTTGGCACAGTAGGAGTGGGAGGGAGACGGATTGAGATGGGTCATCCCTGTATGGCTGTGGAAACTGAGGCACACACTAACTGTTGGATCCTGATTGAAGAACCAAACACTGGGGCTCTACTAGGGACTTGGCTTTAAAGCAGCCCAAGCTCTCTGCCTTCCAACAACTCAGTGCTCAGTAAGAGAGGCGGAGGGGGTCTACTTACTTTGAAATGTTACGATAAGAACAGTGAAGGGATCCCAATATGCTATAGGGGACCCAGAGGAGAAGCAGGTGCGCACCTGGTGGTGGGATGGGGGGGTACAGGAAAAGAGGGTGGGCCCAGCAGAGGCTTCCTTGGGGGTGGGAGGGGGTCTCCCTGACCTGAGTCTTGGAGGAAAGAAGGCAAAGCATGTATGCAAGAGCCGGGCACCTTTGAGAAACGCAAGTCACTTGGTATTGTAGGATACTTTGCACGATGGCACACAAGTGAATTCAGCGTTTTTTAAAGGATACAGAAAATTAATGTGAATTCAATCAGGAGAGTAGAAAGATCCAACATGCATTCCAGAAGATTCCTGTGGTGGCCACAGAGGGAGAGTGAATTGACCAAGGTCATCCCTAGGGCTCAGAGAGGAGAGAGACTGGGGCTGGGGCAGTGAGTGCAGGGGAGAGGCCAGATTCTGGTCTGCAGAATGGGCAGGTGTGTGACAGAGGGAGAGAAAAGTCAGGACAATGCACTTATTTTTAGCACGGGTGACCAGCTATGCCGTAAATGGCTAAATAGTAAATGGCTATGCCATTTACTGAGACGGATCTGCAGGAGGAAGGCCTGAGAGGAGAGAGGGAGCATGTGAAGTCCCCGTACCCAATTTCCGGCTGAGCCCAGGGTGGCTAAGGCTCCCAGGGCATGGCGCTCGCCTTCACTGCAGAGGCAGGTGACCCGTGTCCCGACCCTCGGGGGGGCCAGCGTGAAAGACGCACAGAAGGGCAGGACACTGGCCAGGAAGACCAGGGTTGCTGGTGCGGGAAACCAAGTGGGGGGTGGGGCTGGAGAAGAAATCCCATGGAAGTGTCATGGAATACAAGGAATGCAACGTTCCTGTTACTTTATGATTTTTGAAAACACATCACTCAGAGATGAAGTATTTACCGTTGAAGTGTCATGATGTCTGGGAATTCCTTAAAATATTCCAAGAGAAAACAACCATAACAACAAAGTGAAAGGTAGCAACAAAACTTGAAAATGTTGTAAATGTTTTATGAAGAATGTATGTGTGTGTTTTCCAAAGGAGATTTGAATAACACTTAGAATAAAAGGGAAAAAAATCACGATACTCAACTAAAACGTCCTTCATAATCTTAACGGGAGACAATTCAATAAAGTGGTTGATGGTCTTCAAAGCTAGAATGCGGAACAGTAAAGTGACCATGAACCAATTTTTTTGGAAGACTGGCCTTAAAAGGTAGGGCAGGACACACAGGATGGAGAGGGAAGAGAGGACCAAGGGACCAAGGTGGTGATTTTTTGGTGGGAACAGGATGTCTTGAGCACGAAGAAAAGACCCAACAGAGAAGGAAAGACCAAATCTGGGAGAAATTGGAAAATGGATGCCGTGTTCCGTCTAGGACATACCTGGGACTCACACCCAGGTTCTCAGAAATCCCAATCCGTGTTTTCATCCCTATGGGTTAGTTCTTAACTTACACAAAGTCAACCAAGAGACTCTTTGACCCTGAAACAAGAGCTCAGAAATCTGAAACATTTCCTTCTGATCCTGTCTATACCCATTGCCTTTCGGGATCGCCGCGTTGTCCATGGGATAAGGATGTCTCGGTGCTTTGGAAAGCGGTTAACAGGTCACATAGAGATCCTCATCATTACTCACCTGCATGCACAGCACGAGGCAAACAAGAGTAGAGGGTGTGCATGCCCAACAGGCCTGGACCCCAGTCGTGTGTCGACAAGTTACTGGTAGTGTCCCTTTGAGGAAGGTGCCCTCCCGGGACCTTCTGTGTTTTCACCTGTAAATTGGAGTTAATAATGCCGACTTTGAAGAGTGCTGTGAGACTTGACATTCCCAGCACAGAGGCTGTCTTTTCAAACATCAGCTCCCTGTTACTTGGTTCTGAATTTACCTCTCCGGGATGAACCAGATCTCCACGGAGACGAATCACTGTGCAAAACTGTTCGACCCAGGTCTTTCCCAACCCTGTTCTCATGTTTGAGCTTCCCCTCCATCAACGACTGGATTGTCGACCTCTGGCTTCTCCGGGTCTTCGAACCTGCAAGACAGCAGATCAGTGACTCGGCACAGAAGCATATTACCTCTGAGGAGCGCGGGCCGTCCAGCCGGTGCTGGGTTTGGTCGCGGTATCGTGCCCAAGGAGGCCCACTGCCGATCTCTCTGCCAGACGCCTCACTTGGAGTTAATGTCCTCAAGGAATCATTGACAATGACCTCAGTCCCTTTCTTCTATCAAATTTGACAATTCAAAATATGTTCTAAAGGTACGGTGGGGTATTTCCCCAAATACTTCTCTGTGGATTTTCCTCACTGTCACTCCTCTCTCCTGCACCGAAATCTTCTGGCAGATTACCCAAGTCCACTAAGGCTTGAGATCAGATGCAAATTTTAATTCCAAGTCATCACCCCAATGATTTTATAAAATTGTTTCGAAAGTTTCAGGCTGGTGCCACTGGGTCGCGGTGACACATAAGCATTTGGTTGGGTTAGGAGATCCTTGTCCTCTCTCCCCGAGTGGGGTCATGCCTCCTCCACCCGCGCCCTATAGCCCGGATCCACCCAACATGGAACTCCCCACATGCCGCCTCCTTCCCCCGGTGGGAGAGTGCCAGAGCATGTTCCGTTTCGCGCAGAGTTCCCACCTGGCACCTGGGGCTTCGCTTCGCCGTGGCAGGCGCCCAGGATTTGTTGGATGGATTTATAATGTCAAAAATGTCCTGTACAATTTCTACAATTTTCAAGGAGTCTGAAATCTTTTGATGAGACTTGCACGTTCTTCTGGTTCCAATTTGCCTCTCTGCTCAAGAACCCTGATATTTATTGCCTCAAAAAAGAACATCAAGCTTCTGTTTGACCTCTGCGGGGTCAGGGAGCTTGTCCGTTTAAAGGGCAGATGGCCTTATGGTTCAACGGCCTGACCCTCAGGTCATTCTCCATGTTGAGCCACAGTCCGTGCCTTCCACTGACTAGGGGCAGCTCTGCGGTGTGAACTCCCTGCGAGTCTTCACTTGCTCTTCCTCTTGGTGACCCTCCAAGACCTCACAACCACTCACCCGTGTTGTGTGAAGGTTTTCTTCCTTAAAAGACAACCCCTCTTTCGATTCCTGTTCCCCCGTCCTGGACACGTCCTAGTTCAGCAGTCTTTAACGGTAATTCCCCGAACTGGAGTGAGCATGACATCAGGACACACAGTGAAGCCCCAGGTCAAGTGCGGATCACGTTTCTCCCACCCCGAACACAGCTCTTCCACTGACAAACCCGGGTCCAGAAAAAGGCGAGATTCCTCTTGGCCTCTGAAACTTGGAATGTGGCCACGCGCTCGGGGCTGAGTCTGAGGCCCCCTGTGGAGACCCGGTGTCCCATCAGGAGAGGGCGTGGGAAGAGACTCCCTGTACTAGCTTCTTCAGTTGGAAAAAAGAAAAAGAGTGTTCTAGTTAAAATCTTCATTTCACTCTTTCCTCTTCCCACAGAGGAACCTGGAGGGGTGTGTCTCCCGACGTCACTGCTGCCAGGTCCCCATGGCCCTTCCCCGGCCTCGAAGCCCTGCCACGGCCTGTGTGTCCACGGGCAGAGACTGTCCAGGAACTCGTCACACGGGCCGAGACCAGAGCTTTCCCATTTCCCTTCAATCATTCTGCTAACCTCTTGAATGAGAACTCACCTTTTAAAAGGTACGACTGAGAACACGGACAGCCCAGATGAGAAATGCACACCGTTGTTTTCAAACAGCAAGACAGCAGGGGAAGAAGGTGCTGTCGTAAGCGGCGGGGTTTGTTTTTCAAGTGTGTGTGGTGTGTGTGCGCATTTGTGTGCAGCGTGGCCACGCCCAGTCCCTGCATCCAGGGAGCTACGTGGCAGATTAAGCACAGCAATGTTCACTGCCACCTTCCGCCCAACTCCGTGGCTCGCTGTGCTCTTCGGTGACAGCAGGTAGACGGAATGAAAGCGCCTTCCTGGACAAAGGAGCATGGCTACCTGTAGAAAGCCCGGGACTGGGGAAGGTGTCTCCCTGGGTTTGAACCTGAGCTCCCAAGCCCGTGTCCTCTGGAAGGAGTTCCCTGCACCAGGGGGTACCAGGAGATTCAGGCCGGGGATTTCTGCTCGGTCCTCGCACAGGCTCTCATTCTTCAGTTAATGTCAGCTGCCTTCTCCAGACTTTGGTGTTGCCAGGTCCTCATTTAAAATCAAGACCCTTGTCCTAGAACCAGCCACCCACCAGGGTGAGAGGTTGTCAGCAGTTTGAGCCATAAACCCCACCTGCGATGAGGTCTGTCTCTGCACACTATGAAACCTAATGGCCTTTCGGGGAACCCCTCAGATGGTGCTCCCATCGTCGAGCAGAGGGGCATGAACTCGGCGTGCTGTCTGTCTCCCCAGCAGACTGATGCCAGCGCGGGCCTGGGGCGCTGCACCCCGTGCGGCCCTCTCCTTTCCTCCATGGCACAACCCTAAGGCCATGTGCAAGGGCCCACCCACACCTCCTCTCTTTTCTGCCAGTGGAGACATAGTCATACCTTCTAACTTGAAAACACTTTACATCTTTTTAAATTCAAGTTCCGTGAGTGCCTCAGAACCCCCAACTTCTCGATACCATCATCTCATCTGACTGGGGGTTCATTCTGTGTCCATCCTGTACATCCCGCGTGGCTTACATGGCGAGAGTGAGAATGGTGTGTGCGTCTGGTGCAGGAATGAAGAGATGAGCTTCAGGAGAAAACGAGAACTATAGCATCACCTTCCAAAACAAACAAACAGTGTGTATGCCCTGGAGTCTACAAAAGATTAAAAAAAAAACACTCTGGCCATTCTCACATAGTCTTAGATGAATTATCTTGTGAATCATGCTTAAAACTCTTCTGCTTATAGAAAGAGTGCCAACACTTGGCTTTGTGTTCTGCCAACAAATATAGAAAACCACAGATCAAGACAAAGGATTTAGGCCACCTCCTGAAACCAAGGAAAAAGATCTTAACAAATCTCAAGAACTCCAAGATCTTTTTATTGATTTCAAATTCCAATAGAATGAATATGTTTTATCTAAATATTTTTATCACATAACTGAAACATTGAATTATTTTTTCAGAAATAGAGTTAAATACATCAATCTAGTTACAAATTCTAATATAAAGAGTACAAAATATAATGTTATAAATTGTATTTAAAAAAAAAAAGAAATACAAATTCTATGGTCTTTTGCATTTTACTGCCTCGAAGTATAATTAGCAAAGTTGGTGAAGAATGAACATCTTCCCTCGGTCCCATGACATGGGCGTGCGGGGGCCCAGGAATGCACTTACACCACCGCTGGGAGTCCTGGCCGGTGATTTTTCTTTTTCTCAGTGAACAAAATGCTCTGCACTTAGAACTCACCAAAGTTAAAAGCAGTAAAACAGCATATGCTACTTTGTCTAGAAAGTGGGAAGGAAAAGTTAGACAAATACAGTCCCTCTTGTTTGTACATCACTGAAACCTCTCGGGGTTTGAGGAGTGATCGTATTTTGCTTTAAAGCAGGAGTGTTGGTAAAGGGACTCTGGCCACGAGAATCCAGGAGGTGCAGTGTCTTTTGGACACAGACTGACACATGTAGTCCCTTGGTGATCCAGGGGCACAGGGGACACTCATCCCATGGACTATGAGCGCTCTCACTCGTTCTCGCTCTCTCAGGGGGAAGAACGAGCAGCTCCCTGGGAGGCACCGAGAGAGACGGCACCTCTTACCTGCTGCACTCAACACTACATCCATCCTAAAGCAGTGCTCAATTACTCAATCTCTGTGTGCCTGTGCCCTTATCTAGATGTTTCTGTAACGTTACATAACCCGTGACAGAGCGGCCAAGTCTGAAGATGGCTCTCGACACACTGGGCAAACTCCACATCTTCACCTGACCCTGCGGCCACGCGTAATTATTAACCAGAGCAATTTCCTGGGGCACGTGCATTTCAGGAAACCAGTGTCTTTCTTGGTTTCAAAAATAAGTACGTATCGGAGGGACCTCTCAAAGCATTTAATACTTTTCAAAACTGGAAAGGCAAAATCCACGTGCCTTGAAGATCTGGACTGTGTTTTGACCAACGTGAAATGTATCCATCTGAGACGCCAAGAGACCCTCCCAAAGCAGGCAGGGAAGTGGCAGAAGGGCTGAGTGGGTCCCAGGGAAGAGGCTTACCAGCTGATTTTTCAGAGAATTTAAATGTTCATTCTTCAAATTAAGGAATATGAGTGGATAACCTGAAAGATTCCTATAAGCTATTATTTCTGTGTTATTTGACTTGGACAACGAGGAAGAGACGTGAGCCGGGAGGAGGAGAGGGCGAGGAGGAGAGCCAGACCAACGGAGCTGCACCAGGAGCGCAGGCGGGGCGGGGAGATACCCGGAGAAGCTGCAGTGTAGACAACCAAACCCTTTATTGTCTAAGTTACATTAGACGCCAACACTGTAAAAATCCTGTTAAGAAACGAGGAAACAGCAGGTCGGTAGAGGTAGCAGAAAGAGTCTGTAACAGTCAGAAGATGACTTACAGGAGAGATCGTGCGGGAATTATCATTCGAAAAAAGCGAATCAAAACATATTGGCTAAATAAATAAGAAAACACAAATCATATTAAATACAATGGTCAAACGGACATCAACGCATTAACAAACCCAACAATACTGATGGCCAGTGGGAGAAAGAAACCACAGTCAGGCCCGAGAACGGCAGGTCTTGGAGGGTGGCATCCTCGGAGGGTCCTCCTCCATCTGCTCAGTTACGTGCAAACCTACTTCTGCACTCTGCACGGCACACGCTTCCGTAAGCGGACTCGGGCTGCGCGCTCGGCCCACGGGACCCCCAGCGCGCCCCTCTCTTGCCACCAGGCAGCTCCGACTGCCGGCGGGGCTCCCGGGTGCCGCTTCCGAAACAGGAAGAATGGACACGACACCTCCGTGTCACTTTGGGTACAGAACTGCTTTTAATCGCTAGATCACAGAGAAAGACAGGACCAGATCAGTAGCCCCTATGCATTCCTGAACTGTCACTATTCACTTTCAGCCCAGAAAATGAAATGCGGAAGTTATTACTTTGGGGAAACTATCAAAATGATCAAACGTAAGTCAACAGAAAGGCATTCTGATTTCTAAGGTGAACAGAGGAATGTGTCTCTGCAACTTTGCTCAAGATACAGAACAGTCAATTACAGCTGCTCGATAGAATCTGCATGACATTCCTAATTACACCGACACAACAGATCATTCTGGTACATATCTGGTGTAAGAGTATCAGGAAAAAATAAGTAAAGACGTCACATACACACACATACGTATACATACGTGTGTGCACATCCATATGTATGGAGAAGCTGGTCAGTTACATCGCATTGTTTGCAAGTGTTGCCACGTAACCGGAACCTCAAGTAATTTAAATTCAGTAACAAGTAGAATCCAGAACCAAACATTAACTAATAACAACATTAACAATAATAATAATATAATAATTATTCAACAAATCATTAGAACAGGAAAACCACACTTTAGGGTTTGTGTGTGTGTGCGTGCGCACGTGTTTAAACAAATCTTTGTATCAGAAGCCCATTTTCTACAAAAAACTGCACTAATCCATTACTGTATTAAGTAAACTGTCGCTCTCACCAGTATTAAAGGTTAGGATAATTTCTGTACATGTAAAATTATTGCTTTTTTGAAAAATATATTTAGCATGCTCGTTTTAATCCATTTCCTGCCTTTACAAAATTTCACAATTAAAAAAAACCTAGTAAAGCTTTTGCAAAAAATTTCACAGAACATTTTCATTCAAGGCAGCAGTAACTTTTGATAATGCATAAAATCATATGTGCAAAAATCTGAAACTCTCAGAAATATTACCATCACACATAGTGTCACGGTAATAGGAAAAGAAAATATTTATATCTGTGGAATACAATTTTAACTGCGTACACTGCACGGTTTAAGATCCTTTGTTATGGGCCTTAACCCCCACCACAAAAACTTGCATTTACGGGACTGAGGAAGAGGTATATAAAGCCGCCCCCACCCAGGGGCCTGGGGACCTCCACGCTCTGGGAATGAAGGTACTCATCCTGCGGAGGTCCCCAGGCCCCAGAAGAAAAGACATCTACTTGCTGGGCTGGTGGAGGGACAAATGGAAGTGGGGGAGAGGGGGAGCAGAGGGTTCCAGAGCACCAGGGCCCCCAGACCTGCTCAGGGATTCTCCCGCCATCACTAAAATGGGTCTAGACCAGGAGGGTTCGGTGGCTAGAGAATTTACGGGCAGTCTTCCTTGGTGAGCAGTTTGCAGAATGTAGCCCTGTTACAAAAAGGTCCTGAGAATAAACAAAGAAGCCTGCTTGTCTTAGTGTTCAACTAGCTCTTTTCCGAAACAGAATATAAGCACTCCCATAGACGTGTTTCCTCTGTGGGCTCGCTGAGCACAGATGATGGGAAGGACGGAAAGAGCAGACGGGAAATGCCCACGGCCCCCGAAGGCCACCCCAGACAGTTAGGACCTGCCGCGGCCCCGCGCCAGCGAGCCTGCTTTCCACAGTGCCCGACGCTACCTCCTTCCGCTCTCGTACGGACTATCTTAAAGACCCCCTAGGACACCGAGAGGCTGTGGTATTAATACTCTGCCAACCTCAGCTCCACCACCGCGTGTCCTGACATTACCCGACAGTCCTCCGGAGCGTCGGCGGCTCCCGCACGGCGCTCGGCTCTTCAGGCTCTCGGACACGCACAAGAGTCTCTCTCCAGTGTCTCAAACGTGTCTCGAACAACACAGATGCCTGTGCTCTCCTGTGCCTGCCAACACCACTGTTTATTGTAAGAAAATAGGGGACTATGGTGGATGAGCACATAGATGCATAGAGAATATCTACATGGGATTCTAGAGTAGACCACCTTCATTTATTCTGAAACGTTTCACAAGGAGGAGAAGCATCTCCCTTCAGTCTCCACTCCAGCACAGGGCGCCAGGATCGGAGGTGTCCGGTCGGGAGTCCTGCAGCTCTTCCACGGGGTGGCTGGGGTCACTGCTGGGACGTCCACGAGGGGGCTGCGCACGGCTGTCGTGGGGCACCGGGGTACGCCGGAAGTGAGTCTCTAGGTTCCCTTTCTGAGAGGCACTGTCAGGACGGTATCTGGGTTAGAACGGTCTCTCCCCTGGATGAGAAAAAGCAGACAACAGAAAAGCTCATTTCTGCCTTTTGGAGTCCAAGTGCCTTTTTCCTATTAATTTCCTTATCAACACCCATGAACACAAACAATGACCTTCAGGCAGCAACCCCATCAGGCCGGTGAAGACCCCTGACTTCAGTGGTCACTGTGCTCGAGCAGGAGAGATTTTAAATGGGCCTTCCTGCCTTACGAGGCAGCCTTAGACAATCATTTCCGGAGATTCAGAGAGGATTCTTAGACTTCTCTTGTTTCACACACAAGAATGGCAAATAATAGTGTCTGAACCGGCTCTGAAGGTCAAAGGGTGGCAAGATGGAATTGGGGGAGGGTTCCCAAAAAAGCAGACTTTTGTAGTACAAAGCAGATTTACAGGTGAATGATAGTTTCAAAACAAGGCTGAATTTGGGGGTCATACAAACACAATAAGAAAAGGACAGCTCTCACATAGGTCTGTCACAATCGAGAGTGCTTTTACCAATTTCCATAAATAATTACCACGTTCGAAAAACAGAAGGGGTATTCTAAAGTCAAGTGCACTGCAAGATAAAAATGGGGATAAATGTGAGCCTGTAGCTTTTAGAGAAGGCTCTCAAATGACATCTGAAGCATCACTATTTGAACAATGGAGTTTACGATCTGAGGACAAAAACAACAGGGCAAGATTAATCTTACTAAACTGCATTAACCTTCAGCTAAAGTCTTGATGAAGTGAGACCCGTCGCTTGAAATTAACATGCATACAGAAACTACAGCCCTCGTACAATTCTAACTGGTTTCCAGCTATGCCTCTAGGAACCCTAGAAATCAGGGGTGGGGGGTCTGGTTGACATCATGAATTAAGTGCTTCTTTTTAGCTAATAGTTTCAGAAAGCTCCTATTTAAAACTAGCCCTACATTCAGGACATCCAGTAATCAACACTGAAGGAGGCCCAGTAAGATACTCGACAAAAATTCTGGGGGAGGGGGGTTGATGGCGGGCACAGTGGAACAAGCAGAAGTTTATCTGACATCAAGTAGATGGTGGATTTCCTGCAGTAAGCTGAGAGCGAGGTTTTACATCTTTTGCACCACGACATCACACCACGGAGACATTCATCAACAGGGTGCTTTCAGAACTGCTCCTAGATACATTCGAGGAAGGAAAATGGCCTTTGTGCTTGCCAAGAGAAAAATGAGAGTTATTGTTAGTTGTTACATGAATGGCCTTGGAAGTCTCTACAAAGTAACTGTACGTAGCAAACAAACTTGCAGGCGATTCTAAACAGTGTGGATTCTGTACACACAACTCGGACTGCACCCCCAACAGTCACCTGGACCTCTCTTCCTTGGGACCAGGATACACAAACTTGCACGGGGCAGATAAAAAAAAAAACACCAATAGAGAGGTAACAGGAGGACAGGCCTCCTCCATAAAGGACAGAAGTTTTAAATTGCAAAGCTCAGAAAGTTTTAAAAATGTTTCAGAAGGACTGCAAAATCTGGTAACCCTAATAACCAGGTTGTTAAATTTAGTCCATAAATCTAGACACAGAGATGCAAAAATATGCTTTAAAATCGAAGGGATATGTTCAAATAGCATCTTGTTCTCTAAGGAAGTCATTCTGACTTACTGATTCATTGGGACCACATTTTATTACTCAATACAGCTGTCCTACAGGCTTTTTAGGAAATGAAAGAAATTCATCTGAGAAATCAGGCAAAGGGGAAATGTAGTCACGGAAGAAAGGAGTTCCAGAAATACTTAAGTGCACACAGTATTTTGAGCACACCCAGGTTGCTTTCTCCCCCCTACAAGACAGAGTACTCAGAGAAACACGTTTCTGGGGTGCCTGGGTGGCTCAGTTGGTTAAGCGACTGCCTTCGGCTCAGGTCATGATCCTGGAGTCCCTGGATCGAGTCCCGCATCGGGCTCCCTGCTCGGCGGGGAGTCTGCTTCTCCCTCTCACCCTCTCCCCTCTCATGTGCTTGCTCTCTCTCATTCTCTCTCTCTCAAATAAATAAAATCTTTAAAAAAAAAGAAAAAGAAAAAGAAACACGTTTCTGGAAAATTTGGCTTTTTTTTTTGGCTGCTGTGTGAATTGTGGGCTTTTCAGTAATGCTGAAAGAAATAATTATCTTCCTTAATGCATTTCAATGTTCCAGAAATGGATATGGACTTCTGGAACTTCGTGAGGTCTACTTTTTTCCCTTTTGTCTTTATAAGGTAAGGGGATGCACAGGTACTCACGTGTCGGGGGCCGATGACATAAACCCCTCCCAGGACACACACGGACCTCTCAGCCTTCAGATGGAGGGGTACATGACTAGCATCTGGCACACGTGCATGGCACTCACTGCCTAACAATACTGCACACAGCCCCTTCCTGACCACGACCTCTCCTCGCTGAGCCACGGGTGAGTGGCGGCTCACGTGACCGCGTGTCACTCTACACGAATCACTCAACCTGTTCACAGTACGTTTGACTTAAGAGAAAAATGGATAATGTGTTTTAAGATGTTTGTTTGGTTTTGTGAATATGAAAGCCGTTTAGACACCCGAGCTGGATTTTGAAATCTGATCTGTGATGCTAAGAATCTAACGATGATCCGAAATCTGACTGTACATGTATTCAAGTACGCCCGCTATGTGATTTCTCCATCATCTGCATTATAATATCCACAGCTAAACAGGGGACAGATTAGGGTCCCATTTATTTTCTCATTTCCCCTTATTTTGATTAATGGAATTATTTCTCTGGCTTAACTATTTTAAAATAACATTTAGAATAATAAGAAATAAACTATCAATCATAGTCTTTAAATTTTGGCAAGGAGTCTAAACACACTGGAAACACCAGATTTCCTATTTCAGCAAAAGTCAGTCTAGTCTTTTAAATCCAAAAACTAGGGGGTTGCAGGGAGAGAGGGTTCATTTTTCTTGGTTCTAAATATTATTTTAATTTCTATGTTTAACCACATAACAGAAAAAAACAATTTCTTCACAACACACACACAAAAAACCTCCTAGTTTTTCCCCCCTAACATCCATAGGACAATGATACCCATACCTCAACCTATTATTTTTAAAAAATATTCTTTCTAATGATGAATACTGGTGATTACTAGAAATTAAACATTTACTCAGTCATGCTAACTCTATGACAAAGCATCTTGAAATGACAATATGCATGAAGCCCTCCTCTCATTTAGAATTTTGCTTTAAATATTAGCTACCCTCATGATTGGAATTCAGTGCATATTACAAGAAGCACAAACAGCGGGGCCTTTATTCCTGAGGGTGGGGACGATGCGCCCACAGCGTGGTCATACCTCACTCGTGAGGACGGACCCTCCCCTCCAGCACCCAAGCCCTGCGAGAGTAAATGCCTGCCGAACAGACACGGTGGCCATGAGCCTCCTTCTAGAAACTCTACTACTGAATCCACATCCATAACTTGCAAGGGTTCAGCGATCCTGTCCACTCCACCTGTG
The DNA here is from genome assembly GCF_029215605.1 of Mirounga angustirostris. Taxonomy (NCBI): domain Eukaryota; kingdom Metazoa; phylum Chordata; class Mammalia; order Carnivora; family Phocidae; genus Mirounga; species Mirounga angustirostris. The sequence goes on along the minus strand of NW_026991722.1, from coordinate 2,924,776 downwards.
GGAGGAATGCCCGCTGACCAGTGTACGCACGGACAAGAGAGTGCTGCCAAAAAACACATCGAGAGAGAATCATTTCACTTCTGCTCAAAGTTTCTGTTCATTCTGACCCAACGGAATCAGGCCCATTTTGTCTCGTGGACCCGGACGCCGCGCCTGATGGCCTGTTTCACTCAGAGCCCCAGGACATCGTGACCTGTCCGACTCCGCTGGCACAGAGAACCCGGGTACCACTCCAGCAAAGCGAGGGCGGCTGCAGTGTGGCTGCAGGCGGGGCCCGGCGCCTGCCTGGCTGCTTGAGGCCTGCCGCGCCCAGAGCGGCCACCTGGGGCCGGTGTCTCGGCGACAATACTCTTCTCAAACGACACATCCTCCCTCTAAGGAACAACTCGTCCGTCAAACGAGAGCCTCTGCAAGCACGCTGCCGGGTTCTGACCAAGCCGGGAGAGGCCGAGGAAAGAGAACGGCCGTCAGGGCCGGTTCCCCAGCTCAGTCCGCGTATGTGCGCGCCCGAGTCCCCTGCGGTCACGACGGACAGCGGTCGTGCGCGGAGTCCACAGACCTGGGAGCCTGCGTGAAGCCACACGCCCGGGGGTGGGGGACAGTCAGATCAGAGCCTCTACTCAGGACCCCAAGATCTCAACAGTTTATATCACTTAGTTCTCCGAAAGTAGAATTCGCTCAGTGCGACTGGATTTCCATGTTGGAAGCTATTAAACACACGTCACCTCCTGTTCTTCTCCACTTCAAACCCACATATTCACTTTCCTGTTGGGACACTCCTAGTTGGATCCCCAGGAGGCACCCCCAAACGCAGCTCAGATGGGACCGGAACCCGTGTTTGCCCTGCTCGTCCTGCCAAGTTCTGGGCTCAGGGCAGGCCTCCTCCTGAGAGCTGGTGCTTGCAGCCAAAACTGGGGTCAACTCAATCTCCTCCCCTCCCTCACACCCCACCTCCTGTGCCCAAACACCTGCTCTCCGCCAGCCCCACCCTAACCTGGGCCCCCAAGTCTCTCGCGGATTACCCCAAGCACTGCCAAAGCGGTGCTCAGCCACCTGTCTGGACCCGCCCTAACCCATCTTTACATCATCAAGCCCAACACTCCTTCTAAAGACAGGACACCGATGATGCCCTCCCTGGCTCAGGGCTCTCCGCTGCCCTCAGGAGGCTCTCCATCCCCCAGCGCCGCCGAACTCTGCTCCGCTCCTCCTCCACGGGAACATGCACTTCCACCCCTGGGTGGGCTCCTGCAGGGAGCACCATGCCGGCCCCCACAACGGCCCCCTGGTCTCCTAAATGCCCACGTCCAGGTCCCAGGACCCTCACCGTATGGCCACCTGGACCATCACCGCTCTGCTGTTCTGCTCTGTTTCCTTGTCTGAACCGCCCCCTGGACCTAAAGAAACAGCAGAGCGGGAAAAATAAATACCCAGTACTCTGCTTGTCTCCCTAGAATTACAGAGCCTGGCACATGGTAGGTGCTCAACAAATACTATTAATGACTGAATCAATGTTTATTTTAAAACGGAATTTCCGGGTGCCTGGGTGGCTCAGACGGTTAAGTGTCTGCCTTCGGCTCAGGTCATGATCCCAGGGTCCTGGGATCGAGTCCCCCATCGGGCTCCCTGCTCCTTGGGAGCCTGCTTTTCCCTCTGCTTCTCTCTCTCTTTCTGTCTCTCATGAATAAATAAATACATTTTAAAAAATCTTTAAAAAAAAATATAAAACTGAATTTCCATTAAGAATATCTGTAAAGTCCATTAACTTTAAGTATCACATCAAATAATTTCTGCATGAATATAAGATGTTATATGATTAAAAAAAAAAAAAAAAGCCCATGATCTGAAGCTTCTAAAGTTCCCAAGAAAAGGATCTGACTTAAATATTAATTATTTAATGTTAGTAAAGCACACCAAAACATGAGGAAGAACATGCTGGTGAGTAGCATGACTCCCACTCCAGATAAATAACCACAGAATTGTTCCATGGATATGTGTCATACCCTAAATCTAACACAGCAACATTGAGAACTACAAGATAAGAAAAATACCAAGATTTAAGCCTGTACCTGTGACTGGCTTTCAATTATCTTGGCAGACATACCTCCTTGGGGATTCTTAAATTCCAGAGTATGCTAAAGAAATGGGATCTTCTTAGAGAACCAGAACATTCACTGATTCATCAACAAAAGCTACTTTAGGGGCGCCTAGGTGGCTCAGTCAGTGAAGCGTGCCTTCGGCTCAGGTCACGATCCCGGGGTCCTGGGATCGAGTCCCGCATCGGGCTCCCTGCTCAGTGGTGGGTCTGCTTCTCCCTCTCCCTCTGCCCCTCCTGCCCTGCTTGTGTGGCCCGCTCGCTCTCGCTCTCTCTCTCTAATAAATAAAATCTTTAAAAAAAAAAAGCTATTTTAAATGTAACAAAGGACAGAAAGTACTACCACGGGCCACGATCTCAAATGTGGAATTAAGCAAACTAGTGGCCACAGTGGGAGGGGCGGATCAATCCAGTGCAACATCAGGGTCACAGGCCTGGGCGAGCGCTGTCCCAAGGCTGGACAGAAAGACAGCTGACCCACTGCGGGCCCTGCACCAAGAGGGAACAACCACTTAGAGCACGTAACATGCATCCCTGTAAACGTGAAGTCACAGGTCAGGTGGTAATAAGTACAGAACTGCAGAACTTGAGTTCACGAAGACAAAGACAAAAATATAAATACATCGTTTCTCAATCATAATCAAGGATGAGTATCAAGTCTTATGAATTCCCAGCATACCTACAAGTGACACAGAAATAACTTAAAATGCAGTCTTAGTGATGTGCCTTGTTGACCTACTTCTCCCTGTGACAGGAACATTTTAAAGAGACCGAGTAGAATGAATGCATAGCATAGGAAACAGACCCGACGTGTGTTCCTGAAGAATCTCGTGGAGCTCTTTGTGGATCTGCCTGGCGTTTCCCACCCCACCAAACACTCTCGTCAAAAAGCCATGTCTTAGGCAGATTTAACGGGTCACCTACACACCACAAACACGTTGCACTGACTCCAGTTGTAATCTCAACGTGTGTTCTCCGATCAGGGCGCGACCTCTTGTTACCACGTCCCGCAAACACATCGTGGGGGCTCTTTTTGCAAGGGGGTTTATTTCTGTGAAAAAGGAGAGGGCTACCTAATTCGAGCTGAGGTCACATGTGTTTGGAGATCTTTTAATTCCACATTCGGAGAGATGTTACTTATTTCAGAAACCGTCACGGCATTGTGAAGTAACTTCTTTCTATTCTAAAACTACCGGTTTTATTGAGAGAGACAAATCACTTCCTGAAAAACTGTAACACACGACAAGGCATTTAGTCCATGACATACGAAGAAAAGCCTTTTTAGCAACAAAAAGGAATTCTAAAATTGCAATAAAACACGAGCACAAAGCTCTGAGGAGGCCATGTCCGTGCTAAGGTCCACCCTTGCGTGGCAGTGGCCGTTTCACTGGGGCTTCACCGTGAACCTTCTCTTCTAGAGAAACAGACCAGGAGGGCTCTTGCACTTCCCGTGGAGCCTCCATCACCCTCACCAGCCTCAACAGCCCAGAGTCCCGCGGATGGTTACGTTGATCGGGACAGGACCCACGAGCTTGTGCTGACCCAGCCACGGGGCCTGGATGCTTGCTCTGGAGGCAAAGAGATGCCTCTTCCTCTATAAAGGGGAGAGCGTGCAGCTATGGAATCCCATCAGAAAGCCAGAATGTCAACGGAAAATGCCCTTGGGAGGGGGGGCGGAGTGCCAATCTGTGAGGGGACAGAAGCGGGGAGAGCTCTTAGCCCAGGACAACTGGCGAGGCCACTGGGGACGGCGTGTGCCTCGCGACTGAGGAGCTCACACCGAATCCCTCCATCAGCGTGTGCAAGAGCGCAGCCACATCGTGTGGACACAGCAGTGAACACGTGAAGGCCACACGTGCCGGGCCACACGCGTGAGGCAGGCATGCACACGAGTACCCATGCACGGCGACTGTGCCGGCCGAGGGTGTCAGGCAGGGAACCAGATCGAGGAGCGGACACAGCCGTGGAGCACCACACACTGCCTGGCGCTTCTCACGGAGGAATGCCAACACGCCATGCTACAGAAGAAGCTGGCGAAACTGGTTCTCGAGCAAGCTTGTGCAAAGACACCTTGGGTAGAAAAGCAGGACTCTCAGCCGCCTCGCCCCCAGCAGGACCAACAGCAGCTGCGTGTACCTGCCGCGTCCTCGTAACTCAGGGCCGCGACGGCCGTCGGGGTTTGCCGATTGCCCCCAGACTGTCCTGAAGGGCTGGGTCTACATCAAAGCAACGCAGTGACTGACACTTCTGGCAAAAAGAAAAACCACTGGGTGCTTTCGTGCTGAGCATCAGGGCACGCCTCTTCCCAGCAACCACATTAAAACCCGATATCCAGTTAACCAGAAGACCTACTTGTTTGGGGGCATCTGCGGAGGTGACGTGGGCTTCAGCGCCCCAGGGGTCATTAGACTCCAAGGCCACGGTGGGAACAGGAGCGCACCAGCCTCCTCTGGCGCAGGAAGCGAGGCCCTTACAGATAAAGCACTTGCCCTAACCTGGGGCCGGAAAGACCAATTTGCTTCAACACTCGCCTTCAGAGACAGGATGGAGCTGCCTGGGCCACGGCTCTCTAATGCAGACCTCGCTGCTGGAGGAAGCCATCACTGACAACGCTAATTATCAGTGTCTGTGGAGGGGGGCCCTCCTCCTGCCTTACTTACCATTTGGCCTCTGTCGTCTGCATCACATTGGCTTGCTGCCCGCATCCTCCACACTCCCACACAGAGCCCTCCGGCGCCCTCCTCCTGCAGGCCGCGGGGTCCCCACGCACGGCTCTCGGCCCCCACAGTCGCGGGCAAGCTCGGCACACACAGGCCCAGGGCTCCTGCCACTGGCACTGACCAGCGCAGGGGCACACAGACTACAGGGTGCACAGCGCCAGGAGGAGAGACCCCGCGCCGCGCGTCACGCTGACGGGGGCTTGGTGACTTAGGTGCGTGCTGGGGGCAGAGGGACGCATTAACATAGTCATTGCTGAGGCCTCGACTCTCTTAATGGGACCTTTGCAAACAGGCTTATCTCAACTTAAACCACACGGTGCTCGGATGTGAAGGAAAGGCCATTCTGGGGGCCGGGTGGGAGAGTCTGGTGCGTGAGGCCTCCCAGGCCAGGGGCTCGCGTGCCAGTGGCTGGGGATGCAGCCAAGGCCGAGGTGGCTGGGCTCCCAGGTGCCCCCCCGGGGTCCGCGGCTGGCCCAGGCCCAGTGGCGGGCAGGGTACCTGTGTGGGCCCGCGTGTGGGCCCTGAGGCGGCTGAACTGGTGGAAACGCATCCCACACTCCACGCAGACGAAGTCTCCTTGGCGGGCCTGCGTCCGGAGCGTCCCTGGGCGGCGGTGGCCGTGGGTGGTGTGCAGGTGGGGCGGTGGCAGGGGTAGGGGCGAGAGGAAAACATCATTAGTCTGTCTAACGGTGTGATGGGACACGACTAGCAGCCGTCCCCCAGGCTCTGCCGACAGCCGGTGTACGCAGGACGGCGAGGGAACACAAACCACGGGACCTGAAACCCATACCGCGGCCCCAGGGCGGTGTGGGGCCTCAGGGCAACTGGACGCCCTCCCACCATCCACTGCCTGGAGATCGGGGTGGTACCGTGAACACGGCCAGGGGCAGGGACGGGGACGCTGCGGTCTGGCCACCTGTCCCCACCACACCACTGACACCGCCCGCCTGGCCCCTTACCTGTGTGCCCGCATGCCCTCCGGGGCACAGACGGGACACCTGGGAATCGGGCTGGGCATAGGCCCTGGTCCCATGTTCCCTTCTGTGAGAACGGGGGTGCAGACGGCCCTCACCTGCGTCCCTCTGAAGAAAGGCCAATGCTCACGTCAGGGGAGCAGCCCCAGAGGGCCTCCCCCTGAGCCCCATTCTCGCTGCTGGGCTCAACGGTAACTCGACGGAAACACAACACAAAAAAACCAACCAGAAAAAGTTCTGCCCGGAGTAACACATTTTTTTAAATCATGCTCACGGAGCTGAGTGTGTCCTGCCCCTAACATCTGATATTTGAATGTAAAAGGCAAATGGAAAGGATGACAAATGGTCTCCATTAAATCAGCTGAAACCAAATTCTTGTCTGAATTCAGAGTGCATCCACAGATCAAAAGAACACGGAATCGCTTCTGCACTGCAGACGTTATGGACATAATCCTCAAAAACGTGTGCGCTGTTAAGGCAGACCTTGTCCCATTTCTCACGGGGCAAGCCTTGAACATGGGTCTTAGAGAAACAACCCAGTCTCATCCTACGAGAACCTTCCCTGGCGATCACTTTGGTCGTGCGGATTCTCCTGGGTGTAAGGGGACGGCTCGCCCATGTGGATTCTAACGATGCCTACACCGGATACCTGCTAAGGATCATGAGAAGCAGCATGGGGTTTGCGTCCTCCCACACTACATCGTTTCAGGACTTTTTTGTAAGGAACTCTATCAGCTGCCCATCTCCCATCCAAGTGGCACAGAAAAACCCAGCACTTCTGCTCAGCCGACTGTATTTCCTCGAATTAAGGATGCATCAGCGTGCACGCATACACACACACACACACACACTGTCTCCCGTGTGTTTTGCCATATCATTTTCTCTCTACTTTTTAAGAAAAGATCCTTGCCCTTCATGGTCAATAATTGTGCCCAAGCTCCTCCAAAATTCTGAGCTAATCAAAAAGGTTATAAACTTCATTTGAATTGAAGACTGCCTGGTGAGCAAAGAGCTCTAACACTCTGACCTAGAAACTAGAGTTGTGTGGGAAAGGAGGCCGAGTGAAAGGCAGGGGAGAGCCTTCCAGAGGCAGGCGCAGACTCTGCTCCTGAGCCCTGCGACGTTAATTTAACCCGATCACGCTGCAACATACATGCCATCTGCAAGGGGGAAAGGAGCCTGGACACCTTCTGCAGGACTCCACACAGAACCAAGCAAAGGAAGCACGCACCCCTCATCATCATCACAATCAGTGTGTCCTTGGTAGAAGTGACTTTGTCAAGTCCCAACAACAGAGACCTTATGTCTTATTCTATCTAGAATAATCTCCTCCTATCATCTTCAAGTTTTTATTCTAAAATCCATATTCTCACCTAACATAGGCTGAACACAAAGTCTGAAAACATACGTAATGTGTTATTTTATTACTATTCCATCAACAGGACAGTCCTATTCTATGGATAGAAGTTTCCAGACTCACCAGCCATGCAGAGAAACCCCAGGGCTTTAAGGGCTGTAGTCTGAGTCCCTCCAGCAAGAGACGGTGGTCACGCCCCAGAACATCCTTTCTCTCTTGGCAGGCTTCCACACCAACATCAATCCGTCAAAACACACGTGGGGAAAAGACCTCTGAGAATTCTCCGCCCTCACGTTGGGAAAGACCCGATGCCTCAGAGGCACCTCCAGAAACCAGGGCTTCTGTGTGAACAATCACAGGCCCTGAAATCAGAGTCACATGGCCCCCCGCAAATGTTCCTCATGTAAACAGATGGCTACTCTTCTTGGAAGATTCTCTTGTGCAGACTTCTGCCTCCCCCACTGCAAGCTGATGCTGGGCGGCACGGCACGTTCCCCCGAGGCCTGTGTGGAGGAGTTGAGACCTTTACTCCGCAGGGGACACCCCCAGAGAGGAGGCCCACAGCCAATGCATCAGACCACAGAATGAGAGCCGAACAGCATGGACAGACTCGTAGAGTAAGACAGGCCAAAAACACGACCCGGACTAGAGATGAACTTAACTTCCTAGATTCGTGACGCAAACATCAACTGTGGGGTACACAAAGGCTATGGATGCACGGCAGCCAGTGGAAGACAAAAACCTCAGGAATCTGAGTCACCGGCACATTCAGAAATGTGTCAGTGGCAACGACTTGGGGAGCTGCTCATACTTCCCAGGCTGCAAAAGTGGAAGCAGAGCCTCTACAACAGGAAACATTAATACTCCACTCACCTCTCAGACACTCAGGCCCCAAACCTGCTGGATTTCCTTCCACTACAACACTTGAAGAGCCGTAAGTAAACATTCCAAGAAGGAGAAAGGAACTGGCAAGGGCCCGGTGGCTACAGATGGGACACGTGAGCAGGGCGCAGACCAGCCAAGGCGTTCGGAGAGTCAACAGACCTTCCTGCGAGAGAGCCCAGGCCTGGCCCCAAAGTCAAGACCAGAGCTCAAGGGGGGCCGCAGAGGGAAGGGCCATGCAGGGGAGCATCCCATCCAACCATGCGACCACCACACGGACACCAGCCGAGGGACCTAGACAAACTGATCCCTTCTTCCCTAAACCCGGGAAACCATGGTTTCTAGAAATGCACTTAATAGTGTATCACAGCCGAAAAGTTTAGAACACTCCCCTTAAGAAACCCAAGTATGCACGAACTTAAACAGCCTAAACACCCTTAAATACACCTAGCTGTATTCCAGTGTATACACGGGCAGAGCCAATAACCCAAGAGGAGAACACATGCATTACGGACGATTTAGCATTTCTCACATTTAAAAGAAAAATATGGGGGCGCCTGGGTGGCTCAGTTGGTTGAGCGACTGCCTTCGGCTCAGGTCATGATCCTGGAGTCCCTGGATCGAGTCCGGCATAGGGCTCCCTGCTCAGCAGGGAGTCTGCTTCTCCCTCTGACCCTCCTCCCTCTCATGCTCTCTGTCTCTCATTCTCTCTCTCTCAAATAAATAAAAAAAAAAAAAAAGAAAGAAAAATATGTAACCTCTCTTAAAAACACACACACAAAACCCTGAGACCATTTAAAATTTTTAAGGAAAAGGACAACATTTCAGGCTACCGTGCACTTCTAATCTGTCATCTGAAATTCTCAAAACCTTACCTTGAGATTCACTTCTCCTTTTTGGGGGGGAAAAGCAAAGACAGCACCGACCCACGGCAGCACGAAGGAAAAGCCACTCACAGGCGGGAACCAGCCGGTGCGCTCTGCGTGACGCGCCCCAGGTCTGGGCGCTGGGCAGAAGCCACTGACACAGCGAGGGGAGCCCCTAGCTCAGGGCGCCCGAGGCCGCGGTCACCGGAAGGAGCAGACAGAGAGGGTCACGGCCGCCGGGAACATGGGCACCCACTGAAACTCGCCCACTGGGCGCCTACAACGTCTCGGCTTTTGCAGCCAAGACAACCCAAACCTAAAGAGATGGATCTGCCATCAGGTCTAAAGGTCAGCCGATAGATCGTTTTTCCGTTTCACAGCAAATAATCTGCGTGATTGGAGAACGTCCCTGAGACGGTGCAAAGCTCACGTAACGTAACTGAAATCTGAAAATGCAAAAACGCGAAGCCACGCACCAGCTGGGTTCTGCCACCTGCGAGGGGCGCGTGCCCAGCTCCACCCCGGCATGGAGCACCTGTGCCCGAAGGGATGGGAGTCGCAGACACAAGGGTGCTCGCTGTGCCATGCAAGCACCTCGGCAAACGGTGTGTCTCAACGACCTCCGGCATCCGCGCCTCTGCTTCCTTCTAGAAAGTTCACAAGAAGCCCTGGCTCTGAGTGAGGAGAAAAAGACGCCAACCTTGAATAAGGACCCCACTGGCAAAACCTCCAAGGCCGTGGCACCCCCGAGTGTTTTCCTAGTCAAAAAACACCTTAGTGTTTCCTCATGAGCCAAAGGCGCCGCTCCCCGTGCCAGGACGGCCCCAGCGTGCCCGTGGATCCGGGCAGGTGCCCAAGTCCCCAGAGGCAGCGGGGAACTCAGGGAGACACCCGCCTTCTCGCCAGGCACCCCCGGCCACCGCACATCTCACACACTGTTCAACCACTTCCACCAAACCTTGACCTGTGTTCCCCAAAGTGCTTCAACTTGCTGGAATGTAAGGGGCCGGATCTCAAAGGTCATTTTTGATGGTAACTTACTTTAATGACAGGGGCATGATGAACAATTCAGTTCAAAGAAGGGTAATGAACAGAGAGACACAGCTCCGTCGGGGTTTTCATATGCCTGGTTTTGGTTAATAGCAAATCCTTAGATCTCCTAATGTTCTCTTAAGGGAGAGCTACCCACGATTCACGCTCAAGGACGAGGGCATCCTACCCGGCGTGTGCCGTCCCTGGCAGTTCCTCATCATGCTCACGACGAGGCGTCAATACCCAGACACTGGCAGGAAAGGAAAATGGCCACTAAAGGCTATCTTTTCTGGAATTTGGCACCAGCCAGTCCCCAACTTTGTATGGTACATTCATACTCTGCACGGTTTGCTTACTAATGCCAGTGAACTATGTATTTTTAAATTACATATGTACAAAAATAAAACAGTCACTTCAAATAACCATTCCTGCCTTTTGAGAGAAAAGGGACAATGAACATCTACTGATTCTATGTTTAAAATGACAAAGGAAGAGGCACCCGGCTGGCTCAGTCGGTAGAGCCTGATCACGGGGTCACAAGTTCGAGTCCTATGCTGGGCAAAGAGCTTCCTTAAAAAATAAAAAATAAAAACAAAAAGACAAAGGACATGAGAGGCATCAAGGCTGCCTGCTCCTGTCAAATTTCAGCAATGTCTGAATTAACATCACCAGGAGGGAAGCCCCCGCAGGGCCGGCAGCTTCATGCCCCCGGCACCAGGCACCTGCGCCCTAGAAGGCAGAGCTGTGGGGGCCGGAGAGGGGTGCATCTGCCCCACCCTCTCTGTTCTGCGTTCAGACGCACAGCCATGGGCCAGGCAGCCGCCCGACCCCCGGAGGAGAGGCTCCTCCGGGCGGCCCGCCAAGGACGATCACGCCCGCGCTCACATGGGCGGGCAGGGAGGGGCCCGCTCGTCTTACCTCTGTGCTCTAGTGCAGGACCGTTGGCACCCCAGCTCTGGTAGAGAGAAGCAAAGTCCTTTGGAATGTACGTCTTGAAGATATTGAGGATGTCCAGCCGCTTCTCGTGGCCGTCAGACGCGGGCTTGCTGGCGTGCAGGGCGGGCTGGGCCTGCAGGGCTGCGTGCCCCCTGGGGCCCGCTCCACAGCTAGCCAGCGGCCGCAGCTCGGGGCCAGCCTTGGAGGGGGGCTCGCGGGGAGGTAGAGGGGGGCCCCCGTCGCCTTTCACCTGTGGCTGACCCTGAGGCTGGGGGCTGAATTTGGCTTTTAAGGGGTCCGGGGCACTGTGCTTATTTGGGGGGCCGAGGCTGGCCCCCGCCGGAGGCGTGACGTACTTGTCCCCTGGCCTGCTACTGGTCGGGGGCTGGGTGCCTGCCCGGGCAATGACGGAGGGCGTGGGGGTGGCACTTCGGCTGAAGCCACCGCCGCCCGCCGCGGGCCCCGGTCTGGGGCTGGCCTCCTGCCTGGGCTTCGGCAGGGGCAGCTGCATGGGGCCGCCGTGCGGCTCAGGGCCGTGGCCGGGTTTGGTCTGCCGGGGCCCGTCGGGGCCGGCCACCCAAAGCGCACAGGGGCCCCCGGAATGGCCCTCCTTGCTCTTCGGCACGCTAGTGGCTTTCGGGGTCACGCCCAGGGGCAAGGGGCTGCCTTTGGGCCCCGGCGCCCCTCCCGGCACCTGAGTGCGCGTGAACCGAGCGATGGGCAGAGGCTGGCACTCTTTGCCCCCGAGGGCAGGCGGGGGGCCCGTGCGTCCGCTCCGGGCAAGGAAAACCAAGTTGTTTCTGATGCTTTTGTAACCGTTGGGCTGAATCCACTGGGGGGCCATGGAGTTGCAGCTGACCCTGTGCCAGATCCGCTTGTGCATCCACAGGACCTCGGGGTAGTACGTCTTGTGGCTGCAGTAAGGACAGGGGTGAACGGCCAGTGCAGCCTGCAGGGACGAGGCCAGTTCCTTGTGGCTGGGGTCATCCCGGCTCGACCGCTCGCTGAGGTCCAGCGGGACCAGGTCTGGGGCCGGCACCTTCCTTCCCCCCACAGCGTGCTCCCTCGTGTGCAAATCAGATAGCTTCTCCTTCAGGGGGTGAGCCGGGCTCGCAGACAAGAGCTGCAGGCCTGCTCCTTCCGGAAAAGTCTGAAGCGAATGTGAAGGGAAGTCTGCGGTGTCCCTGGAGATGGAGACCTCCTGCTTCGGGTGAAATGCAGGCGTCTTGATGTCCACGGAAAACCTGGGCGGCTCTGCTCTCTTGGAAGCATCTCGGCTCCTGTTTTCGAGCACGGACACGGAAGCTGCGCTCCCCGCTCTGGGCTCCCCGGGGCCTGCGGCCGACACGTTACTCCCAGGCGCGTGACTCTGGTCTCCATTGGAGAGCACAGTCGATGCCACCTCTTCAGAAAAGCAGAAGCGGAGTGGCTTTCCCCCTGGAGGATCAGAATGTAAAACGTGACGTTACCATTTCTCATCAGGACAGAACGAGACACAGTAGCACACCCAAGGCACTGTGGCCCCGCGCGCAGGGTGCGCGGGTCCTCGGGAAACAACGGGCTGCTCCCCACAACGCTCTCGACAGTGGGCCAGATTTAAGGGCAAAAGGATGGTATCTGGGGTGGGGTTGGTTTCTTCAGTTGATTAACTCAGTAGATCGTCAGGAGAAATAAAATCTAGCTGCCTGTAACTACGCAGTTACTCGTTAACAGAGGGTAACCAGTTATACCAAACACCAAGAAATACCTGCTCTGTACTAGCACGAGGCTTCCCACGACTCTCAGGGAACTCTCTAAATGCAGTCACGGTTAGGGGTCCCGGGGACGTAAGGCAAGGAGACCCAGAGACGCTGAGAGGCAGCCCGTGGTCACACGAGGCTGGGCCTGAAAATGGCTTACTTTGCCCGGGGGATCCTGTGGCTGCCCCAGAAATGTCCGGGCTATAGGTCGACTTCAGACGGATCCAGAACGGTCCCTAATGACTCTCTCTCTTAAGGTCCACTGTTACAGTCCAAAAGGCTTGACAACTGAAGTTTCCCTTCAGAGGCATGAGAAGGAAGGGTAAGTGAGGCCACTCATCCCCACCTTTCCCCGGAGGGATGCCCGGGACGGGGACCCTAAACTCTCTGCCCCTGGAGTTCCCGCCTGCAGTGCTCCCGCAAGACAGGCAGCCTGGGTGTGCCCAGATGCCCTGGCACAGGGAGGCCCGCCTCTTCCCAAACCAGGCTGCATGGAGGGCATCAGTGGCAGGTGGGAGCGGGGCTCCATGCCCTTCAGACTGACATGCTAAAGCCTCTGCAGAGCGAGACCAGACTACACCCCAAGGGGATTCAACACAACTTGAGAGAAACTCCATTTTACATTTATTTGCACTGATGACTTTGGGTAGAGTGAGCTCAACATCTGGAAGGTGTACAAATGTTTCTGGATATCTCAAAACTTTCCAAACTACAGAACACAAGTTCACATCGTGGACACGACAGTGAATGCCACCTGTCACCGATGCAATGGGTTAAAATGTCAGGTGCCCACTTATGGCAAGGCCCAATATCGCTGGTCTTCATTTAAGAATATTTACAGACTTAAACATTTGCAGTGGAATGTAGGTATCTATTTACAAAAAATGTTCTTTAAAAATTTTCTAAGTATATTTTCTGGAGTTAAGGCTCAGGAATCCCATCAAATTGGTATTTTTTTTAAATGTATTCCAAAGGGATCTTCATGGAAGCAGGAAGGCATCCTTCACAGAATGCGTTTTGACAGAGATCAGAAGGAGCAGAGTAACCAATGAGCCGTATCAATTAGTAGGTAGTTAATGAGCCACTCCTATGCAATTTTAAAGGATTATGTCCCACATAAAACAGGTGACCAGTACGTAGTGATGAGCAGGATGGTTGAGGAGATAAGACGACGCAGGAGGGATAAATGTTCAGATTCCTGTCAGCACCAAAATGCTAACACGTGATCCACTTTGGGGATGTCTGCCTGTCCTGAATATCATGTCCTGTTCCCCGGAAGGCACACTGAGCAGCCCCGGGAATCTCTGCTGATTAAAGGGCACTTAACCTGGGACTAAACGTGCAGAAAACTCGTGGCCTTTGTTCAATTCCCACTGATGCTCAGAATGTCAAAGTCACTTTCAAATGTTCAAAGAGAGAAACTCCAGGGGCTGGGGGCCCTAGTTTTTCCTGTATTAAAGGAATACGGATTTATGAAAACACATGCCAGAGACTATGAGCTGAATCCCAAAGTTGAAAGAGAGGACAATGTAACTTGACACTGTACATCTGTGGGGGTTTCAAAGCACATCTGTCCAAGTCCCCACATTTTATGCTCCCAGAAAGGATGATAAAACATCACAGCAGAACTTCCAATACCTCTGACCAAGACATTAAATCATGAGACGCCTGCGACCTGCACTCGGTCCCTGAAGCCATCGATGGGGGCGGGGACAAAGCTGGTGTCACAGGAAACCTGTCGTGAGAAAAACGAGGCCCTCCTTCCCAATGGCCGTCTGACTCTGGGAGGACCGTTCGGAACGAGGGACACGGACAACGGCCGTCGGACTCCGGGAGGACCGTTCGGAACGAGGGACACGGACAATGGCCGTCTGACTCCGGGAGGACCGTTCGGAACGAGGGACACGGACAATGGCTGTCTGACTCCGGGAAGACCGTTCGGAACGAGGGACACGGACAACGGCCGTCGGACTCCCGGAGGACCGTTCGGAACGAGGGACACGGACAATGGCCGTCTGACTCCGGGAGGACCGTTCAGAACGAGGGACACGGACAATGGCCATCGGACTCCCGGAGGACCGTTCGGAACAAGGGACACGGACAATGGCCGACTGATTCCGGGAGGACCGTTCGGAACGAGGGACACGGACAATCTGATGCTGAAGGAGGGGACAGGGGAGCATCTGAGGAACCAGGCGCTTCTTCAGACCAGGAGCCCATAGCTCTCAGCCCCGGGCGCCCCTTTCCTTCGTGAGGGTCCCCACTACGGGTCTGATGAACCCCAGGTCACCGCAGAGAAGCACCGAGCCAGCCCGCGGCCCTGGCACCTCCAGCCCACCCCACAAAGCCAGCGGGGTCACTCAAGGCTGCCAAGCTTCAGGGATTCCAGGCCAAAGCAGGTGCAGAGGGGCCACCCTGGAGCCCCATGCTCCCGGCTTCCAGAGTACCATCTCCGACTACGTTGACGAGGGCAAGTCACCTACATGGTGGGCTTCCCACGGGCCACACCCACCGGGCTCGAGGGGCACCCACACTTCCCCAGCCACCTGCTCCGTGAGCCACGCCCTCGGGGGCAGCCTGCACCAAGCACTTTATGAGGCTTCACCAAAGGGCTGCGTGCTCTGAGTGCGGGGCCTGATGTATTTCCCGTAGACAGCGGCGTGTAACCCTGACCACGAGGCTAAGCGGAGTGTCTGCAGAGGACAGGCTCCGAGAGGCGCCGTGGCCATGACATCCAGCCACAGCGTCCTGACCTTCGTGAGGCACGTGCCTTGTGCAGAGCAGCTGGATCCGCACGGCCCCGGGAGGCCTGCCTCACTCACCACCCAATACCTGTACTTCGAGTACCCTGAGACAGGGTAATCGTGGCCACACACACACACGTGTGCACACGGGGGCGCACATGCGAACACACGCATGCACATGGAAACAGGCACAGGGGCACGCACATGTGAACTCATGTATGTGTGCATGTGAAAACATGCCCACGTGTGTACACGCTGATGGAAGCATGTGAACACGTGTGCATGTATGTGAAACCATTCACTAGTACCTATTACCGCCTCTTCTCTCTTCCTCTGTCAATTAAGAACCCACAACTGAAAAGCAGACCTCTGTGTTGTTACCCCGCGGAGACAAGCGGGCCCTGGAAACGGCCCCGTGGATCCGAGGACCCGGGTTCTGTCCTGGCCCTGATGCAGGGGATGCTCACCAGGGCCGCGGGATGCAGTGCATTCCCACTCCTGCACTCGGGCTCTCCAACTCACGCTCTCACGCGCTGTTTCTCACATTCTCTACACCAGGTGCTTGGCCGAGCTGCTGCTGGGCCCAGGTGCCTCAAGGAAGGATGCGTTCCACTCTCCCCGACTCCATACTTGCTGCATCACGGCCGTTACGGATCCCTGTGAATAACGACTATAACGTATGTAATCCCACACATGGCCAAGGGTTCTCTTGCCGCCCTGCTCGGACCCTGCAGGCTCTGGGGACACAGGGCAGGGCTGCCAGGGGACCCAGAGCCCCGCGCGCGCCAGAACTGTGGACCCATGTGCAGCCAAGTCCAGCATGTCCCACGCTGGGCTCCCCGACAGCAAGTGCTCAACATGGGCAACCGCAAACACTGCGTTCAGTGCCAGCCTCCTCATACTTCGGGCTGACGGGAAAAATGAGGGGGGCTGTCTTAAAGGTTAAGAAAGGGTCAAACTTCCAAGCTATTAAAATTTCACAAGAAGGGGGCGCCTGGGTGGCTCAGTCGTTAAGCGTCTGCCTTCGGCTCAGGTCATGATCCCAGGGTCCTGGGATCGAGCCCCATATCGGGCTCCCTGCTCAGCGGGAGGCCTGCTTCTCCCTCTCCCACTCCCCCTGCTTGTGTTCCCTCTCTCGCTGTGTCTCTCTCTGTCAAATAAATAAATAAAATCTTAAAAAAAAAAAAAAATTCACAAGAAAGTAAGTCTAAGATCCATCACTGAGATTCTTTAGTTAAAAAAAAAGAAGTTGGCGACGCAGCCCTAATTCTAAGGAGTCTTGGAAACAGAACTTTCCTCCGCCCAAACCCAAAATGACTTTACCGGAACCACCACCACGAGGTCCTTCAACAACTGTACCGCAGTTTCTTGCAAGGACTTTCTCTAATTTTTTCCAAGTTATTAGCACTATAATTCCCTTTTTAACAGAAAAATTCAAAGTTGAACTTCTTCGTATTTTCCACTGTGACCGTCGCCCACATGTGACGAACACCTTTACTACCCTTCCATCCTTCCAGCGGCTGGAGCTCAGCGGCAACGCTGGTCGGGCAGCAGCGCCCTTCTTTCTCCGGACGAAGGACAGAGCACCGAGGCCGGGCGGCGGCCGTGCCGCGGATTCTCACCGGGCTCCCGGCCCAGGCTGTCTGCTGGGGGGCCCTGCCTTCTGAGAACAGAGCCCCCGCGCGCGCAGCCGGCTCCTGGGAGGGGACGGGGCCTGTGGTGGGGCTCCGCTCCTGGGCGGGCGGGCGGGGCGCCTACAGAGCCAGAAGAGACTCAGCAGGACCTCCGTCCGCCTGCAGCGCGCTCAGCTCGGCCACACCTGTCAAGAATGTGTCCTTCTCCAGGCCCTCCACCCCCATGACAGAAGACGGAGGCCCCAGCGCACCACACCTGCACAGCGACGCTTAAACACCCTCACCCTCCACCCCCGCACGTCCCTGGGACCTCACTGCACTGCACTCAGCCGCGGAGGTGGTCTGCGGAAACCTTAACACCATCAAAACGGATTTTGTAACTGACCTGCTAAGATTAAGTAAATTCTGGACGCCTTGGCGTTTTTATTTATAAAATAGGATGTGTTTCAAAATATTTTATCTCAGGTTTGGCAAAAAAAAGCCACCCAGCACCATAACAGCCCATGGACTGTCCAGCACGATTCCCTCTGTGGCGAGGCTTACGGCCCTGGCCACTCGGCGCATGGGCCTGGCCTCAGCTGACAGTCCGGGGACCAGGCGATGCGAGGCTGCGTCGAGGACTCTGAGCTGCACTGTGAGCTGAAACAATGCCCCTGCTCAGGACCGACAGGGATGAAGGATGCTACAGTGTCTGTGCTCCCACCATCATTTCTACCAGGGGCCTCGATGAAGAAATGGGACTAGACCAGTTTATCAGATCTGAGACTGACACTCAGCCAAAACCTTTAGCAACAGAACAAAGACTCAAAGATTTTCAACAAGATGGAACAAAGGCTGAAAAATAACAAGAAATCCCAGGAGGAAAAACAGAAAGCACAGGAAGTGAAAGGTCTGGCTTAAGAGCTATGCTGGGAAAGACTCCAGGGTCCTAGGGGACCACAAGCCCAGCGTGTTAGATCAAGAAAGCATCCTCAGGCAGACATCTAGCTGGAAGAGCCCAGCCCCGGCTCTGAGCCACACACCAAGAAGAAAGAAGATGAATGGGAGCATGTCCAGAACAGGCCTACTGGGGGGAGGTTTCTGGAAACTGAGCAATATGAACAAGGCTTGCAGGATCTTGGACTCTTCTACCTAGAAACGTGGGCTGGTGGCTGCACTGCCCCGAACCTTGACATTCGCTCAGTATAGGATGAACGAAGGAAAGATTTATTCAAGGGCAGCATTCTGTCTGCACACTAGAACCACCCGTAATAACACGGACCATCACTGGCAAGAAATTCCCAAGCCCAGACCAAGAGCCAGCCTTTCAGGGGAGGAGCCTTTTCTACAAAAACCTCGGGGTGATTCAAACTGTGGCCAAAACTGAAGAGCAGTGGGGTCAACACAGGACGAACACCTGTGAGTCACAGAGGACCTGGCCGCAGGGGAGGCCGAGGTGGACGTGCCGCCACTCCTCCCGGGGACAGGCATGCAGAAGCCTACGTCGGCTCCCAGGCCACCTGCTCCCGGCCCCAAGGTTCCAAGGGACCTCGAGCCGCTGGTGTCATGTGCGTCTCCATGCGAGCCCCTTTTCTGCACAGGTACATGGGAGGTTAAGGGGAGAGCATCACCTTGTAAAAAACGCTTTGTCGCTGTGTGATTTATAACGTGAACACTAGCACTGAGGATTTCTCCCAGGAGCAGCCATGCAGCGCGCACTCAGTAACGGGGGAGTGCCCCGGGGACGTGGCGTCTGGGGGGCGGGTCGCTGTGATGGGGCCTATTTCTAGCCCCAGGTCTCCTACAGTCGCTCACTCGCAAGCATGGGCCCCTGTAGGCTCCTCTGTCTGCTAGAGGACTCTGGCTGTTTGCCTCTCTTTCCAGGGTCATTATAATTTCTCACCTTCCCACTCTTCTGGTTCAAACAGAACACAAAACAAACTCCTCGCTAAGCACAAAACCAGGAATACCCTTCTGTACGGGGGGCCTCCCTCTGTCCAAAACACCGCAATGGACGCTTCACGGGGAAGCTCTGGTCCCTGCCAGCAGCTGTGTGCTGAGAGGCATCGGCAGATCTCCCGCAGACTGACTTGCCCCCATTATCCGCGGACGTGCGGCCGGTCTCCCCCGTGTCTCACCCGGTGAGCTAGGCTGTGAACACAGAGGACTGATTCGGATTCCAGCATCGGCGGATCTTACGGGACGTTATCAGCGACCACCGTCTGTAACGGAAGCCCAGGAGACGGTGGGAGTACGGCTGGTCTGTCCACTAGCTCTGCGTCACTGCCCCACCTCAGCAGCCTTCCCACAGAGCCAAGTCGCTCGTGTCCGGGGCCCGCCGGTGGCCAGGCTGGCTCCTCACTGCCCGCCAGGCCGGGACTGTGGGTGCGGGGAGCGGGTGGCGCCAAGCACACGGCAGGAACACTCTCGGGTCACGGCAGACCGTGTGTGATCCTTTGCCCTGTGTCCCCATGAAAATGAGGAGCTGGACAGAAAAGCAGAGGGTAAGGAGCTCCAGGGTCGAGAGGAGACAAAACTGCAAGACCGCGGGGAACAGGTTTTGAATCTCTTGGTCAACAAGGCTCTGGGGGTCACGCGGCTCTTCAACCAGAAACCGGCATTCAACAGGTTAAAAGTAGGCTCCAGGGAAAGCAAGATAAGAAAGCTCCCTGGGGGGCCATGGAGCATGGGGAGACCCTGCAGGCCTAAGCAGAGAGGCGGTGGTGCCCGGAGGGAGTGCTGATCCACACCTGGCCACCGTCCAACCACCACACTTTCCCCCTAACGGAGCTACGGGCCATTTGGGGGAACTGAGACTCTATTCCAGGTTTGTGTGTCTCAAGCTTTCCTCCCTTTCTTTTACACTCTTCTGCCCTAAAAAAACATGCGAATGAGCACCTGGTCACCTAAGGTGTGGCAGGAATATTTTACAATGTATGTAACAAAGTCACTGAAATGGTCTGCAGAACACCTCCTTGGGCCGTAATGGAGCAAACGTTTGACCATGAGAACGGAGTTCGCCTCATCCAGCACGTCCACTGACCAGCGGGGTGGGCTTCCCACACGCCGACAGCCCCCGCCCCCCCACAGGCCCCAGGAATTCACCAGGCTCCGCTCTGTCCCCAAGGAGCACCTCCCAGACCTCCCTCCCTAAAATAACAGCCCCCTCGCACACCCCTTCCCGCCACGTGCTCGGTTTCCCTGGCATCTGTCTTCCTCCGAGCCGGGTGTGGGCATGTGTCCTCTCTGCCTCTCCCCAAAAGGATCTGAGCTCCAAAAACACAAACCAGGTTTTATGAAAGTACTGTTATCACCAGCATCTAGGGCCTGTGGCACGAGGCAGACGTTCCATGAACGCACGCTGAATTAACGAACGAATAAAACAAGCCATTTAACGTCTAGTCATATGTATGGAGACTGAGCACAGGAAAGCACCCCGAAAAGTACGAAGTGCAATATGAATTAGTCAATTCAGCACATACTTCTCACGGGCTTGTAGAGATGAAAAGTAAACCCTGTGTCGTGTGGGCAGTCGCGAGGCCTCGCGGTCCTAGCAACTAGCAGCAAAACCGCCAACCTAGTTACCGACCTAGTTACCAACCTAGTTACCAAGCACGTGTCCTGGAAATACGGCAAGTGTAGTGAATGCGCAGTTACGGGAGCGGGCGCAGGCACGGTGGCTTCCCCGGTGTAAGACGACAGGATCCCCACGCTGCTCAGAACTGGAGACTTCTAAGGTGACCCACCCTCTGGAATTCCTCGGTCCATGAACAAAATCAGACACCTGCTCGGATGTTACAAGGAAAGGTCCGGCTGGGGCAATATCCTTTGTCTCGCTAAAACATAAGGACTTCCTATTATTAAGGCCGTCTTCCCACTGCCAAGCTCCCACAGACCTGAGAACCGAACTTTGATTTTTAACACGGGCCGAGACCTAACTCAGGCTGTGTTCTACCATGAACTCTGCCAGTGTCCTCAATCGGGCCAGGTGACGCCGACCCATCCGTACTCGGGCTGTGAGGGCAAACTACTGAACCCACCAATTACTCCACCTCCGCTATTCCCAAAGACTGCCTCTTTTGAAAAATGAACAAGATTTCTGTAATGAACATGAGCTGAATATGGAAAAAAAATTATTTTTCTACTTTCCGGTTAAGACCGGGGCACCATGCAGACACACAGCCCGCAGAGTGAAGTGCAGGATGGAAATGCACTCAGAGGAAAGGGGTCTGAGATGCTCTACCTCAGGAGGGGGTCGGCGGGCTGCCTCCTGGCTGTGTCTTGAGCATCTGCCGGAGGAGAAGCAGATACCACGCGGGGAAAGCTCGGCGTGGCCTCTCCTAGGGCAGAACTCCATTTAGGTTGGGTGCGCTCGGGGTAAAGCATGGGGCCTCACATGAGTGGCAAGTTTCGAGAACTGTTCATACTGAACCCAAATGCTCTCAAATCACGCAATTCTAGAAGAGGATCTTTCTCTCCAAGATAGGAAGCACGAGCACACGGTGATAAAGGAAAATTAAAAATGACCTCACGGTAATGCCATCACCAGTGACGGATCTACCCTGGCCAGCTGCGGCAGATGACGAGGACCACCCAGCGCACCCCCAGGTCCGCGTGCTGTGGCCGCGCAGTCCATGCGTCCTCCTGCCACGGCCCCACGGCAGCCGGCTCCTCCCCAGCGCGTCCCGGGGCGCAGGAAGAGGCATCTTCTCCGGGGCCCTCCTCCCACCCGCGGGGAGCCCTGTGCAACCCAAGTACGGGATTCGATCAGCAGCCCCATGCTCTTAATTAAAATCCAGACGTAATATTTCAGTGATGACCCCAAACGGCGGCTGCGCCCGGGCTGACAGCAAACTGCACATTCAGATAATTGGCTGGCCCATCCCAGCAGCTGTGACTTCAGAGGGTCCTCACACCTCTTCCTACTTGCGCCTCTTTACTGAAAAGAAAAAATCTACAAATAATTCCACAGAGGTGTATGGGGGAAGTGTGGGTAATCGAGACAGAAAATAGCTTCTATCCTAAACCATACTAGTGATCTGAGCTTTATATGGCACATACAATAACCCTCCTACAAAGATAAAATACCCCAACTACTACAAGCCTGAAGAAGTCTATTAACTGAGAACTACTGTATGAAAAATAAGTCTAGGGGCGCCTGGGTGGCTCAGTGGGTTAAGCGTCTGCCTTCAGCTCAGGTCATGATCTCAGGGATCCCGTCCCCCATCGGGCTCCCTGCTCGCTGGGGAGTCTGCTTCTCCCTCTGTCCCTCCCCCTCCACTCGTGTACGTGTGTGCTCTCGTGCGTATGCATGTGTGTCTCAAATTTAAAAAATCTTTTTAAAAAAAAGGAAAAAAATAACTCTAACATTTCAGCAGTTAATTTCAGTATTTGTGAATTTCCAGTAACTTTTATAATAAATATCACCAGTTACAAATGTGTGATATTTGATGTGATAGCAAAAACATTACAGTGTTTAAATAATGTTTCTCAGCAGATTCTTCTCTTACCATCTTTTTACCTGTCTTAACAGGACAACTGGTAACCAAAAACAGGCCAGAGTAAAGGTAAGATGGGAGCCACCAGGCATCGAAGTTTAGCCGAAGCCTGGGAGTTCCTCAGACAACTGACATGCAAGACATTAACAGAGAGAAAACAGCACACATGTCTGCAAAAAAAAAAAAAAAAGAGCCCCTGGAAAGATGTTTCAATGAGAAAAAGCTCAGAAACAGGAACACTGATTCTCAAAGAAAAGTGATGGAGATGTAGCACTTGGCTGGAGAGGAGATGCAGAAGCATTATTGCTGTAAGAAGTTTTGGATAGGACGTAGAAAATGCTCAAGAGAAGTTTCGGCCGTATTAACCATGGGGCTTTTCAATTAAGACACACAACTCATGCGTTCGGTGCAAGTGAAGCTAAGGAATCACAGGAAAACACTGTCATGGGCTGGTTTAACCTGGAAGCTCTTCTTCCCGAAAACGAAGGGAAAATAACCAAGAGCCAAAGACACAGCTGGAATGTGCCGTCCGCACAGGGACGCAGGAGGGCAGGGGAACAGTGGGGAACAGCGGGGCCAAGGCCGCGTGACCAAACACGGAGACTGGGAGCCCGTCCGGGACCCGGACCCCAGCACTGAACACAGAGCACCAGCATGGTTCCCTCCACGTGTCCTGAGACCACAGCCTCTGGTGTCCACGAACAATAATGCAAACCACTTCCAACGGTCCGCTATCTAGCAAGTTTAGTCCTGTGGCCAGGAAAACTTCTCTTAGGTGTTCTAAAGCTCTCTCATGTACATCATTACACACGCAATGTGAACTACAAAAAGAAGAAAGCCTAAATGATAAGGAAAGTGCCAGGAACTAAAATAATGGGTGACAGCTAAATAATATTTTCAAATTTTTATAAATGAATGTGTATTTTATTCCCCAAGTTGCTCCTGCTACTTTCTCTGTGTGACTGAGTACAGTATATGAGTTTTCATTTTATTTTTTTAAAGATTTTATGTATTTGAGAGACAGCGCGAGAGGGAACACAAGCAGGGAGAGTGGTAGAGGAAGAAGCATGCTTCCTGCCGAGCAGGGAGCCCGATGCGGGGCTCGATGCCCTGAGATCATGACCTGAGCCGAAGGCAGATGCTTAACCAACTCAGTCACCCAAGTCCCCTCAAGTTTTCATTTTAAATAATTGATCTATTAACATAAACAAACAACTTGTAAAACAAAGTTATTTGCATTAATAGAAAAATAGGCAAGAATCTTCACACTTTGGAAGCCATATTTTGATTTCTGAAGAAAAGGGGTTACAAGTTAAATATTGGATTCCTGACTGAACAAATTAACCAGCTTATACAAGAAAACCTAAAGCTTAAAATCTGGGAAAGAACTTTTTCAAGAATTTTCCCAAAACCAGGTTTTAAAGGTTAATCAGACATCTTAAGTCTCCACAGAGCTTCAGCTCCTAACCAGCAGTCTGTCCCAACCATAAGCTCAATCACATTCTCGAAATCTAGAACTCACTACCTGCTTCCTGACTCAACCATGAAAACACATCACCCCAGGGCCTGCTGTGTTTTAAAAAAAAAATCCCAGGGGTGCCTGGGTGACTCAGTCGGTTAAGCGTCTGCCTTCAGCTCGGGTCGAGGTCCCAGGGTCCTGGGATTGAGCCCAGTGTCAGGCTCCCTGCTCGGCGGGGAGCCTGCTTCTCTCTCCCTCTGCCTGCCGCTCTACTTGTGCTCTCTCTCTGTCAGATAAATAAATAAAATCTTAAAAAAATAAAATAAAAATAAAATAAATAAAAATCCCATCCTTGCTGAAGCAAACAGAATCCAAGTCTACTTTCATAGCCGCTATCCATTTTACACGCCCTCCTTCACCTCCAAAATCTAACCGCAAACTACAACTCAACCATTTGAAAGAACGCACCCAAATGCAAAAAGAAATCATGAAACAAGTTTACAAACCATGCTCTGCACGGCAACAAACATTTCCATTTGACACAATCAGAAGGAAAGTAAATCAAATCTTCCAAGAACGGTCAAGTAACTGCTGGAAAGAAGGTCCTTCCACCACTTTTGGATTTCAGGACGTCACCATGGGAGTGGAGAGGGAGGAAAGGGGCAGGACAGCTCAGCACCGGGTGCCTCTTCCCCGTCACCCCCGGCGGTCCTCCTTGCTCACGGGACGGAGTCTAGAACCAAGAAGGCACCTAACTTCAACCACCTGCTTTCTCTTTCACAAGAAGTGTTTCAGGACATCAGGAACGAGTAAGATTTGAGAAGGAGCATAAAACCCAAAATCTGTGTATTTACAAATAAATTATAATGATTTTTTTAAAAAAAATCAGATTATCGGGCGCCTGGGTGGCTCAGTTGGTTAAGCGACTGCCTTCGGCTCAGGTCATGATCCTGGAGTCCCGGGATCGAGTCCCGCATCGGGTTCCCTGCTCGGCGGGGAGTCTGCTTCTCCCTCTGACCCTCCCCCCTCTCATGCTCTCTCTATCTCATTCTCTCTCAAATGAATAAATAAAATCTTTAATAAATAAATAAATAAATA
This sequence comes from Mirounga angustirostris, assembly GCF_029215605.1. Classification (NCBI taxonomy): domain Eukaryota; kingdom Metazoa; phylum Chordata; class Mammalia; order Carnivora; family Phocidae; genus Mirounga; species Mirounga angustirostris. Next base: position 2,899,766 of record NW_026991722.1, on the reverse strand, counting down.
AATAAATAGATAAAAAATCAGATTATCTATCGGTATAGTCTTCAGAGCTACAACCAGGTACGTGCGCGACTTGCAGAAGAGGGTCCGCGCTCCCAGCCTTGGGGAAGACGGCTTTCCCTCCAGCAGCTGCTTCAGGCCGCCAGGCGCCGTGCGGGCCATCCGCCACTAGATGGCACCTGCTCACAATCTACGACCCCAACGCTCCTGCCCAGCTACCTGTGTGGTCCCTGGACTTCAGAAATGGGACTGAAGAGGTATCGACTTTTAAACAACACAATTTATTAGCAAAAGATGCACACCAGGAACGTGCTTTAAACTCTGGTCAACACAATCGTGCCCATTTCTCCTGAAAGGGCTAAATCAGCATTTGAAACTAGCTCATCAATAGGTCTTTAAGCATCTTACACTGTTTGTGTGTTTGTTCATCAATACTTCCAGAAGGTTAAAATGCAGAGGTCTTTAAACTAATGATGCATTTGAATTATCTGGCAAACATGAAGTCAGAAGAAGTAACATCTCTCTATGCATTAGACTTTGGGGGACTGTACCTTCAAATGTCCAACTTGCTGAAAGTTAATGATCGAGCAGTTGATTTAAACTACTTCAATACTTCAGTAAATGACTTGGAAACTTTCATCAGCAGGTATTTTCACCTTGACTTCAAAGCAGTTCCTTTCAAAGTTAAAACAGAGGCAGTTTCTAGGGCCGTGGGCGCCATATCCCGTCTAAGAAGGTGGGCCTGGATCCTTGTCCCTCTAGACTCAGGTCTGAAGGCCGAGTTCTAGTTGCAAGGCCGCCGTATCTACTAGGGAAAACTCCGTCCTCCAGTGTACCCCAGCTCGGGCAACAGCCCCTCATTCAACAAGTAAGGTCTGCACATCTGTATGTGTCCCACATTCTGCTCTGAGTAGGATACAAGTTACCAGCCTCAGGTCCTTGAGTTAGAAAACCAGGAACAGTCATTTAAGACTGTGTGTAGGAAGTAGGTGATAAACTGAAAGCATTTCCACAGTTGGTCCTTCCCTTAGTTGGGTCCCCGGATGGGGCCATCCTGCACTTGCCCAGGTGACCGAACACGCAGCACCTCAGGAGAATCGTGACTGCACCCCATGCCCTGTGGGACTGGCGCAAAGCCGCCACGCTTCTGGACGTTCCAGACCCACCCTCACTTTCGAAGAGCAGGAGGACCCAACCGGGGCCGTGTGGGGCAACCACATGCAGGGCCGGGTTCGGGGGACTGGCTCTGGGGGGCTGGGGGGCAGTTGCCACAGACATCTGGAAAGACGGGCACATGTCAAAGGGGAGCACCCTGTACACATGGTGGGCAGGATTTCCTATGTCCTTCCACAAACAGAATACTGTGTATGTCAAAATTAAAATCACTTCCATTCTTTGAGTCATGTCCTACGTATCTTCTGATGAGACGCATCGCTTAGCTCTGGGGGTGGCTTTTTCTGAGCACTTGCCAGGATTCACCATCTAAATGCCCACAAAGTTAAAACATCACTATTTCATGAAGCTAAATATATAAAATAAATATCAAGCATTCCTTCTCTTGCAGCTCTAGTTGATTCCTGACACAGATGGTCCTGGTCTAGGATGAAGCGTGAACCACAAAGCCATGAGGGGAGAGGCGGCCACTGAGAAAGTTAACTAAGCCGGCCAGAGCCTGTGTGGCCGGAGGTCTTGTCCACACCAGGACGCTGCGAGGGTGATCTTACAGCCTTCTACGGTTACAAATGCATAAATGAGTATGAAACACATACAGACTTCCTATCTCATGCGAAGAGTTCCAACCGTTATATAAATATTAAATCTCAACAGTTCCACTCCACGAAGATACTTAGTGGGAAGAACTGTTTTATGTTTCACTTAATAATTTAAGCAGCTCTTCCCAAATCACATCACTAAATTTCCTCTGGAATCTCAGGCAGGCTGCCTAAACCACATTATGAGTTGTGACCATGGGGTTGTAATTAGAATGTTCTTCGTTAAAATGCAAAAGGAAAAAAAGAGCTCACGGACATTCCTCCTTCATGAACTTCTCTATCCCTTACTTTTCATTTTTTCTCCTGTTTTGATAAATAGGCAGTAACTACGCCCCCCTTCCTGTGGATCTTCAGTTTTGCTCCGAAATGACGGCTTACGTCAACCTCCCCAGTTTTTAGAAAGTCAAGACAGAGAGAGTCACAAGCCTGATGGAACAATGCCGCTCAGAGGATCTCGGAAAAGCCCCGATTACTTCATGTATTTTCTCAGCCATTTCAGTCATATTGCTATTCTGAGAGAGAGGTGGAAAATAGGATTTCTGAGGTTGTTTACTAGGAGCTGGGTGACTAAGCCAGAGGTCCCAATCTATGAATTAAAACTTTCTTAAAGCTAAGGAAAGCGTTTCCATCAAATTCCGTTAGCTGAACACCAAAGGATGGGCCCTGTGGCTCTGCTTGTCCCCCACCCCGCCCGGTGTCCCCTGTGCGGAGAAGGCCCTGCAGGGTCACACGGGGGCCAGCCCGGACCTCGGCCCACCGCGGACGCCAGCGATCTGGGCCAAGGGGAAGGGCAAGTGGGCCAAGAAGCAGAACCGACTCTGGCTTTTCATCCGGCTGGCAACACACCTCCACCACGTTTCTCCCACATTCAGGAACACGGCTGGCTCTGCACAGTGGCCCAGAAAAGCTGTATTCTGGAGCACTGACCCTATGTGGGCAATTTCCAGCCACGACGATGGCACGTGTGTGTGTGCACATACGTGTCTGTGCACACGCGTGGGAGCGGACAGGCTGTGGGCGGTTCTTCCGAGGACATCCGTTGTGTGCATGAGTCACGCCTCAGCCTCGTGCCACCTATTTGCTAGAGACGTCATCGAAGTCAACACTAACTGATGTATTTGCTCTTTGAATAAGCAGCTCAGGGGTGGCCAGAGGTCCCCCGGCTGATTCAGAGTTGAGCCAGGCACACACGGCTGTCCCCGACCCAGGCGACGGGAGCTAATCAGAGCGATCGGAACAAACGGGAGCCAGCGGTGTGGACACAGCCCTGAGTCGGCCCGGGACCTCCCTGAGCAGTGCTCCAGAGCCCGGAAGGTTCCGCCAGCTCCCTGCACTTGACCTGTTCTACAGAGTCTATGACCTGTGCTCGGGGTCCCTGTGACCCGTGAAGCCCCCACAGGGGCTGCAAACGCAGCGGAACCAGACCCTCCCGAGGGCACGGTGAGCTGCGCTCAGGCAGTGAGCAAGGCTGCTACCTGCAAAATGGAAACTCGTGTGAGCGTCCAAATCCCGTTACCTGGAGTCACCGGAGAAGAGCAAGTGCTCACCAGCTCCACGTCGGACGCCGCGTCCTCCTGACCTAAAAAGGTCCTCTCTGGCTACTACGTTCCCCTTCGTTTATAACCTCCTGTACTCTCAAAATGCTGGCAACTCACAGTTTCATGTAGGACCGAGAAAGACCCACTGGTCGTGGTGGCAGAGCTGAAGCCATAGCATCGAGAGCCGTAAACCACATCTAAAAATAGACCGTGTTCACGGACGTTAATTATCTGCTGCGCTGCTGAGCCATCCCCTCGCTGCCCTGGAGATCACCGGGCTCCGTGTGGCCCGACCAGGGGCATTCCCTCACCACCGCATCTGGGTCTGCCTGGCTGGCCTCACCCCGTCGCACACACGGTCACACGACCACTCACACACCGCACGCCCACCTCACACGACCACGCACACACACACACAACTTCCCATGAGAGAACCACAGTGTGCCCGGGTCAGGAGGACCGCAGGGGCCAGCGGCTGGCCAACACAATAATTACACCCATGACCCTAAGTCCTGAGAACGCACTCATTTTCCCACAGCCAGACAATTACAAAGTCCAGAACTGAAAACACCACGAACACACCATTCTTTAAAAGGAGAAAATGTGTGTTGAGGCTATTTTTAAAGAACTGAGAGCATCAATCCATACCCTTAAGAATGTCAAGAGACCGATCTCCAGCGCCACCAGGAGCTGAGGGGCAGAAATACAAGGTCCCATCTTCCTGCCCCCATTCACAGACTTCTGTCCACTTCATGACTTACAGAACACACCCACACCAAAACTGAAACATGCAACTGCAACAAATGAAATGCTGATTATGTTTAGAATCTGGCTAAAAACTCCCATTAGTCACATGCAATCATCCTGATGTCTTCAAAACCACAGCTCAAACGCCCAGCATCCAGATGGGTCACGAGCGGCCCTCTGCGCCCTCCCTGGACAGCTTCCACTCCACGGTGCTGACTCGCCATCGGCTTGCCCGTTCCCACGCAGCAGCTCACCAGCCCTGGGACAGAAATCGCAATATTTCTTCTCTGCTGGCCATCAGGTCACAAGAACAAGGACCTGGGCCTTCCACTCCTCCCTGGGGGCTTCTACAAAGCACCCAGTGGGCGGGTACCAATTTTTGGTAATGAAGGTAAGTTACTGAAAAGCAGCCAAGCAAATGCAGGGAGTGAGGTAAGGACCCCCTGAGGCATGCCGCCCCTCCTCGATCACCGCAGAGCCAGGAGGCCGATGAGGACAGTTTACGGGGGACCCTGGGTCCACTGTCCCTACTCACCTCCCTCCAACCCCCAACGAGCCCATGTCTTTGATCACTGCACTGTGAGTGTGCATGCGTGTGCCCGTGCATGGGGGGTAGGTGCATGTGCATGGGGAGGGGGTACACGCACGTGCATGGCGGCGTCTGGGAGAGCATAGTCTGATAGGCCATGGGAGACACTGCGTCCACCCTCACGGTCCCCTGGCAGCAAATGCTGTGTCTCTGTGGGACAAGTGGACACACCTGGCCCTGCTTCTTGCATAGATTCCAAACCCATGGCTCAGGCCTGCAGGGTGGGAAGCAGGATCCACGGATGCTAACTTTCCTTGAAAGTGCCTGGTGAAGTGGCTTCCCTGAGCCAAGGCAACGAGACAACTCACCAGCTCACAGGGGACACGGGTCCCAGGGAACAGGGTCTGCGCAGCCACCGTAGGTCAAAAGACACCTCAACGCCCGACCACCCCTTGCCAGACACACTGTCAACACGTTCCAACAGGGTCTCAGCACTGTTTAAATGTGAAGAGCAGGGACCAAAAGACTCACTTTACCATTCAAGGAGTATGAGGGTATGCACGTTACCTAATCTATGCGAAAACTTCAGGGTTTGGGTAGAAACAAAAATGTGCTCAAGAAATCTACAAAACGGTAAATGAAATCCCTTCCAAGTGAACAAAGAGCATAGCATAGCATCCCCTTACTCTGTCCCTCCGGGGCACCCCACTCGCCCCGACCCTCCGCCGCACCCCCACTCGCCCCGACCCTCCGCCACACCCCACTTACTCTGTCCCTCCTGAGCTAATATATACACACACGCTTTACCACTGGGTCTTGATGGCGATCCAGCCCCCAGGGGCCGTCTGGCAACGTCTGGAGACAGTCTGCGTTGTCTCTGGGTTGGGGGCTGCTGTCATCTAGGGGCAGAGACCGCAGACACTGCAAAACACCCCTCGGAGCCCAGGGCAGCCCCACCACAAAGCCACCAGCTCGGAAGTCAGCAGCACGAGGCTGAGAAGCCTGAGCTAGGGCCCAGGTTGCCCCGACTGCAGGTGGGGTGACTCAGAGCTCTCTGCAGGACAGGCACCCCGGCAAAGGTTCGACCAGTGCCAGGCAGCCTGGCCTGCTGACGGGGCGCAGGGGGTCACCGAGGCCTCCAAGAGTGATGAGACACACACAGAGCAGCCAGGAGGGTGAGCCAACGGCAGACCAGGAGGTGATGGTCCACGGAGGCACGCAGACCGAGGCGGCAGGCACCCGGACTGAGAGGCCATCCATGGAGGCGTCCAGACGAGAGGGGAGGGGTCCGCAGAGGAGGCCAGGATAGCCTGAAGCCCCCAGGCTCCCAGTCCCCTTTTAGTTTCCAGACACTCTAACATGTTGTGATGATCCAATAGCAGGTCTTAATTTAAAAACCACGATGAAGGATTCATCAGTTACACAGACACCCAGAGTCATAAATCCTTTCGTATTTTTGCAAAACATCCCACGTTAGTGTGTGACGTAATTAGAAAGCGCATGACGCACGCAGGTCTTGCTTCAGTGCCACATTACACGTGCAGCGATGGCGGCCAGCCCCTTCCCCACTCAGCTGGGGTCAAAAGACAACTGCCGTGGTTTGGATGCCCCCCTGCAATCCCATCCAGTGACGGGCACGTGGCAGGCCGTGTCCCGTCCGACAGGCTGGGGATCCATCTGCGTGAGTGGTGTCCACTCCAACTGGACAGCACCACGCTCTGGCCCAGTAAGTAAGGCCACTGTCCCTTCTGCCCCCCATGAAATATGGACACGAGGCGCACTGAAATCTGCTAGCAGGCCATTCCTGTGAGAAGAACCTGCAAAGTCTAGTTGAACCTACCTGATGCAGGACACTCCCGTCCCTTCTGTGCTGGCCTCTCTATCAGGGCGGGGTCATCCACACACACGCAGGAATTGTGACAAGTGTCCATGAACGCTGACACTGACTTCGCCACCACCTAACTCTGAGCTGTTGCGCCCTAGAAGCCTCCAACGCACACCGGGAAGCCTGTGGGCATAGCTTTCCTGTCTTGACAAGACCTGCCCCTTCTGACATAACCCTGCTCGGCTTTGCCAACCTGTCTGCACCAAGCAGGGTTTCTAGGCTTCGGGCAGAACCTTTTTGTACACCCACGAGACGTACAAATTCCCAGGAGACAATAACTTTCTTCTTCGCGGCAAGTCCCAACAACTCCACAGAGACCCAGGAATAAACAGGGTCTCCCTTTCTTGGGCACACAGACAGAGAAACCCAGGAATAAATGGGGTCTTCCCTTTCTTGGGCACACAGAGAAACCCAGGAATAAACGGGGTCTTCCCTTTCTTGGGCACACAGAGAAACCCAGGAATAAACGGGGTCTTCCCTTTCTTGGGCACACAGACAGAGAGACCCAGGAATAAACGGGGTCTCCCTTTCTTGGGCACACAGACAGAGAGACCCAGGAATAAACGGGCTCTCCCTTTCTTGGGCACACAGACACAAAGCACACCTGTGAGCGCGCAGACAGCAGACAGCACCTCCTCCCGGTCCGACCTCGCACCTGCCTGGTGCGGGCTCAGGTGTGTAAGCCGGAGCGGGGCTCTCCTGGCTTCACCAGACCCACCTGTCGGAACCCTGGTGCTCTCATTTACAAGCGAGGAGGACAGGTTAGTAAACTCTGAGTTGACCCCTCTATCGAACAGGTTAAAGCCTGCGCTGCGAAGTCGAGAATAAATCGCACCCGAGCGCAAGACCACCACGCCCACACAGAGCGGCCCCGTGAAGGCCGGGCACCCGCGAGCAGGAAGTGCCATCCCAGAGAGCGCTACAGCTCCCCTGCATCCCATGGCCTTTTTACAGCAAAACAAAACACAGACTCAGAAAATAAAACCAAGGCACAGTTGGACCAATTACTCTAAGGGAACACTCCTGTAAGCACACGCAGGTCGGGCTGCGCGAGCAGCCTCCCTCTGGTCCCACACCAACGCCCGTCCTGGGACGCGCCCACCAGCCGCCAGGGACAACCGAGAACTCGGACTCGGTACGCGGCGAGACAGCAACGGCGGCTTCCAAGAGCTGACACGCTCGAAGTCCCACGGCGGGAAGCGTACACGTTCATGACCACAAGGAGGAAAGGGGAGGCACACTGCTCTCAGGATGTGCCCAGTGCGACCCCATAAACCAGGAGAACACGACGGCGGGGTGGGGGCACACGGGAAACGCAAGGGGCGCCTTGCAAAACGGGTAAGTGCACACGTGTTCATGGTGAGTATTTTCTGTTCTCTCATTCACAGAAAACAGGCTCCACAAAGCCGTCCCTGCCTTTCCAGTGAGGAACCGCCTCCGTGCAGAAACGCTCCTGTGCAAGTTTAGGGCCAACACTTAGACGTTTACCTCCTTAACACTTCGAAGCAAGGTCAACCTAAACTCCGGGCCTCAAGGGGCACCCGGCTGGATCAGTCAGTGAGCGTGCGACTCTCAAACTTGGGGTCGTGAGTTCAAGCCCCACGTCGGGCCTGGAGCCTACGTACAGAAATGTACAAAACTCTGGGCCCGAAGACCCTGAACAGAGCTCGGCTAAGCAGAGGCCTCACCTCCCACTCACCGGCCGAAGCCAAACCCAGAGAGAGTTCAACACATCCTGATCCTGGTGCGTCAGCACATGAAAGAGAGCTGTATGATACGAAGCTGACAGAAGTTACCATTTCAGACACATATCCAGCCAGTGACCGGAAATAACCTGCACACACACACTCCCAACACAAGCAAACACAGACACGGAGCCAGAAGACGGGAGCCAAGAGGACAGGCTCCGGGAGAATTAACACCGTCCTTACCGTGTTCGCTCCCTGCAGGAGTACCTACTGTAAATCCACGAAAACCCTATTTTTGTAAGATCAGGGATCCCAAGAAGAACCCTTGGATGACCAACGTTCCACTGTGAAATTCAATTAATGACAAAAATTTCATCACCAAAATTAATAAAACCCTGAGGTCTTCACCTTGTGCCCAAAAGATTGCAGGAAATCCTACCACCCACATGACATTTCTGCCAAATGAAATTTTAAAGAAAAAAATGAAGATTTTGAAGTAAACCGTAAAAATTGATTTTGAAAAACAAAAACCAAAAAGCAGGCACTTGAATCTCACCTCAGGAGAGATTACTGTGCTGGTACAAACAGCGCCATGCACACACCAGCATTAATTAAGGGGTGGGACGACGGGACTCTGCTCCCCGCGGGCCTGAGACACCTGCCGGTGTCTGTGCGGGGTGCAGGAGCCGGCCTCCCGCTGCTCCAGGGAGCTGGGCAGGAGACCCTTCCCCTCCGGCGGACCCACGGCGGGTCTGGTGTGAGCCCCGCGTCCTCTGGTCAGAGGCCCCGCCCGGGTCTGCAGGGGCGGCATGGGGCTGGCACTGTGGACAGGCCGGCGGGGCGCGTGGGTCCCCGGAGCCGGCCCCCTGCCTGTCCCAGAAGGGCCACAGCGGTAACTGGACAGAGCCTCCCGCTCTCGGGTCTCAGATCCAGGCATCCATTCTCCTGCGTCCAGGGTTTCAAGAGCAGTTTTAGGACTGGGGACAGTGGCTTCTTGCTTTCTGCAGGGAGACAATTCTGGAACGTTCCAGGGGCCACCCCAGAAGGCCCAGCTCGTGCCAGGCCGTCTCAGCCCACCCAACAATTCTGTAAAGCCTGCACGACGTATGCTCCTGCCTGAGATACAGACAGCAATTCTCGTTGCCTGAACCCCAACAGGTAAAACTGCCTTGCTTTGCAAGAGAGGAAAAGCCCGATGCCTCTGAAAACTTCAGCTTGTTCTGAAAGAACAGAAACTCTTCTGCATTTCACCACTGGAATCAGTGAAATGGGTGCTGGGTGCTGTGTGAGTCAGGACGGGGAGGGAGGAGGGATGCTCCACTCGGGGCTCCCGGGCAGGCCCGCTCATCCGCCAACGTTCATCAGGCAGCGACCCCGCACGACTCACACCCACGCGGCAAGACGTCGCCCAGGGGTTGCAGGGCCGGCCCACTGGGTCCTGCCCCGCGCCAACCCCCACGCCAACCCCCGCCCACCTGCCCAGGCGCGCTCCTGGCCCTCTGGGCACATCAGCCAGAGGAGTGTGCGTGGCTAGGAACACACGCTTTCAGGCGTCGAGACAAAAGAAGATCAGCTAGAATCCTATAACAGGCTCGCCTCTGTGACGTGCTGTGTTCTTGAGACAGCTGAGAAGCACGCTGAATCCCGTGGGTCAGACCATCCAGTAAACTTTCTCCCGGGGCGGAAACGCCCTGTCATCTTGCTGGTCTGCACCGCAGTCTCCGGGGCTAAGCACCCACACGGGGGACAGAGAGGCCCTGGATGTGACACGTGTCATCCTGGGTAAACACACATGCTCGGCCACCTTCCTAATGCCCCCGAGATAAACATCCACCAGCACGCCAACTACGGACGGCACTGCCCTTCCTCCTGATTCTAGAGGAGTATCGTCCAAAATACAAGTATTAACAGACTTCCCCCAGCACCCCAGATTTCACACAAGAACACTTCCAAACAATGCAGCAGGCAGGGCCTTGCTTTAATTAAGTACATGTTAACCAAAGAGTAATTCTAAGCTTGAGCTCTTCACTGGGATCACGGATATCAGAGTTGACGTACAAGACCATGTTCCAGAACACTGGAAAACCGCAGGAAGAGGAAGGAGATGAAGCAAATCACAGAACCATTATCACAGGCTGTTGATCCACAGAAAGGACAGAATAGGAGAAGCAAGGTGTTGGTAACTCTAATCAATCTACAAAATGGAAAAACCAGAAGCACCAAATACAAGTTCTCAGACCGTACCTTACTCTGGTCTCAGGAGCCCAAAAACCCAGTCCTGCACTTCGTTTTTCATCCGTCGAATGAGGAGTCTGCTCTGAGCTCTAGGCCATCTGTCAGGTGCATGAGGGGTGCCACTGTGTACCTCCTGCAATATCCGGGTGTCCCTGCCCTCGGGCAAAGTGCAGAACAGCACCTGCCCCATCCTTCCCGCATAAAACGCTTAAGAAAATATCTTAGCTATCACTTCCGATTATCAGACACTGAGAGAAGGAAACTGGCAAAGCACACAGACCAGCTTAGCCTCAAAATAACCTTGAAATGAAAACGTCTGAACCCGAGGGCATCAAACCCAAGAGTTTCTGAGAGGACAGAATGCGCCAGCAGCCGGAAGGCCACCACACAGAGCGGTAAACAGGGGCACGGAAGCAGCCAGATGTCACCAAGTAATTATCCTTGGAAGAAGCAACTCCAATGACTGGTCCCCGAGTGGGCCCATTCCTGGGGGCAGGTGCAGTGACAGAGGGACAAGGGCATCCTTGTGTCTCAACCCCTTCATGCAATTCGGGGTGACCACAGAGGCCTGGGCTGCATCCGGTTCACGGGTGTTCCTAAGAACTCTGGGCCTCTTTCCCAGTCTTCTGCGTCGTGGTGAAAAGCCCCAGCTGAGTCCAACGTCTCCCTTATCTGCACGCAGCCCTGTCTCTGGGCTCCTGCCAGCGACACAGTGGTCAAGCGGGGGTCAGGCACGCCCACGGCCCCAACATGCCCCACTCCGCAGGGGCCCAGGGAGGACTGCTCCCTCCTCTGACTGGATCTGGGAAGACGAGCGCGTCCAAACCCAGGTCCTCCGAGAAGGACTGAGGAAGTGCCATGCTGTAGAAATAGGGCCAAAGATTCAGATGCACGAGATTTCCTCCTGTGGAGGGCTCCCTTCTGCCCTCTCCCATCACCTCAAATCAAAAAGTTGTTTCTCAAGTCCTTTAAATAGAATTTAGTAACTAAATCTTGCTATTACGTGACTTCAAAATTCCATATACGTATGTGCACATAGAACATAAGGTACATAAAACATAATCGTGCATTTACGTGTGTGTGTGTGTGTGTTTGTGTGAGTGTGAGGTGGACACTCTGTGGATCAATACAGGCACACTCCTCACTTCTGGTCAAGAGCTCCTTAACAGTATGCACTGGACCTCATTCGCCTTTGATTCTCTGCAGTGCCAAGGCCAATGTGGGGTCACTGGATGAACTGATTGACCTATCGATCGATCAATAGGCAGATCCTAAGACCGGAGTAAGAAAAAAACCCATGTTTCTATACAATCACAAGCGTACCAGTGAGCTAAACTCAGGATTGTGTGGACAAGATAGAGGGCAAGTTTCTAAAAAAATAAACTGCAGGATGACTGGGATTTCTAACTGCCTCGATTTTTTATCCTTTTTATCCTATTATTTCCTAACAATTTTTGAGGCATTCCCGAGTTACTTATCCTTTCATGTGACTCAGGTTTGATTTTATGCTCTCAAGTACTCCACCCGCCCACGTCCCCACCCTGGCGCCCCCAGAAACCGATTTTATGCTAAGACAGAAAATGTTTCCCTAATCTAACCCACTTCCGGCATGAGTTAAGTATGACTGGATAGAACTAAAACTGAAACGGGCCTTTGAAGAATGACATAAGCACACAATTTAGTGAGCAAGTCAAAGTCTTCATGAAACTCCAGAACAAAAACGCTCCAACACAATTTTGAGTCAGCCAGGAACCAGGAAGATCAGCCTATTTATAAGTTTTCATTATGTGATTTCTCAAATTGACACAATATTTAAGTTAACAGAACTACCAAGTCACTTAAAGGATTTCATATTAACTTCTACTTCTAAAAAATGAAACATTGAAACAGGAAGGTTTGTTTGAGAAACTCCCGATGCCATCAAAACCATATTACCTTTTGCCCTTACTCTGAACAAATTCACTTTAAAATTATTTCTCACAGGGTTTAAAGACTTGTGTGTACATATACACACATATTGTTAAATATTTAAATTAAATAAGCTAGATCATTCCTCATTGTTTGGCTTCTGGCATTACTACTTGATGGCTTACAATTCTGCTGTGTAAAATCCTATTTATTCTGAAACAAGTCATTGTGCTTCTTCCTGGAGAAGCCTACTAGCATGTACTTAAGTGGGATTTCACTGAAAAATAATCTAATTTGAAATTGGCATACTAGTGGTGATTTTCCTCACTTGGGGAATTTTTTTGGACGTTTAAGTAAGGTTTCACAAGTTGGCTGATGGCAGGACAAATGCTCTCGCACCCTATCTACTGGCAGACGGCAGCATGCGTGTGGCGATCAGCCTCCGTGACGTGGCGACTCTCAGAAGGGCTCAGGGCTTGCGCCACAGCCGACTGCCCAAACTGATGGAGTCCTGTCAATCAGAACTTTCTTTTTAGGGTCCCTCAGATTCGTTTCCTATGAAAAGGACTACCTACTTCATAGCACTGAAGCTTTTTTAAGGACTCTGGAATTAAGGACTTTTAAGGAATTCTTGCTAAATTGGCTTAGAATAATTAAGTGAAAGGTAAAATGAGTTCGTAAATTCCACTTTTGTTCTTAAATTACAGTGTTAATTTTTTTTTCAACGACATGTCATGAGAAGGATGCTATAAACCACATGTACTCTTCACGTTCCCAGTAAACATTCCGTATTAAACCCACAGTGAATCTGGCCCTTGATCCATTTTTCAAATGAAATGACATGTACATACACATATATGTACACACACAAATAATCACGATCATCCTCACATGCCACACACACACACACACACAGGCTCACACCCACGCTCTGAAATGCTTCACCGAGGTGGACCGACTTTGTGACCGACTAGGAACACACAACCTCGAGCTAGCTAAGTGGACCTCTGACACAGCAGAACTGATCAAGAAACGTGAAGTCAGGAGTCTGAGGCGCAAGGACACAGGCCAAGTCACCCCTGTGCTCACCGCCTCCCTGATGACAGCCAACTAGCTGGCGTCTCTCAACATCAGCGCCCCGAGGGCTAAGAGCGGCTTCCGGAACCAGGACTGTCCGCGGCAAGGAAGGGCAGAGTTTGCCGTGGACGGACCGCAGAGAGGGATCCGCCGACGTCACAGGGAGACGGGCAGGGCCTGCGTCCTCAGCGGCACAGACCCATGCGATCCGGGCGGCGGCTCCTGCAGGGGCCGCTCCTGGGGTTTCAGACCCAGAGGAAGGCTTCCGTGGTAGGAGTCGGCGCTGGTCGGGAAAAGTCGCTACAAAAGGAACAGACCCTGCTGGACCCTTGGAGCCAACGGATCTCCACATGCCCAGGAAAGAATGCTTTGGTGGGCTTACTGGAAAGTGTATTTCTCTCATTTCAGAGAAACTGGATGAAAGAGCCACAGGAACGTGCGTTCTCTGTCCTAAAGACCAAGTTCATTTCAGAGTCTCTGACTCAGCTCAGACTCTCCTGGCTCGGCTTCCATGCCCAAAGTGAAACCTGAAGCCTTGAACAAACGCACTTCTAGGAAAGCCAGCGTCCATCCAGCCGAAAAAGGTATGGTTTTAAGTAGTCGCTTCAGTTCCAACCACCAACCAGGTCAGTTTGCAAATGAGTCAATAATATACTGGTAGCAACCTTCTTCAATAACTGGAAATTAAATTCACTGATTTATACGAACAGAATAAACTGTTTCCCCTGTTACAGCCTATCACACTAAATGAGGGATTATTTGGAATAAAAGGTCACCTTCTAGCAGTGCACACTGAATTGCTACATCTTACTGAAAGGGAAGGAAAGACTACGGAAAAATACAAATGCTAACTCAGAAGTGAAAGGCACTCTGCAGGAAGACATTTTATGGAAGTACTAAAAACGTCACAGTTGGAAACCACATTTGAGCCGTGCTGGAGGCGGCCGGTTCCGCAGGAATAACGTGTTCTCGTGCATCACACGTTAGAAAAGAGCCACGCCACTCCTCTGTTTAGGCAAAGCTGGTGAAGCTGCCCAGATCCACGGTCATGTCTCCACGCGTCCATCCTTGGGCATGGCCATCGCGGAGCAGTGCTCTTACTTTAGGTTAGGAGCCATAAACGTACCTCTCCATGACCACGGACAAGATCCGTAAGCTATCCAAACGTACTGTTTGCAGATTTCTGGTTTTTAGTCAAGTATTTAATCCTGTTTCAAATCCTAGAACGTAATCCAAGCCCAAATGCCAGATTAGAACACTGCAATTTAGATTCTTCTGTAGACCTCAAGAAACCGAAACCAAGAGTTCCCAAAATGTACCATTCAGACTTGGTCACCTGAAACATCCAAACATCTGAACAGTAAATGGAAGGCCATCTTTAATAAGTCATAACCACACACCTGAACCTCTACTGAAATTGAGACAAAGATTTAAAGTCTCATATGAAACCTAACTTTATTGCTGGCAAAAAAAAAAAAAAAAACCTTGGAAAAAAACCATTTCCCTCCTTTTCTTAAATACTGCCTCCCTCCTAGGTTGACTCCAGACAGATAGATAGATCAAACTTCATTTCTCCACTCTCCCTCTTCCAGATTAAAGGGGGAGAGGGGTGGGCTTTAATCTCAATTACAGCTGCCCTGAATAAGCACACAAAGAAAAAAAGGAAATCTCTAGCCGTTCTCATGCTCAGCAAACACAGCCCAAAAGGCCTCCATAAATAACTCAGAGAATACAGGGTCAGGACGGTCTGTGATACAGAGAAATAAACAGATTTTCACAACGCTCCTCAGCTTGCAACCATTTGATGGAACTTGGCAACCGCTCTGTGCGAGGCGCCTTTGGACTCGGAATGCGTCCGCACTCCGGTTCAAGTACTGTGTGGTTCGTCTGGTCCCTGTTCCCCACTCTAAAGATCAGGCTCTCCCTCGTCCCCCAAGGGCACCCATCCAGGGCCAGGATTTTAGCCTGAAACCTTTTACTCTACGCTTCCAGCCCTTTCAACATATTAACCCATGAAAATGTGGAGACCGGAGCCATAAGGACGACTCCAGGAACCTCAAGAAACTTTTAAAATCTGAAAACTCTTCTGTCTTCACAAAATGTGAAAACACTCATGACTTTTTGTCTTTCCCAAGCATATCTGTGAGCAAAATGCATCAATTTCTCCAGACGTGCTTTGTCGAAATAGTTAGCATGATCTGACAACAATTTCATTATCTTCAGCTATCACCTTAAATAATCTGCATTCTATTACCTCAAGATTTATCTCTGTTATTTCTTTGCTGCTTGCAAGCCAAGAAGTAATAAAACTTGAAAGGATTTTTTCTCCCTTTTTTGATGTAATTCATTATATTAACTTGGTAGCCTTCAATTAGAGAGAATACTGCATTAAACATTTTATTAATCCTAAAAAAAAAATTCACAGTCCCTTTTATGATTACTGACATCACTGATTTTCTGCAGAAGTGTCAGAAATTCCTTGGTCAGAATTTACAAAGCTCAACATCTGAGGAGGAGTGATATATAAATATACAAAAGACAAAGGGTGATCACCTATTAAACGTGAAATCCTACAGTTTTGCTAGTTATTGAGATGTAAATCAGCATGGGGCGCCTGGGTGGCTCAGTCGTTAAGCATCTGCCTTCGGCTCAGGTCATGATCCCAGGGTCCTGGGATCGAACCCCGCATCAGGCTCCCTGCTCCGCGGGAAGCCTGCTTCTCCCTCTCCCACTCCCCCTGCTTGTGTTCCCTCTCTTGCTGGGTCTCTCTCTGTCAAATAAATAAAATATTTTTTAAAAAGATGTAAATCAGCCTAGCAATTAAATATGACTGTGAATTCTTAAAACCAAACTATAAACAGTTTCTTGGGAAAATAAATGTTCAGTAAAGTATTTTCTCAATGCTTTTGGGAGGGTTGTCCCCAATATTTCACCACTGGGCATGACATCTTTCACTAACAGTAACACCCGATCATGGATTAAAATAAACTAAGATATGAAAAGAAAAATAGAAAAAAGATGATGTTTCCTGATTCACCCTACACATGGAAAAAAAAAAATCAAGATGGAAACAAAAATCTTTCAGCAAAAGCTTCATTTGAAATGTAATTAATCTCTACTTTCCCCTTGGAAACCTATAGTACAGTGCTGAGCAAGAAGAAAATGAACAATCACTTGACAATATATAAAAAATTTAGCTGTGAAGCCAAAATTGAACAAATAATGGTAGGCCCAGTTTGCCAGCACCTGAGGGCAGAAATGCCTTCCTCCTGGAGACAAACACAGAGATGCACGCCGTATGCACCTGAGTATGGCAGAGGGAGGTGGGAACCCGGGGGACCCCGCCTGCCCAGCTCCTGATGACGCGCATCTCACACAGCCTCACGAAAAAAGCCCATCCTCTGGGAGAAGTCGCCACTAGGTCACAGCCGTCCTGCCCCGTGAACCTCGCTCTCTGATCACCAGAGATCCATCAGTGACGTCTCGGCTTTCTGAGACCCCGGGGAGTCCAGTGCCCAGAGCTGCACGTTGGGCTATACACAGGGGCTCATAACGCAGAAGTTCTACAAAGGTCTGTAAAACCACCATTCTCCAGACACATGCAGGTGTGAGTGTAACACACGGCACGCGATATACGAACGTGCTGAATGTACGTGAAGAACACAGACTACGGATGTGCCTAGAAAGGAACAGCTAGACCAAAACATCAAGCCCAATCATCTCTGAGTAGCGGGATCCCTTTCTTCGTCCTTATCTGCATCTTCCACAATGACTAAATTATACATAATGCCCATGGGAACATGCACAATAAAAATACTAATCATCTCATAAACGCTGACCTGTTCACCTCCGTTCCTTACCAGAATGCCAGGGCATCGTGCTGGGTGCAAGGCCCGGGGCACCAGGCAGCTGTTGGTGAAGGTCAACCCAGCCAGGGGCCCAGGGACGTGGCACAGCTCCAGGGGCTGCTATGGTCTCGTTCGGTATCTGTTCAGACCCGGCATGTCCTCAGCCTCCCCTTCTTAGAGGTCAGTCTCCCTGCTCCCACTTGCTGACACCTGGGTGGGCTGGAGCTGAAGCGAGCCTGCTGGGGATGCGTGTTCCCGGCGGCACCCCACAGCGGCCACGGCGCTCCCGCCGGAGCCTCCCGCCTCGGCCCACCCCCTGCTGCATAAGCCACACACCTGAGTTCCAGAAAGGTGGCCTGCTGAGCCGCGAACGGCGGGAAAGTGCCAGACACTGGAGGAAGCGCAAGCCGCCAAGTCAGGGTCACGCGCAGTTCTCAGCTGAAGTGAGGACACGCTCTTGGGGGGACTCAATGGGGGGCGGGGCACAAGGCTCATGTCACATCACGAGCGGAGAACCCTGGATACCTGCAACCATATTCTGACCTGACGGATGATCGAAGAACTGGCCACAAAGTCAGTTCCTGAGCCTGTAAAGTCTGCGCCTCCCGAGCCTTACGCACCTTAGAATGTTCACGTGGTTACACCTCCTGAATGCGCTATGTTCTTTCCTAAAAAAGCATTTACAAGCTAGTTATTCAAAAATAAAAATGCGTTTTCTTAATCAGAAGATTTTACACCTTGCAGTTAGGTTCCCAGACTCGTCCGCAGATGGGTCCCTGCGCCACAGAAGTGCCACAGGGTAACTGCGTGTCCACAGACGGCAATCTTTCGGAAAACACTAAGAAGGGCCAGCACATAGGTATGTTCTACAAGTTGCGCGTGCTGGTGACTCCCAAAGGAGACAAACCGAAGAGAACAAAGAGGCAAGATTCTGTGAGCAATCCGTCGCCGACCAGAGCTGGCCATGGACAGCTTCTGACAGTTCCCCGTCCCCTTCCCGGACATACGCGCATCAGCTCCACTCTCCTCCCGTGCGCCACCCACAATCTGGGCCGACTACGGACTCAGAAATGTGTAAGAAGGGAGGGTGATTCAGAAGCAGTTCAGGAAAGGGGGGCCTGGGCGGCTCAGTCGGATGAGCGTCTGGCTCTTGGTTTGGGCTCTGGGCATGGTCTCAGGGTGGTGAGATCAGCCAGCGTCAGGCTCTGCGCTTGGCGAAGAGTCTGCTTGAGATTCTCTCCCCTCCTCCCTCTCCCTCCCCCTCGGCCCCTCCCCCAACCACGCATGTGCTCTCTCTTTAAAATAAATAAATAAAATCTTTAAAGAAAAAAAAGCTCAGGAAAGGGAGCCGCAGTCATAGCCTGAAGTGACATCAGGTCATCATCAGCCCTGAAAGACAGAGGAGGGGCCACAGAAAAACGCCAGCAGGACAGCTCTGGTCCAGCCGCTGGGCTCCTGGCCACCCCGTGCAGACAGCCCGTCCCCCCGTCCAAGCAGGAAATCAGGGGCACCCGTGGGCGATGGAGACAAAGCTGGCCTGTCCTCGGTCAGGGCTTCGGGGTGTACGAAGCAGGGCACGTGTCCCCAGGCACTGTCCTGGGCTGGCAGGCTCCAGTCTGAGCCCCTGGTAAACCTCGGCCCCGGGAAGAACCTGCCCGACGGCTCGAGAGCTGGCCTGAAGGACGCGCTGGGCACTCCGGGCCCACACTCTGAGCTGCTGGGGTGTTCACAGCCCCCAGCCAGACGGAGCAGGACGGAGAGGCGAGCAACATCCTCACACGGGCCCGCCAAGACTTCCCAAACATACTTTCTCATGGACACAGAAAGGACCACTAGAAGCTGCATGAGGTACTGTTCATATTTGGGCAACACTTCACATTTCTTTGATTTTACTCACCGTCAACAAGCACAGAAGTACAGAACATGTATTTTAAAAGAACAAAGGATTTTTCCATAGGGAAGAAATTTCCATAGATCTTAGTTACACAAGGGTCTGGCACCCAAGTCACCAGGGGCTTTTCTGTGTCATGCGTGGATCAAATTATAGAACTCTGGCCATTTTAAGGCCTTTCTAATCATGAAAGTTGATTAATACAGCAGGCTATCGATGATTATTAGTGTCACTTTAAGTAAGGCTAAGACTACATGAGCAATTTAAAGTAAATCCCAGCAAAATTCAGCCAAGTTATTGTTGATGCTAATAAAGCCGAATCAGTCTTTGGTGGCATTGCTTAAACTCAGTGAGACTAACTCAGTGAGTCAGCTGGAGATGCGCAGCGGACGCCCGGAAGGAGGCTCAGGCAGTGCTGCCCCTGGTGGGACGGAGGGACGGAGGGACAGAGACAGCTCCGTCCCCGCCGCGCCAAGAGCTGCCTTCCACCTGCGGGGCTGTGTCCCCACAACTCCCCGGCTCGGCTCGAGGGGCCCGGACTGTCCGTCCACCCCTTCGACTGTGGGGAACACACAGAAGCAGGGCCCAACCTGAGAATACGAGACTGGGCAGCCGCTTTTCCTGGAAACCCAGGATTCAGACATGTCAGTCACCGCAATGGTTAAAGCACGCATGATCTCGAATTAAAGTAACAAATTGGGGGGCCATTCTAAGGCTGCAGGAGCATGGGCCTCCAGGCGTCCGGGAGGCGCAGGACCGGGACACCCAGCAGACAGGCGGATAGGTGGAGGGCACGGCCAGGGGCCCAGAAGGATGAATGGGATGATCTCCAGGGGCGCAGAGAGGAGACATGTTCCCAGCTCTGCCAAGGAAGGCACGAGCCACAAGGTTTCAGGCGCAGCAATAAAGGCAAGAAAGAAATCTCAACCTGTGTTACGGGACAAGTGACGAACCGGAAGAGATAAGAAAAACAAATGATAGCGATTCTCCTCTGCATGGATCTTCTTTAAAAAGCAAACATAATTCATCTGTAATTGGTTTGTGGAGTTTTAGCTACTGAAAAACAAGATGTCCTTTCAAAATCCTACTGACTTCTACAACTCTAAATATTTCATCATCTGGCTGCCTGGGGCCTGCACGGAAAGCCTGTGCCCGCCGTTAAGCACAGGAAGACTGTCCAGGGACTACTCGGGCCGGCAGGCTCCCATCCCGACGGCAAGCAGCACCGACGGGACGCGATCGATCACAACACGACCCCCATGACAGCATTTCCCTGCGGCCTTTCTAAGGGAGGAGCTGCCTACGAGTCCCCAGAAGGAAAACGACTAACTGCAGGCTTTTTAATAAGCTCAAAAGAGAAAAATCGCCCAGACCAACCGCCGGGGACAGAAATACAGCACGAGGCCCTTGCCGCGCACACGTCCCCGTTAGTCCGTCCTCAGTGCGCACCGGCAGGACCTGGCCTCAGATGCCCTGTGAGCAACAGGACCAGACAAGACACATGCCGGCAGGCAATAAGGCTCACCTCCGAAAGGCGTTCAGGGGAAGTGAGGACCTGCGTCCGACTCACAAAGGCCTTATCTCAAAGGAACACCAGGTTCCAAAACCTTCTATGTCAATGACAGACCCATCTCTTTAAAATAAACTTAAGGGGGCGCCTGGGTGGCTCAGGTCATGATCCTGGAGTCCCGGGATCGAGTCCCGCATCGGGCTCCCTGCTCGGCGGGGAGTCTGCTTCTCCCTCTGACCCTCCTCCCTCTCATGCTCTCTGTCTCTCATTCTCTCTCTCTCAAATAAATAAATAAAATCTTAAAAATAAATAAATAAATAAATAAATAAATAAATAAAATAAAATAAACTTAAGATCTCTTTGCATATCCCATGAGGCTGGAGGCACGGGAGGAGCCCACAGTTTCTGCAACGTTGTCCTCTGTGCTGTGGAATCCACAGCTAATGTCAGTCATTCTTCACAGCTCAACAAGGGACAAGGAATCCCCAAGGGAATGGTGAATTGCCACGGATTTTTTTTTTTCCACACATATTTACTTAGTATTTGTTAAAACCAAAACTAAATAAGGATAGAAAACCTAAATAAGGATAGATCATACACAGACAAAATCAATTTAGAACCAGCGGAAATATGTCCACTACATGAACCACACCACACGGATTTCCTCATACGACTCTGGGGGCAAGAGAGTTGACCCTGAACCACTCACTCACTATTACTCGAGAAAATCACAGCCTAGAGATCATGGACCACTGTGATCACAAAGCATCCCTCTATGTCTCAAGCACGATCTGAATAAAGGATTCTCGGGTCTCTTTTTATTTTGAATTAATGTGAGAGGCCCATACATGTGACCTCAGCTTCGGTGTTTAGGGCTCGGGTCTTTTAAGAACAGTGTAACCCTCACTGGGTTCGCCAAGACCCCCCAGAGCCAGGGAGAGCCTGCAGCCCCCACACCACCCCAGGGATCCTGACATTGCCCACCAACAGTGTCAACTCGAGGGATGCCAGGGGGCCCTGGCACCGAAACTTCACCTACAAAATTCCAAACAGGATAAAACTTTCCAGGCTGATGACGGACATCTGTGTCAGAGAGGCGGTCTGTGGAGCTGTCCCTCAGGGCATCGGACCCTGGGAGGAAACTCCACCCCTCGGCGCCCCTTCCCAGCACATGCTATGCTCAAATACAGCAAACCATTCTGATTCGAGAAACGACACAACTGTGTTTGTCAGAAACTGCTGTTACTTTTTTAATCAAGCCGGAAGACTAAGGTTAATTTTTATTTGCTCCTGAATCCCATTTTCTGCAAGCACTGTTCTGACCCTCAAGAGCACTAATACATGTGCTTAAATCATCAACAAGTGTAAACTGCTGAAAGACGGCAAACTCCACTGCGGGGTCCTCTCCTTCTCCTCCTCAGCTAATTATTCCTGGAACACTCACTGGTGTGAGGCAACCAGCATCCCTGTCTAGTAGTAAACAAACAGAGAGCTGCTAAACAGGCTTGAACCAGCCAACCAGTAGGCTGCGAAACGAGACTAGACATCTCCTGCATGCATGAAAATAGCATCCTGCCCAAAGAGATTTATCACAGAGACACTCTCCAGAAGAAACACAGGGCATCCAGGTAACCCGAATTTCAGATACACGACAAGTAATTTTTAGCACAAGGATGTCTCAAATACTACACGGGACACACAGAGACTAAAAAAGTACCATTCATGGCTTATCTTAAATCCAAATTTAACAGGTGTCCTCTATTTTTACTTACTGAATCTGGCAACTCTGACTTGTTCTTATCTGAAACACATTATCTGAATGAATTACTTCAAAAGAAGCACAATGTGAGTGAGACACATGGTCCAAAATGTGTAAATGCTCATGGAAACATCAATGTACAAAGAGAAAAATTATTTTTCATTCATACGCAGTGTCATTAACTCACTGACAAGAGTGACTCTAGTCAGAGGCAACAGAGGAGAAGCCATTAATGACTGCAGTGGGATGGGGCCTCCAGGATCCTCTGTGGCTCTCCAGGTCCCATGCATGCAAGCAAGGGTCCACCTGCAGGACCCAGCCATGCCCCTTCATCTTCCTTGGGCAAGCTGCACAGATAGCCATCCCTGAGCCCTGCTTGAGGCCCTGCTGCGGCTGGGAGGGCTCTGGAGCAGAGCTTGGCTGCAAAGGGGAAGGTCAGGCTGGTCAGGACTGCCCAGGAGCCAAAGAGAGACCAGGTACAGCTCAAGGATGCACAGGGCACGTCCCCGTCCTCCCCTCCTGGAAACCTCTTCCCTGCCTTCCCTCCCCGCCTGAACACTGCAACGGAATGAGCACTGACCCAGGACTCACATGTTAGCTTCAACACGATTATCAGCACAATCTTGAGAAAGTCTAAACCTCAGATGCCCTATCTATATTTTAAGACTAACACCTACACCTGCTGGGTTTACCAAGCCTTTAAATGTTTGGGTGAAGAAGCTGACCCATGAACGTCTCTATATGGTAAGGTTGCTATTTCAGATCAGTAGAAAAAAGACTGATGACTGGATATATTATGTTGGAAAAACTGGATAGCAATATGTGAAAAAATTAAAAACGCCTCACAGGATCCACCAAATGGTCCATGTGGATTCATGCAATGTGGAGTAATAAGCACATGGAATAAAGCAAACTCACTCTATTCAATGAAAATATTTTAACAGTAGGGCAGGGAATGTCTAAGTCATGTGTAAAAACCATAAAGGAAAAAATGAACAGTTCTGACATTTTAGAACTTGTATAATAGAAGACTTCATACAGTCAAACAGAAAGCGAGAAGAAAATAAAGCGAACAACAAAAGATTCATTCCCACGATGTACCGAGTTCTTGTTAATTAATAAGAAAAGAACAAATGCCACATTATAAAAATGGACAAAGTGCATGAACAGGTAAATCACACAAGAAATGCAAATGGCCAGCAAACATGAAAACATGCTCACTCTCACAGAAGCCAGAAAGATGGAAAATAAAGCAATAAAAAAATAAGTAACATTTTTCTTCTTTCAGGAAGGCAAGTGTGTAGAAAATTTATAATCCCTGGCATTATTGAAGGTGTGTGACAATGGCCACGCTCACGAACTGCTGGTGGACATGGGGATGACTACAGTCTACCTGGTAGCATCTACTGAAATGTAACATGTGCAAACCCCCCTGCAAACCAGCAATTTCACTTAAAGAAATCCGCCTTGAAAAACTCCTTAGCATTCTCAATGATCCACGTTACCAGCAGCTTTACTGCAACATTATTGGTAAAGAAGCAACTTGAACGCCCATCAACAGGCAGATAAAATATGATCATATTCCCCTTTTAGGCGGTTCGAGAGTGAAGCAGGTACCTTTATCGACATGAAGGATTTCCAAGACATTATATGGAAAAAGCAAGTTTCAGAACAGAACAAAGAGGATAGTCTAATTAGGTATCCAAATAAGAAAAATGTACGTATGTGTGCATATATCCTAACATATGTAAACACATTTAAAAGGACCAAAGAGGACAAAGTCAAAGTCTCTCTGGCAGGTGAGGGTGAGCAATCAAGGAAGATGGTTTCTCTTTCATGCACTTTCAGACAAGGTGGATTATTTGCAATCAGCATGTGTCCATGAGAGACCCGTCAATTTTCGAAAGATGGAACAGAATTCTAAAATGAGCAGCATGGCCCTAGCATGGTCTGGCCCAGGCCATGTCCTTGCTCCTCCAACTCCCACCGCTGTGCCCGTGAGGGATGCGGGGCCAGGGAGGCAGCCTGGGGAGAAGGGAGAGCCTGGGGAGTGTGGGCTGAGCAGTGCTAAGGCAAGGAAACCAGGTCCAGGGGCCCTAACCCTGCCCTGGAAGACCCTCCTCCCCCCGCAAGGGCACCAGAAGGAGCGGAGATGTGACAAGTTCACACTGCAGCCAGGGCAGAGGGGTGGGCTTTCCCAGGAGGCAGCTCACCGGGCGCTCCATTTGGGTGTTTCTATGGCCAATGGCCACCATCTGGGATTCTGTCCCTGGCCTTGGGACAGAAAAAAGAAGGCAAGCACAGCTGTCCTCCGAGATCAGACCTACAGCCCCAGGGTCCACTGCTCCCCAACATCGTGACTTACCTGTGGGCTAGGTATTCGGTGTTATATGATGCCCTATCTCCACACTGCCCTTCACCCTTCTGACTGAAAGAGGAGGGAAGGGAGGGGCAGAGGGGCTGAACGGGAAGGGGGAGACCACGACCAGTGGCCAGCTGTGTGGGTGGGTGGGTGGGAGTGGACCAGTGGGTGACAGGAAGTCACCACCAGCGCCTCATCTCCACCCAGATGTGCTCTGCTCCTCACAGCTGTGGCATAGCTCTGAAAACGCCTGCAAACATCCACAGCAACCCCCTCATGGGATCTTAAAATTCAAAGGAAAAGATCTTTCACTCAAGATGGGGGCGGGGGAGAAAAAGAGAGGAAGAGAGAAAAGGAAGGAAGGAAGGAGAGGGGGAGGAGGGGGAGAGGGAAAGAGAAAAGAATGAAAGAAAAAAAGGAAGGAAGGAAGAAAGAAAGGGAAAGGAGAGGAGAGGAGAGGATAGAAGAGGAAAGAAAAATTAATTCTGACCTAGAATAGAAAAGAAATGTTCAGAACAGGGCCTATTTAGAAGACGTGAGTGGTCTGCCAAGTGCTGTCCAGCTCGCAAGGCAGTTCTGCAAAAGCAATTTTATCCTATTCATAACTAACTTGCAAGCATGATGCCCTTTTGTAACTGGGTTTCAAAACAATATCAAGAATTTGTTTCTAAGTGGTGTGTAGGCTTATCACCATGGAAACTGCAGATACTCTGCATACAACCTGTCCAGAATCTTCATGTTCAGAGTTTCCAAAAATCTCCTGTCAGAACTTTGTAATTCCTTTAGCACCTATTCAGGAACTTTGCAAGTCATCGTTAGGTGACACATTGAACTGCTTCTTGAGGCTCTCACGGATACTTCACCACCAATAAAGGAGGGTTACGATAAAACAGCTTTTAAGGGTTTATGCCTTGTTTTCCACCTCTCGGACCCCTCCTACCGTACTTCGTCATTTTTGAAAACACAGTACCTGATATCTCCTTCAAATGGAAATGTTCAATCCACCCCACTTCTATCAATTTCTAGTCTAATACCGAAACCATCTGTGTAAGTCCTATGCCATGAACTGTGCAATCATTAATGTTCTAAAAACCAGCAACATTATAAACGAGTCTTGTATCAAAGGAACTATGGTAACTAGAAGTGAAAACTGGAAATGATCATTTCAATATCACAAACAACATTCTCCAGGTGCCCAATCCAATTAACGAACTATTCCCATGGTGCTCGTGCCCTGGAATCCATCACTGGATGCTCATGCGCAGAACAGCCTGATCCTGTGACCCGGGAGGAAGCTGACGCCCTTCGGCAGGTGTCAGAGCTAGATTCGGGCACACGCCAGATGCTCTGTAAGATGGCCAACTCCCCAGAGGGTACCACTCAGTGATCATTTTAGATGGAAGATCTCAATAGCCAGTGAGGTCCCTGAATGACAAGGATGATCACAGTACATTTGGAACCGGTTAATCACGGTGCTGAAAGTAATTATTCTGCGATCAGAAGAAAGAATAGGAGTAAGACTCAGATCTGACACACTTTTACAAGAAGGTATTTGGCAGCTTGCAGTCAGCCCAAATGTCTTACTAATCTGTGAAAATACTTGTCTCAAATCAACATCTGCCTTGGTAAATAAAACAGGAGGCGAGGCAGCCTGCAAATGGACAGGACTGCCCTCGCCTCCCGCAGAGTCAGGTAAGACTCCACGAAGGAAACCGTGACCTTCTGCCCTTCATCTGGAGAAGACCACGCCTCACTTTTTAATTCTAGTAAAATATAGACCTAAAACTGCAATCTGTCTGAACACGCAAAGGCTTATGCAAACTGGGTATGCAAATCCTGACCCTATCAGCAGCCTACGAAGGTTTCACCAAGAACTGGCCTCAGATTAGGCCCAGCACACAGGATATTAAGAAACATCAAAAGCAAAGAAAAACTAAACTTATAAGTGAAACATTACGAATCTGTGCCAGAGATGGGCACACAACAAAAACACTTACAAATGAAGACTAAATGCTTGAAGAAAGACAGGCTAAACTCACTGAGTAGTTCGGTGTGTTCACCACACACAGGCCGCAGAGAAGGCCGACCGAGCAGTGGCCGCGGGGCGGGGAGAACGCAGGCCCCGCAGGGAGGGCCGCCGCGGGCTCCGGGCCGTCCTTTTCCCGGGCATTCCTGACAACCATGGCTCCGTGGTGGAACCGTGGGGGAACAGGAGGTCCATGCCTGTCCCGGGCCACACGGGTGAGCGGTGTTTTGACCAGGCGTCACCTGCATGCACAGGATGGCCCGGGAGGGGCTGGGTCGAGGGCGCTGTGCCCACCACCTGCGCTGAGTGGTAACTGCTGGGGACACGAAGGCAGGGAGGCAGGAACCACGTGGTGACCTCGGTCCCTGCTTTCCGAGACGCGGGCCAGGAGCTGCGCCAGGTCCGGGGGAGCCCACGAGTTGCATGTCCTTGGGTGCTGGGAACCGGGCAGGCCAGCCCGCTTCTGCTCCCCCTGCACAGAAGCGACACTCAGGACGCTGGCCACCAGCCTGGGACGGGAGGGCCGGAGTCCTGAGCAAGGCAACATCCCAAGTCCCGGTCCCAAGTCTGACGCTGGCCAGAAAGGCCGCAGAAGCAGCCAACTCCTGCCATGCCAAGAGGCCATAGCGCTGGGCCGTGTGCACACGGTTCAAAACCTCGAGGCACAGAATATCCGCTCTCACCCGAGCCTTCACTGTCAGTCCAGGCTGCTACCACAGGTCACGGGCATCTAGAAGCCGGTGAGCACACGTTCCAGAAAATCTCCCCCACGGAGACAGTTCTCAGTGTGGCTCACTGCAAACCGAGGTGCACCTGCTCCTCTGTGCACAGCTGGAGTCGTGCGGGCCGCGGGGCTGGCGGGCTGGGCAAGGAGACCCTGCCCTCGACGAGATCACAACAGGGACAGGCGCGGGTGGTAAGGACAACGTTGGCACAAGACGAGCAGCACGGGACAGCAACGGGGCAGAAGTTCCCAGGACGGAGCAGGTGTGACACGCGGAGGCTCTGGGGCGACCCAGCAGGGAGGACGGCACTGGCCAGGGGGCAGGGAGGGGTTTCCAGGATCCAAGGCACGCTCAGGCCACACACAGGGCGGGTGGGGGTGCAGTGAAGGTGCAACCGGGGACTGTGGTCCAAGAACGCCTGCCTAAGGAGCTGCATGCTTCCACTCGCCACTTGGCAGGACCTGTGCTTCCAACAAACACCTGGTGACGGTGTGAAGAAGTGGGCGCGGCGACAGGTGCCCACATGACCGGTGGCTGCAGAGGATATACACTCGGCAGGGATGGGATGCAGAGGGGAGCAGGGATGCCCGGCACGTGTCCAGGACGGCCCCGAGACAGGCGACATCTTCAGGGTGACGTCACACCAGCAGGTGCTGCCCCCCACCCACCGGGTGAAGCCCTCCTCCAGAGCTGACCAGGAACTACCCCACCGCAACCAGCAAACGCTGATTGTCCAGAACCAAATTCAGAGCAGCCTGCTCTGCAGACGCTCTCAGACAGGGCACGATCCACGCCTTCCCGTGGACCTCCGCAACTCACAGACCAGGGCGGAAGAAGCCAAAATGACTTCTATCCCCTGTCGACGCATAAAATCCATAAAAAGGAGCCCTCTGAACAAGGTCAAGTCTGAACTAGAGAAGACCAAGAGCCCATCTTCATGACAAAATGGCAAAGGCGACGCTGAAACCCCAGGACGGAGCCAGAAACCATGGGCAGCATCATCCCTCTGGCAGAGCGAGAAACCCTCCATGTAGCAGGGCAAGGACTGAAACAATAGAATTTAGGATGTGAAGCGATGGCAGAAAAGGTCGAAAAGCGGTTACACATCAAGTGAGACTCTCTACAGGGACAGCGCGTTCACTGTTT
This sequence comes from Mirounga angustirostris, assembly GCF_029215605.1. Classification (NCBI taxonomy): domain Eukaryota; kingdom Metazoa; phylum Chordata; class Mammalia; order Carnivora; family Phocidae; genus Mirounga; species Mirounga angustirostris. The sequence continues at coordinate 2,871,123 of NW_026991722.1, read as the reverse complement.
ATCAGAATGCGGGAACACGGTTGACTTCGCGGGTACAGGACGCCCCCTGAGTGTTCGCCCTGAGCAGGCTCCTGTGTGACAGATGCTCGGCCTCCGCAGAACGCGGCTGGGCAGCCTCCGCCCACCCCTCCCTCGGAGCCAGCCTCCGTGCAGACCGGGGATCCAGGCCCCGCACGGGGCCCAGGCCATCCTGTGCCTCGGGTGATAGAACAGCACAGGGACACCTTCCTAGGCTGGAAACCGGACGCTGAGGCCCCCGGCTCGGGTCTAAGTCTAGGCCCAACACGAGAGGAGGGCCACAGGATGCCGACCCCATGCCAGGCACCAGAGGAGTGCGGCAGTGACAGCCCGTGAGCGGGGGCATCGCGGCCCCACGCTGCCGCTGGGGGACTGGACCCTCGCGGAGATCAAGGGCGGGCAGCACGCTGCGCCTCAGTGCACACGGTGACCTGCTACCTGGCCTCTGCCAACCGTGCTGCACCCCCCTTCACACACCACACCGCTTCCGGCAAACTAAGAGTACTTGCTGGTACCCCAGTCCCTGCCCGCATAAAATGGGGACAGACAACACCTCCTGCTCCCTCCCGGCTCTAAAATCCTGTGATCCTATCTTGTGTCAGAAAGTAGGAGAGCGAGAGATCGAATCAAGTGTCTGGATGATGCTAGCAAACCCAAATGTCTGCGCGGTGTTTGCTGTGCGGCGTGGGGTGCGTATAACCCGTACGCGTCTCTCAGTGAAAGGAAGAAAAACCCAGAGTCTAATCTCCAGAGTCTGAGCCTTTCATGCGATAATAAATTCATTCTGGGAGGGCAGGGAATGGGCATCCCGCTCTAGCAAACATCAGCCTGCGTGCCATGCAGAGATACCAATGTTTGAAGAATCAAAATACAAGAAAACATACTTAAAAGACGCTCTTCTCGTTGTAATTCAGTTGTCCTCCGATAATTCAGAAAGCGTAGCAGGGTGCCGGGGTGCCCCGGGAAGAGTCACCCCACAGGTGTTATGTGTTACCTGCGCAGACGCACGGCGGGTTCTGGTTGCTAAGACGCAGGCTAAAACCGTAGGGCGTCCGGCTTTCGACTGCCAAGTACATCTGAACAGCTTTCTTAAAGACCTTCACTGCGTTTTCATACTAAGTAAGACATTAACAGGAGGGTTTCCAACTCTGAGATTCCTCAGTATTCAGAAATGCCTCCACTCCCGTGGCGCTGATCTGCTGGGCATTCTAGGGCTCTCTCCCGGAACCTGGAAAAGACCTGCTCTTCCATGATCTCCGGCTCTAAGGTGACGGGAATTATCTGGCACTGGTGGAAACAGGGCCTGGCACCGGCCACACGCCGGAGAGCATCTTGCGCGTACGGCCTGGCACCTGACACCAACGTCGGGGCGTGCCCCGGGGCCCCTCCTGAGCGGACATCAGTCTGTGTGTGGACGTTTATTAGATATTGCTGGCAGTGACCTCCAGTTGCCAGAGCGACAGAGAAACTGGACAAAGCAAGCCTGAGCGAACTGCCCGCTGACTCAAAACTGGTCCTGGGGTTTCCCGTTATCAGTTCCACAGGCTCATCTGTGACAGAGGGCGCCCGACCACCCCGGCCCCCCCTCAGAAGGACCACCTGCTGTAGCTCCGTCCAGCAAGGCTTTGGTGCTTGGGTGGAACTGTCCCCAAATGTGCGGGCTCTGCTTCCCGGGCAAACCACATCCTGTCACCTCCCATCTGCACTTGGGGCTCCCGTGCCCCCCCCGCGTTCTACCTGCCCTTATCCACACCCCTCTGATGCGCTGGCTCATGCTCAGCCTCTGGCTGGGGCCAATGCTGCAGGCCCTCCTGCCGCTCCATCTGTGTGGCCACCAGAAACACGGGGGCTGCAGCATCTCGAGCACATCTGGCCAGAAGCACAATGAGGACACAGTGCTCTGGATGCACCCCTTCGGATCCACAGTGAAGCAAACTCTAAGAGGAGTGATAATAAAAGCCTCCTGTCTCAGCAGGCCCAGCCTGGGACAGATGCCCCTCCCCAGCACACCCATGTTCCACATCGATCTCTGTTAGCTAGGTTCGCCCGAAATCCTGTTACAATGGGCGGACGTCTGGGAACATGTTCTTCCCGAGCCGCCCAAATGACTGTCCATGCTCTAAGAAGCAGAAAGGAGAAGGGCTGCTGGAGCTTTGCACCAGCTGCCCCACCACGGTGGGCACTCCTCACCCGCCCTGGCACCGCCACTGACCGCTGCTCTGTCTCAAGGCGCATGCTCAGCTACCATTTCTTGGCGAAGAGATGGGGGACCTTCCTTCAACTAGGATGGAAACAAGATGAGCCGCGATGTACGAGGCTGTGGCCAAGCAGGGAAAACGGACACTTTCTCAAGGAAATCCGTTTCTTCCTTCAATTGCCTTTCCCTTCCAATGATACTGTTCAGTTCTGGAAACTCTCTCCTTAATTCTCCAAACTGCATGTAATATCGCGCCACTTGTTCTGAGAACCTGTTCCTCTGTCCGGTAGAGCAGTCTAACATCTTTGTGGGTCAGAAACAAGTATTTGCAATTTCACAGGACTTCAACTAAAGCTTGTGGCTTTACTATCATTTAAGTTGCACTGAATATGCAAAGATGTACTGAGAGGCAGGCTCAATAGAACACGGATTTAATGTGATGGCAGCCTTGAGAATAACAAGAAGGAGTCAAAACCTAGGTAGTCACATAAGTCTTTGCAGAAACGATATGCAGGTAAATGGTGGGAATGGGGTCCTTGGCATTTTGCCTGAGGGCAGGTGAACACACCTCTCATGGCCTGAGAAAAGGCAGGCCACCCAAAGGTGCTTCTCACAATCACACGGTTGGGAACTGACCTCTTCAAGACATGCTCACCAGGGGTCCCTCATTCCTAAATTGCCTACAAGCTTTCTGAGCAGAATCCTGCTTCAGCTTATTGTGAAATAACACTCCCTTGTCCTCGTGATGACCTGGAAGCACCCTGACTCTGCTTTGTGCTTGGAAATGCTCGTTTTTGTAAACTTGAATTACATGCCCCTTCAATGCTCCTCTCTTCCCTGATTAAAAGGTTTCATTTCTCCGTGAGCTCCAAAGTGTATTTTCTCTATCAGGGCCATGTCACCTTCTCGGTGGAGGGCTGAAATCTAGCTCAGGAACGTATTTTATATTTGACTGACTTTTATTCACAAGGTTGCTCTTCTCCCATTTTTGGTAAGACCCAGTTTTCCATGGAAATAAAGGGAATGTAACAGAGCTTTCTAAACAGAGCTTTCTAAACAAATGTAACAGAGCTTTTTTTCATGGAAAAAAAAAGTTTCTTTTGATTAATCTGATAATGCGAAGTTTCTCTAGAGCCAAAAGCAGCATTCAAATCCATTCCTAGACGTCAAAAAATCTTGGGGTAAAATTATGGCACAATGGGGACTTGCTAAGCAAGGTCACAAAGATAGAATTCTACTGTCAACCCTGCTTCCACCAGAAGCCAGATTCATTCTTATGGGACCTACTGTGGTGCTTTGTTCTGAATCTCCACATATTTCCTTTAACAATTTTAGCCAGCCATCCCATCAGAGTTCTGTAAGAATTTTAAGTTGCCTATATGTGTAAAGACATAATTCATCTTTTAGTAATAGTAAAGGCACGCTGCAGATCGAAACAGAGGATTCAAAATACTCATTTGCTTTTCCAAAGTCCTTAGCCAAACCCTGCAAATGGGAGTGCCTTTGAGTATTACATGTATATAATGCACATCTCACTCCTAAAAGAACATCTCTGAAGCAGTGGTTTATTGCCCACCCTAGACCATTAAAGGCCTGCTGAGCTTGGGAAGTCTGTAGTTTTAGAAGGAAAGATTCTGCCCTACAGAGTCACAAAAGTGTTCTTCAACGCTTTATGCCACCGTCATGACAAATTTCCTTTTCCGGTCTCTCAATGAGTTACAGTATTCTGTTAATTCTACTGTCAACTTGTTGAACTCAACTAGGATACGTGAACTTGTTACAGAAAAATGTGATGTATTAAGTTTCTCAAAAAAACATCACATATAGAAAATACATATAATTTATTAGGAGGTAAATGATAATCTCAAATTTAATGAATTTGAGATGAAAAAAAGTAAATTCCAATGTATAGTGAAAAACATCTTTCTTTCCAACATTTTCAAAGTACTATTGAATTAGATTATTATCATTTGACCACCATCACCAGATGAGGGAAAGGCTCAAGAGCTTTTCCAAATGTTAAAAATACTTATCTTCAAAAAAAAGAAAAAAGATTTAGTTCTATCCTAACATTTTATCCAATGAGCTCCAAAAACAGTATTACTGGAATATCATCAGTAAAATCTCTAATTATCAAAACTTTTTAAAGAGAAAAAACAAGAATTAATCTTCAAAAATGCCAACCAAAGGTCGCAGTTGGGTTCGCCAGGTTTTACGATGATAAACTGTTGCAGGAATCTTGAGCTCAGAGAAGGAGCAACGTATTTTCAGAGAGTAGCGTGTTCCCCTGCTCCTTCCCACAGGTTAATGAGTAAGAAATGAAATGGGAAACAACAAGGGTCAGTGCGTAATGTGTCACTGCTCATCTATCTATATGGACCCTTACAAGGTGTATGCGCAGGGTCAACATAGGCTTCTCTACAGGATTAGAGAAACAACTTTCTTCCACACTTTTACTGACTCAATATCATTTGTTTCAAAGAATTTGCTAAACCCCTCATAAAGAAAAAAGGACACAGATCTGTGTTTTGTTTTGGAGGACTGCACTACGGTCGTTTTCCTTACTACAGATTATAAATAGCCCTGCTGAAGCTCTTGGGTTTCTACACCCCTACACCCCTGGCCTTTCAGGTAAAAGCAATATCCACGAACCAGTTTCCAGGGAGAAGAGAAAAACGGTCCTCGTGATGCGGAGAATGTTACAAGTTCCGTCACTGGAACATCACCTTCTACTAAAAAGAATTACCCAAAACAAAAAATAATGAATAAAATATCAAAATGCTTAAGACTTATAAAAAGTAGGAAAATGACAAAAACAAAGTTAGCCAAGCATCTTTAAATATTTACATAGCTGCTATTCGGAGAGTCATCTGTTCCAATGAGCCGTCTCTAAACCCACAGGGTATTTGAATCCGAGGAGATTAATTATAACCGCACACCGACTGGAAGTTACTCTTCTACTCAGCTGTCTGGTTCAAAGGAGGTGAGCAGAGGCAAGTGCGTGTGCATGCGTTTGCCGCCTGGGGACGGAGCAGGCTCTGGGCCTGTGGAGAAAGAGAAGGGCACGCCCCGGAGGTGTCCCATCACCTGCCCTTTGCTCAGAAATGACTGATGCCCCAGAGAAACTGTGAATTCAACAGGCCAAAGGTGTTAATTAATGCAAACACATCCGGGCAAATTAGCAAGAAAGGAGCCTGAAGCAGAGCTGACAGGCACCTGTGTCCGCACCCACCAGCCTGAGCTCTAAGTATACACTGGCTACCTAATACCTGGGGGTGGGGCCGCCTGGGTGCAAGGCTACCTGGGCCAGGAATACCCAGGCAAGAGCTATCCAGGCACAGGGTCACCTGGATGCAGGGTCTACCTGGGTCTGGGACGGCCTGGGTCTGGAAACCAGGCCCCTAGGGCGCAGGGCTGAGCCGTGACTCCCTGGCCCTGGACCTCCTGGGCTAAGGCCTACCGGGCCAGTGGGCCACCTGAGCCTGGACCATCTAGGCATGTGTTACCTGGGCACTGGACCTCCCTGGGCTCAGGGATACTTCGGGAAGGCCTCACGGGCACAGAGCTACCTGGACTTGCGTTACCTGGATACCTGGGCTCTGGGATATCCGGACAGGGGATCAGCTGGGTGCAGGGCTACGGAGCCGGGACTACCTGGGCACGGGTCACCCAGGTACAGAGCTCTCTGGCCCTCACTCTCTGAGCCCAGCTGCCCAGACGCACGCTCACCTGGTGCAGGGTCGGCTGCACTGTCCTCTCCGCTCTCCTCCGCAGCCTCGTCTGCCAGGCCCGAGCCTGGGGAGTCAGCGGCGGCACCACAGGCCGAGCCCGGGCTGCTGGGCTGCGAGGCCGAGTCGCCCTCGCTGAGCGAGCCACAGCGCGCACGGGGCCCCCGATCCCCGGGGCCATCACGGTCTCGGCGCGCACGGCGGTGCACCCGGGAGTGCAGCACCATCTGGTGGTAGGTGCGGAAGATCTTGCCGCACTCGAAGCACTCGGAGGACTTGCCATGGCCAGCAGGGGCGGCAGCGCGGCGGCTGGGCCGTGGGGCCGGCCTGGGGTCCAGGGGTCCAGGCATGGGGTCCCCGGGCGCGCCCGCCCGCTTGCGCGGGGGCCCCTGAGCGCCGGGCTCCGGCTCGCGCTTGCGCTTCTCCTGGCTCACCAGGATGTACTCGCGCCGCTCCTTGTCGAAGGCCACGTCCCCGGCCAGCGCCTCGTCCCACGCCCCGTACTTGAGGTACTCAGCCGGCTCGGCCACCTTGCCCCGCGTGGCCAGCTGCCAGGCCTGGTAGCTGTTGACCGGGTCCAGCTCGGCCACACGCCGCCCCGCCTGCCCGTGGGCGGGCGCGCTGGCCACCGCAGGCCGCAGGTTGAGGCACTGAAGGAAGAGCTGCTGGGAGTCCGGGGGGCTGCCCTGCACCGCGCCCTCCCCGGCCGGAGCCCGCGTCCGGCCGGCTTCCACCCTGCGGTGGATGGCGTTGTGCGCGTTCAAGCTGTCCAGGTTTGTAAACAGGTTCCCACACTTGGTGCAGACTTCGTAGAGGGACAGGCCAGCCACGATCATCTCCTCCTGCACCACGTTGTTGATGGTGGCGATGGGGTCCAGCTCACTCTTGGGCTTGTTCTTGCTCCCAGTCTTGGGGCCGTGCGCCTTCATGTGGTTTTTGAGGAACCACGGCTCTTTGAATCTTCGGCCACAGATGTGGCAGCCGTGGTCGAAGGAGCCTCTGTGCTTCTTCATGTGAGCCTTCAGGAACCAGGTCTGGCTGAAGGCCTGGCCGCAGACCTCGCATGGAAACTCCCCGGGGGTCAGCTCCGGCTTGCCGTTCTCCACGTAGGCCTCAGCCCCACCGGGCACCTGCGCAGTGATGTGGTCCTTCTCGATGTGGCTCAGCAGGGACTCCTCCCTCAGCGTCATGTAGCTGCAGAGCCTGCAGCGGAACGGCTTGTGGGCCTGGTGCACGTGCTGCTCCAGGTCCTTCTTGCGCTCAAACTTGCACTTGCAGAAGGAACACTGGGCTGCAGCCTTGCCCTCCTCTGGGGCGCAGGCAGCCCCCTCGGCCTCCTTCTTGCTGCTCCTCAGCAGGATCTTGCTGTTGTCCACCTGGGTGGCCCCGTTGAGGATCCTGTTGCAGGCGGACGTGCTCTTGGTGGGGCTGGTGCAGCCGTCCAGGCCCTCGGACACGCGCATCTCACCAGCCTCCGGCTCGTGGCCCTGGATCAGAGTGCCGGTGCGGTGGCTGCGAATGTGGATCTTCAGGTTGCCCTTCTGGGAAGCCCTGTGGTCACAGTAGGGACATTTGTAGGGCTTCTCCCCCGTGTGCTTGCGCATGTGCTGGGACAGGGAGCTCTGGAAGGGAAAGCTCTTGCCACAGATGCAGCAGCTGTGGCTCATGGCCTTGTCTCCGTCCGCCTCGGGGCTCCTGCTTGTTCTGCTGGGGCTCGGGCCCCTTCTCAGCTCCACCTCGGCCTCTCGGTTGCGATCCATCTCCAGGACCAGGGCTCCCTGGCCGGGGCGGGCACAGCTTTCTGTCGCACAGGCCTGCCTGACGACGTCTTATCTCTCCATCTTCACACGAGGCTTCTGCTTCCCAGCTGCACGGACGCACCTGCCAGGACAACTGGCATCTCCTACCTGGAAAGCATGGCAGACGGCAGAGAGCACCTGAAACAGAAAAGACATGGAGATCTTAGGAACGAGGTTTCCCACATCCGCAGGGAACCAGCAACCTCCACGGGGAGCGACAGGCATGCTCCTGAAAACCAGCAGGCCAGTCCACATCAAAGGAGACACCAACAGAAATTCAAGTCGATGTACTAGCAGCTGCTTTCCTCTAAGAGATCAATATTTAAACAGTTATTGATAATTGTGTGCTCAATCATTAAAACAAATAACCTTACAAGATTGTACGCTAGAATAATTCTTCTCAAAAAGATACCAAATCTTTAAGGACAGTCTGAGGTGAGTGAAGTTGTGGAGTGTGAAAAATACAGGCCACGGACCAGAAGAGCGGGTGGGGAACGGGAACAAGGAGAAAGGGCCAGGGAGAGGCTGGTAAGGGACACAGAGGCCCAGCTCGTGCCCGGGCCAAGTGAGCCGCAAAGGCAGTTGACAAATGTGCCCTGTGTTGAGATGCTAGGGAAACAAGTCTTCAGCGAAGAGCGCAGGTGACTGACCCCGAGCTCATGCAAGGTCTATGCCTGGAGCCGGCTGCTCGGGACCGACGGCCAGCACGGCGGCCCCAGCTAACACCACCTCGAGGTGCACAGGGCCACGGAACCACTGCCTCTTAGAGAAGCCCCAACCCAGGCCCATCCCGTCCTTTTGCTCCCGCACCACCACGCCACCCCAATCCCCAAAAGGCCCCCTAGGATCCGGCTGTAGGGCTAAGTCCCAGCCCCAGTGCAGAAAACCCTCTGGACCCCGGGCGTCACGCGCCACCCCCACCCTTCTCCACAGGTCTCATCCCCACGGTGCATTTCCAGGGAGGCTGGGTGTGCCTCTCCCTGGTGACAGCGGGTGTCACAGAGCTTCCAGGCCCTGTCAGAGCCACTCCTCCAGGTGTCCGGCTGTTTCTGGCACCCCGTGCACGGGCAAAGACAAACCAGACAAGGGAGGTGCCCAGCGCCGTGCCTGGCACACGCGGGCAACCAGCCACACGGCAGGAAAGCCAACCCGAATGCCTGCAAGCCGCCCAACGGGCCCAAGACAGTACACACCAAAAAGCAATTATCTGCAGTAAAAACGGGAATTTCCATCTGACTTGTGGTAAGTAGAATAAACAAAACAGTGAGCCAATTAGAAAGAATGGGAGAGAGACAGGGCATCTTTCAGAACAGCATTCTGATGGGTTAGAAAGGGAGGCAAGGCGGCCCCACAACTCCCCTGGGACACGGTCTGTTTATCCTTCTCACCTCCAAGCTGAAGTAATTGAGACAGGATTCTGAGGGTCTCTCTACGGGGGTGGAGATGGGAGGGGGGCTCCAGACTTGCACCGAGAGGCACCCAGATGGGCAGATTTTCTTTAAAAATAGCCATGACATATATAAAGGATGCCATGTTTTTACAAACTCACAACCTCATACACACTAAGAACCCATATTATAAAATTTACAAAACATGAAGAAGCTATAGGTTTCTGGTTTTGAACCAATGTACTAATACACACTTTTTGCTCACAAATGAAAGGTTCTCTCCCAAAAGACCCTGGGCAGCGACTCCTTGTCTGCTCTGGTCGTCTGGCCCGACACGGCTTCACCAGAGCGGACACAGAAAAGAGTACTGACAAGAGGACAGGGAAGTGAAGAGCACAGGGGAACCTGCCCACCAGAAGGGATTCTGAGCGCATGGCACGGCCTGTCCTCCACTTGGAGGCAGGGGTGCAGAAGCCATCGTGATAGATGCCCTCTGGACAGACAACACACCTCCTGCTTTCTCCAAACACCTCCTCCCACAGGCCCTTAGAAGAAATCTTATTTAAAATGATGTATTCTGAAACATCTTCTGATAAAGCCCCGTGCTAGCGGGGTTCCCAGGCACCTAAAGAAACCAATGCAGTGAGAGCAGCCAAGTCTGCAAAGAGGCAGAAAGGAGAGGGGCACACAGGTAATCTTTACTCTCGACACTAACAGGTGCAGAGTTCCTCCTGCCGAGAGAGAGCCTCCAAAAATCAAGGACTCCAATAAAGTACATAAATAAAAACTCCCCATAAAAATGGACAAATTGGGTTAACAAGAACACCTCTTAATGATGATTTAAGCTAATTTAAATCATTTTTTCAGGCCACTTTGGTCTTGGCACAAGTTTTGGATGGTTGTGTATGTTGTACATTACTTATGGGTTATACTGCAAATGATTTGCATGCATCCCCTTCTATCCCAGGATTTATTTCATCCCCTCAAAATGATGAATGTGAACTACTATACAAAAGTATGAACGAAACATACTATTCATATTTAGCTCAATGCTCTAATCTGGACATAAAGATCTTAGGAGTTTAAAGAATCATAAAGAGGGCGCCTGGGTGGCTCAGTTGGTTAAGCGACTGCCTTCGGCTCGGGTCATGATCCCGGAGTCCCGGGATCGAGTCCCGCATCGGGCTCCCTGCTCGGCGGGGAGTCTGCTTCTCCCTCTGCCCCTCCCCCTCTCATGTGCTCTCTCTCATTCTCTCTCTCTGAAATAAATAAATAAAATCTTAAAAAAAAAAAAGAATCATAAAGAAATAATTTTATGAAGGAAAAAAACTGGAAATTGGCGGCTCTGAAATAATTTTACAAAGTCCACCAGACCTCTCAGTTGGTCGATGAAGAGTATTAAAGTCAGACAGTTCTCCAATTCTAGGGGATCAAACAGCCACAAAGACGAGGTTCACGGAGTACCAGTGCTCAACCAGTTCAGGGCCACAAGAGGCAACTCACAAATGCACCTGGACATAAAAGTGGACTTTTCAAGTGAGAAGACTTGTTCAAACCATCACCAGTGCATGCCCTGTGGCCGGGTTATACCCTCCTTCTTTGCTACTGCGTGTTCAGCACCCCCAGGGGTCGTGAAAGCCAAATGCTTCCCGAGCTGCAGAGCAGCTTCAAGGACGCGGCGTGGCAGGTCGGGGGTCTCCATCCCAGCGCTAGCACGAGTGATGCACCGTTAGGAGCCCTGGTCCCCCGTTAACCAGCCAGGTGGGTCTCAGGGGGCGACCCTCACGGCCCAGGCTCCTCTCATCTCTCAGGAGCCTAGCGTCGGGGAAGCCCCTGCCGAGCCTGTCCTCGGAGCGCCCCCCAGATCCCTGCACGCGTCCGTACACAGTAAGCACCTGCCCGGTCCGGGCCCACAGGTAACACCAGACGGCGCCCTGCCCTGCAGCCCACGGTCTCTGGTGAGCCGCAAAGGCAGGGAGCAGGTGTGCGCGCAGCTTGGCCACCACAGCGGGGGCGGGAGGAAGTGGCTCAGGTGGTCCCAGGCCACCAGAGCATCCAGCAGCTAGGCTGCTGGGCCAAGGGGATGCGGCTGCACTTCTCGTTCTTTCCAGGGGGGTCCTCAGTCCTCTGCACACTGCAGGCGGCTGCCATGTTGGCTGGCTGAGAAATCCACGTTCCTCCTCACAGCCTGGACTCATCGAGTGTCCGCTTCCCCCACGCCCCTGCCCCCAGCCCAGGCCTGGGCACCTTCCGTCAAGAACCCAAACGCCAGAGAATACAGTGTTCTTCCTCGGGCTTCCTCCAAAACCAGCTGAAAAGCCTTCCCCGAGGCCAAGGGGGCCCTGCAATCTCCAGGCGGCTTCTCAAGGAAGGCCGTCAAGAGCGCCCCCGCCATCCGCAAACAGGCTCCTCTTTCTCTCTTGTTTTCCACTTCTTCTCTGCCCACCCCCATCTTTCAAAACGAAGCCCTGCTGTAAATGCCGGGCAGAGGGGCATGGGGCGCCGTTTTAAAGAACCTAGAGATATCACCAAGGGCAAAACAGATCAATGTAGAAATGGAAAAAATGCCCTAACAGCACTAACTATTTAAGCCCCAAACACCCCTATCTTAAGGGAATCACAACATCAACAAAATGGGCTCCCCTTGAAAAAGCTCCAGCAAGTGGCCCCTTCCTGACGCCCACGGGCCACGAACGAAGTTTCTTGCGAACCTTTAAAGCCACAGTGGGAAAGTGATTCCCAGCCACTGACCCTCCTTCGTCCGCAGCCCCATCAACAGATCTTTGTGATATTCTTTTAAGCTACAGGCAAAAACTGCCATGTCAGACAGGCTCATCACTCCTTTTCCAAAAAAGAACAGGAATGCTGTCATCAGAACTCTCAACTTAAAAATGCACCACAGGGGGGCCCAGGGAGGAGGCCTGCGGAGCCGCCGTCAGCCCTCCAGCACCACTAGCTTCCAGACCAAAACCACCACCCACCAGAGCCCCTGGGCCTGGAGGGTCTCACCGGTTTCTCCACACCCACCTCGGTCCCCAGTGGGGAGCGGGTCACGCGCCGCCGCCGCGGGACAAAGCGTCAGACTGCTCTGTCCTGGCCAGATGCGCTTTCGTCCTGAGCGGCCTTTTACTCTCCCAGACAGACAAGCACATACCACATGGGATTTGCTGTCCCAACTTTTCCTACAATAACACGTTAACCTAAAGATAACTAGTGTTATAAAACGTGTGAATAAATGTTAGCTCTTCATGCAGCCCAGAGTGCACGGGGTTCCAGCAGCAGGAACACGAATGGGGGAGGGCGTGGCAGGACAGCAAACACACGGACGTGTTTTAGGCGACCCAGGACGACGCACACCCCACGGACATACAGGCACCACGGCCCCACCTGAACACAGTTTGCCCGTGATGAACCAGTTCTCTTGTCACTGTGTCACAAACTTTGTCCGCGGCGGCAACTGGGAACTTGTCCGGCAAGTAATTTAATTATTTATGCATAAAACGGCTTGCTGATCAGGGTTTTAAAATAGATTTCCAATGGATCGCTCACTGTGTGTGCATGTTTCTCTAGAGAGAACAGTTTGCAGCTACTCTTTAAAAATGCCTTCTACGTTTTTAGAGATGGCATTTCGTAAAAGGTAATTTAATCGTGTTTATAAAAAAGTAGGTAAAGATAAAATGTTTTTAAGAAAATGAAAGTGTATATTCATAACGTAAAAAAATGCATTATAGCGGAGATGGGGAAGGATTTAAGAGGCAATATGTAAAAGCTGTGAAAATAAAATATGCAGCTAAACTTTAAAATGCAATCGTGGGAACACAGAAATAAATACACCACGAGACCTAAATACACAGATGCAGGGCTGCTGCCTTACCTTTCAGAGACTGTCTCTTTCGCCTGCACGGCACAACTTTCTCAAGACCGCTTACAGTCACTGGATTTGGGGCAAATTTACTCTGTGGGTAAATGTTCCAACTCATAAATCACTTCTCTAGGTGAGGATCCTGGGGACTGCATCTCTGACCTCATACAAAGCAGGGAAGTCACTTCCGGAAGCATGCCCTGGTGACCGACCTGCTGCAGCAGCTCCCTGAGAGGCCAAGGACCGGGGGGTCAAGTCCCCTGCCCTACAGTGACTCCCATAGGGGCAAGACCTGGACACCTTGGACAGGATGGACCACCTCTATGACTGTGTGCTCTGCTCCATGCCCAGGCAGACACAGCTCGCTCTTGCCTCTGGGACTCAGGCATGCAGGTCCCAACCCACCTACGCACCCGATATCTTACCTGACCCCTGGCAGCCTTGTGACTCAGTTGGGGGGCCCTCCCCTAGCTCTCTGCATGGCCCTGGCCCTATCCTAGCACACATCTGGACTGCTTCTTTTTCTGGTCACTTGTGCGTTAGAGGACAAGACTTCTCCCCACCGGCACAGAGCCAAGCACATTTTGGGCATCGCAGTGCTGTCAAGACTACCCGAGATCAAAACCCAGTTCTGCCACTCACTTGGATCAGCGTGACCCCTGTCTTAACCTCTCTGTTCCCCAGCCAATTTTACTTTTTATTTTTTGGTTTTTTAAAGATTTTATTTATTTATTTGACAGAGAGAGATACAGCGAGAGAGGGAACACAAGCAGGGGGAGTAGGAGAGGGAGAAGCAGGCTTCCTGCTGAGTAGGAAGCCTGATGCGGGGCTCGATCCCAGGACCCTGGGATCATGACCTAATGACTAAGCCACCCAGAAGCCCCCCATTTCACTTTTAAATGTAAATGGTAGTAATGAGAACTATAGTATAATAATTCTGTGAGGTTTAAGTTAATGCATTCTAGGTACAATGTTTAACACACGGTAAATGGTTAACATGTTACATATTATTATTAATAACTGCTGAATAAGTAAATGAAAGGTCACTGCAGGACCCAAGGACACCTACACACTGAGAGTGACAGTATTTGGTTTAAAAAATTCAAAAGGAGGGGCACCTGGGTGGCTCAGTCATTAAGCGTCTGCCTTCGGCTCAGGTCATGATCCCAGAGTCCTGGGATGGAGCCCCGCGTCGGGCTCCCTGCTCGGCGGGATGCCTGCTTCTCCCTCTCCCACTCCCCCTGCTTGTGTTCCCTCTCTGGCTGTGTTCTCTATCAAATAAATAAAATCTTTAAAAAAAAAAATTCAAAAGGACAAAATAATAGAAGCTCAGGAAACTAAATCAGAAGTCACTAGTGACCCCTATGTATTCAGTGGGCTCTCACAGGCCCACTACAAAAGGTTATTTAATACAACTATAATGCCTTCCACCAGCTACAACCATCCACAGCAAACATGCTCAAACATATTCTAGCTCCCAAACTCTTCATAAAAACTAAACTTTGAAACAAACTAAATATTAAATAATATTTGAGAACTGCTATTTTGTTGGGCTGGTGATACAGAAGAACATTTTTAGTTTTTAGAAATGTTGATGAAATATTTTGGAGGTGGTTTACAAAAAAGAGAAAGGCCAATATATAAAAATGTTAACAACTGCTGGATCTAGATAGCAGGTGCAGGTATGTTTATTTGTCGGATACCAAAACCAGACAAGGACACCACAAAAAAAAAGAAAATTACAAGCCAGTATCCTTGATAAACCAGAGATCCAAAAATCTTCATCAAAATATTAGCAAACTGAATTCAACAATACATTAAAAGGTTCATACACCATGATCAAGTGGGATTTATTCCAGGGATGCAAGGATGGTTCAACATCCACAAGTAAGTCAGTGTGATACACTACATTGACAAAATGAAGGATAAAAATCACATGATCATCTCAATAGATGCAAAACGAGCAGCTGACAAAATTCAATACCCATTTATAATAAAAACTCAACAAAGCAGGTAAAGAGAGAACATATTTCAACGTAATAAAGGTCATATATGACAAACCCACAACCAACATCATACTCAGTAGGGAAACGTTAAGAACTTTCCTCCTAAGATCAAGAACAAGACAAAGATGTCCACTCTCACCACCTTTATTCAACCTAGTATTAGAAGTCCTAGCTAGAGCAATAAGGCAAGAAAAAGGAAAAAAAGTCATCCAAATCGGAAAGGAAGAAATAAAACTGTCACTATTTGCAGATGACATGATATTATATACAGAAAACCCTAAACACTCATCAAAAAAACTATTAGAATAAACTATTTCAGTAGAGTTGAAGGATACAAAATCAATATACAGAAATCTATGGCATCTCTATACATTAATAACTATCAGAAAGATAAATTAGGAAAGCAATCCCAGGGGCGCCTGGGTGGCTCAGTTGGTTGGGCAGCCAACTCTTGGTTTCGGCTCAGGTCATGACCTCATGGGTCATGAGAGCAAGCCCACGTCAAGCTCCAAACTCAGCATGGAGTCTGCTTGAGATTCTCTCTCTCTGCCCCTCCCCGCTTTGTGCATGTATGCACATGGACTCTCTCTAATAAATAATCTTTAAAAAAAGAAGAAAAAGGGGCGCCTGGGTGGCTCAGTCGTTAAGTGTCTGCCTTCGGCTCAGGTCATGGATCCCAGGGTCCTGGGATCGAGCCCCGCGTCGGGCTCCCTGCTCAGCAGGAAGCCTGCTTCTCCTCCCACTCCCCATGCTTGTGTTCCTTGTCTTGCTTTGTCTCTGTCAAATAAATAAATAAAATCTTTAAAAAAAAAAAGAAAGAAAGAAAGAAGAAAAAGAAATCAATCCCATTTACAATTGCATCAAAAAGAATAAAATACCTAGGAATAAATTTAACCAAGAAGATGAAAGAACTGTACACTGAAAATTACAAATGTTTAGACACAAATAAATTAAAAGATATCCTGTGCTCATGCATTACAAGAATTAATATTGCTAAAACATCCCAAAGCAACTACAGATTCAATGCAATCCCTATCAAAATTCCCATGGCATTTTTCATAGAACAAATAATTCTAAAATCTGTATGGCATCCAAAAGACCCCACATAGCCAAAGCAATCCTAAGAAGGAAGAACAAAGCTGGAGGCATCATGTTCCTTGATTTCAAACTATACTACAAAGCTACAGTAAATCAAAACAGTATGCTATTGACATAAAAACAGACACATTGATCAATGGAAAAGAACTGAGAGCCTAGTAACAAACTGACATGTATACGGACCATGAATTTACAGCAAGGAGCCAAGAACATCCAATGGTGAAAGCAGTGTCTCCAATAAATGATGTTGGGAAAACTGGACAGCCACATGCAAGAGAATGCAACTAGCCTGCTATCTTAACATAAACAAAAATTAACTCAAAATGGACTACAAACTTGAATGTCAGACTTGAAACCATAAAACTCCCAGAAGAACACATAGGTGGAAAGCTCCGTGACACTGGTTTTAGCAGTGTGTTTGAACCTGAGTCCAAAGGCAAGGGAAACTAAAGCAAAAATAAACAAATGGGACTATTTCAAACAAAGAAGCTTCTGCACAGTGAAGGAACCCATCATCAAAACAAAAAGGCAACCTACTAAGAGAAGATATTCGCAAATCCTATATCCAGTAAGGGGTGAATATCCAAAATATATAAAGAGCTCCTATAACTCAACAATAAAAAAACAAACAACCTGACTAAAAAATGAGAAGAGGATCTAAAGAGGCATTTTCCCAAAGATATACAGATGTCAACAGGTACAGGAAAAGGTGCTCAACATCACTAATTATTAGGCAATTATAAATCAAAACCACAATGAGATATTACCTCACACCAGTTAGAATGGCAATTACCAAAAAGACAAGAAATAACAAGTGTTGGTGGGAATGTAAAACAGTATGGAGATTCCTCGAAAAACTAAGAGCAGAACCACGATATGATCCACCTGGTTCCACTTCTGGGTGTCTACCTGAAGAAAACAAAATCACTAATTCAAAAAGATACCTGCACCCCTCATGTTCATGCAGCATTACTGACAGTAATCAAGATATGGAAGCAACCTGAGTGTCCACCGAGGGATGCACAGATAAAGAGGATGTGGTGTGTATACACATACACACGGAACACTACGCAGCCCTAAAGAGGAACGGAATCTTGCCTATGTGACAGCACGGATGGACCTTGAGGGCATCGGGCCAAGTGAAGTAAGTCAGACAGACAAGTACCACACGATTCCACTCACCTGTGGAATCTGAAAAAAAGAAAACAATATTAAAACAAACTCATAGATACAGATCAGTGGTAGCTCCAGGGGAAGAGGGTGAGCGAAATGGGGGTCACTGTAGGCGGACAGATGGTGACTAGTCTTTTGGCAGCGATCACGGAGTAGTGAATACAGATGTCATGTTATAATGTTGGACACCTGATGCTTGCAGAACGTTATGGGCCAATTGCACCCCATTAAAAAAAAATAGAATGTTGGAATATTATTCAGCCAAAAGGAAACAAAAAAAAATAAATTAATATAAATAAAACACCTCAGCATTACTTTTTTAATGCTAATTACTGAATCTAGATGGTGAATGTATGTGTGTTTCTTATTCTTCCAAATTTTATGGATTTTGGAAGTTTTTCACAAAAGAAGCTTAAAAAAAAAAATAACTCCCACTTGCAACCCCAGGAAGGAACACAGCTGAAAGAGGGGCTCTGGTGGGCCCTTCCCCCTCCCCCCTCCCTCTCCCTCCCTCTCCTTCTCCCTCCCTCTCCTTCTTCCTCCCCCCCCCACCATCCTGCTCTCCAGGCCTGGAGGAAGCTCAAGAAGGGTCCAAGGAATGCAGTTTGAGAACATTACCTATTGTTAATTCTAGTATTCAAAATTCAAAATTCAAAAAAAAAAAGAAAAATCATCTGAATAATAAACTGTTCAAATGAAAAGCAGTACTTAAGAGACGGCTCACTGATGCTGAGAAGCTCAGGAATCCACCCAAAGCTTGGTCACAGCCTTACCGCAGTCCGAGCAGTGGCTTCTCCAGCCAGATGAACTTGCCTGAGCTAGTCCTGGGGTTCCTGGTGACCCCAGTCCACTGCTTCCCAAGGCAAAAAAACTGGTCATGCAGTTGAGGTTTCTTTCCCACATTTTAAACAACCATCTTCTAATCAGTTAACTATGGCATTGCCAGGGGAAAAAGGTAAAATACCCTGCCTTTTAAACAGTAAGCATCTCTCTGAATCTACAGGAAATCTTGCCATTTTCTGCTCTGTGAAGTAAATCAACACAAAGCAGAAGCCGAATGATTTTGTACTGATTTCCCCAAAACTATCAAAAATAATTCTATCAACAACTTATCGTGCACAAGGAATCCAGAGGCTAATTTTCAAGTAACCTCTAATATTTTGAGCCACTTGCCTAACAAAACTCTGCAAGTTTCTTTAAACCTACCCAAACCAGAGTGGGAGGCATAACAGGCCCCGAAGGGCTGCAGGAGAGCGGGACGGGGCGTTTCCTGCTCTGAGGGAGAGTTTTCAGTTTAGGGAAGCAGAACCCGAGGCTCGTCCTGTTTTTCAAAGAACTCTCTAGTTGGGTTCTTTTTCAGTTCTGGTTCATTAATTAGCCATATCACGCTACTAAGAAGTAGGTTTGCTCTCCTCGGGTGCACCGTGGCCCCTCCTCCGGTCTCCCCTGGCCACCCTCTGGGGGAGCCCCGGGCTTCCGGGAGGGAGGCGGGAGCAGCGGGGGCTCCCCCAGCCTGTGTGCGCAGCTCTGGTAACGGGAGAATTTGTGCCATCTGAAGAGTCAGGCAGGCCGGGAGGATGCCCTTACAAAGAAAACAGCTCTCTGCAGACACGCTGTGGGTATTTACGGGAGTCTCGTGACTCCAAAAGGCAAGTCCCCAAAGGAGAAGGAGAGTGGCTGGCCTGTCCCCGGAGCCCTGGTGCTGCCCAGCGCTCCAGGGCATGCCCGGGAACACAGGCCCCGGGGGGGGGCCGGGCCGGGCGGGCACTATACTGCCCGTCTGTTCGCCTGCAGACAATGAAATGGGCTCTACTCCTTACACTGTACTATTATGGGCCATGAATCAAAATACATCATTAACATCCTGCACAGGCTTATCTACGGCTGAGACAAAAAGCCTATTCTTTGAACAAATGGGGAGAAATTCCATAACAACAATGAGGAGTTCCTCTCTGCACACACCAATCTGCCCCAGATTAACAATCCCCGGCTTATAGTCCGCAGCCCCGTCCGAGCTGCTCCATGAACTGATGCATTCACTGCTGGGGAGTTAAGGACCCAGGCTGACAAGGCCTTGAGAACGCCTCGCTCAGGCCAATCAATAATCCATTATGAGCAAACTACATTTCCACTCTAATAAGAAGAAATGAATAAAAGGCCACCAGAATCGGCAGCATTCACAAGAAACCCCACCCCACCTCCCCCACTAGGGGAAAAAGGACACAAACCCAGTATCCCCGAGTGTAAGGAACACACAACTGCCCACAGGCAAGGCAGGCCCTATTTCCAAACGGCCAAGAACAATGTGCTCAGACGTTGCTGCCAAGAGCACTCATTTTAAAGGTACGTCTCAAATATGCTTTGTTCAGAACACAGAGTAGGAGAAAAAACCATCCACGCAACATTGACAAAATCCCACTTTCTCAAACAAAGGTTCCCTTTAAATATCTTTAGAAACCCCCCAAAAATCAGGCCAACACATTAGTAGTCCCCAAATGTAACTAACTGCCCCTAATAAGGTTTTACTATGCAAACTGCACGATCTTTCGGCAAGACCCGGGTCGATGAGCAGCTCAGACCCCGGCTGCGGCCAGGGCTCCATTTACAGCCGAAACGCCTGAGGACCTCGCTGTGATTCTGCAAGCAGGCTCCCGTTCATGAAGTTGTTTACCACGATCTGTCACACACGCAAATAAAGTCCTGGTCCCGGAAAAGAGAGAACCCATCTTCACCTCCAGAGAGAAGGTGGAAACAGAGAACAGTAACGACCGTTTGCCGACATATTTCCAAAAGAAAATATGAATTAACATCAGCATCACAGCTGCCCGTACGTCCTCTGACTGAAATAGAAAGACTGGTAAGTCAAACCTGACCCTCCGGGGGAACAAAAAAAGCAGATGAATACACCATCTAATTATTGATTACATTCAGGAACGTCCTAGAATAGATGAGGGAGGATGTGGGAATTTTCCTTCCCCAGTCACTAATAACAGATCCAGAAAAATCCAAAGTAGGCATGGAGACTTTCATCCGGAAGCATCCATGTGAAAACAAGCAGGGGCTGGGTGTTTTAAGATCAAAAGGAAAGACGCACCCTTTTACTAGTTTTTTTTTTTTTTTCCTTTGCTCTCTAAAATCAATGCATCGCTCTTGCTGGCCATTTATGATTTCCAAGGCTTGTATTACAAATTGACTTTATCGATCTATTTGTCCCTAAAAAAAGTGAACTTCTCTAAACTGGGAAAAAAAAGGGGGGGGGGGGGCGGGAGAAGGAAAGATGGGAAAAAAGAAAAGTTAACAGGAGCCAGGGCTTGCTCTGTAATGTTCTGCACATAAATGTCCTCCTGGGGCCCCTGGTCGGCCACAAAGAGCGGGGGTCTGGGGGTCCATCCAGCGCCCTGGAGCCGCCCGCACGGCCAGCGTAGTTAATGATCTAGTCAACGTTTCCATTAAGAGACCATGTCCCCCAACCCGGGCCGCTCGGCATTTTACAAAAAGAGAGAGCAAATCCCTCGCTTCATTACACGAACCACAAAAGCAGTCCAGTTTCACTCTGACTTTTTTCCACGCTGCATCAAGAGGATGAAAGCCTAAGTTCCGAATAATTCAGAAATACTGAAAAGCTGGAGGATCCCAGAGAAAATCAAGACTCATAAATTTCTAGCTTTAAAACAGACGTGGAAGATCCGAAGGCTTTAGATAAACTACAGGGGAAAATCCCATTTACGAGTGGCTGGTAAGTTTTTACTGAGCCTAAACTCAAAAGTGTACACCAATTCAGTGCCTAATATAAATTTTTTTAAAGAAATTATCAACAGTGAAAACAAAATAATCCCATGTAGAAACTTGCCGTATTTTCTCGCTGTGTCACACTTCCTGGTCGACTGGATGTACGTTTTTGAAATTGGTATTAGTTGATTGCAAAACATATTTTAACAGAAACTCGTTTCTACAAATAAGCTGTATTTTACTGCAAGTAAACCAAGAACAAAGGACAGTATTTGCCCCCCAACCCATTGACAGTGACCTATTTTCCAGACTTTTACCAAAAACCAACGTTTTTCTCCCTGTGTAAGAACACAGACTGCAATGAATACCTATCTGACGTTATCGCTTTCCTCTGTGCTTTTCGTGAACAGCCTGGAAGTCTCCACCATCAAATAAAGAACTGTGCCCAAGAATACAAAGAGAGATAATTATGTGCGGTAAGCCATAAAACATTCTGTTAAACATTACCTTCTGAGGTAGGACTGTTGAGCACAGAAGTCAGCCCCCAAAAATCCCTTCATTAAGAGCGCACGGGAAAAATAAACACTTCAGTGATCAATTTTACTGAATTCTAAGTAACTGCATACAAAACATTTTCTGTAAAGATACCCTGAGCGGAGTTTATTTTGGTAGGACAGCTGAAAGGCATACCATGCAAGAAATTAAGACTTTCTTGGCCCTTGTACAAACACCAATCAATACTTCAAGAGGATCAAAATTAGAAAAGGACAAATCTTCCCCAAATGCTTCAGTATCTAAGGCACATACAGTAGAACCAGTTTAAATTTTCCAGATCCATTACTGCTAATAACTACTGTAACATGACCTAGTTTATCACTCACACACACAGCACCTTTGAGAGCATTTGAGCCTCTTAAGAAGAGTGATCTATCAGAGAATGTTTACAAAGAGCAATTCTTGACAAGAACATGATGTCACATTGCCCTAGGATTTATCCTGCATTGCTTGTCTAAAAATATATTTTCAAGCACACTTAATGACACATCCCTGCAAGCTCTAACTTTTGGAGATAAAAGACCATCTCTACCTTTCTTGCAAGGAACAAAAAAGGATAAACACACAAAATCCCATTCTAACTCCCCAGAAGAATGTTACCATGTTATTCGGCCACAAAAGTTAAGGAAACGCTGTGTGTGAAGTGATCGCAAATGATCTTGCAGAAATGAGGACGGGATGTTTTCTAAGCCAAAACATCTTACCCAGCAGCAGCTTTTGGGGAAAAGTGAACATAAAATACAAGAGGGCAGGTCTGGGGATTCCAGAGCTCGCAGGCCCCACGGCCGCCCCCCTGGCCTGGGGAGGGGAGAAAGGGTACAGCACTGTCCCCTGGTGCTCACAGACAACAGCAGTCCCACCAGTGGCTGCGAACGGTGTCCATGAACCCGAAGACCACGATGCGGACGCAGGGCCCACCTCCACCGAATCTTGCGTTGGGTTCCCGCAGAGTCCACACTGAAACCTAGAGTCAGAATGGTGGCGGGCCCGTGCAACCCGATGTATGTTGATTCTGTCAGACGGTCATTTCCCTGTCTCTTTTCAACCCAAGCAGCAAGCTCTAGATGCCTCCTCCATCCGTTCAGAGCAAGGACCGGAGCGGACGTGGCGCACTGCGAGGCGACAGACCAAGGTTCCCAAGGGCCGCATGGGCCCAGGTGGGAGCCC
The DNA here is from genome assembly GCF_029215605.1 of Mirounga angustirostris. Taxonomy (NCBI): domain Eukaryota; kingdom Metazoa; phylum Chordata; class Mammalia; order Carnivora; family Phocidae; genus Mirounga; species Mirounga angustirostris. Next base: position 2,848,403 of record NW_026991722.1, on the reverse strand, counting down.
AGGGCTCGGCTCAGTGCAGGTGTGGCCCCGGGTGAGGGGGCCGAGGGCCTGGGAGCCTGCTCTTGTGTTCTAGGGACCATGACATCCGAGCTGGGGCTCCTGGTTCACGAAAATCACTCAGGAGTGGGCGTTTACGGAGACCAACTCTAGAAACGCCTATTCGGCGAAAGGGACAGTTACTTGTAAACTCACTGTGGGATGCCCACACGACACCCACGTCAACAGGAGGCTGTCGCAGAGCCGCCGAATGACGGCACACCTGCGCCGCATGAGCCGGGTCTCCCATGAGCACAGACCTCCACGGGAGAGAGAAAACGGGAACGTGTGGGGCTCACCCACCCAATACACAAAGTACTGGAAAATCAAAATACAGTCGCTCTGAAGTATGTTTCCAACTCCGTTATCTGAATGAGCTCCTATTCCATTACTTCGTCGTCACGGTTAATGACCAGAGGCTACGTTTACCTCCGCATCCCCGCGACCCAAGAAGGGCCTCCTGTCTCCTGCTCCAGGAGGAAGGGCAGGGCCCATCCAGCGGAGACTCCATGAAAGGCACTCACTCCTAAAAGCAGAGGCTCTGTCACCGCAGGTAAGGACAGTGGGACTCCTCTCTCCACTCACGGGAGACAACAGATGCTCCCTTCGGCTCCGCTCCTTACCAGACTCCTCGAGCGGCTCACACCGTCCACGCACAACCCTTTCTGCCTTTCCGAACCCTGGGGGTACAAACACCCGCACCTCTTCGGGGAAACGCGGATTACTGTTTGAGAAACGCAGGCCAAGGAGTAACTACAGTCGAGACCTTCCTCAACTAAAGGCCCCCAAAATCGTGCCTCTTTGGACCCATAAATAACTAAGCACAATCTGGTCATGCACAAAATCAAACAAGATGGGGTGCCTGGGTGGCTCAGTTGGTTAAGCGACTGCCTTCAGCTCAGGTCATGATCCCGGGGTCCTGGGATCGAGTCCCGCATCAGGCTCCCTGCTCGGCGGGAAGCCTGCTTCTCCCTCTCCCACTCCCCGCTTGTGTTCCCTCTCTCGCTGTGTCTCTCTCTGTCAAATAAATAAATAAAATCTTTAAAAAAAAAAAAATCAAACAAGATTCCCAGTGCTGAGTCCCATAACCTGGCGTGTTCTCTGGGCAGAGATTGGCCCCATGAAGCCTCCGTGGGCACCACCACCTCCACTTAGGGAGGAACCGACCCAAAGCTTCTAGACTCTCACCACGTCGTCAACATACATCATAATTTTAGGTGACTGCACACAGCCATACCCCCCCCCCACCCCGGAAAGTGCACGCAACACATTTCACCAGACACATGATCAAACCCTGACCCTCAGAGCTCAGGATTTGGTTTAAACTGCACCACTGCATATTTACCCGTTCGATGCAATGAAAAGGCACCATTCACTGATTCACTGTGGGGGGTTTGTGACTGCCATCCTAACTACAAATACGGGTTTCTCCGCTCTACCCTTAAAATCATACCGAGCTAGTCACACACACATACACTGCAAGTCGCTTTCGATTTCTTTATATTTACACTGTTTTGTTTTTTAAGTTTTTTCCAAATTTGGTCTGTTGCACGGAAGGTGCCCAGTTACAGAGCACCGGGAGGCTTGGTGAGTCGCACACATGGTGCTGGCTGTTAATTGTGCAACAGTGCAAGCCACAGAAAGGGAAAACACCACCCTCAGCGCTTCACATTCGTCACGCCCCTAGATGAAGCTCGGGGCTCATGGGAAGGGGTGAGAAGCCCTGCCAGGAAGACACCACACACAGAAAACAAAAAGACGCTTATTTCTAAGCATTCATAGGTAAGCCCCTACATTACACCACGTGCATGTGGCCAAGAACAAAGATCTGCCTGAGTTCCTCGCATGTTAACCTCCTGCTTATTAGAAAGTTCTCAAAAAGGTGCTACAGGACTTGTCAATGATTCTAAGCTTTTTCTCCCTAAGCTGAACCTACCTGCATTTGAGATAAGCACACCATACTGGCTTTCTTAGGTAATGACAGTTTCCCTCCAGCTAGTTCTAAAATCTCCTAAGGGAAACCTTTCCAAATTAGGACCAAGAGTCAAACTTTGCTTTCCGGAGAGATGCACAAGCTTTGACTTGGGGCCTAGAGTAGAGGGCTCTAAACACAAATCGGTTCCTTTCAGGAGACCATGTTGATCCAGTCTTGCCATGTCACAGGTAATTCCTACCAATGTCATGCTCTTCACCAAGTGAAAACACAGCTTCACTAGGAAACACATGGAAAATACCACTGTCCTTCTGGGGAGGTGAGCTTCTCACCCACGTGGAGGTCTAGCCTGGTGCCCAACACACACTGCAGCTTCCCGCGTGCACGCGCCAACTGTCTCAGGATGCACATAATAATCACTCATTTAGCTAAGCTCCGCCTGCAGCCCCATCCCTGCCATGGCCAAGCTCTTCCAGAAAAGCCCTCTCAGAAGGAAACACTGGCAGGAAGGGCATCTGAGTCGCGCTGTCCTCGAGGTTCATGGTTTTCTCACCAGCGCGCAGACCGGCGACGCATTCCACCTTCCAGGCACGGAGCCTCGCCCCGCGCACGTGGGCGCCCACAGGAGGCTCTTCTCACAGAGGGGCTCCCCACGGAAACCCCAGCCCCGAGGACCCGCTGGAGGGGGGCGGCCACGGCCCGCGTGGACTGGTCGTACCGGACACTGGGGCTCGAGCGCAACAGGACATCAAGCAGAACCAGACACCTTCACAGAAGGCTGGTTCCCTCCCTGTTTTTCTGGAAGGGGCAGGGACTGATTTTTACAACCACTGACCTCGAGTAGTCCATGATGGTTTACAGCAACCACAGAACCAGGGAGAGGCACCTGTCCTAACAAGACAACTGTCCCCACCACCAGCAGGCCCTGTCTCTATGCAACCGGCTAACTTTGACGGCGTCCTCGGGGATCTGCCTTTGCGTCCCCAGCGCCCCATGCCACCGCAACCACAAGCAGGACGGCACATGGGCGTGAGCGGACGAGGCCAACTGCAGCCTCCTCACCACCGAGGGGGCCAAGGGCACCTGGGGACCACACTGTTTGAGGGGCCCTGGATCACCCTATGTCTTGTGGCCTTTAACGGAGATTTGGGGGGCGAGTCATTTGTCACATACAGTTTCTACAGTTGTCAGAAACGTACTCAGAGGATGTTTCGCCATCGTGCATTCCAAACGTAGAGTAAGAAAATGTACATAAAGTCCTTAGACCAGGGCCTGGTCCCTGGTGGGCACTCAGCAAGGGGAGCGCCCCTTCCCCGTGGGGGCCCGATTCCAAAATTCAGCTGCAGTGTCAAAAATCACAAGGAACCCAACCCCGATCCGCGTCCCTACACAGGAGCGGTTCTGCTGTGGGCGTCCCGAGGCCCGCATCCTAGGTCTGATTACTCAGATGTTCACCGAGCGCCCACCTCAAGCCGGGCGGCCCCCACATGCTGCTCACACCTGGGCAAGTCTCTGGCTCACTTGGGCATCTGTGCCTGCAAAGGGAGGGTCCACTTCAGGTGGAGATGCTAAGGAAACGCCCCTCCTCTGACACTCCAGCCAAATGATTTCCCCCAAATCCAGAGATAAAAACCTATGGAGCGTTCCTTTTCCACCCTATTTGGCATCAAAATATCTTTCAGATTAAAATCAAATTTAGTATTTTCCTTTGGGCTTTTAAACTTATTTTCAAAGTGTCTTTGTCCCAGAAGAGCTCCCTGGGCTTCAGTGGTGTGCCTGGGGTCCCCACAGGAGGGGACTTCATGTGGGGCTTCAGTTCTCCAAACTTGGAGGCTCCTCCCAGCAAATTCAAATCAAACCATTTCACAACTTTAACCAAATGACAATCCACACAATTATCTGAGAAAAAGAAAGAAAAGTTTGCGCTACAATACATCTCCTTATAAGGAATGCGAGCCTAACACACTTCAGCTTCTAGAATGTCCCTTTAGGTAAGACACAGACACCAGAGAAGGCTGAGTCCATGCATGTCCCAGCACATGGCAGGCAGACAAAGACTAGGATCTGCTAGTGGCAGAACCGCCCAGTGAAAACGAAACCTCTCTCCCTGCGGACACAGATGGACGTTTCCTCCACGAGTGATGGAGGAAAGGAACATCCAGGAGTTCAGGGTTCACTGATCCCCACACTAGGGCTTTGCTGCCCGCAGCATCGCCTCCCACAAGGGACCCTGCAGCTGCCTGCCACCCCCAAGCACGCTGCCCAAAACACCACGGAGCAGACGTTGTGCAAACGTGGGCGGAAAAGTCAGCCCCACTCCCATGCACACAGCGTCCTTCGAGCAACACTTCCCCAGATAACAAAACGAAAGCGTCCCTCCCCACACGCCCGCGCCCCACAGATCTACCCACACAGGCGAGCTCAGGGAAAATCCCTGAAGAGCTTTTGCTGCACTTAACCCTGATCCCTGAAAAACAGGTGCTCTTGTTGAGTTCTTTTCCTATTTACCATCAGATGCCCTTTGCCATTTTTCCTGCTATGCCAGGAAAAGCGACCCCACGCCAAGGTCAAACTGAAAACTATTGTTTTAGCTTAAACGCTCTCAATCCCAGGTCCGTAAAACACAAGTCCCATGGATTAAACAGGAAGGTCTCCTCATCGACCCAAATATGACTTTCCTGTGAGGGAGTCAGTGAAGTAACAAGACCCTCCTGGATGGACCCCCGTCACCATGGCTCCTCCCAGGAAAGGAGCTGAAACTGCCCCCTACCCAGGCCTCTCCCAGGGCCCGAACTCTTCCAAAGCTCTGGTTTCAGGTGATCACACTTTTCCTTTTGAGATGTTATCTATTTTTTATTTTTTCCCAGTTTATTTATTTTTGGTTTTTTATTAAGTTTTTTAATCAAGTGATGACAACTTTCAAAAAAAATTTGCTATTTTTTTTTTTAAGTTTTTTATTTATTTGAGAGAGAGAGAGCACACACAAGCAGGGGGAGGGGCAGAGAGAGAGGGAGAAGCAGGCTTCCCGCGGAGCAGGGAGCCCGATGCGGGGCTGGATCCCAGGACCCTGAGATCATGACCTGAGCCGAAGGCAGATGCTTAACTGACTGAGCCAACCCAGGCGCCCCTCGCTATTGCTCTTAAGAAAAAAATTAACTGCTGCAAATGCACAGACATAGATGTTTTCAGGAGAGAGAAAAGCACCTCGGGCAGCTCTGGTAGCTCACAGCATGGCAGACGGGAGGCTTCTCCCCACTCCGCACGCAGTGGCCGGTCCAGACAGCACGCAGGCCGCCTAACCGCATCGGGTTTGAGCACCTGGACGGGTCGGCAGCACATCCACACCTGAGGCAAGCCACGGCGCTTTCCTCCTGGCGGCGCTCCGCTCCGCACAAGGCTCCCGCCACCGGCCACCCGAACACCAGGCCCCGCGGATGGCTCGGTCTTCCGTCTGGACCGTGGATCCGGAGGGCAGCCGCTCCACCTCCGCCTGCACCGCCGGAACTCGCGGAGCAGACCCTCGGGTTCAGGGCTGACGGGGACCACCACGCTGACCGTCCAGCAAGCGGCTGTGCTGATCAGAAGCAGCATTTCCTTGAAATCTCAGCTTCCTCGCCGTCCGCGTGCTCAGTGTATGCACCGCTGTGCTCACCCAACCGGAAAGGCATTCCACAGACACGCGACAGCGACATTTGCAAACATCTCTTCGAGGCTAAAATAAAATACTTCTGCTGAGGAGCCATAAGCAGTGCATGGGGAGTCTTTCCTCTCAACCCAAAGGGACACATACTTTCTAAGAATGGGTAAAGATGGGGAGAGATCCACCAAAGTCGGATCGCACGCTGGCTTTCTTCACGTGGTCATGCAACGTGTCTCCGCGTCCAGGCTCAGGACCTGGAGCTCATGACAGCGTCGTGGCGCGTTCCTGGAGCCCCTGGCCGTGTCTCCCGCTGGTAGCTGGGGACCTCGAGAGGACAGTTAAGAGGTGCCAGGTCCCTGGGACCAGGAGTGCAGAGCCCCAGCAGCGACGTGGGGTCCAGGGGGAGCGTGCTAGCCTCCAGAGCCTTGCAAGGCCTCTCCTCACCCCATGCCTGGTCACTTCACTTACAGAGAGATTCAGAGGTTTCCTTTTATCTTTCCCATTTTTAAAAAAACTATTTAGTGATGTGTCTTTTAAGACCTGAGGTGCATCATGGATCCCTCAGGACACTGGGGCAGGGCCAGGGGTGGAGGGGGACACCGCACTGGACCGGAGGGATGTGACCACAGCCGCGTATGCCTGGAGGGCAATGGCCGCCTCCACACCTGCAGGTGACCCCCAGGACAGGCCCGGCCCCAGAGCTCTCCGGGTGCCTAAGGCTCGCGCGCCACAAGATGGGACATCTCATAAAAACTACCTGCTGGAGAGCGGGTCTTTGGCGTTTGGGTTTTTTGAACAAAGCACTAACTTTCTTCTGCCTTAGTTTTTCCTTGACTGAAACCAACATTTCAGAGTGATGAGCGCTGAGAGACCATTTCCTGCCTCTGGACACCTCGGGCGGAACAAGGAAGAAGAAACAGAAAAGATTTTATTCTTTGGCAGCAATTCTTCAGTCCAGGAAACTCTCAGGAGAAAGAAGGCTTTGAAAAACTCTATTTACCATCCCCCATGGGCCAAGGAGCCCACGTCCGTCTGAGAAACACTCTGATGCCCATTTCCAGACAGTGCACAGGAGGAAAATTCCAGAATCAACCGTGATATGCAGGAGGAAGAGAAAGAATCTCAGGGACGGCGCCTTGGGGAGAGCCACCTTCCACCTCCTTGCCCAGACTCACTAAAGCCATAAAAGTCAAAGGAAGCGGAGCTGGAACGACCAACAAGCGTAAGTCAACAGAAGAACCATGGGGCGGACCTGGCGAGCAGAGCCTCTCACCTCCAAGTCTTCCTCCCCAGATGGACGCACACTCCACAGAACACCCGACCAGGCCTCCTCCGCGTGTCCAGGGCGAGGACAGCAAGGGACATCTGCGGGGGTCCTGGGAGGGCAGGAGGGGCCTCGGCGGGAAACGTGGAGGGACACGGGCAAGGCCCGGGGCGCAGAGACACTGCCGCACCGATGTCCACCTTCCAGATCTGACGAACGCTCTGCCTGAAGACGTTAGCGCAGGGACGCTACGCGAAGGGGCTGTGGGAACTCTGAATTATTGCAAAACTACAGTGAAAGGACACTCCCTGGATGTTGTGCAAACACCCCCAATGTCATCCAAATAATAAAACATTAGTAATCTGCTTTTACAAGAGCTCTTTGCCTTCCTTAAATAAAATAGTGTTTGCCTGTTAAGAATAAGTAAATGAGGGGCGCCTGGGTGGCTCAGTCGGTGAAGCGTCTGCCTTCGGCTCAGGTCGTGATCACGGGGTCCTGCAGCGAGCCCCGCATCGGGCTCCCTGCTCAGAGGGGAGCCTCCTTCTCCCTCTCCCTCTACCCGCGACTCGTGCTCACTCTTTCTCTCCCTCAAAAGAAAAAATAAAATAAATAAAATAAATAAAAATCTTAAAGAAAGAAAAGAATAAGTAAATGAAACAAGATTATAAAAAAAGACCAGACCAGCGCATGAGGGGCAGAGAGCAGTCCCCAAACAAAGGAAGGTTCGTGATGCTGTGGGGCCGCGCAGCCAACCGAAGACACGGAGCTGCCCCTGGTGCGGGGACGTGCGGGGACATGTGGGCCTGGCGGCCTCCCTCCGAAATCTCCCCGCGCCCCCAGAGCCCCTCCGGGCAGCAGCCACTTGGACACACAGGTAACGGTGTGTCCTGCGGGCCAGGTGCTGTCCAACACTTCTGTGTGTGTGCACACGTTCCACGTGCCCCGGTCCCCGTGCAGTGACCATGGCCACCCTCTCCCCAGAATGCAGAAACGGGCACAGAGAGGGCAGGCACACTGCCAAAGGTCACGCAGCATGGAGGCAGCTGCATGGCGGGCTTCGGTGCCCGGCCCCTCTGACGGGCATGGGAGCCGGGGTGCGCCTGTGCATGCTCCCTTCGTGGGGGAAGCAGAGCGGAGCCCCACACGTGGACGTTTCAGACGCCACCCCGCAGAACAGGGGGTGGAACGGAGCGTGGAGACAGGCGGCAAGCACGGCCGGTGGAGGACCGGCAGGAAGAACACCGAGAGCCAGGAACAGAGTCCTGAGGAAGGAAGAAGAGGCAAAACCCCCTGCTTCGGCCCTCGCTCTCCGCTGCTCTCCACAGCACCCAGTCCCCAGCTCAGAAGAGCCAGGCGCCACCTTTGAATGGGACACCGGCCCCTGTGCTCCCGGGCCCCTGTTCACTGAGGCCCGACTCCCCTTCTGACCTCCGTCCCCAGGGACCCAAGCCCTGCTGGAAACTCCCGAGGTCCCGCGGGAGCAAATATTAATTCCAGCTCCTGTAATACATCTTCTTGAGGACATGGATGCCTTCATCACTCGCATCACTCTCAGGGCCCTGCTGAGACCCCAGCTCCATCCCGAGGCCTCCTGAAAAGTCGTGTGTGTCCGCCGCCACCCACCGCCGGCCCGGACGCCTCTGGGACAATTCAGGAGGCGGTAAAAGCACGGATGGAAGACACTTCAGCCAGAGCCCTTGGTCCCCCTGGGGTTCCGGTGACCTCCTCCGGGGGAGGTGCACCCGGCGTGCAGACCCCTCTCTTCAGCACGGGACCTGTTCCGGGAGCGGAAGCCCAGCGTGGGAGCGAGGCCACCAGACAAGAACACGGTTCAGAGCGCCAATCGCAGCCACACCCCAGCACACGCGGAGGACAGCGCGGGAGTCATGTGCACCCGAGTGGAGTTCCAGAGGACAATCCACCTGCAGGCGGGGTTCCAGGAGATCAGGGACGGGAGGGGGCTGGTCTAGAGACAGGCCACACAGAGGGCAGAGGGGACTCCAAGTCAGGGGGATGGGGCTGGTGAAGATGTCCTTGCAGGAATGCGCACCCCCCCACACACACAGGGAGGATGGGGGTCCTGAACAGTCAGGGAGACAGGCCAGGGGGCAAGCAGTCAAACCAGGCGAGCGTGAGGAAGGCCCTCACTGCTGAGACACCTTCCATCAGACTCAAAAGGACACGGGAAGTCACCAAAGTCCAGGCATGAGGAGGTGACGAGGAGCCAGAAAGCCTGTCCTGAGAGCCCCACAGCAAAGACAGGGACAGGGAGACAGGAGGCAGGAACCGTGAACCTCAGACCCTCCCAAGGGGAGCGTAAGGACAGAGGCTAAGTTCAAGGCCCGCAGGAGGGCTGGCAGGTGGGGCGGAGCCCTGGGGCCGGGGCCCCGGGACACACGGGGGTCTGTGGATGCCCATCTCCTCTGAGTTCTGGGCTGGGACGAACCTAAGGATGGCTGGCCCCTCTCGCCTCAGAGCGCCGGCAATGTGGCAAAAGCAGAGAGGTCACGGCCCAGCCAGGTGACACTCTCCCTGGCCCCACCCAGACGGTCAGCACCTCAGGGGCAGGAACGGCCACGTCTTCCCCGGCAGCTGCAGGTGACAACATGGCTCAGAACACACAGGATGGGAACCGGAGCCCAGGGCACTGGAGCCTTGGACCACCTCTCACTGTGATCTTGAGAAAGACCCGGCTCGTCGAATCAATGTATAGAGTCCGAGCCCCAAGGCCCTTTTGCAATGTGCCTGGATGGCCTCGTGTTTGAAGCAGAAGTTTGGTAACTTCCTGCATTTGCAGACACATTCAAACTGTAAGTACATTCAATTCCTGATTTTTCTGTTACCAGATAAATGCATTTCCACGTAGAAAGGAACCACATGCCTGCCGGCCTCCCGAAGCGGACTCACGGATGGAAAGTGGTGAGTAGTGCCTCTGACCACTGGCCGAGGATTTCTAACTCCCCGCGCGGTGCGGGACGGCCTTCCCAAGAGGACGGACAGGCAGCGCACCCCAAACCCCCGCCCGGAGACGGCAGCGGCAGGCCTAGCGCAGACAGCCCTTTGGGGGCCCACGCGGACACGCACGCATCCTCTACAGGGCGGCCGCCGTGCCCTGGGGCCGCTGGGACCCTCCGACCATGAGGCTGGCGGTAGCGAGCTCTGACGGGTCAGAAAGCAGAAAGGTTCGAGAAACGGGGAAGCTCTTCCTCCCACTTCCACAGAAATGGGTTCAATTTATCTGAAGTGAGAGACACGGAGATTAACATTGGTGATGGCCTTCAACACTGGTGATGTGGGGCAGGCCCGCGGTCACTGAGCTGATGCAATGGACACCCTCACTTGAAGGCTCCCACGAAACGCATAAAGGTGCTTAAGTTCGTTCTTGAACACTTGGGGTTTTTTTAAAGGTTCTAGTGCTCCCCACAGGTTCAGCTCTGGATGCCCAAACAGAAATACCAGTCGTAGTCCGAATCGGCTGGGCTGACGTTCCCCGGACTAGAAAAAAGTCTTCGCCTTCTTCCAGCAAATCGTAAAATTAGTAAAACGTGCAGAGCGGTGAAGTCATCCACACAAAATTACACCCACACTTAATTATTAAGGATTTGCTGTCCTGTTTTTCATATTACCAAGAAAGCGACACTCATTCTATCTTTCTATTTAGAGGGCTCTTTAAAAATACGTTTCAATGAAGATGTATGAATGTATGTATTGTACCCAGCGGACAGTTACAAGGAAGTACTCAGGATTTTAGGTTACATATTTTCCCTTCTACATTGAAACCAAAAACCTGGTAATAGTTTCCACTACCACATTTAGGGTAAAAGTGCTTTCTTTCAGTCTAACAAGAAATTAAATAAAATTACCAGGTTGGGCCAAGGGAGGACATTCACTCTTCAGATAAAAGGAATGGTGGTGAGGGGAGTACTGACCAGAAACTTCAGTATTTTTAAAAAACATAATTTAATGTTGGGATGACACAGAGACTTCACTTCCTATTTTTATCTTCTTCTACTCAAAAGCTCTGGAGTATGACAGGTTAAGCCATGCTGTCCTCAGAAAACCAGACACTGTCAACTTAGGTTCCTCTCAACTGATATTCATTAATTATAAAAAAACGATGCAGGCACAGAATTGTACACTTAATTATCATTAATATGCCAATTTTTATAGTATATCTACTTTGCCACAATAAAAAATGCAAAATAAAAATACAGAGATTATAAACACTTGAAGTCACTTAAAATGCCTTCATATCCTATTCCCAGAAAAAAAATCACAACACAAAATATTAATACTATTTACAGACATCTAATCTATGGTTACACTTACATGAACTATGTTAATCTTGAAACACCATTATCCTAAATGATGACGGGATCCTTAGATGTCCGAGGTCATCATCAGAATCCACAGACTGTTTAAAAAAGACTTTTTTCCCCTAGATGAGACTGCCAATTTTCTGTGTGCCAGATTTGGAGCGGGCTGTCTGTGGATCACCCCGTAACACTCCGCATGCTCTGCACCAACAGACTTACAGAAAAGCATTGCTTTTTTTTTTCCCCTCAACTTTTAACTGAGCTCTGGAACACGCTGAAAGTTTCATGACACAATTCTAAGTCATATACATAAAGAACATAAAGGGCGCATCTCAATCCCACGTCACTGTGTTTTACCAGGGCCACGCTCTATACTCACTGCTTGAGAAATTCCAAGTTCACGTTATTTTAGATGCAGCATTTAACCGACACTGTAGCGTTTGGATCCAAGGAGCCCTTTTATAAATCAGCTTTGGAATGTCCCACTTCTTCCTGCCTAGAAATTCCATACGAATCCTATTCTGTGCTCTCCAGTTTATTCTGAGAATTTTAATCCATTTCATTTTTTGTTACAAATATTTCACAGCCAGCCTTGGCCAAAAGTGCTAAAGTTCTGACTTAGTTCACATTAAGAACGTCTTACCTATGATTTTTGATAAACCCTACGTACTGCTGGGCCTATCCTGCCCCGGAAAATGTTTCCACAAAGCTCAAGAAGCCTGGTTTCAGAAATTCCCTCTATTTTCCTTACTTCTCTGAGCAGTATCCTTCTTTAAAAGTATTTCTGGGGGCGCCTGGGTGGCTCAGTTGGTTAAGCAACTGCCTTCGGCTCAGGTCATGATCCTGGAGTCCCTGGATCGAGTCCCGCATCGGGCTCCCTGCTCGGCAGGGAGCCTGCTCCTCCCTCTGACCCTCCCCCCTCTCATGTGCTCTCTCTCTCATTCTCTCTGTCTCAAATAAATAAATAAATCTTAAAAATAAATAAATAAATAAAATAAAAGTATTTCTGTAAGCTGATTAATTAAAAGACACCTTTCTGAAGCTGTATCCCACCCACATCAAAGATAACAATTTACATTATTCCTAATCAATCTACTGGCCAGAAGAAATAAGAAACAGGAAAAAGAATACTATTAAAAACTCTTATTAAAGAAAAAGTTAGCAGAATGCACAACGTATTGTCAGTCCACATACTATTACATTCACCAAATCCTCAACCCTCAGGACTCGGAAGGAAGGAGTCCCCGGCCACTGCCCAGGGCCATGACGAGGTCGGGGTGCACCTCTCCCATCACTTCTGGCCGCAGCTCTCCTGGAGCCTTACTCCCACGCCCCGGGACTGGATGTGTGGCATCTGAATCCGTGGCCTGTACTGTTTCTGTGGGGAAATGAACACCTGGTAATGGGCAGCCTGCAAGGCTTTCCGGGCTGGACAGCCAGTTCCGCAGGGGCGCAGGCCAGGCCTTGCTGGCACCCAGGCCTCTTCCTGCAACGGCTCAGTGGCCTCATCTCTTTCATGGGATAGCATTTGACAGGAGATCCCCAAGTCCACCAGGGCTCCCCTGAGTCCTGGTCCAGCACCCGGCAGCCCTGCCAGGCTTTGGAAGGTGGACTGTAACCCCTGTCCAGGAGAGGCCTCCGCCAGGGCCAGCCCAGAACACCAGGCCTGCGTCTCCCAGCCCCACACTCACCACATCTCCGCCCGTGGCCTCCTCCCACAGGGCCACCTACCTGGTGAGGGCATCACTGTTCCTACAGGTGCACATGGAGATCCAGGGTCCACGCGGGCCTCCCCCAGCCTCGCAGCATCTGGTTCATGGCCAGCTCCCCAGGACTTCACCTTCCGATGGGAACCACTCGCTTTCGGCCCCTCTTCCCCCGCCTCTCGGCCTCTGGACTAGCCCCAAGCACCAGCCTCCTTGGATCATCTGCCCTGAACACGCCCCTTCTTCAGCCTCCACACTGGGGAGCCCCCTGCAGCAGGCCACTGAGGGGTCATGCAGAACACACTCCACCCACTGGGGACAGCGCCTCTAACATCCACTGCCTTTTGGACAGAGCCCAAAGTCTTCCAGATGATCCAGAGTCATGATTATTTGCCCACAATGACCTCTGAAACATCGCCCCTTGGCTACCCGCCATCCATCACACATGCACACACGTGCACACACATACATGCACATGCTTGCACACACATGCACTTGCACATACGTGTTTGCACATGCATGCGCACATACATGTGCACATACGTGTTTGCACATGCTTGCACACGTGCACATACGTGTTTACACGTGCATACACACATGCTTGCGCACACATGCACGCCTCAAGGTTCCAGCAATACCAAACTTCTCCCGGGCCTGGTTCTCATCCATCACCCCCTTCCCTGCTCAGGGTTCTAGCGTCCTCACCAACACGTCCTTTACAATCTACTTGGAAAGGCAACTGGCCAAATAAAAGATGACTCAAAGAACTCAGAAAAATAAGAATGAAAGAAGTTTGACAATTATCACTACACCCAATAAGCACAGAAGTATAAATATAATCAAGCCTAAGTAACTGCGATCCACACAGAAAATAAACATGTAATTCTTACATGTCTTGAAGTAAAATAATGTAAAAATAATAAATGAGCAACACTAGACTAAAATAACATCCCAAAAAGGAATTGCAAGAGCGACATGGGGAGAGGGGAGGAGATGGAGAAAGAGGAGGAAGGTAATAGAAGTAACTCATTTCTTCATCTTTGCCAAAGAGGAAGTCAAATTATATGGTTACTGAACTTGATAAATTGAGAAACATGGGTTAAGCAAAAGTTATAAATATAACCACCAGCATAACTAAAAACATTGGACTTTCTGCAGGCTTCCTTCTGACTTCAAGAATTAAAGAAAACATAATCCACAGATCAATGAACAGAAAATAAAGGGAAAAAGAAGAAAACATAAAGATAAAACTTTTTTTTTAATTAGAAAAGAGGACATCTGTTTCAGGAAAATTATAAACGGAACAAATTTATTAAGGAAGACTCTATGATAGAGTGAAAAACAAAAATCTAACACGTACTCTCTAAAGAGACCCCCAAAACTACGGGACACACAACAAAAGTCAGGCATGGAGACAAACTACACCAGAAAAATGCAAACGAGAGCAACAGTGAAAATGAGACTATTATTAAAAGTTTAATTCACGGTTTAAAAAGGCACTGCATGGCACAAAAGTCATATTTATTAAGGGATTAAAAAAAATCACAAGGATGATAGTGGTCTAAAAGCTGTAAGTCAAATAACACAGAATAAAATATCTAAAACACACATCCCAGTGAGTATATGGAAAGACCCGCAGGAGAAAATAGATGTGGGAGAGATGACAAAACTCTCTAAAACCTGGATTTAAAAGGAAAAATAATAGAGGACCCGAAGCGAAGAGGAAGGTACACCTGCTCTGTAGGCTCTGCCCCCACACTCGCTGCTCTGCTGGAGGAGCAGGAGCACAGGGTGACCCCCTGCCAGCACAAAGAAGGCCTCAGAGGGTTCCATCACTCGGGAGCATCGAGCTCATGAGCGCCAGAATGACACGGTACCACGACACCAAACACCAGCAAGTAAGAGCAAAACGAAAACTAACAGAAGTGCAGCCATTTGGAAAATCTTAACGTCTCCGTAACAACGCCCATGGCAGGTACAATCAGAGCTCAAACCCAAAACCTCTCCTGAAACTAATCTGTGCCAAAATCTATGGGACACAAAGAAAGCTAAAAGTTTAGCTACAGCAATTAAAAATAAAGAAAATATACAAATGAAACACTAATTCAAAAAGTAACCTCTTAAAGAAACCTCTTAAATTTGAATTTTAAAAAGTAGCAATAAGAAAAAAAACAGTAAAACTGATAAATAAAATCAATAACTATCCTTCCGATAACCCCAGTGAAGAAGTTAAATGACTAGCCAACCTAATTTAGACATTTTAAAAAGGCAGGATTTGGGGGAATTAGGTGTAAGGACCAACAAAAGAATGAAAACTAAAATACTACAAAGTTTTTCAAAACTCTGGGTGAATACATTTGATAAGACGGATGAAAGAAATGCCTGATTTTCTAGTAAAATATAAATGTTCAACACTTACTCAGGAGTCGACAGAAAAAGTAACCAGACTGATAATCATCTGAGAAATCAAAAGATCTGGGGGTGCCTGAGTGGCTCAGTTGGTTAAGCGTCTGCCTTGGGCTCAGGTCACGATCCCAGGGTCCTGGGATCGAGTCCCACGTGAGGCTCCCTGCTCACGGGAGAGTCTGCTTCTCCCTCTCCCTCTGCCTGCCTCTCTGCCTACTTGTGCTCTCTCTCTAATAAATAAAATCTTTAAAAAAAAAAAGAAAGAAATCAAAAGATCTGTTATATTCGTCCAGCAACTCCAATGAAAAAAAAAATCAGTCAAATTCACACATCTTCTGAGAAACAACTCAGATGGGGGCTACTTCAATGCTGCTGGAGCAGAAGGAATTTACGTAGAGTTAAGCTATAAAAGGGATAAACAAAGATACTTGCAGCACAAAGCACAAGGCTACTGTCCTAATAAAGCAACAAAGTGTGGATACCCGGGTGGAAAACTGACCAAGAAAATAAGCAGGCAATTCAAAGGAGAAATAAAATGATCAGCAAACACGAAGAAATGCTCAACATACTTAAATTTTTTATCACAAGATATTTACCTAATCAAGTTGGCCAAGACTTAAAAGACTGATAAGATCAAGCGCCAACAAAGAGAAAGCCATCACTCACACTGATGGAAAATGGCATTCTGATCTTTGTTGAGAAATCTGACAACATCAATTAAAATGCCCCTTCTTGGCGAGCCTGACTGGCTTATTCAGTAGAACGTGCGACTCTTGGTCTTGGGGTTGTGAGCTGAAGCCCCACGGTGGGCACAGAGCTTACTGAAAAAAATAAAATGAAATGCCCCTTCTTGACCAAAATTCCACCCCAGGGAACTTATCCTAAAGAAATATTCCCCCAAGTACACAAAACTGTATTATCAGAGAGGTTTCCTGCATCCTAGGAAAGAATGGGAGCAATGCAAATGTCCAGCAACAGGGGAGAGGACATAGGAGGGGCAGCTTGCTCCGGAAGACGTCCAGCTGGTGGGTGCTGGCTGTCCCTTCTGGCTGCACACAGCCACAGCCCACTCAGATGGGTCAGAGCTGGGCCACACTGGGCACAGGGCATTTGGAAATCAGTATGGTGTGTGCAAAGAACTCCACTCTACACAGCCCTTGAAAAGAATAAGTTGTGATGCTATACAAAAAAAAAAAAAAAATGAGTGAAGGGGCGCCTGGGTGGCTCAGTCAGTTAAATGCTGGACTCCTGATTTCGGCTCAGGTCATGATTTCAGGATCCTGGGACCGAGCCCCAGGTTGGGCTCTGGGCTCAGCACAGAATGTGCTTGAGGATTCTCTCTCTCCCTCTCCCTCTGCCCCTCCCCCAGCTCGTGCATGTGCTCACACACTCTCTCTCTCTCAAATAAATAAACCGTTAAAAAAATGAGTTGCAGGGGCGCCTGGGTGGCTCAGTCGTTAAGCGTCTGCCTTCGGCTCAGGTCATGGTCCCAGGGTCCTGGGATCGAGTCCCGCATCGGGCTCCCTGCTCCGCGGGAAGCCTGCTTCTCCCTCTCCCATTCCCCCTGCTTGTGTTCCCTCTCTCGCTGTCTCTCTGTCCAATAAATAAATAAAATCTTTGAAGAAAAAAAAAAAGAGTTGCAGAAAAACTCACATATGGCCCCATTTTAATGTTTTAAATTGAAGTTTATATATTAGAAATCTTAATACATTTATTAAGCTCATGTATTTCAAGCCCTAAGACAGTGCTGACCACACAGAAGGCACTCAATAATAGTAACTGGCACACAATAAAATCATATCTGCGCTGTGAAATGGCTAACATATTCTTGTTTCTCAAAATTCAATTTCCTCTTTAAGTTGTAAATATCCTGAAGGCAAAAATGATGAAAACTTTGTTGTCTCCAAACTATGCATTTTGTATAATTATCTTCAAAGACATAGTTTAATTTGGGCAAGCAGAACACCACCTTACATTTTTGGCTCTAACTAAATTGCTCAAATGCGTTGTGAGAAATCAAGTAATGTGTTACCTGCTGTGAATTCCACACCGCCCACCCCACGCCCCCTTCACAGCACTAAAGGGAAAGTATGCATCTTCATACCATTTTGTGGACTTCTATGTAACTTATTTATTTAAATCTCTGTATATATCTTAAAAGCAAAGCGCTTATGTCTCTCTTCATCCCCTAATGCAAGAGAAATAGTGTAAGATATTGGGTACCAGTTGTCAATATTTAATTCTGTGTAATTAAATAATTAACGTGTAGCTTCATATTAATTCCCTGGAATAATGACATTTAGATCAAGGCATCGCCAGCAAAGGGACTTCTCCAGAAGAAACAAAATCAGCATCACAGGATTACGGAAAGGAACCGCGCCTGCTCCCAGCCCGCTACAGTCCCTGACAACTCAAAGTAGGATGTAGTCCCATATCCTTAGCTCCAACCTCAGACTTCTTAAAGTGAATTAAACAAAGTGACTTCCAAATAAATATAAAAGAAACTCTGCCCTCAGTGATTCCATGTAAGCCTATAGTTCTGTGTCTATTCACCAACCTCCAAAGCCAGCCATGGTTCATCTAAGAAAGGGTGTTTTAATCAGAAGGCTTTATCGCAATACTGAAATCCCATCCAACCCAGGAGATCCTCAGGCAAGTGAACACACATAAATTTCACATGACTGGGTAGAAACTGCCTAAGCTCTTGAGCCCCCAGATGCATGGCCAAGAGGGGTTGACCAGCTATGGAGGCTTTAATCGTTTTCAAGATAAGGGTCCACTTATAAAATCTAACTCACCGAGATGCACGTGCATTCGCAAAACCTTTAAAAGAATTTTAGGTCCGCACACTAGCAAATGGTGATCCTAACAGTGAAGACTTACATTTCTCCTGTGGGCGGAAATACCCCTTTGCCTAAATTTGCACATGCCCAAAGCACTCTTCTGCCGGGCCACTGAAACAGAAACAGGTAAGTAGCACTTTTTATCACAGTGGAACAAGGCAGACTTGGACTTTGTTATTCCACCTGAATGCCGGTCGGTCTTATTTTTTTTTAAAGTATTAAGTTTTCTTAACATTGATACTGCTATTCACACACAAGATGGTAAAAAGAATCCCAGTGCGCCTCAACAACATTTAACTATCAAAAGAAGCATTTCCGTGATTGATAGGACAAGAAATGGAACTTGACCCTCAGTCAAAATAATAAACGCGCTGACCTGAATGTCTGGATTTGCAGGCAAGGAACAATAGGTAAGCCACAAAGAACAGGACCAGCCCCAGAATGACGAAGCAATTTAACTGTGCCTCACCTTGAAAATGTGACAAAATGGAATAAGCAAATCGAACAGCCATCTTAGGACACCTGGGGATAAACACCAGCTTAGCTCTGTCTCCTCACAAGGCAGGGTCTTGAGCCTACGTGTGGCACATGATAAGTATGCCAACATCCTCCTGCAACTTCGCACTTGTCAACCCCTTACCTTTCCCCTCCCCCCCCAAAAAAACACCGGCCAGTCCTCACAGAATGGCTTGTTGTGAAGTCCCTCAGGGCTGGGACGTCGCAGTCCTCTCGGTACTCGCCCGAACTCCCACCAGGAGCACAGGACACAGGAATCATACTCCAAACAGACTGTCGGAAGGAAGGACCGAAAACACAGGACGCAGCGTCTCACCTTCATCCCCTTAAAGAGAAGCATCCTCTTACAGGAGATCCGTTTGCTTTGAGTGAATGACTTCTTTCTTCTTCCGAGAAACAGCTCTTCTGAACCATTCTTGCTACCCGTTTCAGAGGGAAATATTCATTTTTATTATCATTAACGTTATTATATTTAAATGACCTATTTAAAAAGGACTAATTGAATATATTTGTTCCAGATCTCTTCCGAAGAAAAAAAGTGTTGCCTCTCCGCGAGGCGCTTTATTTTACTTTGGTAAGCTCTGGTGCAGAGCCCCAAGTGCAGGGACTCCTACCCCATCAGGGGCTCCGGGGAGCAAGGAGACCGACCAGGACGGGGCGGGGGGGTGCGCTGCAGAACCATCGTCTTAGTGAAATAGTCTGCCCCTCCGCAGAAACGCATTCGGTGGATATGCTATCAGTACAGCAATGAATGACAACATGACGAATCAGCTGGGGTCTCACTCCAGATGCACCGTTAAGCCCAAACAGCGAATCCATGCCACATTTTATAAATTTGCTTTTTAAACTGTGGGGTTAACAAGACTAAAATGTGGCAAATTATGATAAAACAGGTTTAAATCTTACGGGGCAATATAAATAACATCTACCTAATTGAATAAAATAATTGTTATCTCTTTTCTAAAAAAAAGAAAAACAACAGATGATGTTTTTTGATGTACAGAAAGTGGGAAGAACCAAATCGCTCACACAGTTGATATGCTGGATGTAAAATTATCGCTAGAGGAGACAGAAAATGAACTCAAACCATGACACTCTTCTGTCTTCTGAAAGTCTCAGGGCAAGCAGGATTATCTCTTATTTAGTCCACTCTGTAACTGGTGAGTCTTGACGGGAGCTGGGTCACGCACCGCACACCCCCCTTTGCTGGGCCTTGGGAAAGGCCAGCATCTCGTCCCACTTCACAGATGAAGAAGTGAAGGCACACCGAGGCTCTGTCACCGGCCACAAGTCACTGCCGGATCCTGGATTCGAGGCTCCATCGCCTCACACCAAAACTCCTTTTTTTTTTAAGATTTTTATTTATTTATTTGATAGAGACTCAGCGAGAGAGGGAACACAAGCAGGGGGAGGGGGAGAGGGAGAAGCAGGCTTCCCGCTGAGCAGGGAGCCCGATGTGGGGCTCGATCCCAGGACCCGGGGATCGTGACCCGAGCCTAAGGCAGACGCTTAACGACTGAGCCACCCAGGCGCCCCTTAAAATTCTTTTGACACAACAGTGAGACGCCGAATCCCCGAGGGGGGTCTAGTCAGATCATGCAGGAACACGGGAGAACACCCACACACAGCACACTGTCGCCCAAGAGCACACTCGGTGAAATGCCGGGGACCGACAGAGGGACACGCTGCGGGGCCGGGCCCCAGCCTCCTGGCCATCCTTGCTGCCCCTGCGGGACATACCCCTCAGCCCCCAGCGCCCCACCACCACTATCTCTGGTTCCTGGCACAGCTCTTGAGAGTGATGACAAACGACCTTTCTTCCTTTCATTAAACTGCTAGGATTTGACAGAGACATTCCCAAAGCATCTTCCCTTAGTGTCCTTGCGGAAGAACAGCTGAGCTTTCAGAGTGAAGATTTCTGACTCACCTCAGCAACTGGCCATGGTTTAGGGCGGAGCGGGTCATCTCCCCCCGCCCCCCTTACAACTGCACCATCCTATGTGGTAGCCAAATGGGGCTAGTCCAAATGGGGATGAGCTGTGTTAAACACACGCCCGATTTCCAAGACTCGGTGTAAAAGCAGAACAAAAAATATCTCAGTAATAATTTTTATGTCCTTTACATGTTCAAGTAACAGTTTGTATAGATTGGGTTATATAAGACAAATTAATGTGATTTTACCCATTTCTTTAACCTTTCTCATGTGGCTACTGGAAACTCTGAAACGACAGATGCATCATAATTCCATCGGGCAGTGCTGTCCGGGCTCTGTCGGCACACACTGCGGCCCTGGGCCAAATCCTGCCCACCACCTGTTTTTGTATGGCTTGTGGGCTAAGAATGTTTTTTACATTCTTAAGTGGTTGGAAAAAACCCAAAAGAAGAATAACAATTTGTGACACATAAAATCATAGGAATGTCAAGTTTCAGTGTCCATAAATAAAGCTTCTTTATGTGCTGACTTGCCGTCCAGGGCGGTCTCTGCACTACAAGACAGAGCAGCTACAACAGAAAAGAGCTGGCCCACAGAGCCCGAAATATCTAATATCTGGCCCTTCACAGAAAACGTCTGCCGACCCCTGCCCTGCGGTCTCGTAAATACGGGCCTCTAGTTTCCACGGCTCGGAAGCGTTGGGCTCAAGCCCCCATGGGCTCCAGCACCACCTCCCCTTCCGAAGCTGACCTGGGCAACAGGCAAGGGGAGCCCCACCAGCTGGCTGGAACCGCTGGGGCTGGTACAGGAGCTTCCCTGCTTCGAATCCTAAGACCACCCTCTGAATTTCTCCTTCCTGATGGATGACTCAAAATCTTTGTCCTCAGAGCAGATACGATGACATACTGAGTCTGCCATGTTCTAAGTCCCCAAAGGCTCGGGCAGCTGGGTCCCACTCATGGGACCTACACACTGGCCTCCAGCTTCTCTGCAGTAGTTCCTGGGTAACCCCAGCTATCTAGAAGGCAAGGGAGCTTGGAGGGTGGGGGGACTGGTCCTCCACAGAGTGATCTATCTCTACAGAGATACAATTCCAGGTGGCTCAGACCAACCACACACTTTTTAAACAAGCATGAGGAAGGTTATAAACTCAAGGTGACTGCCCAAAAGAGGTCCACTGAGATAGCCCAGCTATGGGGCTTTGACCAAGTCACCTGCGTGGGTCTCAGCATGCTCCTGGGGGAACAGGGGCTGAAAGGACTCCCTAGCTCCTGTTATGAATACCAAAGGATACCCATAAGGAATGTGGGCCACTCCCTTGCTCACCATGGGCCTGTGATCAGTGTTTGTGGAAAGGAAATGAGGCTTAACAGAGCACTTATGAGCTATTTATTTTGGGGGCTGCTTATTCAGGCATTCACCAAATTTGATTCAAGTCTATAGTAAGACATTAGAAATAAAAATTAAACTTCTAATATAATGGGAAACTGTAATACTCAGTAACTTGGATCATATTTTCATGGTGATTCAAAAAACAGCTCTCAGTGCTTTGGACTTTGTCATTGTGCCACTGGTTCTCTGTAACTGCCACTACGAGAACAACCTTCCAAAAGTCACCATGCACTGACCATAAGAATATCACTGAAGACACTGTCCACTTAAAAAAAAAAAAAAAAAAAAATACCCTGTATAAAAACAGCCAATATCAGAATCAACGTAAAAAAGTTTCCTTTAGTGTTTGTGTTAAAAGAGGCTTTCCTTCCACAGGAGAATTGATGAGTTTTGCCCTTGTCATCAATTCAACATATAAATGGCATGTTTCACTCCTTGTTTTCGTCACCAGAAAGCTCAGATTCTAAATTCTGGTTCAAGTATACCTACTGGAAAGACTGTTGTGATCTGGATATACAATCCTATTTTCCCCTCATTAAGGTCTATTATTTCATTTCCTTGTTCTTGATTTTTATTAATGTTTCACTATATATTTAACATGTGACCCAGGTACTCCTCGTCTTGTTTATGGAAGGAGATGCGTACAAACCAGCAAACTCTTACTACCAGCATATAAATAACAAGATTTCAATTACCAGATATTCAAACAATCCTGCAAAAATTCTCACACAAGGGATGACGTCCATAAAGTAAAACACTGATCAAACAGATCTATGCAATTCTGAGTTTATGTTGGACATAATATATTATAAAAAATTCTAGAAAGGCAGCAAACTACCTAGGATACAGTTTTTGGTAAATAATGAAAAAGTATTCAGTACTATCTTCTTCAGAAAAGGAAAAACAGATTCTAAATTGGGGTCTCAACTTCCTGATTTTTCCTCTGAAGTGAAAACCTAGAACATCAGCCCTGTTTGCTCACCTGGAGAAAGCAAAAGCTGGTAGGCTTTCTAAGCAGCTCTTGCATAATGAAGTAAAATTCGCGGTGTCCTGGCCCAGCTCCCAAGTTAACCAAGGCTGGCGGAGGGGAGGGAGACCTCTCCACAAACTGGTAATAGTCTGCCGGAGTCCATTTAGCAACCAGGAGCAGACCAGACACCAGCCAGCCAGGACCACAGGCTGCCATGTGTGGCCTCACGCCTCATCTGCCATCGGAGAGAGGACAGGGAAATGAATGTCTCCCTGTATTTGGCTCACTCCTGTGCCCAACTTCCTTTCCCTCGGTTGCCATGTTGCCCACACGCACCAAGGATGCGAGGTGACCCCAGCTAGCAGCGCCCCCCCGGACGTCTGTGGTCCTCGGCCCTGTCTCTCAGAGCACCCACCATGCAGATGCCCGCTCTCCACCAGCACTCCTGCACTCCACCATCTGCTGCAGTTTAGGACAGAACGCCCATGAGAAACCGGTGGTCTCTCAACAACTATCATTTGTCTTCCCTGATCCCTTTCCCTGAAATTTTTGGTGGCTTCTTTTTTTTTCTTTTAGGGTTTTCTACCCCATGCTTGTCATTTACTTTCTATAGTTACTGTCTCACAAAAAGGGGTGTTATCATTGGTGCTACCACTGGATTTCCCAAGAAAATCTATACCCTGGCCCCTTGCTGAGCTGGAAACCGTGCAAACAGCCACTGGGTCTTTGGTGACCTGGCCTTCCCTCCTTGTCTGAGCTCGGCAGTGCTGCAGGAAACTTGGAATGGGATGAGCCGTCCAGTTCTCACACTAACACGCTATCCCCACTGAGAGACGCAAACATTTAGCCCATATTTTTTCTTCTCTTTGGGGCTAGAGCTGAGCATCAGAAGGTAAAATTGAAGTGGGGAAGTATACTATCCACAGTCCTAAATACCCCATCACTTGCAGGGTCTACACTCTGCAGCACTAAATGAGCTCGCAATAAGGTCACCTCGAAAGTGGGCTTGCGTCTACCTCCCCTTGCTGTGCACCTCCAGCGCGTATTGGGAACTGGGAATCCCGGAACCTGTTTGAGCTCTGCTCTATGGCCGTGGCCAGGGCTGAACCACTAAATCCATCGGCGTTTCAGTTCCCATAAAATGTCAGGATCCACCCAAACCACCTCCAAGTTTCCTACCAATTATAACACATATATAACCCTCAATATGAAACTTCTAAAACAAGCCCAAACAGAAATAACATAAATTTACAAAGAAAGGTAAACAGTCATGAAAGTAAACGTTTTCCTTCACAGTCATTCTATAGAATTGATTTAACGCTCACGCTCCTAACCGAGATGGAAACCATACCCTGGAGTGAGGAGCCACGTGAACTCTCCTCCAGCCGAGAAGGTGCAGCTTCATCAACCACCACCCCGTAAGCTTCTAAAAGGTGCCTTTGTGGCCCAGAAGACCTACCACACTTTCCAAAATGGCCTATTATGTCCATAGACAGTCGGAAGACCTCACGATACGACTGCCCTTCTACCGTTTGCAGCCAAACTCAAACACGGACTGTACATCATCTCCAACCAAATCCCAAATCCAAACTGCAGTAACCTCCTTTTTTACCCAATTCCTACAGACACTTAAAACTGCATAGCTGTTAGAAAAATTAACCTTCCTTCCCAAAGCTCAGAGTGTCAGCAGCCCGTGATCTGTCATCAATCTAGAACAACGGAGAAGCCAATCTTCCTGTAAAACCATTAACAGATTCTGCTTTTCTGTCACCAGGGTAATTTACGGAGGCCAATTTTAATCCTACCGCTAAACCACTAATCCCACGACTCCACAGAATTGTCCCCAAGTTTACGTTGCTATGGCAAGGACTTTTATGCGAGGAATTCACTTATTTACTACCAGTCATGTTTTTTAAGTTGGCTTTAGGACAAAGATCATCTTCCTCGCCTCTTACTTTAAAAAGTAAAAAGCCATTTTTGGACTCAGGACGGCCCTTGAACACCTGGGCTGCGCTGTACTCATCAGAATAACACTAATGTAAATTACACGTGGTATTACTCAAAGGGACAAATTATCGTCATTATGCTAATGGTCACGCTAAAGACATGAAAAGCTTTGGTATGATGAATCTAAATCTGGTGGGAATATGATTATCAATGCGAATGATGATGTTTTCTCAAACTGGTATAAAAATGTCCTCCCCGTGTCACTGATAATGTCAATATAAATTATGCATCACCAAAAGCGGCGTTCGCACACGCAGCTGCAATGCTATGAGGTGACACCCAGGCCCGCCTTCCTGCCCACAGATGCCCAGCTCTGACACCGCACGCGTGGACACACACACACACACACACGGAGTATAGGTGTGTTTATTTCTTCCCTTAAAACAGGGAAAAACAGTACGATGAAAGCTAACGAGACAGATTCAACGAGAGGGGTACCGAGAGACGCGTTAGCTCCGGACGCTAACAATGGAAGCACAATTTTCATGCTGTTCCCTGTTCATAAATTCCCGGGATGTCGCCTAAGAAGCCACTCTGGTGAATTAAACCCAAGACTATCCAAAAATTCAAAAGCAGTATGTGTAAACAAATCACTAAGTGAAAGCATCTCTGTTCTGCCTCTAGATCATTCCAAAACAGCATCACAGAAGTTTAAACTATGAAACGGGATTGTCCATCTGTTCATTGATCCAACCATCCATTTAAAAAAAAAAAATAGCCAAGTCTTTAAGGGGGGGGGGGGGGACACATTTTTTAGGTCTAGCTTAAAATCACTGAAATAATCAGGAACTAAACAGGGAGTATCAGCCTTTTTGCAACCCACAGAAGTTTTAACTACTCCCACTGGGCTCTGTATTTCCCTGAATTAACACAATCAGTCAACATTTAATATCAAACTATTTACCACAAAAATTATTTCAGGAAAGAAACAAGCGATACTTGCTCACTACCCTTTCACGTCAATCGAACAGGAAGCTGCTAAAGCCAGGAGCAGCCTCTCCACACCACTTTGGATGCATTCTTCACTGCACTAAATTTCAAAGAACATTCTCGAACGCTGAAATCAATCAATGCCTAACACCATGCCAAGTCAGCTTGAGCAATATAGGTTAAATAGTGCCATATGGCAAAGACAGACACATGTTGCCCTTTTCTGAAACAAAGGGGAAAATTCCTAAACAAATACCCTTTACTTTAGCATGGGAAGAGCTGAAGACAGGGGTTTCCAAGTGTTGCTAAATAATGCTGAAAATTCTATTTTAATCCTTAAGGACTGTTCAGGAAAAATTGCAGAGTTTTAACAGAGAACCTCATTTAAGAGTCTCTCTTTAACGATGTCCTGAAAGCTAACACCACATGTTAGCCTAAGCTCACCATCCCCTAAAAGAGCAAGAAAATAACAGGACAGCTGTATCCAAAGGCTGAGCAGACATCAGCAACTCCCCGGGGTGTCAGATCCACAAGAGACCAGTCTACCTGCTTCTGAAGGAATAACACGCCAGATTAATTTTGTCTTGAAATAAAATATATTAAAAATCTCACCCTGTGTTCAGCACTCCACTGAGGAACTGTCTGAACTTCACAATCACATATAATACCTATCCCTGAAATTTCGATTAAACAACTTGATTAAATTCGTGACCAAATACACACACACACAAACACCCAGAAAGAAAAAAAAAATCTACCAGAATGAACTCATATTTGAAATAAACGGTAAAATGTATCTAAACCCAATATAGTTTCTAAATGATTTATTTTTTTTCTATTCCCGGGTGGTGTTTTATTCATTACTTTACATCTGTTTACATGTTTACGTTCTCAAAGTAGTTGCATTTCTAATTACTCCTGCTTTGTGATTTTCAGTACCAGAGGATTCGAAGAATAAATAAAGACCAGATCTTTTTGGAGAACTACTTTTAAGGAATGTTGAGAGCCACAAAATTACACTTCTTTACACTTCGAATGTATGCCGCTGGAAAACATCTCATTCTGGACATAAATATGACAACCAGCTCCAGCTTTGGAAAGAAAAGCTTCAGCTGTTCAAATCACGTGTAGCCAGATGCAAGGGATAAGGAATACACAAAACGGACAGTTGCAACTGCTAATTTTTACCAGTCCGTCTAAAATATACTTGATATACCTTAGTGGGGGGTACAAATTTCAAATACAAGCAATGCATTTATAGGGCCTGTACATGCATCCTCCCAGAGCTATTAAAGTCATACCCCTAAAATAGTCCTCTGCCGAAGAAAATTAATTTTAAAACAAACATGCATTTTAAAGAACTGGATGAGACATCTTAAATTCATAGTGAAAGTTTTTCTTTATTCTTCCCGTAAGGTTAATTTTATTAGTAAATTCTTCATAAACAAACATTTGATGTGATTCCTTTCTTAAAACGGGTTTGTGACATCACCAATACTCCTGAGAACTCTAAGATAATCCCAGCTAGAGTCCTATGATAAAGAGGATGTCCTGTATCCCCACCCACCCCTAACTCACTCACTCTACTCTGCTGAGAAAGGTGGGGATGGGGGTCTCAACCCACTCCGGGCAGAGGTCACCCCTCCATCAAAGAGAAATGTCCCACCTCTCCCACCCCAAACTCCCTTATTTCTGGGACCAGTAAGAACTGAGGCCAAGGCCTGAATCCAAAAATGCTGTTACTCACGTGGCCCTGAGACGCATTCAGACCCGTAACAGGCTGCCGCCAACACTCTGTTGGCCGTTGGCCATCGGGTGGAAAGGCTAGCGGTGAGAGCCCCAGAGGAAGGACAGGACAGGAAGGAGAAGAGGGTCTCAATCACACCGCTTGGCCCATGCCACCAGTTAGCACCAAGCCAAGCACAGAGCAGGAGGTGAAGACTTGCTGGTACCCAAACTCCTGGGCCAGCTGAATGGCAGCCCACCGACACCTGTCTGCAGCCGACATTTACACTTGCCTTCTAGACGCCCCAGCCTGCTATCTACCCCCACAACATACAGGTAGATGCAGTCTGATCAGACCTCGGAACCACCCACGTCCGAACTCTGCGCCTCACCTGAAAAATGCAAAGCCGTAAGGCATGGCATTTCCTATCCACGGAGTCATGGTCTGGGAGCCAAAGTGACACAATCACTCTGCACGTTTGGACATCACTAATTCTGGAAGCAAGGGTCAAAGGTGCCGAGCAGTAAGCAATCCAGGAAGGTCTACGTACTGGCTGCTAGTTCAGCGGTCAGTTCAAGTACAAAGCAGGAGTCCACCGAGGGTCAGGGCAGCTCAGGCGCACTCAGCTGGGCCAGGGTGTCGCACGGCCCCTAGCTCTCTCTGGACTTCGGTCAGGAAGAGGAGAGCTAATTAAACTTTTCCCACAGCCTCTGGACCTTTTGAGGGGGAGGGGTGAGGGCAGCAAAGAGATGCACTTCTGAAAGAACCACTTGATCGTGTCAGAAGAGCTCTGTGCAAGCACTAAAATGTATAAACACAGCGCGTAAGATGTCTGCCTTTGAGGAAGGAATGTTACTTCTATATTCAAATATTTAAAATGCAGATATGTAATCAAATGAATGTAACTTTCCTTTGCTTTCTTCCATTATGTCTCTTACTCCTGCTTCAGTCCATGCCCTTGAGAAAGTCTGGATGTCTCCAGCTAAATTTGGCCTTCAAACACCAACGAAAAAGTTGTTTCCTGCACCTTTAATACAGATGCTTTATTCAGTTAGAAACCTAGTTGCAAGCAAAATACCACTTTTAATTATATAATTAACACTTGCCCTGTTCTCCGAGGTTGAAAATGGAATAAAACCCAAAATAGCGTCCTGTCTTGAACAGTGAAAACAAGCACATTATAAAAGAAAAGCGCAAGCATTTGGACAAGCTCCTTCGTGCTGGATGTAACCAGCCTGTACTCCGGTCTCCTATTCCTAGGACATTAAGGTATAATGCCCCTGAAACTCCACACACAATCCCCAGCCAGACATAGAGCCACTCCCACAAAATGCCTGTTTAAAAGATTCCTTCTGGTAAATTACAAATAAGACCACTAGGTATCCTGGAAAATGAATACATAAAAATCCACAACGACCCATTAAACTGAGTGCTGGTTTTTCAAGACAGTCCATGACTAAACGCTACTCAACGTCCTCGGTCACATTACCACTTTTCCCTATTTGGTAAGACTGAAAACCATCTGGGAGAGCATACCTCATTCTCAAGTATCCTCTAAAGAAATCTCTTTTCTTTTCCACATAATTGTTGCGACACAACATCCACATCAAATGGGTCACCTATAAAACTCAAATACCTTCATGTAGGAGCAATTAAGGTAAATGAAGGTAAAGTTCAATTTATGGACATGGAAACGACATGCTTTTCCCATTGACCAGCTTTCAAAAACATCTCTCATTCTCTTTCCTCCTGGAAGGTCTCTGGGACAACATCCTCCAAAGTTAGACACAGAGGACTTCAAAGTTCCAGGAAAATTTGAACCTCTCAATTGTCCAGTCAACTTTAAAGGCTGTTTACCAGTAACAATGGGATTAACACCAAAGATGTAAACTCCACTCGCCAGCAGTGAATATCAGTCACACAAGGCAAAGTTCTTGATCTGGTATCTCTCAGTTACTAGGCCACTTGGGAAAGAGGACTCTGGCAAAAGCTTTCAGAAATAAAAACAAGCAAAACTCCTCTCTCCCCGCTGAACTCTACACCTACCACAAATGCTGCTTTGATGCTTTGTTTCATCTTAGAGAGACATTCGCACTCTCTCTCCGGCTGGTTTTATTACGCATCCCTTGGGTCTGTTATTTTTTTAGAATGTTAACGTGCCCCCTCTGTTTCAGTATATTCAGATGAGCTAATTTAAGAAAACAAAGTCCTCCTACTGAACTAAGAAAAATACTGGACCCACAGGCTGGGGCTCAGCACCTCAACATTCTAAGCCCTTGAGGCTTGCGACTGCTCCTGGCTGGGCCCCTCCAAGATGGCATGGGAGCCTAGTGAAGCGAAAGATGTCCTCCTCCGGTGACCAGCCCTCAGAGCCAGCTCGCGCAACTTGCTCCCCGATTCCTGCAAGAGGGGGAAGCCCCCAATCCTGCCCAGCAGAGGCATGTGGCATATTTAATCCTAGCGGGTCTGTGTAAACATAAATAGCACAGCTATTTTGACGCAACAATCAAAGAATGTAAGGGAAAATGAAGGGGGAAACAAACAAATGATAAAACGATGAAGTGAGCTTTTTTACGCAGCAGTAGAAAGTGTCCTATCAAATAGCAGGCATGCCTCGCTCCTTAAAGGAGCACTTGCATTCCTAAACCAAAATACTCCAATCGTATTAATAGGGCGGCTTAAAAAATAATCTGGAGAGGATCCTGTGGGGGACTACCCAGCCCTGCTTCCACTCGGGTCAGTACTTCAACGGCATTTTACTACACGGCCCCAGGATGGAGAGCCACCAGTTTCTAAATCACCTTTATCAGGACTGCAGACTTAAGGGCAGGTTCATGGGGGAAATGCCTTCCGCGGCGTGTTCAATTAAGACCACCTTCTAAAGTTCCTTCTGTGACTCGCTCTCGGTCCCACAGCCCCTGCCCTTTGTTACGCAGTGGGCCCCGCTAGCAGGCCCGGCCCCACGCCCTGGGGCACATCTGGGCTTCCAGGAACAGCCCCCCGCATCCACGCGGGCCGCTCGCCGCCGGGACGGGAAGAGGCCACGCAGGCAGGACGCCACGCCCACGCGCGGCAGCCCCTCGCGGGGACGGCCGGCGGCGCCCCAGCGCCCCCACCCTCAGCCGCACGGTGCCCCGGCCGGACCGAATCAGGTGTGGGTGCTTATGTAATCGTCCCCGGGGGCCACGCCTTTCCCACCGCCCCACCTCCGCCAGAACAAAGTGAAGTTTAAAATAGAATCCAATTACCTGGCCTCAGCCGCGCCTTGGCCCCCGGAGCGCGGCCCGCGCCGCCACGCAGACCCCCGCCCCCGGCCCCGCCGAGACACCCTCCGCACGCCTCCCCGCCGGGGCCAGGCCCCCACTCCCGCCCCCGCCCCGCGCGGACCCCCCGCGCCCCCACCCCGCGGAGATCCACACGCACGCACACCCCGGCTAGACCCCCATTACCCGCCCCCACCCCGCCAAGACCCCGGCCGTCCGGCCCGGCGGACACCCCCGCCGGGGCCAGGCCCCCACTCCCGCCCCCGCCCCGCGCAGACCCCCGCCCCGGCCAGGCCCCCCCGCGCCCCCACCCCGCGGAGATCTACACGCACACACACCCCCGCTAGACCCCCATTACCCGCCCCCACCCCGCCAAGACCCCGGCCGTCCGGCCCGGCGGAGACCCCCGCCGCGGGCCAGGCCCCCACTCCCGCCCCCGCCCCGCGCAGACGCCCCCCGCCCCGGCCAGGCCCCCCCGCGCCCCCACCCCGCGGAGATCCACACGCACGCACACCCCGGCTAGACCCCCATTACCCGCCCCCACCCCGCCAAGACCCCGGCCGTCCGGCCCGGCGGAGACCCCCGCCGGGGCCAGGCCCCCCACTCACTCCGCGGCCCCTCCCTCCCAGCCTGCTCCCTCCCCAGCTAGGCCCCCTCCGGCCCGCACGGACCCCCGCCTTTGTTACGGTGCGAAGTTGGGCCGTGGGTCCCCGTCTCTTCCACTTCTTGGGTTACAGTGCAGGCGAGTGACGTCCGCTCCACATGACGGGGGCGGGGGGCGGGCGCCGGGGGGCGGGGGGCGGGGCGGGCCCGCCCCCACCCCTCTGCCCTACCCGCCCCGCCCACAGCCCGCCCCCTGGCCGCCCGGCAACAAGCGGCCACCGCCCCCGCCCCGGGGCGGGCAGGTAAATCCCCCCGCCCCCGCCCCGCCTCCGCCCCGCCTCCCCCGGCGGCGCCCCGGGCCCTGCGCCGCTCGCTCGGAGAGACGTAATAGGAACGATTTAATCCCGCGACACCTCCCCCCGGCTGCCCCTTCCCCACTCCGCGAGTTCACCGAGGTGGGGGCGGGGGGGGCGCAGAATCGGATCGAACTCCGGTTTGGGAGCCGGAAATGGCCGGAGCAGGAGGATCGGGGTCGGACACTAGCTCGTAACTGAGTTAGGTTCTTGCAGGGGGGTACGACGAAGGTCGCCTGGGGCCGCCCGCGGACCCTCGGGGTAACCTTGCTGCGGCCCGGCAGATGGGCACACCGTGCGCGGACGAGGGCGGGGCGCGGGGTCCCTCCGAGGGGTCTCCCTACAGGGGTCTCCGGGAAGGAGGAGTCACACGTGGGTCCTTAACCCGTCCGGTGCAGCAGCAGCATCCGTCCCGGAATGAGGCAGCACAGCATCTAGAGCTCCGCGCCAGGGATGCTACGTGACTGGGTCTGGTCCGTACACGTCCACACACCACCACTGACCTTCCCGGGGAAGCTGGTGCCAGATTAGGCCGGTACGAAGCGTGCGGCGGCCCGTGACGCACTCTGCCCGTGAATGTACCCATTGTGCGGTGGAGACCCGGCAGGCGCTCCGCACTCCTAAGTCGGGGGGGCAGAACTTTCACTGACCATGAGCGGGTCACATTCTAGAACATGCCGTGGACTAAGTATGAACTTTCAGTGGCACAATAAAATATGAAGTTGTAAGGTTCGTGCTGTCCTTCACTTTTCTACGGATTCACACCAATTTCAACAATCCCGGTTCTTTGTACGCTTTGCGCCTGGCCGGTGCGCTCTGTCACCCGGACCCCAAGCGCGCGAGGGCGTGCCCGCCTCGTGGGAACGAGACGGAAGGAACCGCACATTTCGATTCCCCGGTTGCTGAGAAGCATAACCGTATCTCTCCTCTTTCCTTCCCCTTGTGCAGGTTTCGACTTGAATCGGAAAGCACCTCTTAACGCCCATTCTTTGCAGGAGAACACTCGGGAGGACGCAGGGTCTCCGTTCGGACTGCTGCGTACCCATCTAGCGGCCCAGACTCAGATAAAAGCGTGTCCACGTCTACAGCACAGAGCTGTGCGCATCAGGAGCCTGCGGATGCGCGGGGCTAGTAGCACTCAACAGTGTGCATACACATGGGCGCATGCACGCGCGCGCGCGCACACACTCACACTCCAAATTACCTCCGGGATGGAGAAAGCCGCTGCGGATTGGCCGACAGAGCCGTCACTCACACCCAGGGGGCAGGGAGACTTTGCAAGGCTGTTTCCTTTTTTTTTTTTTTTTTTTTTTTTTTTTTTTTTCCCTTCCCTCCCTACCGTTTCATTTAATGGTAAAACAACAGCAGAGCCCTGAAGTTAGCCATCTGCGCGGAGAGTTTGCTTTCTTTAACGACGGGGGCGTCAGACAATATCCATTTAAATATATTTTGTACTTCCACAATGGATGAAAAGGGAAATTAGCAATCAGGGTGGGGGCGGAGAGGGAGCTAAGAGTGAGGAAGAGGGGGTCATCCGGAGGGGTGGACGCAGAGTGAAGAGTTGCTCTCAACGCCCAAAAAAGACTTTGACCTTTATTGATCTCGAAATTAAAAAATGTTTTTCACAGATCAGATTATAACAAATGCCAGTCCTAATTTGTGAACTCATTATTTTAATTTTATTATTTAAGCATGCGCCAGCAATCGTGTTTCCTTAAGAAAGAACTGACCTATTTTTGGCCGGAGATAAACGATCATGTTAACAGATGTTAATCTTGTAATCTGTTTTTCCTGTAAGCACTTTACATACCCGGGTTTCAGACCTTAAAAATAACATCTTTTCCAAAAAGACCTGACGTCACAATTCACTCCCTGAAAAATCACCCCCCCTTCAGTTTTTTTCCTCTGCAATGATTTCAAAGACATTAAATCTTTTTCACTTTATAAATGCTGATTTGTTCTGCCTCAACTCCCACAGGCTTCTATTTGCATTTCAAATTCCACAGGTTACACCAGTCGCCTTTTCAAAAAATGTAAACCAACAATGAAGCAGCAAATGGCTTTTTGTGCATCTGGATTAAATAAGGCACAGAATGAATATATTTAAAAAGAGGGCTGAGCAAGTTGATCTTTGCACACCCGGAGACCAAGTAGTTCTTTATCAGTAAGCCAGCAGAAGGAGTAAGATGCAGACACACCAACCCCAGAAGCTCCTGGTCTGATCCTGGTCTGCTGCGGGGAGCTTATTAACGCGGATAATAAATGGGGTTGACTTACAGACCCACATTTTCGGGTAAAAGGCTGGGTCTCTCTGGTCCCTAATTGCAAGGCTCCACTGGCTTCCCTGCCCACTACCACTGATTGTCACCCCACACCAACCTCCTCCATAAACCGCTGTTTTAAATTCCCAACTCCGCTGGCTTTTAACAAACTTATTCATACAAAGTTTCTTTAAAACTTGGCGAGGCGGTTTATTCTAAATACTGATCGTAACTGTTCGATACGTTAGTTCTCCCTGGAAATGGCAGACGAGGCGCTTTTCCAACCACCGCCCCCCCACCACCACCACACACGCCCCACAGCATGCTCCTTTTCTCCTATATACCCGGGTATATATCGCGATCAATACCTCCCCACCCCCACTCCGACGCCCGCCAGGCTGCGTGCATCTGCGAGGAGTCCCTGCCACCCTGAGCCCTCTCCCTACCCCTCACGATCACTGAGAGAACCTTCGCCCCCCACCCCCACCCGGCCCTAACTTCCCTTCCAGGCGCACTCACTTCTTTAATGTTAGGGTCACTTATACGCTCCCAGCTAATGGTCATGCAGCCAGGGGAGGGGGAGGCAAAACACCCCCCCACACACACACGCCAA
Source organism: Mirounga angustirostris (assembly GCF_029215605.1). Lineage (NCBI taxonomy): Eukaryota > Metazoa > Chordata > Mammalia > Carnivora > Phocidae > Mirounga > Mirounga angustirostris. The sequence continues at coordinate 2,813,692 of NW_026991722.1, read as the reverse complement.
CACGTACCCGAGGCAGCAGCGCTCGGTGCCCACAGGCATCGATCCCATCAGCCAAACCCTTAATAACTGAAGCGGCTCCTCGGGCCCCGCAGCCCCATCACCCACCTTCATTAGCCGGAGCGTTTTACTTTAAAGTAAGGCAATTTGCTCTTTGTCTCCTAATGGATGGAGAGCGCATCCGAGCTCCCCTCCTCCCGCGTCGCCTTTGACGAAGTGTACAAAGCCAGAGCCTCTTCCGCGCTCCCACCCGGCCCCCACCCCGCCCCTCCACTGCGGTAAAAACCACCTCCCAGCGCTCGCCTCGCCGCCCGAAGTTGCATCTTGCCTCTCCTGGAATTGCGGAGCGGAGCAACTACCCACGGGGAAGCCAAGCCGCCCTCCCCGCGCCCGGAGCCCCTCCCCGCCCCCCACCCCCGCGGCGCACACCGGGGGCCCGGCACGGCCCCGCCCGGGGCCCCGCGCCCCCGCCCCTTGCGGGAGCCGCGGCGCCCCCCCAACACCCCGGCCCCTACCTCGGCGGGAGGCGGCGGGTCCGGGGAGGAGGACGCGCACGCCCCGCGCCTCTGAAGGTGAAGCCGAGCGCCCGAGGCGCGGAGCCGAGCGCTGCACTAGACCGACCGCGCCAGCTGCGCCCGGGCGCGGGGGACGCGCGAGGGCGCGCGGGGCCAGCCACGCGCCCGGCCCCCTCCCCGCGCCGCCCTCGCGCGCCCCGGACGCGCCCGCCCCGCGGGGACCCCGGCGCCGGCCGCGCTCGGGGGGCTGCGCGGCGGGGGGAGGGGGCTGGGCCCCCGCGGCCGGGCGCAGGCCCGAGGCTTCCCCCAGCCACGGAATGGTCTGCCCTGTAGGAAACGCACACGCTCCACTATTGTCTCATCAGCACAAAGTTCTACCACACTGCGGGCAAAGTCTGGAGGCTCGCGATGACTCAGACACAGATAATCCTTCCCCCGGTCGCACTGAATCACGATCCCAGCGGCTAGTTGTCGCCCCTTCTTCTCAAGGACTAACGCTGCCGCCGATCCAGTTACTGGAAGCTGTTTACGCGCGCACACACGGACACACACGCACGCATCCATACGTGCAGACGTGTTGGGATGCGTTTTCAGCCGACTCGGGCACCTGAGCACTAAGCCCCGAGTCCAGATCTCTATGTGGATATCCTTCCGGTGGTCCCAGATGCGTGTGCGTCCCAAATGGCTTCGAGTGCGTTTCACTGAACTTCCTGGTAAATGTGTTGGGGATCACTGGGCAGATTAAGTCCGGAATCAAGATCAAAGTCTGGAAAGACTTCAGAACGAGGATTTTGCTATATGGCATCAAAAATGACTGTGGGCTTTTATTTTTATCCTTGGAAAGTTCATCTCTAATTTTTCTGTTTTTCAAGCCATTTCTTCACCCCAACTGCTCTCCGCTGGCCATAGTTAGTGGCAGCAAGTTAAGTCTGGGAATAGAAATCCCAATTTGACTCCAAGAAGCAATCGTGGTACACGGGGGGGGGGGGGGGGGGGGGGGGACCGGGAGAGGGGAAGAGGAGAAAGAGAAGGGGCGCGCCCCTGAATCACCGATGACGCAGACCAAGGGAGTTGGCCTGCGGAGGGGAGCACTGTCTTCTCCCACCAGGCTCCTGGCCATATTGTTCTGCTCTCCTCATGATAACTCCGCAGTGGAGATGGATTCTGTCCAAGACACCGACATAGCTTGGCTTCGCCATTAGCCCTGCAGTCCGGCCTTACCTTCGGCTGTGGCAATTTCTTTCAGTGCCCAAAGCTCCCTGACACTCTGCTGATGCAGCTCAGGCCCTCTCCAACTTAGGGCATTTACAACAGAAACTACTAAGGATGAGCCCTAAAGGGAGGAGCTTGTGCCTGCAAAGCTGGACTCTCAGACACAGGGGCCATTCTGCACGTGGCCGGGGGTGTGTGTGTGTGGGAAGGGGGCAGCAAGAGAGATGAGAACCTTTGCAAGAAGGATCCTCAAATCCTAAAATGTAAACTCCTTGTGATTAATGCTCTGCATTAATTTGGATAGCAGGCATAGTAGTAATAAATTGACAATTGTTGCAGGTTTGGGGGGGTGAATGTTTCAATGGGATGTATTCTTAATCAAATTTAAGCCTGATTCACAGGAAAGTATTGAACTGCCCACAATTCACTACAATCCCCAATAGAAATGCACAAATGAAAGTATCCCCCAATTGAACTAATTACATGGATATAAATGGCATATGCAGACTTAAATAAATCACCACATAGTGTATGTGCGCACCCACAAAGAGATTAAAATATGCATACTTGGAATTTTAATAGTTGTGTTTGTCCTATTTTGGAATGGATTTGAGTCATTGGTAAAAATCAACTTCGTTTATCTGCATTCTTGGGTCTATTTAAGAGTACAGTGTTGCACTAATAACTTCCATGTGTTCAAAATTGACAAGTTAGATCAAGGGACGGTCAACAAAACTTCCAAACTTCTCCAGGTACAATTGAGATTTTCATGCCTTGCCTCCTTTCTGTAGCCTGCTTATCACCCACATGTGATTTCACTCAGGGCTGAGCCGGTTCTACAATAATACTGAGCTTTTAAAAGATTTCCTTTCTCCCTTTCTCTACAATGCATGCAGAATCTGAGAATGTAATTCGAGAGACAGGCCAGGGTTACATTCTGGAAAAACAGCAGCTTGGCGGCCAGCAGGTTTTGATGCTGGTGAGGGTGTCATCCTGGCAGGCAAGATAGTGTTTACATTATTTGTACACCAAGTCACTGATGGTGGTTCGTTTGTCAGTGCACTATTAGCTTATTACAGGGGGAAGAAAGTTATAAAAATAAAATATTTGACATGAGTTCCCATACTAGTCCTACAACATATTTAGCATTGCTAAAATTTCAAGTGTTTTAATAATATCTTCAAATATTTAAAGTAGCTATGAAAGATTAAGGACACTGTTTCTGCACAAAATACAAATCCCTGAAATCCCTCAAAAGAGGTTCACCTAGTTTGAAATGTTTAATTACAATATTTCGGTGGAGAACAGTCAGTGATATTAATGGATTAATGGTTGCATATACATTTGGCTATTTACAGCTTTATAACAGACAATAATTCTGGTTAATGAAATAGATGGAGAAGAAAACACATTTTCTCTTGTGATTATCTAATGAATTATTGGTTTGGCATTTGGGACTCTGCTCCTTCAAGCTAAGGAAAATGGCGTTTTAATGAAACAGTGTTCAATGGCTTGTCTGCGTAGCTTAGGCAGCAGCCTGGTTGGTGGACGTGTGGATCAGAAAGGTTCTGGAGGGGCTCCATTAAAGAATAGCTAAGAGTAAGAAACAAACAAAAAGAACCCCAGGAAAGGCCTTGTCTGTCTGAAAGCTGGAACTGAAACTCTCTAAACTAGAGTATGAAATCCAAGACAAACTAAAAAATATTTATTAAATATGCATGCTCAAAAATTTAAGTGCACTGCTTATTAGTAAATATTTAATGTTAATTCTATCTCTGTGCAAATTTATATCCTATATTCTAAATTATATCTGAGAAAGGAGAAAGACAGTGTGCACCTAAATCTAAGGGTAATTTTCAGCTCTTTGAACTAACTGAAATTTACAGATTTAAGAGTGGGTGAGGGGTAAACTTTTGTTAAAATGTCAACAAGTATTCCAAGGTACAGACTGTTTTGGGAGCAGTGTACCTGTTGACAACCTTTATATTGTGTGGAGTGGGTGACAATTTCATGTATAAATGGAAATTGGCTATTTGTTTAATCATTGATGGTTTCATAAATATTGCCCCAATCCTAACTTGATGGGTTTTTTTCCTAAAATCTTTATTTTTTTCACAGAACTTGGAAACTGAGAGGATACACTGCATTTAGATTATGGAGGAAGAGGGATTTAACATATGGTGATCCCCTGTGTGGAAGGGGAGAAAGTTGTGATTATATTTTAAATAGTCTTCTACAAAATAGTTTCAGAGGGCTTGAATCTGGAGGTAACCAACGGAAGGTCTTTAATCTTGGTGTAGGAAACTATCTTAGCTCTGTTTTTTAAGGTTTATTCCCTTGGAGGTGATGAGCTGTAGTAATGAAATAGATAATATTCATTTCTTACACACACACACACACACACACACACACACCTACCTCTAAGTGATCTATGCCCAAATCCTCCCATGTTTACTATAACTTCTCACCAAGTTGTTTCTCTTGTTCGATCTTTTACGTTCAGGACAATTTGGAGTCAAACTGGCAGTGTTTTATTGTTTGTTTGTTTGTTTTCAAGATTTATTTATTTGGGGGGTGGCCAGAGGGAGAGAGAGAATCTCCAGCAGACTCCCTGCTGAACACAGAGCCCACGGGGCTTGACCCCCAAACCCTGAGATCAGGGCCTGAGTGGAAAGCAGGACCGACTGCACCACCCAGGTGCCCCAGACCAGCTGTGCTTTAGGCTTCCTTAGCCATGGTGGAGACCTGCACGTGGTTGGAAGACTTTTGTGAAGGTCTCTTCTTCACCTTCTAGTCTGAAGGTGCTTTCAAACATGAAGCGGTACCTGAATTTTCAGATAGTTTAATAATCAGCCAAGCACCTCTCCAAGATTCTCTGCAAAATGTACCCATACAGACAATGCCTGGCCCATCTTCCCCCATCTCCCAAGGAACCCGCATTCTTCACAACCTGCCCATCATCTGCTCAGAGGCAAGCTCCAGGGTGACCCGTGACACCAGTCTTACTGCGACACTGATTTGCTGATTGTCGTGCCTACATTTTGGTCAACGACCAAGGTGTCGTTAATGATGTTGGGTCATAGAGTTCCTGCAGATTCGCAGGTGTGGCGAGAGTGTTGTGGAAAATGCACCAACAATTCAAGGGGTCACAGTCACATTCTGTTACCATGTGCAGGGTGGAGTAACTACATCAGAACTTCCCAGCAGGTAGAGGGCCCTCAACTCTGTTCTTAATTTCAAGGTAAGTAAAAGACTTTTAGCAACAGCTGGCTGCCAGATAGCTGATACGGAATTCCACAGATGTGGCTCTTAATGGTTTGAAGAAGAAAAGGAAGGAGTCCATGGGGCAGAATTCATTTAAGGCAAGACAAATTCAAGAAGCATTCCTCTTGTGAACGATTTCCCATGCTAGCAGAGGGACTGTTGTTCTTACTACGTTTTCTCATAATCCCTACAGTCTGTTAATTACTTAACAGAGAAGTTATAACCTATTAACACCACCCTGTCTTACAATAGCAAAACCATGGACTTTTTCTGCCCCGCAATCTCATTATGTTTCCCCATGCGTAACTGATTATACGTGCATGTTTATGCAAAGTTTGCCGAGAGAACCAAAATAAAACAAGGCAACCAGCAAGACCTCCCTGACTGCGGGCAGGCCAGATACACTCTTCATGAAGCTGAGGAGGAAGACGTGGTCAGAAGCTTTGCCCGAGATCCCAAGTGCCTTGCCCCACAAGACCGTTTGAAGGAAAGAATTTGGCATTTAGGGGTTCGGTGGAGTTAGAAACAGAACAATATGGAAAGAAGAGGTCAGGATGTGGATGAGTCTTTGTCAGAATGCAGAAGTCAGGATGTTTTGTTGATGAGGGAGGCTAGGGACATTTTAGGGGGTGACTGTTGTGGTAAAATACACATAACATAAAGTTTAAGTGTACATTTTAAGTGTATTTTGAGTATACAACTTTAAGTGTGTAATTCAGCCCAGTGTTCAGCACGTCTCCAGTCTTGTGCAACTATCACCACCACCCATCTCCAGAACTCTTTCCACCTTGCAAAACTAGACCGCATGCCCATGAAACAACCCCCTCCCCCTGCCCCCAGGAGACCATCCTTCCTTCTGTCTCTGTGAACGCCACTCCGCCAGGGGCCTCAGGTAAGTGGGGTCATAGGTGTTTGTTCCATTTGGGTCAGGCTTTTTCACCCAGCGTGATGTCCTCAAGGTCCATCCGTGCTGTGACTAGGTAGTATTTTGTCTTCTTCAGAAAAGATGCAGAGCTTATATATAAATGGAGGCAGGAACTTTACCAAATAAACTGGTTAACAAAGTGAGTATAGTCTCAACAAAAACAATTCTCAAACATTTTTCTTCTCTTCCCTAAAACGATCTCTCCGGCTGTCTTTGCTTGCCTTTGCCTCCTGGTAAGCTTCAGGAGAGATACGAAAGAAAGCCCCCTCTTCTTCCCAAATGGAAACCAGTACCGCTAAAGCTACGTGGAGCGAACCTGAGGCCGAATTTGAGTCAAACACTCTCGGGGTCAGTATCCTCATGGCTTATTCATGACTTACAACGAGACTACTTGCCCCAAAAATGAAGGAAGCACATAAAAGGAAAACTTGAAACCAACAAAAGACAGAAGTTTATAGATCGGGCACCTGAGGTGGGTCCATGAATGCGGGTGAGAACTATAGAACAAAGTGCGATTCTGGGCCTCACTGCCAGGCTGTGAGTAGGCATTTGGGTTTAGAATGGATTGAGGTGTTTTTGTGTACCCCAAACAGATACTAAATCAATGGCATTAAATTAAACTTGGGGGGGCAAAATGGAATTTTGGAAAGAGACAAAAAGTTGGATCTCCTATTGAGTCGCTAAATTGTACTGAGTCACCGAAAAGTACACTTGTGTGTGCTCTCGTTTTGCACAGCTCCAGATGCTAATAGCACGAAGGGGGGAACACTATTAGGTTGCTGAAGCATTTTATACGATGAACAATTTTAAAATATTTTGCATGTTAAAAAGAGGTAGGCAGGCAGGATTTAAAGTACAAGATGACAGGGGACGCCTGGCTGGCTCCGTTGGTCAAGCATGCAGCTCTCTATCTCCAGTGTGTGGGTTCGAGCCCCATTTGGGTATACAGATTACTTACAAATAAAATCTTTAAAAATAAATCAATAAAGCACATGATGACAATGGTTCAGGAGCTTTTAAATCCTCAGCGTTCACACCTGTGCGTTCAGGGCTTCCCCCTCAATCACCCACTCATCCCACCATGCACACTCTACCCCAGGCCTCAGAGTAAGTGCTACTTTTAGCAGGAATATTTCTTATATGCTTATTGTGTAGGAAACCGTCATGGGGCTTACATTTTATCTCCCTTTATCCTCACAATAATCCCGGGAGGGTCCCATGGGACCAGCCTGGCGTGCACAACCCCACCAAGCCTGCAGAGCTGGCTCGGGCCTGGGGGGTGGGTGTGAAGCCAGCAGCCCTGAGGGCCACCCTGGCCGGCGCCACCAACCCTAATGTCAATCGGCCCACAGCCAGACGACCATGGCCTCAGCTGTTTTCAAAGTCCTTCTACAGGTGGACAAAGCCAAACCTGTCTTTTCTCTTAGTCCTTCTAGGAACATGTCATGACCTCCCGTCTCCAGTTCTCCTCTGTTCATCAGCAGTGGGCCCCTGTGTACGTTACATCACACCCCCCAGGCCGTCTGCGTCACCCAAGGTGGCACTTGTCACTCACCAAGGGACGTTGTCGGTCTTCCGTCCATGTGATGTACGGTTCCATATTTGTGCAGGAATACCAACTGGTGGTTGGAGAATCTCTATGGAAATCTGTCTTAGTTTCTCAAAGGATTTGAACTGTTGTTGTTGTTTTCAGTATATAAAATACAGAAGGATAGCATAAGTAATTGAGGAATTAGGTCAGGAAAAATAAGATTAGAAAAAAATGCAATCAGGGTCCAGAGGAGCTCACCAGGCTTAAGATACGCTAACGTTGATCCTATGTGTTGTTGGAGGAGGCAGAATTTTCCTCTGAGCTTCCTAGCATCCAAAACAAAGAGGGAAGCACTAAACTTTTACAAGATTTGCACAGCCTGTAAAACGGGAAGCACATGTTTCCATAGAAAAACAGTATGTCCTAATTCTGGTGCCTAAGTGAAATTTCTCCTACACTTTCTAGAAAGAAGTGATGATGGAATGGAATGGACTACATTCCCAACATTATTTTTACCAAGAAAATATTCAGACAGCGTTCCTCACAGTTTGTCGGCAAAACTATCAACCTACAATATAGTAAGAATTTACGTTAGTGACCTTATCTACAAACCAAGAATCGCATTATCGCAGATAAGAAGAATGAGAATGTGAAATCACCCACGATTGTTGAACAGTATATTAGTGTGGACACATGTCCGTCCTTTTCCTAATAGACAGGGTCTCCCTCACCATGTACTTGCTGATAGAATCAACACGATGCAGTCACATTGCTTTCAATTATCGGAAGGCATCGGAAATGTTATCCCGAGTTCTATTCGTTCTCTTGAAATTGGGCCATGTCTAAAACCCCTCGACTTTTCTTCACCGATTTTTACTATTTTGTTTGTTTGCATAGGATGTCGTTGGTATGGTCAAGCCTGGCCCAATCTTGGATGCACACCCCCAATCACAGATGTCTAAGAACTGTTTCCATTCAGGATCTGATGCAGATATTCCCAACCACGACGCGAAAGGGGGGCTGGGGTTCTGCTCGCCCTCTGCCTCCCCCCAAGCCCCTGCCTGCTCCCTTCCTCCCGGGACAAGGGTCAGGCTGCCGGTGGTGCCCCTGATCTGCCCGGTGCCGGACTTGGCTTCTCGCCGCAGACTCCGCGGCTCAGCGGCCCTCGCCTCCTATAGCCAGTGAGACCTCCGGCAGTTCTGGGTTTGCAGAAACTTCTAGGGTGTGGACATGAATCGTTCGCAGGGTCTGGACACACACTTTACTTCTTTATTTCCTACGGCTTAAGCCCTTTGGCTTCTAGAAAGCCTTTATTTAAAATAAATACAGGAAAGATGTGTTACACTGTGAGTTACAATACAATACAATCCTCCATTAAGTACCAAACTCTGTTCAAACAAAGTTCATGGCTGGACTGACAAATTTACAAAAGCGAGGAAACTCAAAGAGGAGGGCCGCCACTCAGCCCCCGTCTCCCTGTCGTGCGGCCTGCGAGCGAAGTGGCCCAGCGCAAGGAGCGGGCCCGTTCTTCTTTTTCATCTGGTTTGCTGCCGAGTTGTAATTCCTCAGTAAATTGAGGGTATTGGTAAAAATAAAGAAATCCTTAAAATGAAGTCATTTTCTGTATGTTCCTTTTTCTCAGAAAATAAATTACCCCATACTTCCAGGATGGAAAACCCATATTCCACATTCCCACCCCTCTCCCACATCTCCCTTTTTTTTAGTTGCAATTGAGCTTATCCATTGTTTACATTGGGATTTCACCCAGATGAAGCAGAAAAGTAACTTTTAGGCAAACTGATAATAAACTTCAGTTGTAGATCTTGTATTCTTTAGGAAGTAATAAAACATGAGTTCACTAATGTTTCTAATAGGAGAAAACATTTCTTTGGAACGATACAAAGGCCAAATTTTAAAAAGACGTATTTGTGAAGTATTACAGAGATAGCTGTTAAATTGCTCTTACTTTTACAGAATTTCATCTTATTTTTAAACACAACGATGTGTTCACATGTACCCCCCTATTGAAAATTTTCATGAAACCTTCTTTCGATTACCTACAATACAAAAAGGATTACAGAAACTAAACTCTGCTCCAGAAGAACCTCTAACAATATTATTTCCGTTGACTCCTGTCTTTCTGTCCCCCCACCATGCACCATTGTGCAACATTACTCCACCCTCCTTGCTGTGCAGAATCACAGGGAGGTTAATGGTGCAAATATCCTGTTCATTTCAGGGCCACTCTTGTCCTGATTAATTGAACAGGGAGGAAAAACAGAGTATGCGCATAAGGGGAATGTGAAAATTTGCTTATCTAACACTATAAGAAAAAAGACAGAAATCATGTAAAAAACATTTTGTTTGGTGAATATTCACAGAACAATCATTTCCAAAATGTGGCGGGAGCTTCGTCTGGATGGGTCCTGTGCATTTAGGATGGAGCATAAAAGCCATAAAGACATAACTACTTTTCTGTGTGTAGAGATGCTTATTTCCCAACTCGAAGATATTGTGTAGAGAACGCCACAGATATGGAGGAAGTTCTGTGAGTTCTAGGTGATTATTTACAAGTCACAAACTAAACAACCAAACGAATGCATTAATTATGAAACATCTAACTTTCCAGGGGCCAAAGCACCATTGTGTGTGGGGGTCTGGGCGTTCCCACGCTAGCTGTGGTCAGAACAGACGACCATCATATTACCTCTGAAATAGGAGGAGAGGTGTGTTCTGTGGAATTCTAATACTTAACACATAGTGTATTTTGAGGTACTTTCTCCTTCACTTGTTTTAATTCTGCTCACAAAAGCAAAGTGAAATTGCTCAGAATTAACTCCATTTAAAAGTTTAAAACTCAGGGGGCACCTAGCTGGCTCCGTCAGAAGAGCATGCAACTCTTGATGTCAAGGTCGTGAGTTCGAGGCCCATGTTAGGTGCAGAGATTACCAGAAAAATAAATGAATAAACTTTAAAAATAAAATTAAAAAGAAGTTTAAAATTCATAGCAAAGCTGGTATGCTTCCTACGTGGGGCAGTTGGTTAGAAGCAGAAGCATTTGGAATTCATGTCATGTTTTTAAGAACCATGTGTCCAAGAGACTAGTTCTTAAAATACTTTTGCCCCTCACACTACAAGAAGGTCTTTCCCTTGTGGTTGTGTGAGTCTCACACGGCTCCATCATAAGATTTTAAGGCAGAACAGTGTCATTGCTCCATTCCATATAACTCCTACATTCCCTGGTATGTGGACACTGAGAAATTTTAGGAAGAATGATGATTCTTTCTAGCCAAGATTGTCTTACAAAATGTTGCAGTCAATGATTAACTGCAAATTTGGGATAGTTCCTGGATAGACTCACCGTTATCAACCAATATCAATAGCAAATATGATCACAACCTTAACCATCTTCCAAAAAATGAATGATATTAAGCAATATTTATCGGAACACAAGGGACATCTGGCTTTAAGAGCACCTAGTCTCAGTAGAACCAGATGCAAGTCGTAAAACCTAGCATGTTAATTTTTGACTTATGTCACGGCATTTGACGCGATCACGATTATAATAATAAATTAAACACATAAGATGAGCAGAGATAGAGTCCTTCCCTCATTCAACAGATGTGTACTGAATTCATATTTGTTGTGAGGTACTGAGCTAGGCCCTGAGTCTTCTCCATGAGGACATGCCTTAGGTGGAAGGTGATGCCCAGGCTTTGGCACATCTGTGCCCTTCTCACCAAGGGTCTTCTTGTGGAGAAAAGGAATCTGAGCTGGAGACATGGCTCTCCTCCTTGTCCTGGAGGGCCGTCACCTGGAGCCCCGGTAGCCTGGGGGCAGCAAGACCAGCGGCCATCTCCCGCCCTGGAAGAGCAGGATGCCACAGCTGGGAGCAGATGCCCTAGCTTGGTAACTCCTCCTCTCTGCTGTAGCCATTCAAGCCAGGGATTTCTGTTTCTTTGAGTGGAAAGCAACCTCAGTTGGCTTCTGAAGTAGCTCTTGGCTCTGCAGCTTCCCTCCCTATCTGTGAGCCTGTGAGTGGCAGAGCACAGGCCCGGGTCAGAGCACTGCAGGGGCTGTGGATGGAAGTGGACCGCCGTCAGGGGTCACCAAGAGCATTTTCAACAGGAGAAGGACACGATCAGATTCGTTCTTAGAGATTGCTTGGCCTCAGGGAGGAGAATTAAGAGGTCCGATACCACTGAACCTGAAGATTAAAACTCTGAATATCTCCCATCTGGACAGAGGCAGGGAGATCCCTGAAGGAGACTGAGAAGGAGCACGGAGAGGCAGAGGGGAGTGCTGTCGTGGAGGGGAGAAGCCCACGCAAAGAAGGATGAAGTGGCCGAGGGATAAGATCCCGCAGCATGTCGCTGGATCCAGCAACCGGCTGTGCAGGGACCTCAGGAGAGATGCTTCCGAGGGACACCAGGACAGCAGCCTGATGTGGGGGCCAGGAAAGCTGGTGGAGAGATGAGGCTGCGGGCAGTCCCCACTTGGAAGGGCCTTGGGGTTGAGGCAGAGGTCTTTCTATCCTCGCTCTGTGTGTGAAAGTGGGAGAGGAATGAGCATGTTTAACACGGATGCATAGGTGTCCGAAGACATGCAGACAGACCTGGAGAATGAAGACATACTGCCGAGGCAGCCAGACCTCTGTCTGCTCCTGGCCGATGGAGCGCCGTGACTGGCCACAACCTACAAAGGGGTTAAAGCTCAGGTCCTCGAACACTCAGGGACTATGAGCCCATGCACGTGCAAGCTAGGCTCCCCTGCTCGGAGCAAGAGTATTTAGGGGACCGCTTGTTGAAAGGTCTCTGCTGAGTGCTGTGGATGTTAGGAATCACCAGCCTTTGCTCTGTTGTTGGGACCAGTCCTATCCTCCAGGCCCAAGGCCCATCCTGAAGCCCCTTCTAGACATCGGCTATCACTTCACATCTGCCGCCTCACTGATGAAAATGCCCTCCAAATGCAGAATTGGCACTTTATATTTTCCTCTCACCAAGTTTTGACAACCTCAGGGCTGGAACTCTTCTGAAACCCAGACTAAAGACAAGTGGAAGCAAAAAAGAAATAAACTTTAAAAAGACCAAGGGTAGAAGCACAGATGAGTAAAGAAGCCAGGAGAATGTATCGTTACATATAATAAACGTTGGTTACAAGACATGTAGCAGTAATTATCTGGAATAATAATGCTCCCAAATCCCAAGACCAAAGGACGTAGAAAAAATCATGGTAAGGTTTTATTTGTGTTGGGTGGAAAAAAGTTTATTAATACTGGATATTGACAGAAAGAAAGATTCATTATGGGTGTTCAAAATTTATAAGTAGAAACTAGAAAAGAAATCAGAAAAAAATGGGTTAAAACCTAAATGGTAATAAAAACCCAGAGAAAGGATGAGAAACAGAGAACACACAATATGCAGGGCAACTTAGCACACAGTCAGAATAAAAACAAGTGAAAAAGGAAGATCTAAGGCTGTGCTTCACGTCCAGTTACATGTCTCTCACAAGAGAAGCCTGAAAACAAATGGCAAGATTAAATATAAAAGGATGGACATCAGGCAAAAAATTAATAAAAATAAATAAAATGTAATGATAGAAACAACAGGCAAAAATAGAAGTCACAAGGAAAAGAAATACAAAGGATATTTCGAACTGATAAAAGTTACAAGAAGATTCGTTGTGGACATTTATGTACCCAACAACATAGCTTCAAAATACAGAAAGCCAACAACAACAAATATCAAGAAAACAGACAGATCATCAGTTCTACAAGGGATTTAACATACATCTATCAGAAATCATGGCTTAAAGTAAATAAAAATAGTTGTGACTAACACATTCAATAAAGTTGAGCTAACAAAATATGGAATACTATAGAAGACAGAATAGAGTCTCTCTGGAAATAGTCTTTGTAAAAACAAAAGGAGGAAACAAACGAACAAAAGCCGCAAGGAACTACTGATAAATTCCAAGTGCAGAAATCATCAAGGTGTTGTTCTGAGCCACAGTGCAAACAACTAGAAATTAACAATACAGAGATAGTCAACCACCTACTGGAAAAAAAATAATCAAAAATTGAGTAAAAATGGAAAATATCCTAAATTTTAAAATATCTTATGTAAGTACAAATTTAAAGATCTTAAGGGGAAAACCAATTGGAAATTACTATTGAGATTAAAAAGAAATGAGGGGTCTACATAGCAAATACATGAGATCTTGTCAAAGTAGGATGAAGCCAACAGGGAAGCAAATTTAAGTAGGAATATGTTTATTATAAGATTCATGAGCCAAGGTTTCAACTCAGAAAGCTATCAAAAAGAAAAATGAAATGAAATCAATCCAAAGAAAATAGAAGAAAACAGTGAAAGTCAAACACAATACATGAAATAGATAAAAAATCATCATCAGTAATTGAGTTGAATACTAACACTAAAAAAACAAATAATCAGATAAACTTTTCCGGTTCTAATCAAGAGACAGAAAGAGGATACACGAAATCAACAATTAGGAGCAAATGACATGAAAATATTTTTTATTATAAAGGAATAATGCATTTATATCAATGAACTTAATCCAAAGTTAATATTTTTCCTAAATATTTTTAAGGAATATGAATTACAAAAATGGCTTAAAGAATAAGTAGTTACCTTAAATACACAAATAATGGCAGAAAAGTTTGAAAAGACGTCTAGAGCTTTGATTTAAAATGACACTACATCAGAGATTTTATGGAGTTGGGTCATTTTAAAAATTTATTTTTTAATTATAGAAGTAAAACATGCTCATTTTAAATAAAATAGTCAAACATATGTAAGAGTATACAGTAAGAAGAGCATCTCCTCACTGTGTCCTTTATCCAAATCTGAATGCCCAGGAGTAACCTGTTATCTGCAGACCTCTTACTACAAATAGGCCAACATATGCATACAACACGTTAAGTTTACAAAAAGGAGATCTTGAGGGCACACGTTGGTCTACAGCTTACTTTTTCACTGCCACCTTGCATATTCACTTGTATATCATTCCATATGCAAATGTAACAGATGCACAGTATTCAATTGTACCATAATATATTGCAGAATACCTAGGGTCAGCTGTCCCTTGCTTCAAAGAAATAAACATCTATAGACAATATTTCAACAACCTGGAGAAACACCTTCCACCCTAACATGGGGCGGGGTGGGGGGAATCTTCACATGAAACAAGAGAACAAGCTACTTCGGCTAGTGTTCCACCAGCACTGAGGAAATTGTCAGCGCCAGCGTAATTGAATAATTACGAAAACTGAGGTTTAAAGTATAAGCTTTCAGGGTCGAGATTAGTCTGACCATATGAAAAATAGATGAATATAAAAAACACACTGTTTTTTCTGTACAAGGATTGCCAACCGTGTTAGACGAGCACCAGGACAGACCCACACTTCCTGTCAAGGGGAGTTCACCACGTTCTCTCACCACAAGTTCAGCTGTAGGCTGTGTTCATTTAATCCTTCTGGGTGCTCCAGGTTCCCCCACGTCATTCCCTGAAGTGACCGTACTTACTGACTGTCAGTCCATATCTTGATGAGCCAGGGTCACTTTATGAGGCTGTGGGCAAACCTACGGAAAAGAAGGAGGCAGTTTCCTGGAAGGACGCAGTGTGGAGAACAAAGATAAGACACATGGAAAGGCAGCCTGAATCCAAGATCTCCCTTCTTCAACTGGAGGGGTCCATAACTAGTATAGTCTCGGGGTCTAGAAACGCAAAGGTTGAGACCAATGGAGAGACTGGCTAATTCGTGTAAAGTTTTTTACATTGTTTTTACCATATCCCAGATTTATCACGAGGGATGTAGAGTATATGACAACTGTAGTCTGGTTCTTACTTCAGATCCACATTCTCTTCCTTTAACATTTCATTAGGATCATCTAAAAGTCATGCTTCTTTGCTTCTATTTAAAAAGGTGGGGTCTTTCCAACAAGTGAGGGTGGGACAATTGGGCACGCACATTCAAAAGAATGAAGTTGGACCCCTTCTTCATCATATACCCCCAAATTAACTCAAAATGGATCAAAGGCCTAAATGCAAGTCCTAAAACTATAAAACTCTTAGAAGGAAATAAGGAGAAAATCATCACGAACTTGGGGCAGGCAAAGTGTTCTTAGGTATAACGCTGAAAGCACAAAAGAAAACAGGTGAGTTAGACCCACTCAAAGTGAAAAGCTTTTCTGGCTGCAAAGGACATTCTCAAGAAAATGGCAAGAGCTTCCCGAGTGGGAGAAAATACTAGGAAGTCCTGTATCCTATCTAATGAGGGACCTATAATCTGGTATATGCAAGGAACTCTGATGACTCAGTAATTTAAAGATAAATAACCCAATATAAAAATGGGCCAAGGATCTGACTAGATAGTTCTCCAAAGAAGATATGCAAATGACCAAGAAGCACATGAAAAGATAATCGGCATCACTGGAGCTTAGGGAAATGCAAACCAAAACCATGATGAGGGTGTCCTACCCACTAGGATGGCCCGCATCAGAAGACAGATACTAGCAAGTGTTGGCAAGAGTGTGGGGAAATCCTTGCACACTGCTGGTGGGGGGAAGATGGTGCAGGCACTTGGGAAACAGGCAGTTCCTCAGGAGGTAAAACACAGAGTTACCACGTGACACAGCAACTCCACTCCTGGGCATATGATCAAGAGAACTGGAAGAATGCATGCACGCAAAAACTTACACATGAATGTGCACAGCTCCATTATTCATAACAGCCAAAAAGTAGAAACAACCCATGTCCACCTACTGATGAACGGATAAACAAACTGTGGTTTATGCACATACTGGAACACTACTCAGCCATGAAACCGTATGAAGTCCTCTCACACGCTACAACACGGATGAACCTCGGAGAATAGGGAAGGAAGCCAAGCACAGAAGGCCACATACGGTATGATGCCATCACATGGAATGTCCAGAACAGAGAAGGTGCCAGGGGCTGGGGAGCTGGGGGGGGGGGGCGTGGGGGTGACTGCTGATGGGGTATGGGGTGATGAAGATGTTTTCGTCCCAGATAGATGGAGGTCGATGGTTGCACAATACTGCATGTGTGCTAAACGCTGTGGAATTGTAGTTTATTTATTTTTATTTATTTATTTATTTATTAAAGATTTTATTTATTTGACAGAGAGAGACACAGCTAGAGGGGGAACACAAGCAGGGGGAGTGGGAGAGGGAGAAGCAGGCTTCCCGCGGAGCAGGGAGCCCGATGCGGGGCTCGATCCCAGGACCCCGGGATCATGACCTGAGCCGAAGGCAGACGCTTAACGACTGAGTCACCCAGGCGCCCCTGGAATTGTAGTTTAAATACAGGAGTTGTACGGTATGTGATTCATATTTTAATAAGGCTGTCATTTATAAAAATGACAGGGTTGATACCAATGTTCTTATCTGTTATGCACAAAGAGCGGATTTATTTACTTATCTATTAAAGATTTTATTTATTTATTTATGAGAGAGAGAGAGAGCAAAAGAACACACGAGCAGGGGGAGGCAGAGGGAGAAACAGGCTCCTTGCTGAGCAGGGAGACCGCTGAGGGACTCGATCCCAGGACCCCAGAATCATGACCTGAGCTGAAGGCAGACACTTAACCGACTGAGCCACCCAGGCGCCTCAAAGAGGGGATTTAATCACCTGAAAGACAACGCATCTTCCTAGATCTCATGTTATAGTACAAGTTATTTTTTTCTCGGGTGTTTCCAACTTCCCTGGTCTTCTGGTCACTTAAAGAAAGGCCAGCGTCACAGTTGTGAAGAGTGATGGCCTGGCACGTGGAGGAGAGGGACGGAAAGAACGGCTCCTTGCCCTGATTTTGCTATGACTAGTTGTGTGACCTTTGTCAGGTCACTGAACTTCTCTGGGCTTTAGCCAGCTCACCTGAAAAATGAGAGGCCAGAACTAAACAGATCCCCCTCCATTAGAATTTTGTGATTCAGGTTTAAAATGGCATATGTAAAGATAAACATAATTATGAAAGCAAAACATATTGTATTTACTAATTTTTTAAGGTATGTAAAATAATCAGGGTGTCTGGGTGCCTTAGTTGGTTAAATGTCTGACTCTTGAGGGCGCCCGGGTGGCTCAGCAGGTTAAGTGTCTGCCTTCCACTCGGGTCATGATCGTGGAGTCCTGGGATCAGCCCTGTGTCGGGCTCCGTGTTGGTTGGACGTGAAGCCTGCTTAAGATTCTCTCCCTCCTTCTCCCTCTGCCACTCCCCCCTCTCTAAAAAGAATTTTTTTAATTATACAAATAAAAAATAAAATGTGAATCATGGCTGACTTGTATGATGGGTGATTAGTGTTTACCTTTTACTCATGTCGGCTTCTCAATTCTTCTTTACACGAGCTTATTTAATATTATGCTGGAAGAAAATATTTTTTCAAAAAGCTTTGTATTGCACCGGTTGAAGTGTGATAACTTGATTGAAATACAAGTCTGTTAAGTCTATAAATACAGATGCAAGACATTTGTAATTTTCCAGTGACGAGGGGAGATATTTGAAAACCCTTGGCGGTTTTGAAGTGGGAATTCTTTTATACAGAATTAAGTTCTCTTTGTTTAAACGCGTTCTTGGTTTTTAAACTGAATATAGTCCTTGGCACCTATCTTTGATTCTCGTAACGTATGTGCCTGTGCTAACTTAATTTACAGACACCAGGGAGAGAGGAGGCCTCAAACTCATCTTTCCCAATAAAAGGGAGGAGTCAGAAAAATACTTAATCTGATAGTTTCTTATGAAAACTTGGTTCCTTACAATAGGTCTGCACTAATGACAAGATGAAAGCTGTGGTAAAATACTTTATAATATACATGCCGTTATGTGCCGATGAAGGAAGTAATAAAACAGCGAAGACCTTTTAGTTCAGATTTCCAAACCAGGAAACTGTGATCTACATTAGGCAGAGAACCCTTTAATTCAATGGAAAGGGTTTTCTTCGGCTGAAGTATTTTTAGTGTGGACATTCGAAATGACATACCTCTTTGAGCTTGAAACAAACTACAGTTAAAGATCTAAATATTGTGAAATACAGCAAGTGTCATGGCGGATTGGGGAGGACATCAAACACCTGCCCACAGGTGCCTCCCCGTGTTGGCTTCTTATGGTTGGCCAGCTGATACAGAGGTCAGAGGGGACCTCAGCACGCCCCGAGCAAGGGGACCACGGACGGTTTCTCCTCTGGGAGACAAACAGCCCCGTGCAACAGGGAGAGGTCCAGGAGGAACATTCTCGTACCTGTTCAGGTCTGCAGTTACAGGCAGTCATGGCCCTGCACGGTCCTTGTGTTTGCTGATTGTTTCTGCGACCGGGAATCCTAGAGATGGGATCAGGAAATGAAGGCGTGCACACGTGATGTCAGGAGCACCTCGGGTTTGCCTGGCTTCTTCATTGTCTTTGGTATTTAAATATCCTGTTGTGTAAGTATAAAGACAGGAAGTGAGTTATACAAAACTGCAACAGCAGGGTCGAGTTTCAGAGAAGCGGCGGTGCCTCGGGTTTTGGGAATAGATGCATATTTAGTTTCTTGAAACTGCAAAAAACTACTACCTTTTCCCTGGGAAAAGCATTTTCAATATTTCAAAAGAAGCTTTGAAGTACTGCGCTCATATCGTCCGGTTAATAATTGCAGCTCGGGCCCATAAGAGCAGACTTGAATTACGTAGCTTTGTGCTTTATTTGTGTTTCTTTGGAAACGCTGAAATCTGTCTTCAGAGGTGAGAGAGGGAGATGTGGAGTAAAGGAGCAACACGGAGTGCACTGTGTGCCCCAGCTCTGCTGGGGTTTCCTGCCCCGCACAATCCCCGGGCGTGCAAGGAAAGGGACCTCCGTGGTCACCCCCTGCCCCCGCCACAAAGCTCCTCTGCAGCTCATGCCATCCAATTGCTCAGAGACACGTTGAGAAGGGCTCCTTCCTCTTTCAGGGTTAGAGGCAGAAGACCCCTGGTCTGAGTCTTATTGACTCCTTTTGTTTCCCATTTAAATGTACCTGGTTGAACTTGGGGTGTACGATTTTGGAGATCTACGCATTTTCCTAAATGAGGAGTATATGAGAATTTTGGGTTCGAGTCTAAAACCAGTGAGGAACACCTATGGAATCTTGTTTCTCAACTCCGGTGTGTTAATGAGATACACTAGATGAAATGCAGTCAAATGGTGTTGGGGGGGGTGGATTATGAATGTTATTCATTTTATTGACACACAACATTTTAAATGATACTCTCAATTCCTAAGATAGTGAAGCAGCTCTCATAATTGTCCCAAGTGAAACCTTGAACTGAGAATAGGAAGTGGGGGAGTTTGAGGTTTTCCAGTAGTTTCTGAGCTCTGAACTGCAAGATGCAGAATGAGCTCCCTGCTCGCCCCCCACGTCCACTGGGCTAAGAAGACAGGTTCCCTTTTCTGCTTTCAAAGGAGCTGCAGCTTTAGTCCCCACGACGCTTTACCCCTGCAACCAGCTCGGGCACGAGGAAGGACTGTGTCTCCTCCTTGAACACAGAGAATGTACGTAAGCTTCAGCAAATGACTAAAACCTATCTTTAAAGTTCCTCCTAGAAAGATCACCACATTCTGATGAAGTTTAAAAGAAAATAAAATCAAATGTTTGGGGAGGAAATTTGCCACATTTTGCTATCACATTTTCAGGCTGACAATTTGCATTTAGCGTGTAATTAGTCTGCTCCCAAATTGTATTCAAGACCTATGACATGTTAAAAGTCATTTGAAGATTTGAGAAAGAGATGCAAATGTACTATTTCAAAACAAAATCGGTAACAACCTAATTTCTTGCCACTGGTTCAGCTTTATTTTCCCTTTACTTTTTTTGGTTCCAGTGTGTGAAGATTGTTATTTTGAAAGCCATGGGCACATTTATGAACAAATCATTTTAAATAGCTATTTGTCCGAAACTTGAACTTAATAAGCTTAGGGAGAGCATTGTCCCGTCCTTGGACTGCGCATTGCCCACCCCTTTCAAGTGGCATTAGCGAATCCCGGCTTTAAAAGCTTAATGATCGGGCACATAATGCTCAGTAGGCAGTCTTGTTAGAAACTACAATTTGGTCCAAAGACAGCTTTTTTATTTATTTGATTTGCGATTTCTCAGAACTAGGTAAATGGTTACTGGCCATATTGATTTATATTAGAATCGCTTGAAAACATTGGCAAGCTGTTTCTAGGTTTCCTCAAACATCGAAAAGAACAAACCCATGGTCTTTTGGCCACTTGAAACCTTATCTTTATTTTATTTCCATAACATGAAACTACAGACATACATTGTAACACTACGTACGTATACATATGTATGTGTAGATATTATATTTACAATTATAATTAGATTTTAATAACAGTTATGTTCCAGCTGTGATTCTACTTCCGTTACAATTTGTTCTAAGAGTCCTACCCTTACTCTTAATGTGGTAACAAATTGATTCTTCAATTATTATTTAATGGTCTTTAGGTTGGATACAGAATCTGTAGGTTTATTCATGGGCTTTGCAACAGGGCCATCTATCCATAGAACTGTCAGACTCCCCAAGAAAATAATAGCTTCTGACATTTGTAGTGTTAAAATATAGGATTAATGATCAGCTTTTAATGTGCAAATTAAGTATTCAGTATAAGGGTACTGGCCTTTCCTTTAACCAGTTTTATTTGACCCACATGCTCTGTTGAAATAAGAAGTGCGGGTCCAGTCTCCACCTAAACCAACTCAGATCAATGAACTTCTAACTAGATTTTGGGAGTGAAATGGGAAATTACAAGAAAGACTACTTGGAAAAATGGCATATTTGTAGCTCCACTGAATTGCCAGCAAGATCTCAGAGAAGTTAATGATTAACTTTAAAAACTGCAAGGCCCAAATCTCAGCCCCCAAAGGACAAGAGCTGACCAAGCACGAGGAGTCCCTCCTCGCTGTTGGGCCCCAGCCACCTAAAGTGGGAGCAGAGGGCAAATCTACAGCTTCCGTGTTCTGTAAAAGATTATCTCCCCTTGTTCTGAGTAAAACTGGACAAGATGCTTTTCCCTGAAAACCTCAGCGTAGTTGCCTGCTTCCGTTAAGCCCTTAATAACATTCTTTGTCGGTGGATCTTAACAATTACATAATAGTCTTCACTCATGGCGACCTATTAAGAGGCTAGTTATATACACTAAATTATATGGTTAAAAACTATCGTATATTTTTTTAAGTGGAGAAAACATTTTAAACCACAGTGCTCAAAAGATCTGTGTATCTATTGTGTCTGCCACAAGAGGGGACATTTATTTCATGAAGGGTATTTGCATTGCAATGACGAGCTTCACGGCTGACACTTCTCCTCCTAAATAAAGTCCCTTTCTTTCTTGGAAAAAAAAAAAAAAAGATTATTTGCTATTTTCAAACCATCTCCTTCCTGCCATTTCGGCGGGTTCTAGGTTTCTTTGGCGGGTTTGTTATAATGTACACATTGGATTGGCAAGGCTTTCTTTTTCATCACCAAGTGGTTTGAAAGGATTTCTCTGGTCTCAGAACATGGGTTTACTGGGCGCATGCATGCCCCATGCCAGGAGCAGGTTGCCCAGGAATCTTCACTGGCCGCACCCAGGGGCACACCCAGCTCTCCCACTCACAAGGGTGGGGGGCAACCGGGAACCGCACGCTGCATCAGGAGTACACCCCACGTTTGCAACCAACAAAGTTTGGGGGTCACTCTTTAGATCAAGGCCTCCAGGCTCACAGAAATACAATTAAACTACTGGGAACTGTGGCCCTAACAAAGTGCTTCTGAATGGCTTCCAGGCCATTTCTTTTGATATTTCAATAACAACGCCAATTTAAATGGATGCAATGGAGATTTTGGAGACTTTGAAGCAATATGTTGTTCATAGTCTTTGAGAGACATAAGCCACATGTAAATGAATCTTAGCTCTTTTCAGGACATTTAGATACAGGACCCCGGGAGGCAGAGGTTTCACAGAAGCATGTTTTTAAATTCACGTGGCATTCCCTGAGTGACATGAGGTTATTAACACTAATACACGTGTGAGCTTTAAACAACATCCTTGATTTTAACCAGTGAGAACCCGAGGGAGTTCCTGAACAAAGACTAAACTCTATCTGTAATGAACATTCAGCCGGAGTTCCCTGTGAGCCAGTTAATGGGCCAGGGGACTTTGGGGGAAGTGGGAGAAAGCAGACCTGGTCAGCAAAGGGGTTGGTGAGCCCCGTGGTGTATAAAAGGCCGCCTTTCTTTTCAGTGTTGGGGGCCTACAGCCTTTCATGTTGAATCAAGACGCCTTCCACTCACAGAAGTGCTTCCGACCTAAGTGGAAATTGTATTCAGGCACAGCAGCAGGCAAGAGCTCCTGGTCTGGTGCCTGGGGAGGCTTGTAAGCTGCTTTTTCCATTATTTGGAAAGCAAGCAAAGCGCGCCATTCCTAGAACCCGCCGCCGCTGGTGAACACCAATACGATAGACCGAGTCCTGGAGGCCACATCACAAATACGTGCTTGCCAGGAATCCTTCTTAATGTTATCGAGATCACTTAAAAATTATAGTATTGACAGTAATGCAAATAATTATTGCAGAAGGGCCAGAAGGACAGAACCTGGTGAAGATAGTCTGTTTTCTTAGTCTGTATTTTTATTTTCTGTAATACACCAGAAAACTGAAACTAGGGGTGGGCTTTCCTGGTTGCTAGGAAACACGTGATTAAATTGTGAAGATGACTATTTGTCAAAACCCAGAAATTTCAACTACCCCTTCTGCATCTCCCCCTCTCCAAAACCCCCGCTGATGATGATCACCAGCCCTAGTATTATGATCTGTCATCAAGGCCATGCTGAGAAGTTTCTAGAGATTTCCTTTCTCTTATAAATAGTTCTCCAGGCCTGACAACTTTGAGCCAGCAAAAGCCCTGAAATGATTTGGGGGAAGGCAATATTTTAAGAAAGCATTTCTTAGAAAAGAAAATTTAAGTTGACTTTAGCATTTTTTTAACTGTTTTCTGCTACCTGGAAACAACTTCTAAGGGAAGTTAAGAACACTTAAGTTCTTCAAAATGTAAGTGGAAAAGTGGGATAAAAACTATCTGCAGGCATGCATGAGAAGAATTGCTGTCTTCAGAAAATCTCTAACATCTATAGTTCAATTGACTAAATACCAAAAAGTACTCAGCAATTGTCAAGATTAACTGGCAAATCATTTTTTAAAAAGTCATGGAAACGCCTGATGTCAGGCACCTGACCCTTTCCCACCGGTGGCTGTTGACGTGGGACAGCCTTGGGGTTTTCGAACCTCAAACCAAATAGAACTAGGAGTTGATGAGAGCACAGCAGGACGCACACCCATGGCAGGGGAGTGACAGTCCACACCGAAGTCACTTACGCTCTGCAAGAAGAGTGACCGAGACGTGTCCCAAATACCGCGCGGGGAAGACAGGTTTCACTTCCCAACTGGCCTCGGATGTCAGCCGTGATCAGACTCTATTTCCCCAAGCAACAAAATAAATTCATACTTAGCTCTCACAAATATTAATTTTTGCTTTTAGAAATCTTCGTAGCCTGCCAATCTGAAAAAAAGTTACTGATGTCTTTAAAGGTCCATTTACCTCCTTATCAAATATTTACGTCTTCCAGTTTTTTTATGTCCCTTAGAACGGATCAGTGGCCCTTTAACCAAAATCAAAAACATCATGACAAAGAATTAAAAATAAAAGACACACATGATACTGAGAAAAGCAAAACTTAGAAGCTGTCTGTGGATCTGATCCTCAGATGGTTGCATGGGCAGTTTTATTATTTTAGAAACCGTACTGAAGAACCGTGATTTGGTTAACGTGTTCATTCTGGAAGGAAATTGCCCCAGCCAGTGGCTGCGCTCCACACCGGAGGACCAGGAGCAAGCTGTTGAGCAGGGCTCTCGCCGGTTCCCCAGCTCTTGATTCCAGAGAAGCCGCGATGCGGGGTCCGGGCAGTAATATTTGCACAAGGGCGCGCTAACCCTTGCGCCCTCGCACCCCAAGAGCTCCCTGTGGGTGTGCTGAGAGCCCAGAGCTGGGTAACATGCCTGCTGTGTCTCTGCAGGGGGAGGCACGATGCTCTCCAGTGCATGCGCGCGCGCACCTGCAGCCCGCACCGCGGGGAGCAGAGGGGAGCCTCGGGGCCCCTCGGGCACCCGCGCACCGGGACCGCTGTGCAGTCGCCCTACCGAGCCGACATCCCCCGCGCCCGCCTGCCCCGCTGCATCTCCATGGCGATGGGAAAGCGCGATGCTGGAGAGTCGGAGACTCAGAGGCGCAGGGCCCAGGCCAAGAAAGCCTGCGCTCCCCCTGCCCTGCGCCCCTCCCCGCCCCGCGCCCCGCGCCCCGCACCCCGCGGGAGGGGCTGAGCTCCTTTCTCCGGGGCCTTCGGGGAAGTCGGGTATTCGGAGACCAAAGAAGGTCAAAAGGGGGCTGTTGGGACAGGAGACATTTACTGCGTTTAGTATAAATACAAACGTGTCCAAGAAAAGAAACTGAGAGCGTCCCCGGCATGTGGATGGCGGTAACCCACACGTCCGAGTGCGGACACGCCGGGGACACTCACTGGCAGAAGCTGGCGTCATGCGAATGGGGATGAATGAAGACAGCAAGGGTCTTCGTTGAAACTGAGGATACCAGTGAGTTGGAATCCTTGATTGAGCTTTCCAAGGAGACTTGAGAAACGCTTTGTGATACCTCCTGGCTCTAGTGCTCACGTCTCCAAGTGCCCTGGGGAATGTCTGGTCGCCCTTACTCCGCAGTAAACGCGGAGCCCCTCAGACAGCCTTGATTTGACAAATTGTGGGATGGGGGTGGGAGGGCCGGCTGGAGAAAGGGGCTTTGTGTTCCGGGGGCTCCATTAGCGAAACAATAAATAAGCCTAGAGTAAAACTGATATGATGGGAAATGACTTCTATTCAGTTAACTCAATTATTAGTGCTAATTGGGGCCAGGTGAAGCATGGATAATTGAAATTCACAGATAATCCAAAAACCTCTATTTAACCAATAACTTCAAACTTCTTCCCCATCAAACCAATTACCAGAGGAGCTAACAAATAGAAAAAATGGATTAAATTGAATTTTGCCTCCCCAAAGATTACCACTATGACGTCTTTTTATTGATTAATTCAGAACAAGAGCCAAGCATTGACTATATTCAAGAGACGAACTTACAGACAGTCCCCAACAATTGTAAAGGAGGAGGCTCTATCCCAAAAGTGTGTTTATGACTCGGCTCTTTGAGACTCAGAATGCTTCTCCTCAGAGAACAGAGTTCTTCACTGTGGTTGGGCTACAAGGAAGCCCGGGAGGCCGCTGGTGACCTAGTGACACTGGAAATATATTTAGAATCCTAAGTCTCATAATCAATCCCCTCTGAATCCTGAAGCCTTATCCTCCAACCCCTAAATCTCTCTGAGCCCTACACCTCAGGTTTTTTTTAATTGAGGTAAATTCATGTAAGATTGACCATTTTATGTAGAGGGTACACTTAAATGGCATCTGGTACATTCTCAGTGTGGTGCAACCACCACCTCTATCAACTGCCAGAACGTTTGCATTGCCCCCAAAAGAAACCCCTTCTGGACCTCGAGCCACCACGGCCCATTCCCCACTCCCCAGCGCCTGGCAAGCACAGATCGACCCTCTGGCTCTGGGGTTCGGCTGTTCTGGATGCTGTGTATCCGTGGACTCACAGCCTGTGGTCTTTGGTGACTGCCTCCTTCACGAACATACAATATATTTAAGGTTCATCCATGTTGTAGCACGTGTCAGGACTTCATTCCTTTTTATGGCCAAATGGCACTTCATCGTGTGGGCAGACCAGAGTTTATCGATCCGGTCATCAGCTGATGGACTCCTGCGTGGTTCCCGCTGTGCGGCTGTGTGCGACTCTTACCCCTAAGGTTCCACCTGACATTCTCTGACCTCTGAGGACCGGGAAGTGGCATCGGGGAGGGGTGCACGGAAGCCTGGGAAGCAGGAGCTGCGGTGGTGCCCCGTGGGGAGGCTGGTCAGCGCGAGCCGGGCCGTGGCACCCCCCGGCACTGGCTCCTGGGGCAGGTCGGGTCCCTCCCACGAGGGCTGCTGTTGGCAGGGACGTTCCTCGAGAAGCATCCACAGCGAGGGGTAATTCGAGACGGGTCAGCCACGGTGGACAAAGGGCAGGGGGCGCACGGAGACTCGGACCGCTCAGAGAGGGGAGAAAGGAAGTCCGGAGGAGGCCGTCTGGGGCACCCACGGGGAGCAGGTGCCCCCCCTCAGATTCAAGCTTCGCTGGGTCTGGAGACTGAGCGCGGAACTGGACTGGCCAGTGACAAATCTGGCAAATATTCTTGGCCCGTTTCCCACTTTTCCAAAAACACAGTTGCCAGGAGAAGTTTCCACCGCAGCCGCCAAATTAGACCGCAAATTGACTCAGCAGGAAATTCTGTCCCCCCGGTGTGTGACATGGGTGTCCCCATGCCCATAAAGCCCACACCTCATGCAGAGTCCTCCTGCCTGACAGCCCCACCCCTCCGCATCGGGCCGGCGCTCTGGCGTCCCCTGCACCCTGCGTCTGCGCTGGGGTGCGACAGGCTGGCCGGCGGCCAGGGCACATTCCAGAATGCCAAATGCAAGGTCTTCCCTCGCTTCCATGGCGCACACTTGGCATTTTTCAATAACTTCCGTTGGTCCGTGTTCTGCAGGATAGAACAGGGTGAGCTACATAATTTCTGGCTGTGCAACTGGATACATGTCTGTGAATGTGTGTTGTATAGATGGGTGTGGATCGACAGAGCTGCGTCCATATATGCACGTGTCTGTGCATACGCACAAATATTTTATGAAACGACATCTATGCTTATCCCTGTTTGCTTTATTTACTCCATCAACTTATTATAAGTTCGATAAATGACATTCGTCCGAAATCCAATCAACACATCAGCAATGAGTTTTTTCATGTTTCCTTTTCGTTGTTGTCACCGAATATTAATAGCTTTCTATTTTGTCTTTTCCACTGATCATCCCTTTCTTGGAGTTCTGTACTTGGTCAAAAGCGCAGGTAGCAGAGGCTGTGCTCCCAGGCGTTGAGGGGTGGGTCATGGTGAGGGCAGCCCCCCCCCCCCCCCGGGGCCGTTCGGATGGAGCCGGGCCTCAGGATGAGTCTGGGGAGCAGCGGAGGCAGCCCCCCACACGCGCACCTGCCTTCCGAGAGCGGTGAGTCAAGTGCTTGCAGATGCAGGGGGCCCCGGCTTCCTGACCCCCGGGGCCGGGCTTGGGGGGAGCCCAAGGGGTTCTCGGGGGAGGGAAAGGCTCTTCCCTGCTGTCTCCTCCTCCATGTTCTTAGTGACCCAGTGGACAGGGACCTGCCCCTCTCTTGCTGCAGGGACATCTGTGTTTCTAAAGTGCACAGAGCAGGATTCCAACTCACCACCACCTGGAGCCTCCGGGGTTCCAGACATTATTCTGGTCTAACTCGCAGATGGTGCTTGGTTCGCCCTATTTCAGGACTGGAGCAGGACGGTGCCCCTGGACACATAGGGCCAATAATAAGCAGGCAGATCATGGATGGAGCGCCAGTCCACTGCCCCTCCTCAGTTACATGCCTTGCCATTGGCCCCAGCCGCGGGGACCGGAGCCGACATGCCCTATGGCTCCCTCCTTTCTTAAGCCTGAAATCAGGTCCTGAGCGCTGTGGACAAGTCTGTCCCTGGATATACCACAGACCCAAGCTCCCAGCTTCTTTCTGGCCCCAAATGGCTTTAGTCATTCTTTGCTTTTGTTTCGTCGCCCCTGGCTGAATCTCCCTCAATCTCAAGAAAAGTTTCTGTGCCTTCCTTCTTTCTGTGCAGAGTGTGTTTGAGGAGGAAGGGTCTCTTGTGCGCTGCTAGACCTGGCTGTCTTGGGGGGAGGGCCCAGGCAGGTGGGGCCACCGGGTCAGGCCGGTAGCAGGCCGGCATGGGGGGAGGGGGGTGGCAGGCAGAGGCTGACAACGGCCACCCAAGTTTCTCTCGTTCTGGTTTGAGGGACACTGCTGTTCACAGCCTGACGTGAATAGATTCGTTAAGATGGAACCTCTTCCTTGCAAGATGCAAGGACACAGCTTGGGATCTAGTTTTATGTGAACACGGATATTCGCATTTAGTTGATTAGAGGCAGCTTGGCGTGGTGGTTGGAATCATGTATTCTGGGGCAGGACTGTTTCCATGCCGGGCAGCCCACTCTCCGGCTGTGGGCCCGTGGCCCGTGAGTAACCCTGCGGTGCCCCGTGTTTCCACCTGAAGACGGGGATAACGAGGGCACCTGGGTACCTCGGTCTGTACACCTGGTGTGAGGTTTAAGTGAGCTGAAATTTTTGAAGTATTTGGAACAGTGCTCAGCACAAAATAAGTGCTCCGTGAAGGCTCAATAAAATACATCTTGTGCAAAGATATGTGACAAACACCTTGAAAAGTATCAGGAAAGGATCCGGTAACTCGATCTGTCATATGGAGGAAACCGTTTCAGTTTATTTACCTGTAGACTGGGCCTAAACATGCAGTTCCTGAGAGCATGCCTGTGTGTTTCTGGCCTTTTCTCGAAGTGCTGTAATCCTCTGAGAGTGGGCACCCAGAGGCCATTTGCTCCCTGAAAAGTTAGCCAAGGAGGTAAGCAGATCACAGGAAGATAAGATCTCAAGGAAAAGTGTGTTTGATGATGCTGGCAGGTCAAATATAACTAGCTTTTGTTTATTTGTTTCTCTTAAGATTTTATTCATTTGTTTTAGAGAGAGAGAGCGCGGGAGCGGGAGCGGGGAGGGGCAGAGGGAGAGGGACAAGCAGACTCCCTGGCCAGAGGAGCCAGGACCAGCTCAGAGCAGGTCCCAGGCTTATCTTAAGACCCTGAGTCGGACGCTCAACCCACTGAGCCCCATGTTTGTTTCTATGAAGGACGATACTCCATGGAGCTAACAGGCAACATCCCGAGTGGAAAAGGAGGTGTGTCTCCAGAGCACAGACTCTGTGATGAGGGTGAACACGAGGTAACCTCAGATCACCCACACCCCACTTGGGAAGGAGGTCGCCCGCACACCAGGGTCCGGGGGGACCAGGATGGGCCCTTCCCAGGGCACTGCCTTCTCTCAGTGGTGGTGGCCAGGTGCCCATTGGTGGAGAGAGCAGGACGTGTCCATGTGACACTGGACGGGACACAGAGCCTGTTTCTTCTGATCCCGGATGATAGTGTCCCTGACGCGTGTTCCTTTAACAGCAAACTGTCACTGCTGGAGCCATGGAGATTTTACATCGGAATGAAGAGTGCCACCCAGTCTTAGCTGAGTCAAGAAACAGTGTTTGATTGAATTTGCTTACAACATTAAAGATTCATAGTATCTCCCAGGAAAATGCAAATATCTAAATGAACATTTTTGACCTTTGCAAATCCACACAAAAGCAACATTAAAATTTCATATAAAGCACCCCAAAATGAAGGTTTTTAACGCAATATCTGTGTCATCACATCGGCTACAGATGTGAGTTTTGATTACTGGTTCCCCTTATTGAGGGTCCTGCTGTGAGGCACTCAGTGTGGGTATTCTAATTGGCCTTGTAGATGGATGGTCTAGAATGAATCCTCTGTAAGGTTCCACAAGAATGCCCACAGCCAGGAAAACTCAAGTGCACCAGGGCTCACTCCGCAAGCACTGCAGAGCGTGGGGCCCGGGCCCGGGGCCAGTATTCGGGAGTAGCGTCCCTCTCTCACAGAGCTGGCTGCTCAGGGGGCGAGGCAGACATCTGATGCACACTTGGGGTCACGGGGAACTTGGTGAGTGATGCTGGGAGGAGGCGGAGGGGTCGTGCCTTCTGTGAGAGGCAGGGAGGCTCCTCAGGAGAGTGGCCGTCGGGGGTCCTGCTAATTATGGCATGGGTGCTGAGGGTAAGTGTCCCCGTGGTGACACCAGGCTGGCCTGCAGGGGAGGGGCGGCAGAAGGAACTTGTTTCCCTGGCTGGGGACCGAGGGCCGAGAGGAGGAGGTGACAGGGAAGCAGAGATTGATGGAGGCAGGGCTCTGATGGGCAGGGAGGGGCAGCCTCCAGCAGTTGGGTTCTGTGTCTTTCTCTGTCCTTATTCCAGCCCTTGGCCATTCCCTGTCTGTCCTTCCCATGCCCTGGGGCCTCTCCTCAAGCCAGTGCTTGGCCCAAGTTAACAGCCAGCCCTCTATACTTCAGGTAAACCTCGGATGGCCAAGGGCTAGCTAGGGTTATTCTGAAATTGCAGTAAACTAGCCCCAAATCGACATGTTATCTGTAGCCCCCCACCTGCCAATAATGAAATACAATCACGCTCCCCTTGGCCCTGCTTTTTTTTTTGTTTGTTTGTTTGTTTTTAAAGATTTTTTATTTATTTATTCATGAGAGAGGAGAGAGAGAGAGAGAAACAGAGGGAGAAGCAGGCTCCCAAGGAGCAGGGAGCCCGATGGGGGACGGGATCCCCTGAGATCATGACCTCAGCTGAAGGCAGACGCTTAACCATCTGAGCCACCCAGGTGCCCTTTTCTTTTTTTTTTTTTAAGATTTTATTTATTTATTTATTTTAGAGAGCGCAAGCGTGGGGAGGAGCAGAAGAAGAAGAAGAGAGCGAATCTCGAGCCAACTCCACACTGAGCGTGGAGCCCGACACCCGGCTCCATCTCACGACCCTGAGATAATGACCTGAGCCGAAACCAAGAGTCGGACGTTCAACGGACCGAGCCACCCAGGTGTCCCCCCTTATCCCGGCTTCTGTGTGAAGTTCCATGTGATTTCAGGGTCAGCTTCAGTTTGGGCCAAATGTTGGAAAAGTCAGGACGAGTATCTCAGCGAGTGGCCTCATGCAGGAGCCCCGCGCATCTCCGTGTCTGAGTGCAGGTTTACAGGACACCGACGAAAGGTGTTACTTTTATGTGGAGCAAAATTTAGGCCCCCAGTCTCCTGCTGGATCTCACCCATTTCCTAGGAACTAGAACATTGCATAGCATATAATTTAAGTGTCTAAAAGAAATAATAGTGAGTGAGAAAAATAGGTCCAAAAATAGATAGATCTGACATTTTCAGTGTATTTAAGAGAAATAGACAGTTTGACTTTTTACCATTTTGTTATCTTTGTGCTCTGAACGCCGGAAGAGCAAAGTCAGATTCTGTGCTGGAAGAGAAAAGCATTTTACTTGAAAACCCAGTCAAAAGATGATGTCTTCTACTCGTGTAGACCTCATAGTTTCCGCGAGACTCTTGGCAATGGGCGTTACTGGGTCACACAGTAAGTGGTGTAGACATGAGCAAGTGAGACTTCTCCAGAATGTGGTTGTCGTCTGCAGCTTAGATACCTCCATTTGCACGAGTATCTTTGTTTTCTCTGAGTTTGGAGCAAGTTTTAAACACTCCGGAGAGAGCCAGACAGAAAGTAACACCTAGCAGCAAAGAACGTGAGACGGAGCTCTGGTTCATTAGTCGTCAAGCTGTCGAGGTGCTATTTTTATTTGATTTGATATAAGACTGCCAAGCCTGCAGAGCGAACGGAGTCCGAATCCCGTCCGAGGGATGTGTGCAACTTCCCAGAGATGGCTGGCACATCGCAGGGTCCTGTCTCCAGCCCGCCGGGCCCTGCAGCCCTGGGCCCTCCTGCTGGGAGGAGTCTGTCGTCCCGGGCCCCCAGCCCCCACCCCATGCCAGGAGGGGGCAAGCCCGTCTCCAGAGGCCCCGAAGGGCACTTCTGTCTCTCTGTGTCGTCTGGAACGGTCTCAGCGGATTCCACGGAAGGGGCGGAAGGAAGCCTGGCTTCTCTCCTGAACCTGGAGAAACCTTGCGTTCTGGGCTTGAGGTGGGAAGGGGCAGCTGCAGACAGGGCAGAGGCAGTGGGCGGAACACAAAAATGAAATTTTCTGAATAAATCCTGAACTATCCATGCCTCTCCACATTGTGTAAACTTCCTGTGGTTTTCTATTCCAACCAAATAAAGTCCAAGCGCTGCTCTCTTTCCTGCCTTGGGGAGTGCAGACCCAGGAGCCTTTTTAATTCTTCATATCCATACACCTGTTGGCATACATATCCTTCTGTAGGTGAGATGTCTCCCAGGACCGTGGAGTAATGTAGGAAGTTTCCCTCAACTCCCTGCTTTGTGTAGCATCCTATTTGTCCCATACCCGATGGGTTTCTTCACTGGACAGACCTGGATCATCTCTTCCTCCTTAAAACTTGAATCCGAGATAGAGTTAGGAGCGACAACAAGAGGCTGCCGGGCCGCCGTTTGGGGAGGGTTCCATCACTTTTCAGTATGTGTATTTATTTGTAGGCATAACTCAGTTAAAATCCCTGCAGTGCACTGGGCCCACAGGTCACTGGGCCCACCTCCAGGACGTCCGACTCAGCAGAGTTGGGGCTGCCGCAGAATCTGCTTTTCTAGCAGGTTCCCAGGCGAGGCCTGTGCTCCTGGTCTGCAGATCACACTTGGAGACTCGCTGGCTCAGAGGGAGCTGAGGGCCACGGCTGGACGCCGTGAGCATGCAGTGGGCCCCGCAGGAGCCGGGGGTGGGGGAGGCTCTAGCTTGTGACCTAAAAGACTTCTGCATTTGCATTTTTTTATAAGACCTAACACACTTATGAGTTAATAGATTTCTTCTGTGTTTTTTTCAATGAGAATTTATTGCTCAGGAAATGGTATATTTAATTATAGTTAGAAAAAATAAACCCAAATGATATTCTTACTTTCAAGGAGACTAGTGATGCTATCTGGGTTCTGAGCAAAGATCCTTTCCATTTTGTAGGTCTAACCAGAAGCCCTTGCTACATATTTCAGAAATTATAAAGGATGATCACAAGTGAGCTTGGGTTAGCCGTTGATAACCATATAAAAATTACCAAAAGAAACTGAAATGATTTTTAAAGTAACAAGCCCATTGGCCATGTGTTTAATGATATGCATAATTGCTATTGGTTTTCCTGATAATCAGGCAATAAGGGTAAGCGAAGTAACTAAGTAATTAGGTGGGGTTTTTTTTCTTGGAGCCCAAACGATTTGTTTTCATGGTTTTACTTTTCCTGGGTTCTCCATGGCTTATTGTAATCAGCACCATTGTTAAGAGTATTATCTCGGCGATGCAACATTTAATCCTCATTACCCCCAAAACCTGGAAATACACGTGGGCCGACATGGAGTAGCCACGCCATCCCGTTCTTCCGAAACTCAGCTCAAGACTGAGGCACAGTGTGCTCTTCTGGGCTTTCCCAACAAAAGCAGAGCTTCATGATGCTGAAACAAACAAGTTTCTTCCGGATTCAAGTTGTCGCTCCTCTATCTCGGATTCAAGTTTTAAGGAGGAAAAGAGATGATCCAGGTCTGTCCAGTGAAGAACCCCATCGGTAGAGGGGGTGAAGAAAGTAATGAGATCTGTTGTATGGGTTACTTCTTCAGCCCTAGGCACTGTCCTGAGTCCTTGTGACAGATTATCTTCTTCAGTCTTCTTGATAACCATGATCTAAGTAATATCATTCCGCACTTTAGAGATGAAGAAAGAGTCATTTGTCCAACGATTGCTAGAACAGGAAGGGGTAGATCTGAAGCCAAGCATCTCATTCTCCAGAACAAGAGTCCTTTTTTCCCTACAACCTGCTAGGCAGTGCCCAGCTCAGGGTTGACCCAAGTGCCGGTAGGCGGGAGCTCGAGGTGCCTCCCACAGTCTGGTTTATCAGCTGGGCTGCCCGCCACCCCCCACTCGCATCTCCCTAGTCCAAGGCTGGCTGCTCATTCCAAGACCGGTCCAAACGGCCTCGACTTCTTTAAGCCTTTCCAAAGGAAGGGTCTTTCTGCTGACCACTTCCACACATACATTCACACCCAGGAAATGCCAAAACAGTTACAAAAGTTGTAGCAAAGTTTTAACATTCACTTAAATCAATGTTTTTAATGCGTACAAAAATGTACATGCAATTTCAGGAAAAGACAATATTTTAAGTCCAAATTTGGGGGTCTTTCATCAGTTGGAGTCCAGAGTTGACTTCTCACTTCCAAATGTCCACAGTGCTTACTATGTACCACTCTTAAGATATTTATGACCTTGTGCCTTGTGTTGGGGTTACAGTGCATCTCCCCAGACGTTTTTAAACTCAAAGATCCATGGACATTTCAGCTTGACATTTTCCACTGAGTGTAGTACTGAAGGAACACAAAAATGAAATTTTCTGAATAAATGCTGAATTATCCATGCCTCTCCACATTGTGTAAACTCCTAGTTGTTTTCTATTCCAACCAAATAAAGTCCAAACTTCTGCCTGGAACCTCATCTTCTTAACATTTCTTATTTCTGGGTTTCAGGACCCACACGCAGTGGGGCAGTTCTTGGACACGTCAGAGTCCTTCCTCCCCAGGCCTGCACCCGCTGGCTTCTCTCGACCTGCATTGTACCTCTGGCACCTTTTTCTCTGCTTGTTACAAATTATCCTTCAAAACAAGCTTCAATCTCACCTCTGCTCTGCAAGTTTCCATAACCATAACCTGAGTCATACCGAATTCTCTACGCAGTTTGCACCCACAGCACATTGCTTCAAGCGTTGATAAAACAATTATTTAATTCTCTTGTTACGGCGAGTTCCTCACATGACATTTGAAGGCATGGTTGTGTCTTCTTCGGGGTCTGCCCAGCATGGCTGAGCCTTTCACTGGGGAGACAAGGTCAGTGGGTGAACAGGATTTCTTCCGTGACGTTCGCTGGTCATACTCTGGGTCTCCTCGCTACCATGTAGGACCATGTTCAGATGTGTTTCTCCCATGAGCGTGTGTGTGTGTTCTGTTTCTCACATTTGATCACAGACTTTTAAGGGCAGACACTCAATCTTTTATTTTCTATAAATCTGTTTATACACAGACACTCAAAACATTCTTCCTTGGCTTCTAACATCAGTGGATCTTTACAGTGAAATTTTAAATTTTGCTCATTTTGTTTCAAAATAATCACCACTCAACAACTTTTTAATTAAAATGGAGTTTTCAGAAGAGACTCTCCATCTTTTTTTAAAAGCAAGCCACATTTCCAGAATCTACTGTCTGTATTCTGTGGCCTTCTTTGTCTTTATTTTGAAAGAAGTCTACTGTGGTCAAGGCAGGTTGCACTCAAATTCCTGAAACCTAGAAGCCAGAATGAAGTCCTCTCGGAAATTCCCCAGCCCGTCCGCTTCTGGCCACTTGCAGAGCAAGTCCCAAAGATCCACCCCTGCTCGTCTGTGTCAAGTCAGACACGGATTGCCCAGAGAAATCCTATGCTTGTCTTTTCTTGAGGAAGACAGAGATGAGGCAGTGCCTGGGCAGGCCTGACCTTCCTTGGGGCCACAGTGGGTCCTGGCTTCCGGTCGTGGTCCCCTCGGTTGCTTCTCTCGGGGACGGTGCCCCAGCTACCCAGGAGTCCTGTTTGCTAAGCTCAGCTGCCTCCCCCCCAGGGCACGGCCCCCCCGGGGCACAACCTGGAGGGGAAGTCAGCACCTGTTCTGGGGGGCTGGAGCCCCACACGGATTTTTTTTTTTTAAGATTTTATTTATTTATTTGACAGAGAGAGAAAGAGAGAGAGCACAAGTAGGGGGAGTGGCAGGCAGAGGCAGAGGGAGAAGCAGGCTCCCCACAGAGCAGGAGAGCCTGATGTGGGACTCGATCCCAGGACCCTGGGATCATGACCTGAGCCGAAGGCAGTTACTTAACCAACTGAGCCACCCAGGCACCCCCCACACGGATTATTAAATGTCTTTCTTGTAACTTGACTTAGAGCTTTTTGGGGATATTCCTTTTCTTTTTCCTTGTCACTCAGGTGACCACTAGGTGTGAGCTTTAATTACATGGATTGGTTTGTGAATTGGAATTTCACTATTTTATAGTTGTGGAGATTAATCGTGTTGCTTTACCTTGAACACTCCCTTTTGTGGTAAATAAACTCGATCAACTGGATCCTGTGTCCTGAAAGTCGGAGAGTTGCCAAATTATCACTTTTTTTCGGATGGAAATTTACTGTCCCTTTGATAGAATCTGTGTCATGGAGACATTTCCAGGAAGCCTTTTTTTTTTGTTTTAAGATTTTATTTATTGGGGCGCCTGGGTGGCTCAGTCGGTTGAGCATCTGCCTCCGGCTCGGGTCATGGTCCCGGGGTCTGGGATGGAGTCCTGCATTGGGCTCCCTGCTCAGGGGGAGTCTGCTTCTCCCTCTCCTGCTTCCCCCTGCTTGTGCTCTCTCTCTGTCAAATAAATAAATAAAATCTTTTTTTTTTTAAAGATTTTATTTATTTATTTGACAGAGAGAGACACAGCGAGAGAGGGAACACAAGCAAGGGGAGTGGGAGAGAGAGAAGCAGGCTTCCCACAGAGCAGGGAGCCCGATGTGGGGCTCGATCCCAGGACCCTGGGATCATGACCTGAGCCGAAGGCAGATGCTTAACGACTGAGCCACCCAGGCGCCCCAATAAATAAAATCTTTTAAAAAAAATTATTTATTTATTTATTTGAGAGACAGAGGGAGCACAAGCAGGGGGAGAGGCAGAGGGAGAAGCAGGGTTCCCACTGAGCAGGGAGCCCGATGCGGGGCTCGATCCCAGCACCCCTCACTTGTACATGAGGACCGTCGATTTCTCCAGTGGGTTAGTAACAAGTGACACATGTGACTTCTTCCTTATTTGCTGAGCGTCTGGCAGAAGGATGGAGAGCAAGGTCTCTGGAGCTCTGCAGTTGGGGTTTGAACCCTGACAGCACCCGGGTGTCTGGGGAAGACGACCTCCCGGTCCTCAGTTTCCACTCGGTGACTTTGGAATGGCACCACACCCAGGGGTGACTGAATGTGACCTGTAGGAGCTGCTTTAGACGATGACGTACTCTGCCTGTGGTATTCACTCAACACAAAACAATGTCCTCCAACTTTACTGAGGTGGCTGACCACGTCCAGGACCAAAGCCGCCTCTGAAGGGGGATTCGGTTGCCGACCCAGCCGCAGCCTCAGCCTTCTTGGGGCCCCAGCGGGCACGGTGCTTCGTCCACAGGTGTAGATCAGCTTCCCCCCTGGTGCGGGGCTGGAGGCCGCTCTCCCTGCAGGCTTGGGGCTGAGGCCACCCGTCTCAGGACGGCTGCCGTGCAGCACATTCTCGGGGGCGGGTGGAGGTTATCCCAGAGCTACTGGACACCCTCGCTGGCAATGTACCAGTAGAAATATCTCCAGGCCCATGGTTCCTTTACATAGCCTCATGATCTGAGAGGCCGTGTGGCCCCCATGATGTGAAGATTGGGCCCACTCTTGTCTGCCCGCTCAGGGTGTTCAGGCATGTGGACACCCTTCCTGGCCACCATCACTGCCTCCTGTAAAAGGAGTCCATAACTGGCCATTTGGCTCTTCTCGGGCATCGACATCGGGGCACCATTACATCAGGGCCAGGCTGGAAGGGACCGGGCATATGCAGCGCCTCTTGCCCATGGCATATGATTGTGTAATAGGTAGACGATATGGGAAGGGAAAATCCTCATTCTGTTTAAGATAGAAAATGGAAAGTGTGAAAAATCATAGTGAGAATGTTTTATGTGTCCTTTTTCTTTTCTCAGCATTCATTGTAGGTCTCCATGAAATTTTTCAAAAATGTTTTGAGTGCCGTTGACACACATGGTTACATGAGTCTCGAGTGTACAACATAGTGATTCAGCTTCTCCATGTGTTGTACGTGTTCTCAAGCGTACCTACACCCGTCATCATACAGCACAACTACAACACCCTTGACCACGTTCCCCATGCTGTGCCTTTACCCCCATGACTCATCCATTGCATAACTAGGAAGCCTGAACCTCCCGCTTCCCTTCCCACACTCTGCCCATCCCCCCACCCATGCTCCCCTTTAGCAACCACCCCTTTGTTCTCTGTATTTATGGGTCTGATTCTGCTCCTTGTTTGTTGCTAATTCGTTTGTTTTATTTTTTATTTATTTATTTTATTATTTATTTTTAATTCAGGGATAATTAACATCCAGCATTATATTACTTTCAGGTGTACAACAGAGTGATTCAACCATTCTGTGCATTTCTGAGGGCTCATCACAATAAGAGTGTTCTTAATCCCCATGACCTACTTCACCCGTCCCTCCACCCACCTCCCCTCAGGCAACCACCAGTTTGTTCTCTGTATTTAAGAGTCATTTTTTAAGTCTTTTTTTATTTGTCTTTTTTTTTTGTTTGCTTGTTTGTTTTGCTTCTTAGATTCCACATGAGTGAAATTATATAGTATTTGTCTTTCTCAGTCTGACCTATTTCACTTAGCATTAAACCTCTAGCTCCATCCATTTTGCTGCAAATGGCAAGATCTCATCTTTTTTATGGTTGCATAATATTCCTGTATGTGCACATGTGTGTGTACGTGTGTGTATGCATGTGTGTGTTTATACATACATACCACATCTTCCTTACCCATTCCTCTATTGTGAGCACTTACTCTGCTTCTATATCTTGACTATTATAAATAATGCTACAAATAAACATAAGGGTGCATATATGTTTTTGAATTAGTGTTTTTGTTTTCTAGGGTTAAATACCCAGGGGTGGAATTATTGGATCATATGGTATTTCTATTTTTAATTCTCCAAGGAACCTCCACACTGTTTTTCACAGTAGCTGCACAAATTCTCATTTCACCAACAGGGCACAAGAGGCCCCTTTTCTCCACATCCTCACCAACACTTGTTATTTCTTGTCTTTTTAATTTTAGCCATCCTGACTGGTGTAAGGCAATATCTCATTGTGGTTTGCTTTGCATTTCCCTGATGATGAATGATGCTGAGCATCTTTTCATGTGTCTGTTAGCCATCTGGATGTCTACTTTGGAAAAGTATCTACTCAGGTCCTTTGATCGTTTTTTAATAAGATTGTTCAGGGGTTTTTTTGGTGTTGAGTTGTATCAGTTCTTTATATATTTTGGATACCAACCCTTTATCAGGTATTTCATTTGCAAATATCTTCTCCCATTCAGCAGATTGTCTTTTAGTTCTGTTGGTTGATTCCTTTGCCATGCAGAAGATTTTTATCTTGATGTAGTTCTAATAGTTTATTCTTACTTTTGTTTCCCTTGCTTCAGGAGACATATCTAGAAAAACGTTGTGCAACTGATGTCAGAGACATTCTGTCTGTGTTCTCATTCAGGTTTTTTATGGTTCAGGTTTCACATTTACATCTTTATTCCATCTTGAGCTTATTTTGTGGATGGTGTTTGAAAGTGATCAAGTCTTATTATTTTGCATGTGGCTGTCAAGTTTTCCCAGCACCGTTTATTGAAGAGTCTATCTTTTCCCCACTGTATATTATTGTCTCCCTTGTCATGGATTAATTGACCATATAAACGTGGGTTTATTCCTGAGCTCTCTATTCTGTTCCAGTGATCTGTGTCTGTTTTTGTGCCAGCGCCATACTGTTTTTATTCCTACAGCTTTGTAGTATACCTTGAAATCTGGAATTGTGATACCTCTAGCTTTGTTCTTCTTTCTCAGGAAAGCATCAGCTATTTGGGGTCTTTTGTTATTCCATAAAATATTAGTGTTATTTGTTCTAGTTCTGTGGAAAATTATGTCGGTCTATGAAATTAAAAAAAAAAATCGCATTACATCAAGAAATCATGCCTTAAAGTAGATCCTTTTAAGAGAGAATATTAGCTGAACCACATGAAATTGCCATTTGTGTAAGTCAAAAATGGCCAAAGAGCAGCAATTTCATGTGGTGCAGTTGCATATTTTTCTCAGATGAGCAATGTTTCAGTTGGAGGTTATATTCCTTTTAAAAAATTTGGTGTCAAATAATGACGTGTCCATGATTAATATGACGCCATAAATGCAAAGCTGCCATAATTATTGATGCCTACGCTAATTCTAAACAGTCAAATTATACTCCATGTCATTGCATTTTAGAGCTGAAAAGGACCAAGAGATCATTAATCTAACATCATTTTTAAGATATGGAAATTGAGTCTCCAAGAGGTTAATCACACACCCAGGACTGGAATTCCTATTTCCTGATTTCCAATTCAGTACTTTGCCCCCATCCATTGGCCTCCCTCCCTCCTACAATATGCATATTGAATGGCTCCTATGAACAAGGGCCCCACTGTTCCTTCAGATTTGCATATAAAAAGATAAGAAATCACAGTTCTGCTGTGGCATAAATAAGACCTAAATGAAAATATTAGCTATTAAAATATTAAACAAGTACTGATATGTTGCTCCCCTCTTTACACGTTAGGACCTACCCATTTCACACAGGGGGTTTAGATGACCCCCCTCTGTCTGACCTCTAAGGGGGGCTGCTTGCCCTTCCTGGGTCTGCTGTCTGTGGCCCTGAAGCGACCTGGCTCCCCCACCCCACCACCAAATAAATGAGGGAAAGATCCATCAGGGCTCTTGGCATCTCTGTCTATTTCTAAAGCGAGCATGCTATCACACAGTCTACAGGTGTGACAGGTGTATGGGGCTGTGGGGGAGGGTGTGACCCTCCCCGTTCAGGAAATGTTATATTTGTTTAATCGAAATCAGGACACGACAATCTCATTCTTGCATTTGTGGGGAGATACCCCATATTATGAGCACCCCACTCCCCAGGCAAAGACCAACCTGCTGGCTTGTCCCCTTGGCTGTTGAGGGACAGACCTCTTCCCAACGAGAGGTGCATGGAAGTCACTGGGCTCTCCTTAAGCCGGGCTCTCGTGGAATTGTCTGGTTCTTTGTGTGATGACATATTGTTGTCTTCATGAACGCACCACAACCCAGAGCTGGAGAAACTCTCCAAGGAAGTCACAGGATGGGGCCCTGGGTCCCAAACCTGAGGCTGAAATCCCAGAAGTCATGATGGCGTCAGGCTCGGGGGGCTTGGCTTTATACCACAGAGTCTGCCTCAGAGGCAGGTCGGTGTCCGAGCCAGACACACAGCAGGGAGAACCCCTTAGTCATTTGCAGGCTTCCCCAGACACACACCGTTCTGCGTTTCCATTGACTAGCGCACTCGACCTATTTTTACTGGTATATAGCTCCCTGGGATCATCCTTGTGACTAGGAGGGTCTCCTGGGCAGGTGAGATGTATCTTGTATCGTCGAATACCCTACACCCACCACATGAAGGCCTTAGGTAAACGTGTGTGGAATGAATGAATGAATATGCGTGTGTGTTCTCACTAGGACCACCTTTTATGAATAGGCCGAGGACCCTGTGTAACATGGATTGAGTGGCATCATCTGCCACCAATTTGTGGAATTCGTTATTAAACACTGAGTTAGTGGGATGAAAGGGTTACTCGACGCTGGCAT
Source organism: Mirounga angustirostris (assembly GCF_029215605.1). Classification (NCBI taxonomy): domain Eukaryota; kingdom Metazoa; phylum Chordata; class Mammalia; order Carnivora; family Phocidae; genus Mirounga; species Mirounga angustirostris. The sequence goes on along the minus strand of NW_026991722.1, from coordinate 2,771,931 downwards.
GTGCTCTGGAGATGTGGCACCCTGCAGGGGTGGAGGGGGCCAGACCTCTGAAGTCATTCCCCCCATTAGCAGCTGCGTGTGAACTGCTTTATCGGCTACCCTCCCTCGCTCTGTGACTCAGGCCTCCCCAGCAGGGCCGGCAGGAGGAGGCAGGAAGGATTTCAGGGCTGAAATAAATGTAAGGAAGGGATGTCTGGGAGGAGAGCAGAGGAACTTGGAGGGGAAGGGTCTCCGACAAACCCCTGTCCGCTTTCTCGGGATGGGGGGGGTCTCTGAGGACCCCGAAGGACAAGGGGCTCCCGATGTGCATCATGTGCCTTTGCTTTTCCACTTCTTCTCCTCGAAGAAATTACCCACAAACTGTCTTCGGGGCCCGGTGTACAGAACTCGCAAGACGTGTTGACAAGCAGCGAATGTGAAGGCGCAGCTCTGCAAACACCCAGCTCCCTTGCTAGCCAGTCGGGCCACCGCTTCCCGTCCCGGCTCTCCGCCTGCCGGTGGGTCCCGCGGCGACAGTGCCCGTCCCGCGGGCGCCGGCCAAGTCCCAGCGCGACTGAAGCTACTCCAGGTTCACACAAGGTAAGCCACCGGCCGGCACTCGAGGTGCGCGTGTGCGTGTAGACCGAGCCCTCGAATATGCGGGGAATGATCCACATGGGGACAGTGTTTTTGAATAAATGTGACTCGTGGAAACTATTCTAAGAAAGAAATAAACTATGTTGGGACAACTCCTGAGTTGAAGGGAGTCCCGCATCTGGAGACGAAGTCACCGAAGCATCAGACCGGGTGGGGCCACCCTAGCAGGCTGGAGAGCCCACCCAGGGCAGACCCTGGCGCCCCTGTGGTCCCAGCCCTGCCGAGCCGCTCGAAACCATGGGGGGGGGGGGGCGGTCGCTGTCCAGTCGCCTTGCCACGCGTCCCTCGAGTCCAACCGCACAACGTCTGGCCGTGAGCTTGACCCCGAGTCAGAGGACAAGCTGGGCCCCGTGCCTCCCCGCCAGCTCCCGCCTGGCCGCCTGGCGTCCTCGGTCTTTCTGGGCTCTTGCTAACAAAGGGCCTCGTTGGCAGCGCGGGCTGCAGGGAGCTAGGGTCAGCTGGAATCGAGGCCCGAGTGTGGTTTGCTGCGCCCCTCCTGCCGCCTCAGGCGCGGCCGAGCTAGCCCCGCGGCTCCCTGTGTCCCCGCGGCAGCTCGGGACCCTCCCAGACGCTGGGCTGCGTCCCCAGGTGCTGACAACTTTCCTCCATGACCCCAGCGCCAGTGCTGCCCTGAATGAGCGACCCCCGGCCTTCTGCTCCGGATCACTGTCTGGGGTCACTCTGGAGGGGGTCACGGACCCCACGGGAGGCGGACGGAGACCCAATCGCCCAGGTGACTCCCTTTGTGACTTTGTCTTACCACCGTCTCCATCTGGGACGTGAGGGCTTCAGGGACAGACAGCAGGCCCGGGCCAGGCGTGTTTTCTTTGTTGCAAGTGTGTCCGGAACCAGGGATGGAAAGGATTAGGGTGCCCCCCTTTCCGGATTCACACCCATCTCTTACACGTGGGCTACTCCTTGCCAGCATCGACGAGCAAGCCGTGAGTAAATGCGCCTTTCTGTCTTTGCTCTCCGACTTCCGAGACTAATGGGACAGAAACACGAAGGTGGGAGAGCCAGTGACCTCCGGTGGGAGGACAGGGACTGGTGGGGAGCATCTCCAACTGCTCTGCTTTTGTTTGCGTGTCCGCTCAGCGCTGCGCTCTCAATCTGATTCTTTCTTTTCTCCCCTTTTTTGGGCCAACCTGTTTTGCGAGGCTTTCCACGCAGCCTGCCTTTAACAGCGCCCGTCCCTCCGCTAACCACTGACCGGGGAGGAGAGCTGCAAAGACATAGGTTTACGGGAAATAATGACAAGGCCGCTGCAGAAATCAGGAGCCTGGGTAGCTCAGAATTGTATTTTATCCCGTCTCTGTGCCCTGGAGTCTCCAGCAGCCTCGTGTAACTATGCACTCTTGACGTAAAGATTGGCCAGAATTCTAAACCTGAGAAAGATACACCTCAGCAAAATCCTACGTGATGTCATCATTCAGGAAGCATAGGACGGGAAGGGAATTAAATGATTAAGAGTAACTGTAACGTGTTTTTACTGCTTTCTTCCACCTGCTGTGTGTGCAGTCAGCCTTCCAGCCCAACACCGCTCTCCGAGGGGAGCGTCTGAGCACACGGAGCTGGCTCATGTCAGCTGGCTTTTCTCCACTGTCCTATCTTTAAGGCTTTTGCAAGAGTGGACCCCACACTCTCCTCCAGCAATCCGCTCAGACCTACCACTCTGTGGCTGGGAAGGGCCTCCTCGCAGCTCTCTGGAATTCTCTTGAGCTGCTCACTCCCTGGGCACCATCAGCTCCTCTGAGTGGGGAATGGCATTTCTCAAAGAGCAAGGGCCCCTTGTGTGCCTGGGAAATCTGCAGGGCACCCCCTGATATGTCTCATCCTCTAACAGAGACCGATAGAAATGGATGATTTAAACCTTCATGTATGGTATTCGACATTGGATGCAGAGCACTGAGTTGGTTCTATTTCCTCCCCAGTTAGTGGCACGATGTCATCATGGGCTCTTCCTTGTCTATGTAATGAATTGGTGTCCATCCTCCCTCATTCCCACTGATCATCATCCCACCCCTGACCACCACCCCACAGTCGGCAAGCACGTTCATGTGCTAAACTTATGCTTTTTTGTTCGTAGGTTTTCTTGAAAAGTGTATCATTTTTTGTTGGAGTGTTTTTAATAAACGTAAATGGTATCGTATCACACATTTTATTCTGCTTCTCGTGTTGTCCGCAAAGGAGTCTGTCGTTGGCAACCATTCTGATAATGTCTATGAGTCCCCCGTTGGCTTCTAGCCGTTGGGAGTACTCCATGGTACGAGTTCCTTCCAGAATTGCCTTGCCATTCTTCCAGGGTGGACACCCAGATTGCTTCCAACCTCCCGCTACCAAAAAAACGGGTAAATATCCTTGTGCACAGTTAACACTCTCGTGGGTGTAGCCCCTGTGAAAATGTGAGGACATTTTTTTGGAAGCAAGTTTTTGGGTTGGGGTACACATGTGCTCACATGAGTCGGGAGGGCTCGGCGCCCCTGCCGGGTGGATGCAGCATTCACGCTACCGGAACAGAGGATCACAGTGAACTTAGACCGTGGCTCCACAGGTCAGAGGAAAAGCACGAATTCCACTGCACCCTCAGTTCTGTTCTCTTTGATTTGTGTGTTTCTGCACCAATACCAATAACCATCCAGGATGGATTTGGGATTTGCTTACTGTCAGGCAGAGAGAACTCCCCTCTTCATACTACTTTCAGGTTGATTTACTATTTTGTGGACCTTTATTCTGTCATATAAAATTTAGAGCTCCTTAAAAGGGTCTAAATTGAATTTTGACTGATACTGCATTGAGTTTATAGAATAATTTGAAGATCATTTAAAGCTTTTTATATATGTTATCCTGTGCAAGCTGAGATTTATTCAAATTATTTATATCTTTACTCTTTAAAAATTTTTCATTTTGAAATCATTTCCAACTTACAAACAAGTTGCAAAAAGGGCACAAAAAAGTTTTCTCTATGCCTGTCACTCAGCTTCCCCAGATGTTAACTTACATAGACAGTACAATGATCAAACTCAGGAAACTGATATCAAAACAATACTACTCACTCATCAACAGATTTTATTCAAATTCCACCAATTGTCCCACACACTGGTCCTTTTTCTGGCCTAAGATCCAGTCCAGGACCGTACATTACATTTCATTGTCATGCCTCCTTGGTCTCCTCCACTCTAGGACACTTTATTGGTATTTCCTTGCCTTTCATAAACTTAACACTGCTGAAAGATATACTGACTGCAGGAGGAATCACTGGACTGCTAGTTTGTAGAACGTCTCTCTATTTGGGTTTGTGTGATGTTTCCTCATGATTAAACTCAGGGGTCCTCATGATCAATATATACCATATAACTGTGGTTGAGAGATATAAAACAGAGCACCCAAATATCGCACAAGACAAGCTTATACTAAAAACTGTTCCATTGTTTTTCTGAAATTCAAGGTTTACTGGGCGTTCTGTATTTTTATTTGTCAAACCTGGAAAGCATGTGCATTAAGTGATTCTGTGCCCCTCTCAGGGCATTAGATCAAGGGGTACATAATTTTCATAGCTCTCATTAGCGTTGGTAACTTGGTCAAGGTGGTGTCTGTCAGGTTTCTCTGCTGCAAAGTTATCATTTTTCTCTTTTTAATTAATGAGCATATGGTGGAGAGATACTTTGAGGCTGTGCAAATCTTCCAATTTTCACCACATTTTCGCACACTATCTTTAGCATCCATTGATGACTTTTTTTTTTTTTTTTTTGCCTGCAACAATTAGTACTGGGGTGTTTGCAAAATGGGACTTTCAATGTCCATCATTCCCTCTATATTAATTGGGATTCTACTATAAGAAAAAACTGCATTTTTCTGCCATTGATTTATCTATTCAATGGTTTTTTATATCAGCATGAAGTCATGGATATTCATTTTATTGTACGGATAATAATCTATTACTACCATTATTTACTGTGTTGCTTAACTTGCTCCAGATTTGGCCATACAAGATGACTCCTGTGTCCTCCGAATGTGTCTCATTATTCCTGGAGCACTTCCTTCCTTCCCACTCAGTAGGTTCCAGCTCATCTTGTACTCTCTGTGCCCCAGCTCAGGAGTTAGCCTCTTCTTCAAGAAACTCCCGTTCTTTTTATTGGAGAATGATATTTAGAAACCAAATCTTGGTGCTAGGTGTTAGGTGTCTACATATTTCTAAATTTTTGCTCTTATTATAAATTTTATTTTCTAGTTGGATGTTTCAGTATAGATAAATGCTTCTTTGTTTTGTAGGATTATCTTATATTTAACAACCTAATTAAAGCTTCTAACTTATTTTAATATCTACTATATTTTCAATTTTAGGTAATCATATCAAATGCAAATAATGAGGTCTTATCTCTTTTTTTCCAATTTAACTTGTTTTAATTTTCTTTCCTTATACCATTGGCTAGGGCTCCTATTACTATTTTAAAATACAGATACAATAGTGAATATTCTTGTTTCCCCCCCAAACTTAAAGAGAATGCATTTAAAGTTGTTTCTTTATGTGTATTTGCTTTAGATTTTTGATATGTAACCTTTGCCTTAAGAAAATCTATGATCTAGTATGCTGAGAGATTTTGTATTGTCATCAAATACATCATTGATTTGGTGAAATAATCATATAACTTTTCCCTTTTAAACAAAGTGGAAGAGAGGCATTAATTTCTGATATCCAACTATCTTTGAACTCCTGAAATGAACCTTTCTTGGTCACAATTTATGATTGTTTAAATATAATGTTGGAATCTTTTGACTAATGTTTTATTTTATTTATTTATTTATTCAATATTTTATTTATCTATTTGACAGAGAGAGACAGCGATAGAGGGAACACAAGCAGGGGGAGTGGGAGAGGGAGAAGCAGGCTTCCCGTGGAGCAGGAAGCCCAATGTGGGGCTCGATCCCAGGATGCTGGGATCATGACCTGAGCTGAAGGCAGAAACCTAACGACTGAGCCACCCAGGCGTCCCTTGACTAATATTTTATTTAGGATTTCTGAAACTCTATTTTCTTTTCTTATATTACCTTTATTTGATTTTGGAATCAAGATGATACAAGCTTCATAAAAATGAGCTGGACAACTTTTTATTCATTCTAGTCTTCTATTTTAAAGAATTGTATAGGAAGACTTAACTATTTCTTAAAAGTTTACCATACAACTAAAAATGTATTAGAATTAATAAACAAGTTCAGCAAGGTTATAGGATACAAGATCAATATAAAAATATCAATTGTATTTCTATATAACAGGGGATAAGCAATCTGAAAGTGAAATTAAAAATCCCACTTACAATAGCATCAACAAGGATGAAATACTTAAGAATAAGTTTAAAAGTGGAAGTTTAAGACATGTACACTGAAAACTACAAAACATTGTTGGAAAAAACTCAAAGAAGACCAAAATAAATGGAAGGACATTCTGTGTCCATGGGTAGGGAGATTTGATGTTAAAATGAAAATATTGCCTACATTTATGTACAGTTCAATGCAATCACTATAAAATTCTACTTGACTTTTTGCAGAAATTGATAAGCTGAACTTAAAATTCAAATGGAAATGGAAGGCACTCAGAATCACAGAAACAATCTTGGTAAAGAACAAAGTCAGAGGATTCAAGTTCCCTGGTTTTAAAACTTATTACAAACCTACAGTAATCAAAACAGTGTGGTACTGCTATGTGGATAGACACCTAAGTCAGTGGAACAGAACTGAATTTAGAAAATAAAATCCATTATTTATAGTCTATTGATTTTTGATGAAGTGTTAAGGCAATTCAATGGGGGAAAGAATCATCTTTGCAACAAATGGTGCTGGCCCATTTGGATATCCACATGCAAAAAAATAAAATAAAATTAGACCCCTATCTCACACCATACAGAAAAATCAATTCAAAGTGGATCATTGAGGGGCAACTGGGTGGCTCAGTCATTAAGCATTCGCCTTCGGCTCAGGTCATGATCCCAGGGTCCTGGGATTGAGCCCTGCATCGGGCTCCCTGTTCCGCAGGAAGCCTGCTTCTCCCTCTCCCACTCCCCCTGCTTGTGTTCCCTCTATCGCTGTCTCTGTCAAATAAATAAATAAATAAAATCTTAAAAAAAAAACAACAACAGCAAAGTGGACCATTGACCTAAACATAAGTGCTAAAACTATAAAACACTTCAAAAAAATTATAGCAATAAATCTGTGTGGTGTTGAGTTAAGCAGTGATTTCTTAGCTATAACATCAAAATCATAGTGATCAAAGAGAGACGGATAAATTGGATGTCATCAATATTATAAGCTTTGGTGCTTCAAAGGACATTGTCAAGAAAATGAAAGACAACACACAGGCTGGGAGGAAATATTGGCAAATTATATAACTGATAAGAGGATTATGTCCAAAATACATAATAACACTTACAACTCAAAAATAAAAAAACAAATAACCCAATTTAAAAATGAGCAAAAGACTTGAATAGTCATTTCCGAAAAAAGATATATAAATGATCAATACACGCATGAAAAGAAGCTGAACATTATTAGTCACCAGAGAAATGCAAATAAAAACTGTAATGAAGTAGCACTTGACATCCACCAAAATGGCTATGATCAAAAAGACAGGCAATAGCAGGTGTTGAGGATGTGGAGAAACTGGAACATACATACATTGCTGGAGGGAATATAAAATGATGTAACCACTTTGAAAAACAGTTTGTTAGTTTCTAATAATGTTAAATATAGGGTTTTCATATGGCCCAGCAGTTTTACTCCTGAGTATATACCCAAGAGAAATGAAACATATGTCCACACAAAAACTTGTACACATATATTCATAGCAGCATTATTCATAATAGCCCCAAAGTGAAAACAACCCAATTTCCATCAACTAATGAGTGGATAAACAAAATGTAGTATATCCATAGGATGGAATATTATTTGGCAGCAATAAAAAGATGAATTGCTGATATATGCTACAATGTAGACAAATCTTGAACACATGCAAAGCGAAAGAAGCCAGTCACAAATGACCACATATTGTGTAATACCATTTACATGAAATGTCCAGAAAAGGCAAATCAATAGAGAGAAAAAGTAGATTATTTTTTTTTAAAGATTTTATTTATTTTTTAGAGAGCAAGTGAGAGAGAAACAGCATGAGAGGGGAGAGGGTCAGAGGGAGAAGCAGGCTCCCTGCTGAGCCGGGAGCCCAATGTGGGACTCGATCCCAGGACCCTGGGATCATGACCTGAGCCGAAGGCAGACGCTTAACCATCTGAGCCACCCAGGCGCCCGAAAAAGTAGATTATTGTTTGGTTAGGGCTTGGGTGGGGAGGTGAGGTTGGAGAGGGAAATGAGAAGTGACTGCTGATGGCTTCTTCTGAGGAGCTAAAAATGTTCTACAATTAGATTATGGTAACTTGCATAACTGTAAATATACTAAAGCAATTGAATGGTACACTTTATTTTTTTTAGAGAGACAGAGAGAGAGCAGGGGAGGGGCAGGGGGAGAGGGAGAGAGAAAATCTTTTTTTTTTTTTCTAAAGATTTTATTTATTTATTTGACAGAGAGAGACATAGCCAGAGAGGGAACACAAGCAGGGGGAGAAGGAGGGGAGAAGCAGGCTTCCGCGAGGAGCAGGGAGCCCGTTGTGGGGCTCAATCCCAGGACCCTGGGATCACGACCTGAGCCGAAGGCAGACGCTTAACGACTGAGCCACCCAGGCGCCCCAAGAGAGAGAATCTTAAGCAGACTTCACACCCGGCAAGGAGCCGAACATAGGGCTCAATCTCGTGACCCTAAGATCATGACCTGAGCTGAAACCAAGAGTCAGACGCTTAACCGACTGAGCCACCCAGGCACTCTGGCAATTTCTATTTTTATTCCCAATATTGTTGTGGAACAAAATCTGAATGTCATCGATCCATGTTTGGCCTATTTTTGTAACTGTTTCACTGTACTGTGTATCTCCTTTGGAATCAGGTTCCTTTTTTATGTAATGACTCAAGCTGATTGAGGACATTGTTTGGGTCTTGGACAGCTATGCTTAGATTTTATCTTTTTGCTCCGTCCCTTTTGGGAAAAGATGTGCTAAAGTCTCATCGAGGATTGTTGACTTAGCCACTGCTCCCTGAGTTCCAGTCACTTGCTGCTTGCGTGTGCTGAGGCCACATTTACATTTACTATGGATTTAGCTTCTGGTTCTCTCTGGTCTTTTACCAGCCGGTAATATCACCCTTTGGCTCTTACGGTATTTTTGGCCTTATATTCTATTTTGTCAGAAAATTCAGATTACTACACAAGTTCCTTTCGGTTCATATTTGCTTAATATAAGGTTTTAACCCTTCTATTTTCTTTTCTTTGTTTTTTTATTCTCAGTGTTTTTCTTTTATGTTCTTCTTTTTAACCCCAGATCTGTCTTTTAATTGGTGGATTTAACCTATTTGCGTTTATCATGATTACTCATAGGGAAAAGCTCACTTCTCATATCTTGTATTTTTAATTTGCCGAACCTCTTATTTCCTCATTTTAGTTTTTGTTTCTGCTTTCTCTTGTATGGGCCCAATTTTCTTCTGCTGGCTTGAGCCCTGGGCATTTTTGCTTTGACAGTTGTCTTTACCTCAAGGCAAGTTTTCATATATATTGATCCTTCCTGACTTCTTTTTTTTTTTCAGATTGTATTCATTTATTTGAGAGAGAGAGAACAATCAGTGGGGAGGGGCAAAGGGAGAGAGAGAAAGAAAGAGAGAGAGCAGCAGACTCCCCACTAGGCAGGGAGTCTGACCTGGGACTCGATCCCAGGACCCTGGGATCATGATCTGAGCCACAGGCAGACTGAGCCACCCAGGCGCCCCATTGATCCTTACTGACTTCTTAAGCTTATCAGAATCTGTGTTTTTCTCCTCAAAAGGAAGTAATTACCACACTTGCATATCCCTTGGTGTTCTTCTCCCAAACCTTCGATGTCGATACTGCCCACAGGTTAGATTCTGGGTTCTCTCAAGGAATAAATGTCACCAAAATACTTGGCTCTTTAGAGCTCCCTGTCTTTTATAGCGATCTCTAGGGGTCTAGTTCTCTTATGTTTAGTACTTTCCCCCAAGTGTTTTCTCACCAAAAGTGGGTCTTTGTCTGGCAAACCCTCTGATCCTATTTGGGGATTGCTCTATTATACCCTCACATTTGAATGACAGCTTTTCTAGAAATAATATTCTAGGTTCAAATCTGTTTTCCTTTAATTATTTAAAAATATTGCTCCATTGTTCTCTTGCAGTCGGTGTTGGTGTTGAGAAGGTTAATGACAATCTGGGTCCTGTTCTTTGTAGGTGAACTGCTCATTACTTATGGATGCTTTTGGAATAATCTCTTGTGTTTGGTGGTCTTAAATTTCACTACAATGTGTCTACATGTGGGGTTTTCCTTATTCTCCCCCTCTTTTTAAAAACTTCTATGAGTCTTTTTCTTTCTTTCTTTCTGGGAAATACACCTGCATTGTTTTTCCAAATATGTTTTCCGCTCTGGTTTTATTGATCCCTCCTCCTGGGATTTCTATTCCCCAGATAGTGGTGTTTTTTGTCATTCCCCTACACTTTTCTTTGATTATTTCCCATCTCTCCAGCCTCTCCTATAGCCTTCTGGGAAAATGCCTTAATCTTATATTTTCGCTCATTAATTCATTCTCCAGCTCTTTCTGTCTTGTTATTTATCCTCTTTATTATGCCCTCCTGCTTTTATTGTTTGTGGTTTTTCAGATTCTCCACTACAGCTCTCAATTACAATAGTAGTATAAAATGCATGAAAATAATAAACTCTGAAGGTAGGTTCCCAGTTAAATGGAAACTTGGTACTTTAAACGTTTTGAAGTCAGAAATTAAGATAAACGAGAAGCCACGAAATCTGTGCTATATGGACTTTGGGGAAAGTTTTCTGACATCACAGTACTGCATCTGTTGGGACTTGCTTCACCAGAAACGCAATCGGTCAGCACCTTGATCTTGGATTTCCGGGCTCCGGAATGAGAGACGTCCAGGCTGTTTCTCAGGTTACCCATTCCACGGCATCGGTTACGGCCATCAGAGCCCGCTGTGTGCTGGTCATTCTCCCACTGGACACCAGCTCCCACCTGCCCCCTGGAAAAGCAGACCCCCACGCTCTGCTGAGCCAAGCTCTGTGAAGCATCTGGTTCAGATCCTGTCCCACGGGGAGAGGTGGGCAGTGCCAGCCTGAAACAGGGTAGGTGTGCTCTGGAGTCAGCAAGGCACCTGGGCCGGGTAGGTGCCTCGAGAAGCAGGGATGCCTCGCTCTGCCCAGTGCCGGCCAGACACGGCTCTGAGACGGAGTCCGCTGGCGCCGGTAAGGCCGCTGAATAGTCATACCTGAACACACTTTATCCTGCAGGAAAAGGTTAGCTCTCCTCGTGTGTGAGTGAGAAGCCCACTCAGGGGTGACAGTGTCACCGCGTCCGCAGACGGGGCCACCTGCTTTAAGGAGGCTTCATGGTCAGCTGTTCACAGCTCAGCACATCGCTAATATGAATGCTGCCCTTGTAAATGACAAATAACTATGTAAAAGTACTTTATGGGGCGGAAGCGCCACATGAGTATTTTCCCCAGAATATTTCCCAAAAATCTTCAGAATCTACGAGTAACCTTTTAGAATGCACATCACTGAGGAGATGCTTCCTGGAGCTTAATTTTCTTTCCCGATTGTGGAATTTTGCATCTGGTGATCCAGGTTCAGATCCCTACCGCCTGATCGCAGGTGAATCATTTAACTTGTCTGAACCTTAGTTTCCTCCTTTGCAAAATGAGAAAATGACTCACACCCGCTGTCTGAAACGTGAAAGGACTCTTACAACAGCCAGTGCTAAGATGTAGGCACCGTGCTCTGCGAAGGGCACCGTTGGGTAAACAACACTACCACACCCGCCATGACCCACCCCTGGGCGCCATTCTGTACAAGGGAGGGTCGAATGAACAGGCATCGGTGTCTATTGTTTTTAATTCTTTCTGAAAGGTGGAAATAAACATGGCAGTTTATTTCTTGAATAATGAAAAAGCAATTTGTCATGAATACGTAGTTACCTAACATTTTAGAGAAGACTGTTATGGGAGTAGCTGAATTTAAAGAGACTTGGGTTAGCATTTTATCTGTGCCTCTTCCTTTCTCTGTTATTTTGGGAAAATTACTTAGCTTCTGTGAGCCTCCATTTCTGCATCCATGAAACCGACACCATCATACCTATTTGGCAAGGTTCCTGTGGAGAGTGGATGAGATTATTTATGGGCAGCCTCCTAACAGGATCTGTAGGGCGTCTGGCGCCCAGCCAGGGCTGGGTTTGTGATCTTGGTATTTTCTGCTACTTAGAGCGACGTGTTTGCATGGGCTTCTCATCTTGCCCTTCTAGATGTTAGCCATCAGGGAGGCATTGGCCTTCCAAGGGCTGGAATATTGCCTTCTAAATTTTCCAAATCTTTTGCAACATTAGGAAGTCAGCGATACGTCGGCTAGAACGGTAGGTCAATTTCACTGAACTTGAAGGCTACAAAAAACAATTTGCTGATTCACTGTGTTCGCTGAATAGACAGACTTTCAGTGTGTTTGTGTTAAAGATTTATTTAATCTCTTATCATGTAATTAAAGAAAGCATGTTTGCAGTCAGTTTGTGTCTGTTCTACATTGTCCCTTTGTCTTTCCATACTTCCTAGGAGAGTCCCTTTCTTGGGGAGAAACTGTGTGCAGGCAACATTTCTGAGATGTTTTATACTTTGAGTTTGACTTGGGGATATTTATGGCTGGGACTCAGGTTTCTGATAGTGGGAGGAGAGGCGGGCGGCCAGTCCCAAGGCGGATCTGCTCAGGTCATTTGCATCTCACCGCCCACTTTTTAGCCCTGCCAAGGATGGTCAAAGACAGCCTTTGGGGGGATGTCAGGGCTCTGGTTAAGATTTCCTTGTGCCCTTTAGCTGCTAGAGCAATTTTGAGGATAGCTACCTTGCACATGCCTGCAGCACTCACATGACAGCATAGGCTGTCAGAAGACTACAAAACCCTGCCCTGCATGAAGTTGCATCTGAGGAGGACCAGGATGACAATGAACCCTCTCACGGCTGACTTACTTTGCTCATTAATACATTGATGTGTGGCTTGTTTTTCTGTGGCTCAATGTGACATTCGTACCTACAAAAAGGCAAATGTGTGAGAATGCTTTTGGAGCAAAATCCATTTTTGCAAAGGTAATGATGTTCTAAAATTGGAAAAAGTGCAACTCAAGCAAAAAGAAATGAAATAAACCCTAAAAGGACTGAATTCTTTTTCTTTCTAGATTTTCTGAATAGTAAAGTTTTTTCAAATGTGCTATCAGATTGCTTCCATTATTTAAAAATATTTTTAACACAGGAAAAAGTTAATAAGTTTCATGTTTTATATTTCGCAATGTTATCCGATCGTCTTCCGCTGTTCCAGATGTTGGCTCGCGCAGTGCAACCAGGCTTATGGTTTAAAATGGATCCTATATAAGGATTCATTCCGAAGCTTGGAAAAAATGCTCAGGCCCAGCGAGGGCCTTGTAAATTGCCACAGGAACACTATACAAACATGCACCCGATTTGAACACTGCAGAATTCACAGGGAATAACTCACAGATTCTAACTGGGAATAATAGCGAGACATAGACTTTTTAAATGTCATGTTGATATTTGTATAAATGAAGCTTTTGGGGGTAAAGAAACTACAAGAAAACACTCAAATGGAATTCTACTTTGTGCCAGACCCACCTAGGCAGGCAGGTGGAAGAGTCCAGAAGGACTGGCTAGGCTCGTTGCTCTGAGTGCCTTCAAGAATGTACGTGTATGAGAACACGCCAGGAATAAAAATCTGTTGTTCCCCTCCAGGTGCGAACGGATTTCTGAGCAAGAGCCATGCCTGTGTGCCCTCGCCTTCCTTGGCTCCCTGCCTGTCGGGGAGGACAGGGAGGGTGGTTTGTGACATCAGGGGTTTCCAAATACCAGCAAAGAAGGCAGGAGAATGTTCTCCTTGGGGGGCTGTAGGAGTCCCTGAAAGGGCCACTGGCCTGAGGATGTTTAAGTGTAGGCCGGCCTATAATTAGTCACCGAGGCGCCAACTGCAGGCACACAGAAGCCCACCTCTGCCCGGGCTACGAGGGAGAACCTGAACAAAGGCAAATTCGCAGCAGGCTGACGTGGTGTCTGCAGACCGGTGCGTGGCTCTAATGAGAGATGTCTCTCGGTCTAGAAGGACTTGTGTCCTTTTCCTGGTGCCCTTGGGGAGTCCCACTTAGGAGTCTTCTCTGCCCCTCTCTGGCTTTCTGGTTGGCCATGGGCTCATCTCTCTCCACTCTCTGAACCAACCAATATAAACCTGTCTCTTGTTACAAATAATGCATACATTTAAAATAACTGCGAAGTAGTTTCTGGAAAAGCTAAGATTCTAAAATAAAAAGTGAAGGCATGGAGCTAGTTTGTGAGAGGTAATGCCCCAAAGTGGGGGACATCCTAGTGATCAGATGGCGTTTGGATGAGAAACATCCTACATTCACCTGGGTAGTTAATGTTTGGTGCCCAGGTCTCTCTAGATTACAGCTTGTGCGCTTGTAAGCAGTGGGGCAGAGTGAGATGGAAAGTGTAAGGAGGGAAAGGAGCCGTGATTGTGCGCAGGAACGGAGTGAGCCAGCAGGGGCTGTGGGAGGAGGCTCTGTAGTGTTAGGAGGGTGATTCTCGGGGAGATATGATTAGCTTCTTTGAATCATTCTGTGAGCTTTCTGGGAAGTGAATCCCACTACTGGGAAATGAACAGGCACTGTGTTTGGTGCCCGTGATGAGGAGAGTTGTTTGGGAGGAGACTATGGCCACTGGAGCCGAGTGGGGAGGGGAGCATGCTCTTAGGCCATTTGAGGTCCTCCGACTATTGCCAGATGTCAAGGCACACAGACTCTTGGGCTGTAATTTTAGGCCTTATGTCATGGTTAAGAACAGGGAGCATGTCATTTCTGGCCATGCAGAAGCCTGAGGCCAGCATGCTGAATGACATGGAAGGAATAGGGGGAGCATCATGCATATGTAGTACTCCTGGGCAGCCCACCCCAGCTAGTGTCTGGGGATACTTCTATAACTAGTGGATGGGGATCAGCTAGGAAGGTGGGAGGGGCTGAGCAGAAGGAAGTTAAAGCTATACCTCTTGCTTTGTTGGTTGGATTAGGCCTGAGCTTCTAGTTAGAGACCTTCAGTGAGTACGGTGGGAAAAACTAGGGTTGAGGGAGGCAAGAAAAAGGCCCATGGAGGAAAGTTTGTATTTCTGGTGGAAAGACCAGGATTAGGAGCTAGAACACTCCACTTCATTTCACCACAAGGAAGACATTCACCCCTGTTTCCTGATCTGCAAAGGGAAATTATAGCAATACCAGCCCACTTGTGAAAATAAAATAAGGCAATAGATGTGCAAAACTATGGAATACTTTTCGGATGGAAGACATTGCTGTTGATAAGGCATTATCATTCACACTTGGCTTCAACTGGTTTTACTGTGAATGTGAATAAGTATTTTAAGCAACTAGTACTGGATGATAAGCTAAAAGGGATTTTTAAATGTCCGTTTGTTGTTTAAAATAGAGTGCATATTTTGAGGGCTTTTTTTAAAAAAATTAAAAATAGAAATGATACACATTTTTATTTGGACTGTTTTTTAGGAGGCAGTTATGTCATTTAAAAATGAAGAGATGAACATCAAAATCAGGCAAAGACATTGCAAGAAAAAAAACCCCACAGACCAATATTTTTCATAAAAATAGATGCAAAAATCCTCAAAAGAATATTAGTAAATTAAATCCAACAATGCATACAATTATACACCACAACCAAGTGGGATTTATCCCAGGTATGAAGTCTCAACATTTGAAAATCAGTTAATGCAATCCATCATATCAATAGGTTAAAGAAGAAAAATCACTTGATCATATCAATAGATGCAGAAAAAGCATCTGACAGAATCTAAAATTCATGATTAAAATTCTCAGCAAACCAAGAATATAGGGGCATTTCCTCAAATTGATCAAGGAAATCTACCAAAAAAAAGGGAAATCTACAAAAATGCTTAGAGCTAATGTCACTTAATTGTGAGAAACTCAAATCTTTCCTGCTAAGGTCAAGGAAAATATTGAAAACAAATTGAATTTGAAATTAAAAACATATTCCCATTTACATTAGCATCCCTCCAAAATGAAATATTTAGGTATAAATCTAACAAAATATGTACAAGATCTATATGAGGAAAACTACAAAACACTGATGGAAGATAGCAAAGAAGAATTAAATAGATGGAGAGATATCCCATGTTCATGGATAGGGAGACTCAATATTGTCAATGTTGTTTCTTCCCAATTTGATCTATAGATTCAATATGATCTCAGTTAAAATCCCAGCAGGTTTTTTGTGGATATTGACAAACTGATTCTAAAGTCCATATGTAGAGGCAAAAAACCCAGAATAGCCAACACAACATTGAAAGAGAAGAACCAAATCAGAGAACTGACAATACCCAACTTCAAGTAATTACTATAAAGCTACTATAATCAAGACAGTGTGGTGTTGGCAATAGATAAATAGATAAATAGATCAATGGTAGAATAGAGAGTCCAGAAATAGACCTTCATAAATATAATCATCTGTTCTTTGAGAAAAGAGCAAATGCAATACAATGGAGCAAAGACAATCTTTTCAACACAGGAGGCAAGATATCCACATGCAAAAAATTAATCTAGACACAGACCCTACACTTCTTACAAAAATTAACTCAAAATGGACTATAATCTAACTGTAAAATGCATAAAACTCCTAGAAGATAAGAGGAGAATATCTAGATGACCTTGGGTTTGGAGATGAATTTTTAGATTCAACACCAAAGACACAATCCATAAAAAAAATTGATAAGCTGTAGCTCGTTAAGATGAAAAACTTCTGTTCTGTGAAAGGCAATGTCAGGAGAATTAGAAGGTAAGCCTGGGAGAAAATATTTTCAAAAGTCACATCTGTTAAAAGACTGTTATCCAAAAGTATACAGAACTTTAAAACTCACCAATAATAAAATGAACAACCCAATTGAAATATAAGCAAAAGATTTGAACAGACATCTCACAAAGAAGATATACAGTTGGCAAGTAAGCATAGGAAAAATGTTCAACGTCACATGTCCTCAGGGAAATGCAAATTAAAGGCACAATGAGATACCACCACACACCTATCAGAATGGCCGAAATCCAGAACACTGACAATGCTGGTGAGGATGTGAAGCAACAGAAACTCTCATTCTTTGCTGGTGGGAATGCAAAATGGTGCAGCCATTTTGGAAGACTTTTGGTGGTTTCTTACAAAACACAAACATACTCTTACCATGAGATCCAGCATTCATGATCCTTGGTATTTACCCAAAGGATTTGAAAATTCATGTCCACACAAAAACCTTCACATAGGTATTTATAGCAACTTTATTCATAATTGCCCAAACTTGGAAGCAACCAAGATGTCCTTTAGTAGGTGAATAGATAAATAAACTGTGGTCCATCCAGACAATGGATTGTTATCCAGAGCTAAAAAGAAATGAGCAATCAGGCTGTAAAAAGACATGGAGGGACCTTAAATGCATGTCAGTAAGTGAAAGAAGCCAACCTGAAAAAGTCACCTACTGTATGATTCCAACTGCAGGACATTGTGGAAAAGGCAAAACTATGGAAAGAGTAAAAAGATGAGTTGTTACCAGGGATTGGGTTAGGGGGAGGGATGAATAGGCAGAGCACAGGGGATTTTTAGGGCAATGAAACTACTCTGTGTGATGTCATCATGGTGGACACACGACATCATACATTTGTGCAACTAATCGAATGCACACCACCAAGAGGGACCCTCATGTAAACTCCGGGTCACTATGATGTGTCAGTGTAGGTTCACCACCTGTAACAAATGCAGGGCTCTGGGGGGGATGCTGGTAATGGGGAGGCCATGCACATGTCAGGGGAGGGGGTCTATAGGAAATCTCTGTACCTTATATTCAATTTTGCTATGAACCTAAAAATAAAGTTCACTCACTTAAAAAAGTCACAAAGTAAAAAAAAAATCATGTTGCAAAATTACATTTGTACTGTGATAATGCACCCATGTACACACACACGTAATATAACAGGACACATCAAAATGTGTGTAGAAATACAAAAACACCTAAGGATAGCTAGAGGGTTACCTTTGGGGAACCGGAGAAAGGAGAGCAGCCAAAGGAACTTCATCAGCAGTATTCTGTTTTTTTTTTTTTTAAAGATTTTATTTATTTATTTAACAGAGAGATAGCGAGAGCAGGAACACAAGCAGGGGGAGTGGGAGAGGGAGAAGCAGGCTTCCTGCCGAGCAGAGAGCCCGATGCGGAACTCGATCCCAGGACCCTGGGATCATGACCTGAGCCGAAGGCAGACGCTTAACGACTGAGCCACCCAGGCACCCAGCAGTATTCTATTTTTTAAAAAAGTGAATGAATTTATAACTTCTGTAATTTACCAGTGATTAGGAATATAAGACTAAGTGAGCTATTGCTTGCCAGAGCCCCCAGAAAAACACAGAGCCCTGTAACAGAGTGCCGACTGTCCGTGTTTGGCGATGTGGCAGACACAGTACACGTTTCTCATAACTGATGCAGCAAACAAGAAACGGGAGGGAACAAGGAGGTGGCGTAGCTCCACCATCTTGACAGCAGAGTCTGGCTGGTTCAGGGGCAGAGGCGACCCGACATCAGGAGCTAGAAGGTAGGAACCTCGACAGGTGTGGGTCAAGGTCATTCACAGCGCCAAGGGCAAACATGTCTGGCTTCTGAGCTTCTCAGAGTAGAGAATCAGTAAAGCCATTTGCCTTCTGCTCTGTTCCTGGGTTGTTGGAAACCAGGAATGCCCCGTCATTTCCTTGTCCTAAAATCAGAAAGGTGCCCTTCCTTTTTCTGGACCTTGATGGTTAACATAGAGCTTTCGTGTTTGTTTTGGGAGGTTGCCAGTTCAGAGATGGCATTGAAGGCAGAGCTGGGGACACCCCTCCGCTCCGGCAGGGAGCCTTCTGAGATTAGTCCTGCCCCAGGATGGCCTGAGTTTTATCATCTGTCTTCTTGCTGGTATGGGACTCGATTTCTGTATTTGGCACTTAAAAGGTTATCCATGAAAATAGGAGTTCACAAAAATTTCACACAGCTTTCTAAAATGTAGAATGAATAGCTCTTCATCTAACGACTCAAGTGCTTGAACATCCAGGACCTTCCCTTTTCATTCAAGGATGTCTGGAGAAATAAGAGTCTACTTGAAAATCAGTTTCAAGGCATTTCATGTATGTCCATTTCCACGTGGTATCATTCTTCCCAACTCAGCCAAGCCCCCTGAGGGCATAAATTATTCATGCAGTGATATTATCCCCCCATATGGCTGGTGTGATATATATTACTATGAACATAAACAAACTTTATGAAGACAGAACTCTGTAAATGGGACAGTATCCCCAGTTTTACTCACTCTGATAACCAGAATGCTAATGTTAATATTCTGTGTTGGTGAACTCATCCAGCTATTTATTTGTTAAGAGTATTTGGAAGTGTTCTTGGATTCTTTATTAAGACAGAAGGAATTTGTTAAGGTTGTCTGAAAACAACTCATGAGTATGATATCTAATTTTTTCACTATATTTGTATGTATAAAACAAACAAGAAATACAGATGGGCTCACTAAGAAAACAGTGGTAAGTAAACTGGAATTTGTTACCTGTATCCTATTCTTGTCTCTGATAGTAACTAGCTCAGTTGATTGGGGACGTTACTTTGTGGACTTCAATTTTCTCATCTTTCAAAGAAGAGAGTATGAGTAGAAATGTTTTGAGATAATGAAATAAACCTACATTCAAAACGGTAGCAGGTTCTCAGTAAGTGCTTGAGGAGCAATTGAATGAGTTTAGCTTTGAGTCCTGCCTCTCTGTGTCTCTTACTGGGACTGAGCAGAAAATGATTGACTTCCTCAAGAGCCCCAGCCTCTCCCCCACCCAATGGAAACAGGACAATCTGCTTAATGAGATGTTGGTAGACGTTATCAGGAATGGGAAATAAGAGAGCAGATGATAGCCATCGTTATATAGTGCATAGTGGATTCGATCAATATGATGGTTGGATTGATGTATCCCTCTCAAAATTCTAAAGATCTATTGATGGATTACAGATGTAAGCTCTGGTGGATTCTCATGGGATGGTTGGTGAGCCCCAGGGGATATTGGCAATGGTGAAAGACGGTCTCCAGGAAGCCAGTAGGCTCATGGGGTCCCCGGAAGTTCCAGACTTCACCCTGTGGGTGATCAAGCTTATTCTAAGACATCTGAAGTGCCACCCATGGCCCCTGGATGCTCTCTGGCCATTGTGGGTGAACTTGAGTTATCCCCAGAGTAAAGGAGGCTGTCAAGAGCATCTTTTATTTGCTGATTTTCCAAAATGGTGGCTCTGAGGATTTAGGGTCCAACTTCTTGTGCGTGAGACCATCTCACTGACTGGAGTCTCGATGTCTCCACGACCCCAGAAGGGCCTCTACCCATGTGCCGTGAGGTGGCTCGGGCTTGCCCGTCTTAGCTTCTGTCTCCAGTCTGGCCTGACTATGACCAAGTGAACGGGCGGAAGGCAGAAAACGCAGACACTGTTTCTGAAGTCAATGGGCAAAATTCAGAGAGAGGATGGAGACATGCTTGGATGACAAAAGTGAGATTCCCCTCCAGGAGTGAAGGTACACTTCAGGTTTAGTTCCATGTTCATGCAGGTTGAACATGTGGGGCTCAGGAAAACTAGAAACTGGAACTCCCAAGGTAGAGATGGGTTTGATTTCATGGGAGAAGTGTGTTTATGTCTATTCTAAAGCAGTTTTTAAGTAACTAATTTATTTGTTCCAGAGGTCAATGATTCATCAGTTGCATATAACACCCAGTGCTCATTATATCATGTGCCCTCCTGAATGCCCATCACCCAGTTACCCCATCCCCTCACCTACCCACCTACCCTCCAGCAACCCTCAGTTTGTTTCCTTTAGAGTTAAAAGTCTCTTATGGTTTATCTCCCTCTCAATTTTCATCTTATTTTATTTTTCCTTCCCTTCCCCTATGCTCATCTGTTTTGTTTCAAAAATTCTGTATATGAGTGAAATCATATGATGATTGTCTTTCTCTGACTGGCTTCTTTTGCTTAGCATCATACCCTCTAGTTCCATGGCAAATGGCAAGATTTCATTCTTTTGATGGTTGAGTAATATTCCATTGTGTATATAGGCCACATCTTTTTTATCCATTCATCTGTCAGTGGACACCTGGGTTCTTTCCATAGTTTGGCTATTGTGGACATTGCTGCTAGCTTTGTAACAATGCAAGTCTATTTCCCCTTCCTTCCTTCCCTCCTTCCTTCCTTCCTTCCTTCCTTCCTTCATAATGCTAGCCTATGGTTTTACATGCCCGCATAGAGTCTCTGCATTTTCTAAGGCCACCAAATCTCTTTACAAAATCAGTTTGCTCCCTAATCATAATCTGTCCTTTAAGAAAAGCAAACGCATGGGATCCAGAGCATCTTTGCTGAAGGTCACAGGAGCTCCTCTGGGATGACTGGATGGCGAACCAACACCTCCCCTTCCCAGGGCCACGCTGTGTGTCTTTAAAAACTCTGGTTAGGGGCGCCTGGGTGGCTCAGTCGGTTAAGCGACTGCCTTCGGCTCAGGTCATGATCCTGGAGTCCCGGGATCGAGTCCCGCATCGGGCTCCCTGCTCGGCGGGGAGTCTGCTGCTCCCTCTGACCCTCCTCCCTCTCGTGCTCTCTGTCTCTCATTCTCTCTCTCGCAAATAAATAAATAAAATCTTTAAAAAATAAAAATAAAAAAAATAAAAACTCTGGTTAGCCTCCCCCTATTTCTTCCATTCTCTGGGCATACATTGCGCTTCTCACATTTTACTTGTATTTGGAAAACTAAGCTCATGAATTTGTTTCGCGGTCCTTCTTGGTAACACATGGTTCCTCGGTCACCTCCCATCAGGCCCTTCATTGATGAAGGTTCTCGGAGGCCTGACGGAGCAAGGCTGCCGTGCCCCTGACCACCACCGCACCTCGGGGCTGGCCCCGCAGCCCCCGCGCAGCCCCCGCGCGCCCTGCCTCACACGGGGACGCCTTGCAGGGCCGCGTGGGCATTGGGAGGCCAAGCCAACAGGGCCGCCGCCACAGACACAGTCACAGGCACGGGGTGTCGCACGCCGTGGGTGCGGTCGGCATTCCCTAAACACAACCTTTGTAATTGCACAGACATGTTTTCCCATTCTTGTCGAAAGTAGCTGAGTTTACCCCCTAGGTGGTCACTGCCCCTCCGCCTGGGACATCGGGTGAGCTTTCCCGTCCCTCCTCACGCACTGGCCTGACTCCGGAGGCCACCTGCTACTTAGAGCCACAAAAGCTGTCGAGTCACGTGGTGCCCGTGTGACCTACCTGTGAGGAGGGAGAAAGAGCTTTGGGTGGGGGCCCAGGCAACCCGGGCTCCCCCAGCTCTGCCGAGAAGGGCTGCACCCTGGCCTGGGTCTGGAACATCCTCTGGGTCTCACTATCCTGCTTCTCACAGGGGATAGGAACGCCTGATGTTCCTACCACGGAGGTTAGGGGTGACTAGGGGGACATGCTTTGTAAACTGTACAAACTGTGTAAATATAAAGTGTGATCCCATCTTTTTCATATCAGCATATATAGAAACTCCTACTTCTAGAGTCCGCCCTGAGAAACCTGAGAATCTGACTTAATTTTATTTACGTGGGAAATGCAGATTCACATGCTGAAATCACAGAGGATCACTTCACTTTACAATAGGGGCAGGCATGTGACTGCTCACCCCGGGAGGTGTTGGGAAGCGTTGGGTTGATAGGGCTGGTGAACGCATCCCCGGGAATCCAGGGTGGATGCATTTCTGGCCTGCCATGGAGACGCCGGCCTGGGGAAGGTTATATATAGACGGAAGGCTATTAGCCCCAATCATGCTTATTTGGATTCACGGTGCCATTAAAGGGCCTGCTCTGGTTTATCGCTCTGAGCAGAGGATCTGTCAGCCCCTGCTTGGGGTCTGAAGCAGCCTTCTCTTCTGGCCAGGCGGTGACAAAGTCGTTACACAGGTGGGGGGGCGGGGGACGAAGACCAATCAAAAAATGCCACTTGTTCACAAAACAGATTTCTTCAGCAAAGCTGTAAGCTTTCCGTTCACTGTTAGCAAACAAGGACTGCTCTTCTTTCTTTGCTGAACTATATAGTTTCATGGGGTTTGGGCGGAGGGGCATCTGTTCACGTGAGTTAACTGTTAATACTTGACCACGGACACTGTACTTACACACAGGTTTGAGTGAATGTTTCTGAAGCTGTTTAAAATAACATTTAATTATCTCTGGTTTCCCTAAATATATTATTTTCCAAATTGTTTTTCTTAAAATTGTACATGAAAAAAATTGCACATGTACCATCTTACAGTATTGAACAGCATGAACCTTTGTTTCTAGCCATCAAGATATATTTTGTCTTAACTAAATTCAACTTACTTGGGAAGGAGGGTTGTTTGCCTGTTTTAAGCTCAGTGCTTAGTTAAGAGCCTCTGACCATATGATATTTGTATCAGATAAACAGAAGAGAGAGAGAGGCAGAGATGGTGAGATTTCAGGAATTGGCTCACAAGAGGGTGGGGGCTGAAGATTCTGGAATGTGTGGGCTGGCAGACAGGAGACTGTGGATCCAGACCCGAGTCTGAGTTCCACAGGGCGGCGGGCAGGAAACTCAGGCAGCATGTCTCTGTTTCAGTCTTGAGAATTCCTTCTTTGGGAAACCACCATTTGCCTTCAACTGATTCAATTAGGCCCACCCACACCGTAGAGGGTGACTTTGCTGAAAGCGTACTGATCTGGATGTTAATCACATCTTAAACAAACCTTCACTGTAACATCTAACCGGTGTTTGACCGAATAACTGGACACCACAACCTAGCCACATGACACATGAAATTAGCCTTCACAAATTCTAGAGAAGCGTGTGAGAAACCTGGTCACACAACTAAAATCCCAACAACAATATGTCTGCACGGCGTCTTCGTTACAAGCCAGCTACCTGTGTCTGTTTTCTCCGGAAGAAAACAGAATGATCACATTGTGATTTTATGTGTCAGCGGCAACTTAACCGGGCCCCTCATGACCTCATGTAGGGGGCTGCTGAAGCCATACGCGAGGTCACTTCTTAGACTCTGAAATAAGGGCTTTGAGTGTGTGTTTTTATTTTAATTATGTGCAGCACAAGCATCTTGTGCGCATGGAAACTTGATGAATAATGAATAGAACCGTCACTAATGCATTTCCTTGTCCAAGAACAGGCTCTCAGAAAAACCCAGAACCGGTTCAGTGCCCCCAGAAGGTCAGGCTGCTCTTAGGGAATTATCAAAAACAACAGAAAAACCAGGCCTCAAAATCCAAAAACCAAAAAAAACCTTCCAAATCTAACCAAAATGCTTTACCTGTAAAATTGTGCCAAAATATTACCCGAGTCCGTTCTAAAAACCAGCTGGTGTCTGACACCCATTCTGGGAAACTATAAGTTTGGGGAGCGGGTTGTGGTCTCGTGAGGGCGCGGGGGCCTGGACGGCCCACTGCTGAGCGCTCAGGGAATCTGTGCCCGTAGATCCCGCCCGGCAAGGTCGGGTCACACGGATAAGGATCCAAAGAGACCCCGAGCTGGGGACACTGTGGATTTTCTGAGAGAGCCCCCACTTTTCCTCAGAGGCGTTGTCACCCACAAGTCCTTCCCCATCAAGATAAGGAGCTGCCCCTAGGAGCTTGCCGTGGGAACCCCCGGGGCAGAGAAGGCTCAACTCGGGGAGGGATTCTTGGGCTTGGAACAGCCTGTATGGCCGGAGCAGAGGCAGCTCAGTCAGGGGACCGGCTCCAGGGCCGTGTGCTGTCTCCATGACTGATCATCGGGTTGGCCTGGGAGAAGAGCGAGGGGCACTGGGGTGTGTGTGGCTTCGGCCTGGATCCCACCTCAGGGACGCCTGTGAGGCTCAGCGTCCCCACCTCCTCCCAGTCCCCGGGCTGCCACCGACCCCCCCGGGGCAGGGACAGGACGGTGTGTCCCTGAGGACATGGGCACAGAGCTGGCCACGGGCTTTGAAACGATTTCCCTATCCTTCTCAAAGCTGGCCCCACCTCCAAGTTCGTATGCAGTTACATCCTTTAAAATGACCCAAAGGCGTGTGACAAAGGGCCCGCGTGAACTCTGTGAAAGTCAGAACAATTCTGGAAACCATAGCTGAGAGGTGGGTCTTTCTAAAATTGCCAATTATGTCAAACTGAACTGATTTTACTCTATTTCTGTACCTCTCCCCTCCCTCACTGAGCACAGGAAACAAAGAATCTTCTGTGATTTGTCCCTGAACTTCACCACCCTTGTTTTCAAATCCTGAAATTAAATTTGTTCCCAATGACTTAATAATCAAAATGTATTTCTTTCTTTCTTTTTTTTTTTTTCGATTTTATTTATTTGACAGAGAGACACAGCAAGAGAGAGAACAAAAGCAGGGGGAGTGGGAGAGGGAGAAGCAGGCCTCCCGCTGAGCAGGGAGCCCGATGCGGGGCTCGATCCCAGGACCCTGGGACCATGACCTGAGCCGAAGGCAGACGCTTAACGACTGAGCCACCCAGACACCCCTCAAAGTGTATTTCTTAACCTGTGGCGGGCACCGGGTTAGGGTATTATGTGTGGAGAATAGGAGCGGATGGTGAAATGAGAAACGGTGGCTTTAATCTCTCAAAGAGTCTATGATATTATAGTTTAGGTTGGGGTGGAGGGAAACCACACGCACGCACACACGCACACGCACACGTGTATGCACACTCCGCACGCGTGAGCGCACATGCAGACATGCACACACACACGCACAGGAAACAACGGGGAACGAAGCAGGAGAACAGTAATGATCTAACTGTGTGTCGCAGACTGTTCGTGCTTTAAGGAGTTCAGAGAAGAAAAGAGCTTAGCATGGCCTCAAGCCATGGGGGATGATTTCATCTTGGCCTCACAGAGCCATTTTTAAAGGCAATAACAAGTAAGAAATGTTGGTGTAAGGGTCCAACCGGGGCAGGGGCTGTCTCAGAGAGGAAGAGGAAAGCAGCCGTTAGGTGGACGGCCCTGCTGACTCGAGTGACGGAAAGTTCGCGAGCCGGGAAAGGAGGAAACTTCCTTGGAGTGCTCTGGGAGTTTGCACATTGTGTGGATGGGACCCGTGCCCATGGGATACTTTCCCAGTATGTGCTCCCCCTCCTGAATTTCTTTCCTTTGCTCTGCAAGCATATTAATTCCTTTCTAAACTATTAAAAGAAATCTGTTGAGCTTCTTACGAAGACTCACAACAACCAGTCTTAAAAATAGCTGCACTCCTGGCAGCTTCCTTACGCTCCTGCCGATTCCTTCTCCGCCATTGCTCGGAAGAACCAGGAGCCCGCAAGCAGGCTTCCCAGAGCTTCCCTCGGACTTGAGGGGGGCTGCAGGCCCGAGTGGAGCGCAATGAGCTGTCGCCCAGCCCAGGGCCCTGAGTCTGCGTTCAGACTCCCCGGCGGCTTGCCGGGCGGTCGGGGGGACTGAGCCCCAGCCCCGGCACGTCTAGCAGACCCCCTGTCCCCCAACAGCACACATTTCTCTGTGCTAACCCCCCAAACACTCACTGTTACAATGGCACACCTTTGAGGTTTTCTCCCTTATTCTTTTAAAATGTGTCTTTAAATTTAATTTAAATCCCGTTCAAGCCACGGCGTCCAGGACACTCAGCTGTCCCCATCATCGTCACCAGCTCCCTCACAAGGCCCGTGGCTCGGTGACCGCCCCCCAGATAGCAGGTCTCCTCCTAGGGTCAGCACATGCTGGGTGGGGGGGTTAGCGACAGGGGCCAGGGTACGGGCAAGGTCCCGACCCCCGAAGAGCCCCACGGGTGAGAGCTTCCGTGCCCCAAGGCTCGGGGTGACTTCCCGTTCTGCAGCTCATGACTGTCAAGTCCAGCAGATGGCTGTTGGCGGCTCAGGGTGCAGGCCCCGGAGTCACACTCTCATTCCAGCCCTGAGCGCAGCTCACGCCACCTCCCCACGGGGGACAGGGTGCTGCCGGGGAACCTCGGAAAGCAGCACTGGGTGCGCGTGAAACACTCAGCATGTCACACTAGTGCTCCTGGGGCACCAGGCACAACAGCCCAAGCCGGGGGCCGCCCCGACCTCCCTCGGCAGACCCCGCCAGAACACAGCGTGCGCCCTGCCGTGTAAGGAGGAAGGGGCCCCGACATGTAGCCGACCAGGCCGGCTACAGCACGGACGGGCCTTGCAAACAAACGTGCCAAGTGAGAAGAAACCCGTCACAGAAGGCAACGTTTTGTGTCCAGAATAGACCAAGCCGCAGAGACAGAGTAGATTTGGGGGTGTCGGGGAGGCGATGGGTGTGACTACTTCGTGGGTAGCAGGTGCTTTGACGGGGTGACCAGAAAGTCCCGGGAGCAGGACGTGGCGACGGTGGAAGAGCATGAGGAACGCAGCAGATGCCACCAAATTGTGCACTTTAAAATAGTTCATTCTGTGCTGTGTGACTCTTACCTCAACTGAGAACAACACAGAGCTCGCCGTCTGGGACCTGCTGAGCACTCAGGAGATGTCAGCACCAGATGCTCCTGATGTCTGCAGCCCCTGGGCCTTCCATGGGCTGGAACGCTTCTCCACCTCCCCCAGAGCCACGCAGAGCAGAACCACGGGGGAAGCCACGGTCGCACCTAGGTTTAAACCACTTCTCCATCAGACTCTCCATGGTCGCCCCCACCCTGTGCATCGTCTCAGACCGAGAATGCAAGGTGCCTGGACTCCTGCCTCCTTCTGAGAAAGACATGCGGCCATTCCCGATGTCCACAGTTACCCTTCTCCTTTGGGGCTCCCCTAAGCCCGGGTCTTTGTTCTTCCCACCCATTCCTACCCATCATCGGGGGGCACAATGCCTGCCTCAGTTTCTCCTCCACACACCGCACACTGCTGAGGGATCCGCCGTCTGAGCATCATGCCTGGGTTTTCACTGCCCTGCCAGGCCACTGTCAGCCGATGGTGGTGGCTTTACATTTGGCCCCAAGCCGCCAATCACGACCCACACCGCCCCCCCCCCCCCCCGAGAGCCTGACGCCAGGGCACTCAGCGTTTGCTTTTCACCAGTGATTCAGAGTTCACAACAGTGAGGGGTTTTATAGAGAAATGAGTTCAGACTCCTCATGTCATCACAGTGGAAATCGTGTCCCAGGCCCGGTGCCCCTGCTCACCGCTGCTCGGGTCCTGGTTGGGGGCAGCCCCGGGGGTCCCCACAAGCTCCCGAAGGCCCCTCAGCAGGCGTGTCTGGTCCTGCCTCTTTCCCCAGCTGGGCCCCCTGGTTCCCTGAATCTACTCACTCTGAGTTTGTTTGCCATCCGGCTTTAGAACTCCATCACGGATAATCTCTGGGCTTGTTTCTAGCTCCAGCCACTTTCCCAACGGCACTGTGATTTCTCATCTGTCAACCTCATCTCTAAAATAATCACAAACTCAATGAGGAGAGATGAGCCACCAGAGCATCTAATTTCAGGAACAGAAATCTGCCCCCACTCTCTGCTAAAAATGCCAGCAAACAAACCCTTCTGTCACCTTGCAGACCACACCCTCCTAAGGGTCCCAAGTCCCCTCCGATGACCCCGGCAGCCACTGCGGTGAATCCTTTGCCACCCAAATTCCATGGGAGGTCTTGAATTGATTCCTAATTGTGGTTTGATTCACCAACTGTGCTCTGCACCGTGACTCGGATCGAAAGCTTGTAGACGTTAAAGATCCTGCTTTAAATCCTGCTACGACTGTCCCTTACCAGGTGCTTGCATAAACACTTCTACTGATGACGGGGGGTTTCACTTTGCTCTCTCCCTTGTGTACTCCTCTCTTTGTCTATAAAATGGACGTGGCCTGTTTTTTCTCCTAGGTGTTTTGAGGATTAACTTCATGAAGGCTATAAGGAGCATGGACGGGCAATGGGGAAGTCAGGTATCAGGATTTTCCCATGGAGCTTTGCTTTTTCCCCTGCAAAACCCCTTAGGTAAGCAGGAAATGCGTTGTAAGACAGAGCAATTCCGTGCATCACAGAGGCATCCCTGGGGGTGTAGAGGGCTGCTGTCTGGGGCCTGGTTGGTGTTAAATCCCACTTGAGGATTAGAACAAACCACCACCATCACCATGGGGCAGCTTGGGTCTTCAGAGTCCAGGGCGAGGCCTTCACATCAAAGAGAGAGAGCTTTCTGCCTTGTGAGGAAGGAACGGAATTAATCACAGCCGTCCCAACATTCTGATTCACAAGGACCAGCAACCCTGTGCTCAAGATCAGGATGTTCACCCAGCAACAACCCACAGGGGCAAAAGACCATGCCTACCTTTCGTTTGACTTGCTAGCCTCCAGAACATTCTGGGCAGTTGCCAAATTAAAATGCTCAGGAGCTCTGTCCCTTGATTTAACGGTCAAAGCTGCAATAAAACTGTTTGCACTCGTTGTCGAAATACTCACGCCCTGCTCCAGGAACAGAATATTTGTTTCCAGCAAGATGATGCAGCGTGTTTGGGAACAAAATGGAGGGATGGTACAGCTGAGGCTGTGGGGACGTGGGGACTGATCGATCCAAGGACCCCGCTCCGACTTTGTACTTCTACTTGCTTTTAAGGGGAATCGAGACAACTCTTCCTGCATTCCCTTTCTCCGTCACCAAAGATCATCCTCTCCCTTCCACATCTTGCAGGGGTCCGGCTCTTACGTGAGCATTTTCTGATTTAGAGAAGGTCATTTCTTTGAAAAAGAGGTGGTTCTCTTCTTAGATGAAATCTCATCTGCGCGTATCTCCCAGCTCGATCATTTCCTGCAGAAATTTTCTTCTTCCATCAGTGGAGGGACAGTAAGATGGTTACTGAAGCAGAGGTGGGATGCACTGGACATTGTTCTGTCTCAATATTTTCAACAAAACTTGCAAATGTTTAACGGAGCATTTGCTGTGTGCCAGAAGCTTTCGTGTGTTTATATAAGTATATTAGATATTTGATTCTCACAGCGGACAAACAGGAAACTGAGGCACGGAGTGGTTATGGGACTTGCTCACAGTCGTAACGCCTGTAGGTGGTGGAGCGGGAGTAAGAGACGGGCAGCCGGCTCCCAAGTCCTTGCTGGGAGTCTTGACGGCGTGTTCTAGAAAGCTTGGCAAATAAAAACAGGAAGAAACTTATCTGTAATCCCAGAAGATCGCCTCCTAGCTGTCCTTTTTCTGCATACACATTGTCAAGATTGGAATGATAACCCATGTTCACTTGTACGTCCTGAACTCTGTGTTTTGCACTGTAGTTTTCCTGCCATCTGGTTTTCCTGGCTGTGCGGTCACCTGGCTCGCAGGGAGCCATTGGCCTCCCCATCCTCTATTGTTGGGTATCGAGGTTACTTCCAATTCTTCACTAAGAGAAATAATGTTTCGGTGAACATCTTTGCAGTGTGTATTTTCCCATCATTTCTTTAGGATAAATAGCACAAATTGTTAATAGCAATAACAAAATTAAAAAGATATCAAGATCTACCTACTAGTTTAAAGGAAAATCCTATAAACCCAAGGAACAGGCCATTCCTAGGTTATTTAAATAGTCTCAGAGCATGACAACTCATTTTTACAGGCACATACTGTATAAGGACATTTCAACAACAAAAAAGATTAAAATGAACAAGCAAAAAAGAGAGAGAGCATTTCAGACCAACACCCCTTATGAAAATTAATGCAAAGTTTTCATTGAAAATATGAGCCAAGTAAATCTGTGGTACATTAAAAAACAACAAGAACAACAACAACAAAGGACAATGTACCATAACCAAGTAGGTTTTGTTCTTGGAAAGCAAGGGTCACTCACTACATATATAAACTAAAGGGTATAAATGTTATGTTCCTTCAGGTAGACAATTAAAGTAACAATTAAAAAATTTGCAGCCATTCCTGATAAAGATCTTTATTAATCAAAATTATGAATAAATTTCTAGGAAATGACTGAAGATTTGAGAGAGAAACAGACAACATGGGCAACATTATCTTCAACTACTTTGGGGGTTCAGTTAAAACAAAAAAACATGAAGATACTGGAAATGAAAAGATAATATTATCTCTGTGAGTAGATTACATGGTTGTAGACTTAGAAAAGCCCCAAACTTTTGCCAAAATATAATATGAAATGTGTAAAAAAGTGGCTGTGGTATTTAAAAAGTACTCTCTTTTTCCATGTACATGGACACATAGCATCACGTTGTATCTTCTGCATCTGATTCACAGCAGCAATAAGGATTGTATCACACCCAATGTTTAACGTGATAAAAATTGCACACGAGTCAAAGTAAATGACTCCATTGGAAAATGAAAAAGAGAGCCTAAGAAACATGGAGACTAGTGTGTGCTTACGGAGGAAATTCAATATTCTAGAGAAGTCCATTCCCCCCAGATTAACCTCTAAGTTAAATCCAAATCTCACTTTTGTATTGGAAAATACGCAGTTAATCTGGAAGTGAAAATGTCCTGGGGTAGCTAAGAGAAATTTGCAAAAGAAGAATGAGTGCCTTAGACCCACTCCAGTCAGCTAGCTATCATGGAATAGTTCTAATGGGCAGAGAGACAAGTGGCTTTTGGAACAAAATAAAGAGTATGGAAGTAGATTCACACCCGTTTAGGGATTTTAGAACTGCGTGATAGAGATTATATTACAAATCTAAGGATTATATGATACAAACTTGATTATCCGGTAAGTAATAAGAGATACTGTCTATCTTTAGGGGGAAAAAAGTTGGCTGCCTATTTTACGCACTCATAAAATGAGGTATTGATAGATTAATATATGTATATATGTAGAAAATAAAAACATAAACTAGGGGAGACTATCTTAATTTGGGGATGGAGAAGGTTTTATTGTATTAGCATAAGACCAAGACCAAAAAAGTATAAAGGAAAATATAATTGATTTGGCCAGAGACATCACACAAAATAAATGATGAATGGGAAAAATGTGTAACTTATCCAATAGGTGAAATATTAATCTTCCTAATACATAAAGGTCAAAGCCAAGAAGGAGAAGGCAACTGAAGACAGAAATGTGCAGAGCACACCAACAACTCGTCCTTAGAAACAGAAACACTCGGGCGCCTGGGTGGCTCAGTTGGTTGGGCAGCTGCCTTCGGCTCAGGTCATGATCCTGGAGTCCCAGGATCGAGTCCCGCATCGGGCTCCCTGCTCGGCAAGGAGTCTGCTTCTCCCTCTGACCCTCCCCCCGTCATGCTCTCTCTCATTCTCTCTCTCAATAAATAAAATCTTAAAAAAAAAAATTTAAAAAACAAACAAACAGAAACACTCTATGGATGCATGAAAGGTGCTGAGGTTTGATAAACAAAAATGAAGAGAGCTGAATATTAAATTTCACCTATCAGATTGGCAAAGACTAAAATATTAATACTACCTTTTTGATGAACATGTGAATAATAGGCACATTCTGCGGTGTGACACATTTTTTGGAGGAAAACTAACAATATCTATCAAACTGTTAAATATGCTCACCTTTTGACTTGGTAATTCTGCGTACAGGAAGTCATCGCTAAGAGCACTCAGGGTGTGCCCGGAGTCTGATTTTCATTACATATGTGTCTAAAAATATCTCTTGCAGAGTTTTTTAACATGAAAATTTTGAAATATCCAAGTATCCACCAGAAAGAGGCTAGGTAAATAAATTATACTGTTGCCAGACACTGGAATTTTATACCAGTGTTAATAAAAATGACGTGAGTCTGTACTTCATTGACATACGCACACATGTCCGTACATATTTCTGAGTCACAGGACATGTTTGGAGCGTTCTCTGTTTCAGTAAGATCCCGTATGTCCAAGGATCATATACAATCCGTACACTGCTGTGCACATGCACACTATCTACGTTAGAAACACAAACACATACACATATTAAACACACCTGTCTGCTTCCAAATGGTGGTAAAAAGTCAGGTAGGATGTACCAAACCCTTGCAACTGCGAGTCTATGGGAATTATGGAAATGATTCACTGTCTACTTTTTACTTTTGCATCATTTGAACGACTTACACTTCCTCAGAATGTTATAAAAACAGGGCAAATATTTAAAAGTGAAGATTAAAAGGCCAAAGGATCTGAACTCTTTTTACGGAGTGCCAAATTGATTCCAAACGTGTTGGGCCAGTTTGCTGAGCCGAAGTTCCACACTGACCATATCTCATCATTCCCTGATGACAACCGAGCCCCATGGCTGGGGTTCTAAGGAAATTGTGGGGCAGCTCCTCCGTGAGGTAGAGTGAGCCTCTTGATCTGTGATTTATCTGCAACTCTTTCTCCTGCACCCACCGTCTACTGAAACTTGTCTCTACATCTGACCTAGAACAAATGCATGGGAAGAAAATGCAACAGCCGACACACGCTAAATCCCACCCCGGCCATTTTGCTCCTTACTTGGGCCACTCCCAACAAGTTCAGTGTTGAAATGAGTAGCTAACATTCAGCAAGGGGCTATGGAAGTGATATGGGCTCTGCAAGGGGACCCACGGACTTCTCACCCTCTCTGTGTGCACACCTGACTTGCATGCCCTCCTCCACAGTAAACCGCCCCCCCCCCCCCCCAGCACGCGGGGCAACCCTCCATTTGTTTCTAACGCCAAATAATGATGTCTGTTGCGCGTTGCCTTTGTCCTCCTGTGAGAAGGCAAGACCCTCCCGCACGGGGGCGTTGGTCTGTTTCGTGCATTGACAGAATCCAAGTGACCAGAGCAATGCATGGCACATAGTAGGTGCTAGCAACTGTCCGTTGGATGAACGAGCAGCTGCTTTTCTCCCGTGGAGAGATGTCTAAGAGTCTTTCCAAATGGCCACCCAAATCTCAATGAGTTGATGTAAAATGTTTAATGGATGACAAGTCTTGAGCGTAAGATATCAAGATGAAAAGATTAGTACCTTTCTTTGCTCACAGTTTAGATTCCTCGGATCCCAAGTTTGGGAGTCCGTGTAACCCAAACAAGATCAAAGGCTTGACCGTGCTCTGCAGCCCCAGCTAAGTACTTCCTTGGCCTGGACATAATCAAGGCCAGCGACAGAACTCTCTAGGCCACGAAACACAAGCTTCAACTTAATAGTCTTTCCTTTTTAAATTTGAACTTATTTTAATCCAAAATCTGCCTCACCATGACTTCCATGTATATCCTAATCCTGCTTCTCCAGCTTCCCCACCAGGATAAGTCATATTTCCTTCCCATGTGGTGGGCTCCAGGCCCATGTGCTGGTGTGGGGCTCCTTACACCGCTCCCCCTCCAGGCTGGTCATATTCCTCCTTCAGATTGCTCGCTGTGTCAGCATTTCCAGTCTCCCTCCTGCTCCACTTCTCTCTTTCAGAGAGGGTCCGGTTTGCCCATGACCATGTCTTACCCTGGGGTGAGAGCACCAGGGATCGACCCACGTCCGTAAACACGGCACAGATCATGCTCGCTTCTGCAGTTCTGTGTTGTTTGTTAGTGACCTCATGACACGCCACTCATTTTAAATGTGAACATAAACTTTTCACAAAAGCAGGGACACAGGACTAGCTTGTAAAGGCTTCTTGCTCTCACCATTTGGTGTCAGACAGACTCTAGATGTGCAGAAGGCTTACCTGACGTTCAAAGAGGAAAACTACTTATGAATGCTCCATGAAATTGTTGAGATTCGGAAATTGGGGCACAACAGAACACAGCAGTAAGAGCGTGAGTGATACGGCGACAGAAACATCCACACCTGCTTCTGGACACCTGGGTCCATTGCCCCATCTCTAAAGTCGAGTGAATTGGACATGATAAAATCATTTGAGGACTTAATTTAGAAGCCCTCCAATACATTGAACATGTTTCATTCAGTAAATAATGGTTATAATGATTTCCTTCGATTTAAACAATTGTCTGAGATAGACCCAGGTGATATTCCAATATTTAATGGCCTCTCTGGGTGTCAGCGAAGCAGAATGGACAATGGATATGGACATGGGAGCCAGTGCCAGGCAAAGATTAATCAGCCTTGGATTTCTGCTGTTTCTCTGTGAAATACTATGCCAAATAAACTTTATGTATTTGAACTCTGAAGACGGCTTCAGTGTCGGGAGACATGGAATTTCCTTCACTGTCTCTGCACTGGATGTTTGGGAGGACGTACCACATAGAACATTTCCCACGGTCAAAGCACCCATCTTCTGATCTTTGGAAATCTTTAGTGTGCAATTTGTATCTTAACAGACTTTGAGAAACGACATCACATTTTCAAAATGTGCTGTGCCTTACGATCTGCAACAACATTACATAAGGAAATAATATCTGACCCTCCGTGTTGTCCCCACTGACTCGACTGCCCGCCGTTCAGCCTGGGTGGGAGAGGAAATGAAGACCGTGTGGATGGAGGGGCTCCTAAGCGCATGCCTGACACCGCACTTGGCTCCGGGAGAATGACCCAGAGTAAATGATGAAAATGTATTGTGCACCTATGAATGGTCTGAGGATGAATGTTTAAACCATTGCTTGAATCCTATACGCTGATGTTAAATTAAAGGCATTAGCTGTGGGGAATCTGCTTCTGAAACGCATAGCATCCATACGCTACACTGTAATTCTAGTGATTCATATTGAACACACACCTATGTCTTTTTTAATTTAAATGTACAAAATGTGCTGAGGCCCCAGGCATGTGTACTGAAATACATTTCCGATCTCATGACATGTATGCACCGCTATGGAAGAATGAACTGCCCTCGATATGACTGGTGAGAACGGACTGTGATATTTCTGTACAGTTTCCACTCATATTGTATTAAAATGTCCATGATGCATTTTCTGTCAGAGAAAGTATCATTTTATAAAATTATTCACTATTACCCCATATAGAGATGTCAGACATTGCTAATATAATCCTCAAATTATTGCACAGAGTGTCTTTAGGCTAAGAGACATATTTCCTATGCTGTCACACAAAGTGGCTTGTTCAGTCCATTCGTGGGGAAACAGTGTGTTTTATTTGTTTTTACTTCATGCTTCTGTGGTGTCATCCCTAGTGAGAGGCTTCTTTTTTCCTTTTTCATCATCTCTTGGTTATCTCATAAGTGTAGAAGTTGACTAACATACTAATAAAAAAAAAGAAGCTGCCT
Source organism: Mirounga angustirostris (assembly GCF_029215605.1). Taxonomy (NCBI): domain Eukaryota; kingdom Metazoa; phylum Chordata; class Mammalia; order Carnivora; family Phocidae; genus Mirounga; species Mirounga angustirostris. The sequence goes on along the minus strand of NW_026991722.1, from coordinate 2,735,973 downwards.
TATTTCCTTGATTTCATAACAGTACTTCTGAGTGACCTTCAACTTTGCTCTGCAACAGGAACTTGTAAAACTGCATATTCCTGGGCCCAGCTTTAGCAATTTTCACTTCAAAGGTCTAAAGGTGAGTCCAGTAGTCTGTATTTTTGACAAGAGTCTGAATTTTTTTGATAAATGTAGTGTGTAGGTCATGTTATGAGAAATATTGCTAAGTACATTAATGCTACTAACATGACTATATTCAACGTAAATTTCCTTTCCATTTTCAGGATTCCATTGAATCAGTCAATCTCTACAGGTTTTCCTCTTCTTACTACCTTCTGGTCCATCCATCCATCCTACTTTCCTGTCTGTCCATTCATCTGACCACCCATCTACCCATCCTTCTGGTCCACCCATCCATCCTACTTTCCTGTCTGTCCATTCATCTGACCACCCATCTACCCCCATCCTTCTGGTCCATCCATCCATCCTACTTTCCTGTTTGTCCATTCATCTGACCACCCATCTAACCATCCTTCTGTCCATCCACCCATCCAACCATCCACGTTTTAACCATTTTTGAAGTCTTATTATGTGTCTTGGGATTTGGGGGTAAAAGAAAGACACAATCCTTGTCTTGAAGGGGCTCAAAGACATAAGAATTCTTAATTACCTATCTTGTTTTTCCCTTTTGTCTATTACTGAGACTCTAAACCATGCTCTGATTTAAACAACCAAATAAGAACAAAAAATGTAAAACAAAACTGTTTTCAGGTTTATTTGAATTATTTACTATTACTTCCACCCATGATGTTATTGATTAAAATTAAGGAGTTGCATTGAGCTCTATGAATCTAAGCCCTACAGAAGAAGGAGCCAGGACTGTCCTCTCTCACACACGGTGGTATGCGTATGGACATATTGACCCTAGGGACAATCACCCACTCTTAGATTGGATCCATTTAGGATCAGCAGTTTGCATTTTGAGAGATCTTATGGACCTGATCCTTCCGTTCGCTCACTGGGAGGGTCATGTGTCCTGTGAAGGCCCCAAGCAACCTGGTGCTCATACTGCAACTTCGTATTGCCTATCACCTTCTTTGTTTTTTCATTTTGGGATGGATAAATTTAGTTTGTCAAAAAAAATTGTGCAAAGTAGATTATGGAGAGTGCCAATTTTAATGTTAAAGTCAGGTATACACACTTTTTTTTTTTGCATGTGGGTAATTCAAAAATGTACATTCTAATTATGGAAGTCAAAGCCTAAAAAAGTATCCTTTTTACAAAAATTAATAAGCCTGAATCCATTAATACCTTGAAAAAATTATAACACCTGGGAATTCATTTGTGTCTAGTCGAATTTTACGTATATCATTTGCATAACTTCTTTTTCCTTCAAAGTAATTTTTTCATATATTAAATTGCCATAAGCACTTCTGAGGAGTTAAGATACATTCAGTCGTATATATAATTTCTAAGGAGGTCTACAAATCTACATTTTCCCTTAAATCAGGAATTTCAATGAGATTGACTGCAAAAGTAGATTTTAATTGTAATTTTGGGAAAGGTTTTTAGTTTCTTAAAACTTTGCTTTTAGGAAGGTCTCCCAAAGCGCAAACGTATCAAGGACGTACTGCTGGAACGACCCCCCACCGGCTCCGCACTGTTATATCCTTTTGTACATATTTTTTCCCATTGTTACCCAGGTATCCAGCACTGATTGAATTCTTGTGGATTTTTAAAAGGATAAAAGGATGGAGAAGATGGCTTACTTTGAAAATTACAAATAAAATTATGTCCCTTAAAAAGCTCAACATCTACCAAGCTGTCCTTGTGCATCCATCCATCCTTCTATTCATTCATTCTTGTATTTATCCATCTATATTTCTACCCATCCATATTTTAACAACTTTTAACAATTCATAATACCAAGACAAATGGTTATTAACCACAAAACACCCTTTACTGATCTTGGCTCGTGTTGGTGTTGAACTGTCATTTGAAATCCAAAGGCTGATTTCTTTTTTAACCACCAGGCCTGCCACTACACAGGGTGGGTGGTGTAGAACACAGCAAGGCGCTACGTGGGTGGATTTTGTTCTTCCAACAAATTCTGAGTTTTTAAAAAATCCTCGTGCATTCACTCAATGGAAAGAAAGATTGGTCACATTTTGGTCTTTTCAGTAATATCCACACATACCCAAAATAGCAATCACATTCATAAGGGGCATCTTTAATATAAACACGTAGAAAGAGCCTCTGTAAACAACCCTAGGAATGTGAAGGGAAGTATTCTAATCAGTACAATCTCTCCTCTATTCAGATGGTCATCTGGGCTTCCCTCGCTAGTAATGGAGACTTTGCCAGGGTCTATATAGAATATTGTGATATCAAGTAGAATATTTAAATTGCGTAAGTTTAAACTTCTAACCACATTTAACAATCTCTTTTTTTCTTTTTTGGAAGAGAGATGGTGGAAACAGTGAAAACAGATCTCTGATATTCCACTCAGATGGACACAGGTCTAGGGTATACAAATCATGTATCAGATTTCCCTAGACCCTTCGTTGGTGTCAAAGACTCCCCCACATCCTGGCCCCCTCCCCCTGCCCTTTTAGGATCTTTCTAAGTAATATTGACCAGGTTCAGCTAAAAGTGGTCTTTATAAGGGCAAGTGTGGGTAACGTGAACGCCATCCTTCAGAGAGAGCTGCTTTAGCTGCCCAGCTGATGGAGCAAATGGCGCCATCATGCAGGGATTAGGACCAAACTCATGAAACCGTACACATCACCACCCCAGGGCCACGTGGGGACACAGCCTCACAGACCTTAAAACACAACAGAAAGGGAGGTGGCAGGCATTGCGCCAGGCAAATTATGCCTTCAGGTGTTTCTTCCCAGCCATGGCCCTCAAAAGGCAACTTGTTTTTTGTTTTTGTTTTTGTTTTTGTTTTAAGTAAAGCAATTCATTTTATTCTTAAATTGTTCTAAACAACAAAGTGACCTCTGTTATATGCATTTAACGAAACACATAATAACTCGCAATACAATTTGGGTTACTTCCCGGTTTCTATTTTTAGTTAAACTAAAAAATGTATTTTCTTAGATTTCTGGCTGGTGACTTAAATAATTTTTTTCGGAGGCCTTCGGCATTCCCCTTTTAAGTACAGATTCTAGCGGCTCTTAATTTATCCAGTGTTTTCTGTCTTGTTTTGTTCTGAAATTACTTCTTTTGCAGAGAAAACGCTACATCAGAGCACAAGACTCCGTACAGCATGACAGCCAGTGTGGTGCGTTATTTCCAGTCTCAAAAACCATCACGGATTTTCCCTGGGGCTGGGAAAACACTTCTTTTTCTTTTGATCCATGAGTAGGGACTGCTCCCTGTCACGGACGGGATGGAGATGGAAGGCCTGGCTCCTCTCGGCAGGGGCAGTGGGCCGAAAGGTCTGGGTTTCAAGTTCTGCCAATACCTCCGAGCCTGTATCTCATTTGCTGACCTTGTTCCAGCCCACAAGTCAAGTCCCCTGGGGCCCCACTGGGACTCACAGAAAGCAGAACCCGGCGGGGTTGGTTGATGGTGGCTCCTGGCTTCTCCTCCCACGTGCCCTTCCGTTACCAGCGCAATCCAGGGCTGACCGAGGGGACATCTCCGAGAAGGGCTACGCTGTTGTTGGTGTATCTGTATCGATGGTAACAGTAAGACGTTTTTTGTGAATAACCGGAAAAAAAAAGAGGTGTTCAAATCTCGCCTGGTAAACTGTTAATGCCTAAGTTATTTCTGGCTTTAAACATTATTTTTAATGAATACATATTTTTACCGAGTAAACACGCGGGCAACTCTCCTTCGGAGTTATGTGCTCCCAGGGTGTGTAATGGGAGGTGTTTGGTTTCAGTTACGCACGAGGGAAAAATGCTGTGAGTCACGGGAAAGAGTAAATATGCAAGGAAAGTGTTGTGTGAGTGTGTGTGGGACTCTCTGACGTTATTGTTATTGGTGTTCTTGCTATTACAGCATGGGAAGATGGCAGAGCCGAAGGACCGAAGCCCCAGAAGGCAGCAAGGGCAGCACGGGGGGAGGGGGGCTCTGGTCTGACCATCGGAGGCCAGGCAAGGTGTCCCCCCCAGCAGCGGGCCAGTCTCTGTCCATGAGGATTTTCCCAGACAGGGGCAAGGATCTGAACTGGACCCTTTCCCTCATCTAGGAGGAGGGAGATTATGATATTGGTATATTTGGACCACGATCACAGTGGGGGGTGGTGAAGAGGGAAGAAGAGGGGGGAAGAACATGAAGACAACAGCACCAGGTCCTGCGCCTCAGGTGTGCAGGTAAAGCCCCTCCGCTCCCCCTGCAACATGCAGACCAACCCCAGCTTCCCTCCCAACCCCGCCCTGCCCACGCAGCTCAGGACTAGTGACCAAGGGAGACCAACCCGTTTTTCAAATGAGGCAGGGTCTAGACACATATTCTTCCATACTTAGACACACGTCCAATCCAGAAATGGGGATTTGGGCCTCAGGTTGAGGTGTGCCTAGGGAGCTCTATGGAGAGGAATAGAGAGGAAGAGCGGGCCCTCTCATCCCGTGCGAGCAGTCACGATTGGATCAGCTCAGCCCCCCATGATGCACGCGTTACCCCATCCCGTGGGAGCCCCACAGAGCACACGGTGGTGGCAGTGGGGCTGCGGAGGGAAGGGTGGCCCAGGCTGCAGAGTGAAGGCGCTCGGTCCGGGGGCCCGGGGAGAGGGGGATGGGGCATGGGTCGCACCGCCTAGAAGAGAACAGAAACAGCATCTGGGGAACTGGTTGGTGGCCTGTGGCTGCCAAGGCGCAGGAGGCCGTGTTCTCTTTCCGGCTACAAGCAGCACTCTCGCTCAACCCACTGTCCTCCCCCCCACCCCCAGCCCCAACCGTGCTGGGAGAAGTACGGGGTTAGGGGACAGAAGGGTCGGTAGACGCCGAGACACTGGGTACTAGAGTCAGCGATGATGGGAGGTGACATCCAGCGAGTCTTCTCAGCACCAAGAACCAGCTGGTGGAATTGGGCCGCGACTGTCCCCTTTGCTGCTAAGAAATCAGGACTTACGAGGTGGTCTGGCGACAGATCCCAGGCCGAACCTACCCCTTTCCACTATGGCCTGGTGCCCTGTTCGCCATGTTGAGGCGTGAGAGTTTGCTCTGGGCAGGGAGAAGCAGAGCCCTGGGCTGCCCAGCACCAGCCCGGCCTCCCCGTCTCAGCGCGGGGTCGCCACGGGCAAGGGCCCCCACACCGCCTTCCGTCCACAAAATGGACGTGAAGGTGACGGTCCCCACTGAAAGGTCCTGAGGACAGTGTGTGCGGCACGGGGACTGCCCACGAAATTGCTGCTGCTGCTGTTCCCGAACACGCAGAGCCCAGCAGGGGGGAGCGCGCGGCTGACGTCACGTTCGGTTTCCAGCCCTGGTCGGAGCCCAGTGGGCTCAGGGAGACTCGAGTTCGGGTTTGTGCGGGGGACACTGCACGAGGGCCACGGCGGCAGGTGCTCGGCAGCCCTCCCCGGGGGGCCGTCAGGAGCCCCTGCCGAGCAGGGCATGCTGCCCATGGCGACCGCGTTCAAGAACACGGAAGGGCGTGGAGGACCCAGGACAGGAAAAGAACGAGGGCGGAGTATGGAGGAATCAGGGGAGCGGAAAGAGACGGAGCAGGGACGCAGGGGAGCGAGAAGCCATGCGAGAGACATTCGGGATTTTGCGTCTGGATCACAGTGCTGGACCACACATTTCAAGTTAAATACTGACCCTGAGCTTCGCACTCTTATAAAGGCTTGCAAAGGATGTTGCTGCCTCAGAAGTACAAGGGAAGGGGGTTGAGAAGAGGGGGAGCAGAGCAGGATGATGGGGCGTGTGTGCGGCTTTGGAGAGCTCTCTTTTCCAAGACCAACATGCGTAGCTGGACTTTGCCAAGGAGGGCCTGTGCCTCTTCCCAAGGGGCAAACCACAGTCTTAACAGCTTCCATCCTTACAGGTATCTGGACTCCTGTTTTCTCCATTTATTTATTTAGGAAAATATATCAAAAGTCATTTGAGGGCGCCTGGGTGGCTCAGTTGGTTGGGCGACTGCCTTCGGCTCAGGTCATGATCCTGGAGTCCCGGGATCGAGTCCCACATCGGGCTCCCTGCTCGGCAGGGAGTCTGCTTCTCCCTCTGACCCTCCTCCCTCTCATGTGCTCTCTCTCTCTCATTCTCTCTGTCTCAAATAAATAAATAAATAAATAAATCTTTAAAAAAAAAATTAAAAAAAAAAAAGTCATTTGAAAAGGTCACTGTGGCTGAGCCAGCTCACATCCAGTATGTGTAGGAGCAGAGAGAACCATTTTAGGTGAAAAGAAAAGGTATCATCCCGATTTGCAGTGATGGGCAAGAGCGATCTCAAAACGGAGAGCCGCGGAACAGCCACCCTGACGTGGTCCCGGGGCCCCAAATTTTCAGACCCAAGTGCGAAGATAAAGAAGTAAACTAACCAAAACGATTCAAGATTAATTTGATATTATTTAAACATGAGTTACATACGCTGGTTTCTCTTCTGACTGCATGAAAACAATGGGAAAATTCTCTGCCTCCCAGAAATGAATTTGTCCAAAGTGATCTCTACCCTGAATTTCTACAAAAACTCTTCAAAACCATGAGAAATCGGTTAGCCCCGCTGGATCTCTCTGGTTGGAAGATGAATAAGCAAAGGAGCCCTTGACATTTCATTTCCCTGACATTTTATTTTGTTCTAAGTCCTCTTCTCTGGTTCCTCAAGTACATTTTCTGTTCAGATTCTGCAAACAGACATCAGGATGACTCAGAACCCATTTAAATGTATTGAGCCTCACAGGTTTGGCGATTTAATTACGTGTTGCACGGGATTCATAAATAGCATGCAGTCTCTCTGTGCGTCAGATCCCTACCAAGCAGTGGTGGCCGGGTCTCTGGGTTTGTGCGGTGACACCTCAGGCCAGCCACTGGATACAGTGGGATGAAGAATCCGAGCACGTTTGCTGCTGGGGTGTGCCAGGAGGATTGGGACTTGGTTCTTCCAGGGAGAGGCTTAATCCTCCAAATAGTTCCCAAATGAGGGGCTTAGTGTATGGTGTGAGGGTACACGGGGGATACGCCATCCGTCGCAGGTCTGGGGCCTGGGTTGGGTGACCATTGGTGCTGGGCCTGGCAGAGGGACCCCCAGACGTCGAGGTTCTCGGGGAACCCCAGGATGTTGTCTGGTGGGAGGGACTGATATGGAGGGCTCAGGCAGGAGGGTCTGGAGCTGCGCATCAGGAGCCCCGTCACCAGGGAGAGCCCAGACGCCACATGCTGACTCCCTCCTTACAGAAAAGGCCAGTCAGCACACCCCACAGGGAGAGACGCAGAGTTTATGGCTGGGTCTGGGGGACGAATATGGGTTTCTGATCCTCCTCCTTCCCAAAGACAAGACTGTTGCTACTGGTAGCAGGACCAAACTTGCAAAGGAAGGGTATACAGACCTGGAGAGAGGAGCAAACAGAAGGAGAGGGGTGCTAAAATAAAATTAAAAAAAAAAAAAAGAAAGAAATTGAAGGACATAACATAATAAAATTAAATTACAAAAAAAGGAGAGGGTTGCTTTAAGAGCCTGCAGAGAAGAGCAGAAAGGGCAGGTGCGGAGCTCCCCTGTGGGAGTCCCTCCTCCTGCCTCCTGCTGTGGATCTCTGGAGCCTCCCTGCTTCACGGCACTCAGTACTTCAAAGGCCGTGGGGCCGCGCCGAGGAGGATCGGAAGCATCCAGCAGCATGTACAACGTCGAAGGATGGTGGGCAGCGGGGGTTGGTCAAAATCACCGACTGTGACCATCCGGAACGGAAGAGATGAAGGCGGTTGGTGGAGAGAGGTCTGGAGTCCGCAAGGTGCCTGGTACACAAACTCCAGTGTGAGCGTGTCGGAATGGGAGCGTGCAGTGAGAACGGCATAGTGATGGGGGTCCAGAAGCCTCCAGAGTCGGCAACTCGGGGAGGAGCTGGTCCCAGGAGGGCGAGCGAAGACCACGGCCCTCCCGTGGGCAGCCCCTTTCAGTGACCTGTCCGTCAAAGCGAGCTCGAGCACCCCGGAACAGTGATCTGACTCAGCTTTCCTATTTCACTTCTAAAATATCTATTATCACAGCAATCCATCCTATTCTGGAAGAGACGGCAGTCATGGCTGTTCGACCTTGTCACCATCCCGGAACCTCGGAATTGCACACTTCAAGGTGGCAAATTTTATGGTACATGAAGTGTGTCTCAAAAACGTGATGCATCACAAACTGGTTGGAAGCAGTTTTAAAAATATTCAATGGTGTAAATTTAAAAATGGAAATCTCTTGATCCCCTCCCTGACCTACACAGTCCTCATTCCCACTCCCCCAAGGAAAACCACGTTAGTACCTTCCAGAAATTCTCCAGGACCATAAAAGTATGTATGCGCATTTATTTTTTACAAAAAGAGGATCGAACCATACGTAGTATTTTGCAGCTGGCTTTTTCATGCAACAATAAGTCCTTCCCTGTCAATACAAATAAACATGCCCGATTTTTCCCTAGGTGCTGAGCGCCCCATTGCATGGCAGCTCTGTCGTTGACTTAAGCAGCCTTTGTCATTTGGGGGCACCTGAACATTTCCCGAATTTTGCTGTTTAGACCCTTTAGTGAATGTGCCTGTCACCACCTCTGTGCGCTTGCTTAAGCGTATGTGTGGGACGGATTCCTAGAAGGAAAGTTGACAGGACAAAGGGCGCATCTGTTTCAAGTCTGATAGTAGCACTAACTGCCTTCCATCAACTGTTCCTAATATCCAGTGTACCCAGCAGGGTGGGACAGGGCCCCTTGTCTCACGCTCCCTGGATTTAAGTCTTGTCCTTTGGAGAAGGTAAAGGATCACTTGATTTCGGTGGGGACAGAAGACAGGACACGATGAGGGGAACCAGCAGAGCCCAGCATGGCCTGAACTAGGGTGGTTTCATTTTAACCTGTACATAAGCTGTCATTCTAATATAAGGGTTTTTGGTAGAAGGGTGCTGGTCAAAAAAAAAAGATAAAAAATGTGAAAACCACTAGTTAGGTAGTCATATAAGCCATGTTCCTTCCTGCTTCCAGACACTCACTTGGCCCTGCTGTGGCCTCCCAATGGCCCCTAACCAACCTCGTCCCCAGGTGTCCATGACCCGTGAAGTCCCGTCCCACACGGAATAGAGCCCATCTGCGTAACTATAGCATGATGCAGAGCCAAGCTGTGGTATTTAAAGACACTGCACCTTCTGCCGGACGCTTCTTGATCACTCATTCTGGGGGAAGACGGCCACCACGTCTTGAGGACAGACGAGAAGCCCTATGGAGACTTCGGGGATGAAGACCCAGCTTGCCCGTTGAGTGAGTCAACGGTCCTGGCGGCAGAATTCAGAGGCATACCAGCCTCCGTTGCCTGCAGTATCAGGACCGACCCTGAGCCAGACCCCCAGCTAAGCCTCTCCCGAACTCATGACCCGGAGAAGCCATGTGCCGGAATCTTTCCTGTGGTTCAAAGCCTCTAATTTGAAGTAGGGGGGTGGGTAACTCGTTATGCAGCAATAGAGAACTAAGACACCTGGAATTCTGTGGTTTGGTGTCCCAGATTCTAAAGTTCTGGTTTCATCCCTGGACTTAAACCCCACAGTTGAGTCTGCCCCACCGGAGGCCCTTGGTGTGTCTTATCAGCTCAGGACACTCGATCCCTTCCACAGGACGGCTGCGGCTCAGCCCGCGTCCTGGAAGGGGCTGGCAAGGCACGACACGAAGCCCACAGTGACACCAGACACTGGTTATTCAGTCACCGTGTTCCTTGAGAGAGCCATTTCATACAACGAGAGAAGGGTTTAGAAGCCAGACTCTACGGATCTAAGAGTCTACGAGGTGAAGAAGGATGGGAACCATTCCTATCAAGTTGCTGGTGATGAAGGGAAGCAGAAGGGTTGTTGGTTCCATGTGTTTGCTTATGGGGATATGCAGAGTCGAGCTTACATTGCAGAAAGAGGAGGAATGAGTGCTTGCAGCGAAATTAAAAGTGTGAGCCCTGGAGGAGAGCAGATAGAGGGGGGTGTAAAAAGAGAAGGCAGCTGGGGCTAGAGCCCACTCACTTCCCTGCACCTGCTCACTTGTCCAGGACTGGGGATCCCAGGAGCCTGCAGAGAACTGGGAAGAATCAGTGTCAGACCACAGAGCCCACAGGTGAGGGATGGAGGGTTCAATGGGCCACAGCAAGAGTCTTACCCCAGTTGGAGAGCATCACCATAGCGGGGCTGCGATCCACTCGGCTTTGTGACTTGAGCTGGAGGACAGACGTGGGAACCCCAAGATGGGACAGAATTCCCGGTACTTAGGACTGCACGTGGCATTGGTAGGCGCTCAGCTGATATGAGTCGGATGAATGAGCGTGTGAAAGTAAATAAGAAGGTAGACCAAGGCTGTGGCTTTACATTTTTCAGTGGCTGAAGGTGGGAATCCAGGAGGCAAACTGAGTCCTGTTCCTCTGGGAGGACGGGTTGGGGGAGGGGCAGGCTCAGGTCTGGGGCTGACTTAATAAGCATGACAGGGCCTGAGACAGGAGTCTCTGTGGTGACGGTGAGACCAGGCGCTGGAGTGCCACAGGGATGGAGCTGCTGGGGCCCCAGAGGCCTGGCCATGGACTTCTCTTAGTCAAGAGCTAATGCCTTTCTGTCTCCCTCTGCAACGTCCTTGAGTCCTGGAGAAGCCCTGCTTTGTTCAACAGAGTGGTGGCTTTGTGCTTCCCTGTGAAATAAAACTTTTATCCTAAAAGAAAAAGAAAATGTATCCAATGCAGACTGTCATCATCCCAGTGCTCCAACCTTCCCAGCCCTGGTGGGGAGGACAAGGAGGCAGCCGTGGTCCCCGGGGCACCGGGGGTCTGTGCTCCTGATTATTTTCCCTTCCTGGATTTCTGCTGTAAGTCACTGAGGATACACAGGAAATCTAACTCCCAAACTTGGCTTTTCTTTTCTCCCTCCCCCAGCCCTTTCACTGGGAGGGAAGAGCAGACCATGTGGCCCTCGAGAGTAACACCTGGATGAAATCTGCGGAGGTCTGAGGCAGGCGACAAAGGGCCTGAGGGCCTCCCAGCGGCACAGGTGTGGCCCCGGGCCGGAGAAGGCGCTGCCCTGCGACTCCGGCTTACTGGGGGGACGCTGGCTGTCCTGGGCGAGCCCGGCGAGGTCAGGGCTGGACCCAGGCCCCCCGCGCCAGCTGGCCTCTCCGTGCACGTTAAGCAGCTTCTGTGACCTCCCTCGGAGGGGCGGCCCACGTCCTCGGGCCGCCTTGCCCTCGCATCTCTGGGCAGCCTCAGGCATCCTGGCGACAGGCTGCCGCTGTCTGTGCAGACACAGAGGGAGCGGGCCCCTGCCCGGCGCTGAGTCGGGAGAGGGGCCTGCTCATGGGGCGACAGCGTGGCACTGCAGTGTTTCCCGAGCTCGGAACGGGGGCGCGACAGAGTGGCCCGCGCCCTTTCTCCACCCGGCGCGTTCGGCCGGAGCCGGCGGGTCCCCGGAGCGGCGGGGAGGCCCGCGGCCGGGCTGCACCCGGCTCCCCTCGGGCGCTGGGAATGGGGTCACCGCCGGGAGTCGCCGGGGCGGGCGCCGGGGGGCGGGGGGTTATTCAGAGGGAAGCGCCGGGCCCAGCGCCGTGGGCGCCGGGGCGGGACTTTCCGGTGTGTCCTCCCGCAGGAGGCCGCGGAGGAGAGACGGGCGCCGGGCGGGGGCCCGGGGGGCCACGAGGACCGCAGCCGCGGGCGCGGGGACGCGCCCCCGGCACAAGGCAGAAAATGGGAGCCGCGCGCCGCCGCTCCTCCCCGAGGAGGGAGGCGGCGCCGGCGGGCGGCCCGCCCCCGCCGGCGCCCGGGCTCGCGGGGCGGGGCAGGGAGGGGCCCCCGGGCCCCCCGCGCCCCGCCCCCCGCCCGCGCCCCAGGGGCGGCCGCCCCGCCCCGCCGCGCCGCGGGCCTTTGTCTCCGCGGGGAGGGGGCGGCGCCCCCTGCCGGCGGGTCTGCGGCGGCGCGGCGGGGGCCCGGCCGCGCGCGCTCGGGGGCGCACGGAGGACGGGGCCGGCGGGGGGCGGGGGGCGGGGGGCGGGGGGCGGCCCTCTGCGCCCCGCTCCGCCCGCTCTTCCGGCAGGGCCGGCGACCGGGTGCTCGCGCCCACAGCGGCCCCGGAAAACCGACCCTCTTCAAGTCTCCAAAGATGGACCCGAGCTGCAAAGTCTCGGCACTCGGAAAACCTTTTAAGCCAACAGACCAAAGAGCCTTTATCTGGGCGAAACGCAAAACGCCACATTTTCGATTTTAAAAGCACAACGTCTAAACGCAACCTAAGCACTTTCGTAGAAGGATGCAGAACAGGCACTTGAGGGCGCCCGGCCCGCCCTGCGCGCCCCCCTCGGTGCAGCGCTGTCTGCCCGCAGCCCCGGAACCCACCAGCCTGGGAACGATCTTTTGCGGGCGGGCGGCGTGGACACGTGGGCCCGCAGAGGGGACTGAAGTCCGTGTGTGTCCGCGAAAAGCACCCCCTCCCAGCTCGCCGTGGCCAGGGAGAGGCGGGCCTGGGTCCCTGAGCCGGTGACCCTTGCTCCCTGCGCCCCTTCTGGAGGGCTTTGCCGGGGCCAGCGCCCAGCACCTCTAGGTGCTCAGTAAGGAAGCAGTGTGTTCACAGGAAAACAAGCATCCTGCCCAGGAGATCCGCTGCAGTGCACCTGGCTTTCTAGAAGCCATAAATGAAAGACTCTTGTATTAGAGAAAAAGATTAATGAAGTCGTGATGGAGACGCAAAGAACACAGCAGAATCCACCGACTCAAGACAACGTGTGCAGAAGCAATTTGCTCCTGAAACTCTAAACATGAAATGCTTTAGTACTTCCTGGCAGCCCTTCAGTAGCTAGCAAATAAATATTTCCACATGGAAGAGAATGGTCCTTTTGAAATGTAGCTTGTTCTGTTCAAGACAGAAATACTGCAAGATACCCAGGCTTCAGGGGCAACGTGCCTTAATTTTTCCAGTTTGAAAATTGTGTGCCTTTCCATTAGGACTCCTGGATAGTAAACGCGGATTCCCTCCTGAATTGAATTAGTGCGACAACCCCCTTTGCTGGTTCAGGGGACAATAGGGTAACCTCTGGCTGACAAATTACGCCTTCACTGAATGCTCTGATTATCTGTTAAGTTAAAAACAATCCTATTAAAAGTCGGGACCCTGCCTCATACTTAATCAGCATGTGTTACTCTTCCTCTCCCATTTCTGAGCTTTTTCCCCAAAGATTAAAAACACACTTTGGACTTGTGTCCCTGTGCTCTGAATTTGAAATAAACCCATAATCAGGTCTAATGTCAAATCAGTGGATAGCAGGAGAATACCTATCACATGATATCACAGTTCTTTATTCATACACAAGGCTCTTTTTTTTTTTTTAAATAAAAATATTCTGACTAAGGCTAGGAAGGTATGGCTTGACTCTGCTGCTTGCTCGGATTGGAGGGGTTTCCAGCGAGTTTTGAAGCATTGGAAACTTTTCTGCTCTGAGATTTCAGAAGCACACTTTCAGCAAAACTTCAAATCACTGAGAGGAAAGTGAATTATGCAGGTACAAACGAGTCATGTTGAATTCAAGTGAAATTCATTCACTCCTTTGTTCCGTAAATATTTATTGAATGCCAATTTTGTGTAAGAGGCTGCCGTCTCCCAAAAGGCCAGGATCCCCTGGGTGAACCAGACCCACGTGGCAAATCTGCACATCGGCCCTGTGTGTTCAGTGTGGAATTCTCCAGCTCCTACAAGATGGTGGCGTGACTACGCACACCCTGGCTTAGAGTTCTAGGGAGGCTTGTTGTTGTTTTCCTTTTTTTTTTAAATCAGACTGCAACTGCTTGTTTAATCTAAATTTTAACACTAACCTAGAGCTGTCTAAAACATGTGATTGGCATTTAACAGATGATAAATCTAGTGTCTTGGTTGCAGGGAAAGAATAAAAAATCTGGGTGTCCCCTTTCGATTCAGTGCTTGTCGGTCTGCGATAATCAGTGTCCCTGGCTCATTAATGAAGAAGGTTCCCCTCCTCCCTCGGTGCCCTCATTCCTATAATGTAAACAGCTACTCATAGCTCCTGTCCGTCTTTGTTCAAACAAACAATAGCCTTTATAACTAAGAAGAAAATTAGTATCAGGTGAAAGCCTCATTTTAGGGTGCTTAAAGCTTTTTCTTTTTTCCAGAAGAACAAAGTACAACAGTAATCTCAAGAAGAAGAATTCACATTCAAAGTTTAGAAAGCAACAGGACAAAGGTCTGTCTTTAATGATGCATAGACACACTTGTGATTGAATTTTAAATATTTTTCTTTTCTTTTCTTTAACTTTCTAACTGAAAAGCTGCAGCCCAGGGGAAAAAGGGTGGTCAAAGGTCTGGGGAGTCAGAAACCCCCCTGGTTGTGGTATGACCTGCTGGCTTTGTTGCATTGAAGGCAGAGCCTTAGAAGTGAGGGGCTGGGTTCCTTCACCAAATTAGGGGATTACATTTATAAATGTCACAGTAGTGCTTGGAAATGAAAGATGAACTACAATATACCCCGAGTCCTGGATTCCTTTCCAGGGGAAGAGGAATCTCTTCCTGCTCGACCTCAAGTGCATAAAGAAGCACCATCTGATTTGAAACTTAAATCCCTGGGAGCTGAAGGATATAAACATCTTATATTATTCTATGAAATGAATGCAGTTTGGGTCCAAACTTCACGAATAATCCACTCACATGCATGTCTGTCGGTAAGCCTAAAAGACAGCGTTGTTGCGCCTTTATAATTTTGTTCTTTAAGTCTTTTAACAGTTATTATCCTGAAAGTCATCCAAACAAGACAAATGAGCCGATTCTCTGCTCCTCAGCCTTGCCAGAGTCTGAGCGGCATTATACTTTGACGCCACAGATTTTCTTCTGGCTCGTGGTAGGATCCGATTTACTCATGTTGTATTCTAATATACCAATTAAAAAAAGAGAGATTAAGAAAGAGAGAAGATTTTGTGTGCCTCAAAATAATATTTAAGATTTGGAGTTCGTGAAATTGAGCAACTCAGAGAAGCAAGTGTCCTTCATTTCTCTAAGGCACGAGGTTACAGCAACTGCATTTTTTTAAGTGGGAAGTATGGGCTAAGCGAGGAATGGACTCTCGTACCTTATAAATGCTTTTATACATTTGGAATGAAGAGAAGCCCCAAATTAGAAATGAGACAGAAGAAAAGAAGAGTAAGAAGGAGGAAATCTGGGAGTCATGACTGTTAATACCGCAGGACGATCCTTTGACCAGAACCAAGGTGGTGCCTGGCTGATGACGAGACCCTTGCAGGCTGTCTGGGTCTCGTCCCTTTGGGGCTGGTCTCGTCATAAGTCTGAATGTGTGAGCCTGAAATATTACACATGGGGCTCTGGCATCCAGAAGTTTCAGACTGCACAAAGCCGGGGCCACCATCTTCCCAGGTAGAACGCATTTTGATCTTTGGTTTTGTGTCGGGCACCAGGAGGCAGATCGCAGGACTGGGGGACTCTCACCCGGAGATCCTCTCCCAGCCGTGGCAGGAGCTTTTGGAAGCGGCCCATGGCTCCTTCCCATTCATCATGGGAGCCAAGCTGGGCCAGAGTGGCCGCCATGGCCAGCAGCCTCAGGGCCTTGGGAATGGGGATGAAAAAGAAAAAACAGGGAGGAGTTGGGAGAAAAAGAGAAGTTTCCTTTTATGCCACGTGTTGGGTCTCTGCCTTGGATAGTTCTAATGCCTTCCAAAGCCTTTCTCCTGGTTCAGGAACAGGGCTGTGCCTCTTGCTCTCTGCTGTTCCTTGCAGTATTGGGGGGGTTAGGGGGGTGGGGGGGAGCTGCCGAGGGGACAGTGTGGTGCTCTGTGGGCAGGCAGATGCTCTCCTGAGTTACCTTCCTTCTGAGGCATAGATTGCAAAGTCTGTACCTCAGAACTTGCTAGAAATGCATATTCTTGCATCTCATCCTGGACTTAACCGAATTGGAAATTCTGGAGTGGACCCCCCCCAACCACCCCCACCCCAAGCAATCTCTGCTTTAACAACCCCACCAGTGATTCTGGTGCAAGCTACCTGTAGAAACTGCTGAGTCCCATCCCTAGAGGTCGTGATTAAATTGGCCTAGGTATAGCCCGGGCACTGGGGTTTTGAAAGCTCCCCAGGTGACTGTCATGTGCGGCCTAGGTTGACAAACAGGCCTCCAGAGCCATGCTCTTCAGAAGACCTTTCTGCAGGGATGGAAAGCCCCTAGGCACCGTCCACTAGGAGAGCCAACCCCATGGCTCCGGAGCTCTTGAGGTGTGGCTAGTGCAACCGAGGAGCAGATTGTTAAATTTTATTTAATTTCTTTTTTTTTTAAAGATTTTATTTATTTATTTGAGAGAGAGAATGAGAGAGCACATGAGAGGGGGGAGGGTCAGAGGGAGAAGCAGACCCCCTGCTGAGCAAGGAGCCCGATATGGGACTCGATCCCGGGACTCCAGGATCATGACCTGAGCCGAAGGCAGTCGCTTAACCAACTGAGCCACCCAGGCACCCTAAATTTTATTTAATTTCAATTCATTTAAATCTAAATAAATGGCGACTGCACTGGACAGAGTCCTAGAGCCACAGAGAAAAGTCGGACCTTCTCTGTAACGGATTCGGAAGTGCAAAGGCCTCATCGAGTTACAGATTTAAGGAGATAGTAAAGAAGATATACAGAGTCCTGGATTATTTTTAAATCTACATGTGGTGATAAATAGATAAAAACTGTGTGGGGCCACAGACCTCCCCGCTGGCTCCTCCCGTCAGACCCAAAATTCCTGGCAGCGGGCTCTCTGGCTTCTGAGAACGAGCAAGGATCGCAAGGGATGGTATTTAAAAATAAGATTCCGGAGCTCTACCCCAGAGACTGCTGTCCCACAGGTCTGGGTTGGGGCCCTGGAAACTGCATTTTTGGCAAACAGACCGCGGGATCTGATCCCAGGATCCCTGGGAACGGGCACACGCGTCTAACCGAGTCGCTTTACGGAAGTTAAGATTTAGAGTCCATTTGTCCATCTCGGAAAGCTGGGGTTACCACTCCTGAGTGTAATGAACCTTGATTTGGGAAATAGCTTTATAACTCACGAATTCAGCAAACCTCTGAGGTCACTCTGTTTGTGAGATTGTGCAAGGAGGGGGTAGAAATTGGTGAACAAGATTCAGCCCTGCCTTTTCACCGCTTCTGTAAATGCACTTCCTGTCACCCTAGAGTTAGCATCACTGCTATTGAGGATGCGCTGCTCTGGGGGGCGTTGCTGCAGGCCCCCACCGGTGTCTGACTCACCCTCCTTCCCGCACCCCGTACCCCGCACGCACGTACGAAGGGTCTTGTTTAGTTAGTGGCCACAGCTGTGAACTATTTGTGGGCTCAGCCTTCCCCTCCCGGTTATAGAAAGCCTTTGCCCAAAACGTGTGGCCCCATTACTGTCTGATGTTTCTTTTAATAATAGAAGTTGCCGTTTATTTAGGGCTTCCTGTGTGTTAGGCAATTCATACATTACACGTGGCCAGACGGTGTGGTTGGTGGTTCAAGCTGAAACACTTCTGAGAGTAAATGGGGACAATATCAAAATTACATCAGGCAACAGGGACTGTCTGGGCAAACTGGCAGACGCTGTCACACTTGCCAGGGGGATGGGGACAATGAGGGCACAGGGCTGGGGTGGGGCCAAGGGCCCAGCTCAGATCTGTGTGAGTCTGTACAGGGTTGAATAGTGTCTGCACACGTCCACCCAGAACCTCAGAATGTGATCTCATTTGAAACAGGGTCTTTGAAGGTGCAATTAGTCAAAATAAAGTCATACTGGAGTTTGGGGGAGGGGGCCTTATATCCAATGACTGATGCGGGGCTCCATCCCAGGACCCTGGGATCATGCCCTGAGCCAAAGGCAGATGCTTAATGACTGAGCCACCCAGGAGCCCCCGGTGACCAGCGCTCAGATAAGGAGAAGAAGAGAGCCGGAGATCCCAGGAGACGGCCAGGGTGATGGCAGCCAGGTGATGGCAGCCAGGACAGGAGACGTGTCTATGGGCCAAGGGACACCAGGGATTGCCAGAGCCACCAGAAGCCTAGAGAGAGATGGAGAACAGACTCTCCTTCGGGGTCTTAGAAGGGACCGATGCTGTCGACACCCTGATTTTGGACTTCTGGCCTCCAGAGCTGCGCTAGAATGAATTTCTGCTGTTTGAGGCCCCCCGGGTGTGGTACCTCTTTACAGCAGCTACGGAAACTGATAGAGACTGTAAAGGCCACTCACCCGCCCTCGCTACTATCTGGTAGGACAGGAGCGCACAGTGTGGTTTGGGGCCCACCAACCCACAAGCCTTCAGATTCCTCCCGAGCAAATATTTTGGAAGCCCTCATGTATAAGGATGTCCCGCCATTTGAGAGGCTGGCTGAAGGCAAAGCCAACAGGATGGGAGAAGGACGTCGTAAGCATCCGTTCTGGCCCATGAGGAGCTGCAGAAACTGTGGGACCGGAGCCTCGAGGCGTTTCCTTTCTTGATGTCCTAGAGAGCTGCGTGAGCAAACTGTTCCCTCTGTCCCTCCTCGCTCCTGTCTCCGTGTTTGCGGCAGCTAGCCACAGTGCGGTGGGCAGGTGTCAGAACAGCGGGGACGCGCGCGAGGGGACCCTGAGGAGGGAGCAGCATCCCGGCGTCGAGGGCCACAGGGTCGGCCACCGTTGAGGCTTTGGGCCGACGCCCGTTGGAGAGAGAGTGAGCGCTTGAAATAAAGAGAATGGCTCTGGGTTAAAGTTGTTGTTACTCTTGGAAACGAATGTCAGGGGCAAGAAGCATGTGTGTGCGTGTGTGTGTGTGTGTGTGTGTGTAAACCTAGTGAGGCCGATGGAGTGGATTCAACGGGAGTCCGTCATTCCCTGGTGTCTTGGCCGGATCCCCAAGGTGGGCCGTGTCAGTGGGTCCAGTGACATGCAGTGACCCTCCTCTCTCTGCCCCTTGTGGTCTGGACTTGGGCACCAGACCTGCGAGGCACCTACTAGAGGCTCCCATGCGGATCCTGGACTCACAGGAAGTGACACTGGGACTGCTCAGTCACCGTATTGCTGTCCAGGGCTAGACTGTCGGCCAGACTTCTCATGCAAAGAGCAAGCCATGCTGCCCCCCGCTCTTTGACCTGCCAGAATTCCGGAGTTCCTGGCGGCCTTCTGTGTCCTCAGGCAGGTTTGCGACCCTCCCCCCACTCGACGTGATGCCAGTGAGTTTCTGGAGCCGAAGTCAGCCAGAGGTAGCTGCCCCGGCTGCAGCCCGAATCCGGATGGCACCGTGGTTCTGCGCGAGCGGCTGCGGGCGTCCCAAGGCGGGAAGCACCCACGTGCCAGAGCAAGGGGGGTTGATCCCGACAGAAGGCCGCCTGGGGAAGGTGTGTGCCTGCTTCCCGGAGATGATCTGCCTCTTCTCCTTCCCAAGACACAACCGAAAGAAACTTACTGGCGGCTCATTTTACAGGGCAGCAAAGGGGTGTCCTTGTTGTAAAGATTTGGGGTTGCCCTTAACCCCCACCATCTTGGTTTCTTCCTGTACGGAATGTGCCCAGTACCGCTGCTCCCGCTGCCTACTCAAAACCCGCTCACCTGGACAGTCAAAAGCTAGAAGGTGTTAATAGAAGGACTGCCCCTTAATAGAGTGCCCCCCCCAGTACTGGAAGAATTACAAGAGTGTCGTGATAAAAGGAGTGTCTTGGGAGAAAACAAGCCAACAAGCATCTGCCATTGCATATTGTGTTGGAGTGAGGTCAGATCCCATTCTGCACACAAATCTTTATATTTGTTACTGAATCCAGTTAGGAATCCTCCCTGCTCACAGTGTATTAAAACATACCGTCCCACAAACGGACAACGTTCTTACATAGGAGGTGGCTTACGTTGTAGATTACAGCTATAGAATGAAAGCCTCTCTTCCGTCCCAAATCTGTGCCCTTTGTGTTAGAACAGATCACCAGACCAGAGCTTGTTCATCCTCTGGACAGGGACTCATCAGAGGGAGGAGGAGGGAGAGGGGAGGTGTGGGCTGGCCTCTGGGGGTTGGGCCTGCATGAGGCCCTGGGGCACTGAGTGTTTGAGATTACATAAGTCTCTCTCTGTGAGTTGGAGGGGGAGGGATGTTGTGGGATAGTCTCTAATATGATCTTGTTGTGTTCCAGGAAAATCATACAAAGGAAGAAAGTGAAAATAGATCATTTACTCTATTTTGTATGATGTTTGTTTTGCCAATACGTTCTATTGAAAATGTTTAAGAAATCATTATCATCATCCTGCTTCACAGTTGCTTCATTTTAGATAGAAACTCACATATTTGATAATTTGATAATTCCGCCACTGGTCTTGGCTCTGCTCATTATTATCATTATTGATCATGATCATTAGGGTTTGAAATAATTTATAATCCTATTATACAAAACAGTAGAGAGCGTGCCCCCTGACCCAAGCGAGTTATTTTCTGTGGAGCTGGAAGTTAACACCCCTGCTTGACAGGAGCAAGGGCTGGGTTGGCCTTCCTGGACAATGGGAAAAATCAAGGATCTCAGGTAGAGGGAAAAAAACAAGCCGATGGCCAACACTATGGCTCATGAACACAAAGGAAGAGATTTAAAAGAACACACGAGACACAAGGAATAATATTACAAATACTTTCAGACCAGGTGTGGTCGGCTTAAGCATTAGAACTGGACCAGTATTGCTAAGATCTTTCTACATCTTCCAGGTGTCACGCCTTCCTCTCCTGGGGGTCACCGCATCCTAACTGTGTGTTCATTATTCACTTAATAATGCCCTTCACAATTTACCCACATAGCTATGCCTACTTAAACCATATATTGCTTAGTCTTGCACACAGTTGAAGTATCCATAAGTGGTACAGTGTTGTAGGCAGTCGACTGTTTATTCAAGTTTGCTTGTCGAGTGACCCACGTGTGTTGATACTCGTCGCTCTAAGTCATTCATTTTCATGGTGATAGAGAATCCCATTGCACGAATACACCATAATTTATTTACCCAGAGGAAGCTATGATAGTTCTCTGTTTAAATTGCTCACACTATTATATTGTTTTAATATTGTTGATGCATACATAACCACCATTATACATGATTATTCATATAGTGTAAACATGCTCTGAATAAAGGCTCCAGTACGTCAAAGACTGGACTGTGACTTGGTTAATTTCCTGCATAGTTTCTTTGGAAACCAAAGATTTGAGAACCAGAATTTTTGCCAGTCTCCTCCTCCAACCTCATCACTCCTCCCTTTAAAAACAATAAACTTGTTCTTCAAATATCATTTCCTCCCAACTGTGACACTGACTAGATGTCAAATCCTCGGTGATATCACACGATACTCTTTGACCTTTATGTCAAATGTAATTTGACCTGAAGCTAAGTTCCCTTTGCTAGAACGATGATGTCATTTCTCGCGTCTTCTCTTTCACCGTCCCTGATTTTAGTCATTGAACCTACACCACACCCCCTGTGCTCGTTTGTGAAGTGGCTGCTCCCTTCCTAACGCGTGTCTGTTTGGAGGAGCCGATGAGGATGCTTTCAAAGCACTTGGTGATGAGCAGTACGTTCTATAAATGGGTGTTGAAAATAATCCAGGCATTCACGGATCCGAACAGGCCGCAGAAACACCATAGCCACAAATGAACGGTAACTGCTGTATTACCGACTACGTCCTCGGCCACACTTTGCTGCAGTCAAAGCTCAGGCATGTCTGCGGGAGGATCCCAGGCCCGGTCTGGCCACCACCATCGCTGGGGACGGTGTGCAGAGCCACGTGAGGTGGGGGGCTTGGCTGTGGGTCCCGGAGGAAATGTCAGGGCGCGCTCTGCTTTCCACCCTCCGGGCTTCCCGCCCACTCATTCTCGGCCTTCTCCTCAGCACCGAGATGTTGTACTTTGGGGCACCCCGTACCCCAAGCCAGTTCATCAAGTCACCCCAGAAGATTTTCTGAAGAAGCGACCTGTTGCCCCACCGTTCTCACCTGGACAGACATACAGCTGAACCCAGGGCAGCCCAGGAGGCTGTGTGCCTGGCGGTGACACTGTCCATCTCTCTCCAAGGCCAAAGTCAGGAACGCAGAGCAGGGCTGTGACTCCCTTGGCCTTGGGGAGTCTGTGAAAGCCAGAGGAAAATGTGACATTTCCCCAGTTATTTTTGGAAATAGTCACAAAGTAGATGTGGCCCCAGCCCTGTTTCCTTATGGCCCAGAGGCTGGAAAGGACTCACAGGCTCTGTTAGATTGGACCATGACTGGAAGCAAAACTCTCAGTAATAATCGCAGGAACACCTGGGACGATGCCAGTGTGAGAGGGAAAGATGTTTTCTAGGGAAGTCCCTTGGCCTTACGCATCTTGACGATGTGGCCACCGGCTCGAGATTCCCAGGTTAGGGGACACGGTCTCCAGCGATGGGAAGACAGCAGGGTGCGCTGCTGAGGGTGGCAGGTTCTTCCCTGTGGATTGCCCGGTGGGGGGTCCTTCTGGAAAGGGACACAGAGTGGATGCAAGGGCAGTGGTGGGGGCTGGGGGGACCCTTCCTTGTTTCTGCAGTTCCCTCCGGGTATGGTGGTTGACTTATCGACACTGCTGTAGGTAAAAGCTCTCCTTGTCTCCTGAGTCGGCCAAATACCTGCTTTCATTAAGGTCTAGATACTTGAGAACTAATTCCTGTGCACTGAGTGGTTTTAGAGCTTTTTCTCCCCCTTCGCCATCTTTGAAAGGTAATCTGGATGCTTGGGCTTCTCAAAACTCAGTTTGTTTCCATGGTTACAAAAACACTGTGCTCTCCCTGACCCACAATGCATCAGGAGGGGCAGGTGGGCTGCCTGGTAATGGCTATATCGTTTTCCAAATTCGCAGACCTCCTTCACACTATCCCAACATTAGAAAGGTGGGTGCCCTCCTGTGTGTGGGCTAGCTGGCAATTCTAATTTGATTTAAGTATTCACAGGGAGCAAGGTAAAAGATATTTGCGCTATAGATTATAAATATTGAAGCATTATACCCCAATAAATGGAAATATCGAGGGAGAAGCTTGGGAGGAAGAGAGTGTCAGCAATTGCCACGACAACCTGGGGGAGGTTTCTCTTGCCCAGGCTACGTCCATTAGCCCAGCTCTGTCCTCGGAGAGGGCACCCTGTCAGGGAGGTCCTATGCTCTGAAGGACAAGGGCCAGGCAGCAGAACTGAAAGATGTGGGCGTTTAAGTCTTTTTCTCACAAGCCACAGATAATTTATTCTGTCCTAGTTGCAGTTGTCTTATCTGTGAAAGAAGTAACTCTCGTGGTTTTGCCGAGAGGATTAAATGAGATGAGTAGAGGATTTAGCACAGTACGTACTATGCACTCAATAAATGGTGATTGCTATTCTTGGGACTGTGATTTTGAAAAGTCATCATTTCTGTGATACAAAGAGTGCAAAATGTGCTGGCGTACAGGGCGGGTTTGGTGGGGATTTAGAACTGATGGTGGGGTTGATGTGTGAAGTCTTAAAAACATGGAGCCTTTATTATAATTTTGGTTGCATTTGCTCCACTTGATGAGAGAGGCGACGCAGCCTATTGGTTACAGGGGGTCGTCCTGGTTCAGGTCTTCACGTGGCCTCATAATTGCCTCGTAATATTCTGGGGTGACTTACTCAACCTTTACGTGTCTGCATTTCCTTCTCAGTCAGGTGGAGTTGACAATAATACACATCTCAGTGGGCTCTAAGGACATGAAATGCACGAATTATTTGTCAAGGGCTGAGACCAGCGCCTCGTGGCGGGGGGACATAGAGCCACCCACTGAAGAGCAGGAAGCAGCCATGTGCTCTGCACGCGACATCCCCTCAGTCTCTTCCGGGAGCTACTTCTCTCCTGCCCCCTGGGTGAATTCGCAGGTGTGTCCTTGTATCTTTTCCAACCACTCTTGAATTATACAAAATCTTCTGGTTACTTCTCAAAGCAATAACGGCCTTACATCAGATCCTAAAGTACCCAGTCCCATACGATAAAGTACCGAACTTCACTTAAAATTAAAGGACCTCTCTTTGCCCAGTTTACACTGACTTAAGAGAGAATTTGTAGCTTTTGCTGAGAAGGTTGGTGAGGGGCAAGAATCATGAGACTGACCTGTAGCAGGTCACCAAAGGGCCCACAGCCTGTGGGTGTGGCTGAGCCCCATTGTTTTGAGGCCTTGGTTGAAACTGAGAAGGAAGAATCCCATCTTTACCATTGTCCTACTCACAACAAGTACGATGTTAGGACTAGAAAAATAAATTTTCCTTAAATGACAAATCCTGAATTTCACCTCCTTCGTTGGGAGTTGAATCGAATGAGGCATATAGAAATTCTAATTTTTAGTTACCATCCACATTCATTCCTATTCCTATATAGGGGTGCCAGATTTAGCAAATAAAAATACAGGACACCCAGTAAAATTTGAATTTCAAATAAACAAGAAATATTTTTTATTATAAGCATCTCCCGTACAATATTTGAGGCATACTTATATAAAATATTATTCATTGTTTATCTGAAGTTCAAGTGTTACTGGATGTCCTCTATTTTACCTGGCAGACCTGTTCCAATAATTCTTTTATCTGAGGTAGTTTGGATGTTCAAGACTGCATCAATTAGGGCATTTTGGTCACAAATAACAGAGTACCCAGGTCTAAGTGCCTTACGCAATGATAAATTGTTATTGTCCCACGGAATAAAAAATGCAGAAAACATGTAGCTCATGATGCCAGGTTCTGGGTCATCTTTCTACAGTTCTCTTGGCTTCCCTTCACCGGGCATGAGCAGCTCCAATCTTACATCCTCCGGCACAACATCCCAGGGCAAGAATGGGTGTGACTCTACCCTGGGCAGCCCCCTTTTTAATTAAACTTTTTGTGTTGAGATCTTTGTAATCCCCAGGCAGTTATGGGAAATAATGCAGAAAGGGTGCAGGCACTTTTTACCTAGTTTTTTTTTTTTTTTTTTCTAGTGTAACATCTTGCAAAATTACGGCACAATATCCCAACCAGGATATTGAATATGATCCGCCAATATCCTGATTTCCCCAGTTTTGCCTGGACTGACACATAAAAGAAACTTCACACATTGTCATTGCGTGAGTAAATGAATGACCAGCATTATCCACAGCACGTTGTAACTATCTGTTATCCTGTATGTAGGACTCTGTATTCCTTGAGTGGACGTGGTTTCTCCAGGGCCTGGCTCATAAAAGATACTCAAGACGTGCTTTTTTATGGGTGAATAAAGAAATGAGTAGAATACTGTCAATGTTCCAATGCTTTCATTTTGTAGATGGAAGGACTTGGACCATGGAGGCAAGGAGTTTCTTTATTGTGTGTTCTTCCTGATGGGGCTACTCACACATTCTGCTCAGCTCAGCATTGTTTGTCTGAGATTTAATGGTCCCAGAAGGCAGTGGCCTTGTCTGTCAAGTTCAAGTTCACTTTCTGCAGATTTAGTAGAGGTGCTTGGGAACTTCCAGGTGGAGTGAAGGAGCGCCAAGAGAATGGAGGAGCAGCCTCGTTAATGCCTGAGGGGAAGGAAAGCATGGCAGTCGAGAGGATGGATTCTGGACTCCTCGGGTCCACTTGCTGTGTGACGTCAGGCAAGCTATTCACCTCTCGGTGCCCCATGTTCCTGATCTGTGAAATGGTGGGCAGTAACGGTTAGGGAGCCAGCATTCAGTTAGCCATCTCTGCCGCCACGTCCCCTGCAGTGTCTCCTAAGAAGGCTCAGCTTTTCCTCTTGGTCCACTTGTGCACCAGTGAATCAGGCTACGTAGGCTCGTCATTTGCCAGGAGTATGGCAGCTACAGGTGGTCAGGATGCAACAGCTAAAGGAACGAGGGAGGTTCGGAGTCTGCCGGACAGCTTCTCCATGGGCTCTTCCCTGGAGAGGACCTATGTCCCCGGTCCTATTCCTTCCAGAACCCATTTCCTCCCTCCACCTTCCCTCAAGTTGCTGTCTGCAAGGGGACGGGGATCTCCGCTACTTGAAACCTCCCAATCAACGGAGAATGTTGCAATCTACTCAGCACTAAACCTACTTTATAGCTTCTTAATATCTTTCATCTGGTGTCTCAGCCTTCTTTAAAAGGAAAAGAATCTCAGCCCTGACCGACGGCATCAGTAACTATCAAGGACTTTCCTTGAGAAGACAGAGTCACCCTTATCCGTAAATTAGCTTTTTTAAGCCCCTCGCCCATAATACCTGAGTAAAATCGGGGGATAAATGCTACTTTTCACATCAGATGATGAAGCCTATGTCCCAAGTAACGGGATAAATATCTTTACGTTTTGAAGCAGAAAGGAGTTTCAGCCGTTTGGTCCTATCTAAAGGGAAAGACCCAACCAGCTGGGCAAGTGAATGTTTCCCCTTAAGTAAGAACAACAACCAGTCACTGCTCTAAGTGATTTTCCACATATTCACTCACTCAGTCCGCACAACAACCCGAGTGGGGAGGGCCTCCATCTCCATCCTACATTAACTCTGTGATAGACAGCCTGGGCCACATGCCTCCCATCTCAGCGGGGGGACCAGGGGCCAGGGTCTGATCCGCACATCCTGCTGCGGTGCTTGCCTTGTGCTCTGGGGAGGCCCTGGGTCCGTCCCAGGCTGGCGTGGGAAACCCCCAGTGTGCAGGGAGTGGGACCATCCGGAGTAAAAGTGGGAGTAAGTGTAACATTCAATATTCGTTTACCAAGAGGACAGAAACACCTACGTTTAAAAACCAAAAATGTTTGGATATTGACAGGGCATTGCTTTTATTTAATTAATAATCTATACCCAGATGTCCAGGAAAAGAATCCTGATTATACTAGCAGTACCTACAGCTCCTAGAAAGGCAGGATGCTCTATGTCTCCCAAATGCAATAGATCCTTTAACATTCCTTTGGGAAAAGTAAACTATGTCTCCCTCATCTGCTTACAAAAATGTATTTTGAGAAGCAACTGATTATACACGGGGCATAAAAGTGAACTATTTACTAAAAATGTGAAAGGGTACTGCTCCCGAAAGTCTCCACAAGGGGACATGTGCTGGTGATTGAATTAGTTCTAGGATCCAGATTTTGGGAGTCGGGGAGGGGCGGGGGGGGGTAGGGAGAATCTCAAGCAGGCTCCCTGCTCAGCGCCAAGCCCAGGACAGGGCTCTGTCTCACAAGCCCGCGATCAAGATCTGAGCCGAAAACCAAGAGCCTGCTGCTTAACCGACCGAGCCACCGGGGCACCCCAAGAGTCTGACTCTTAGTGCACCCTTCCTTCAACAGTTCTAGGACTTCGCCACCTAAGTCGAGCTGCCATTCAGGTCAGCGTCAGGCTGGACCACACGACTCCCTCCCAGCATCTCCCTGGGCCCGGAGCGCCCACTTCTCCGCGGCCCTTGCTGGCGCTCCAGGGGTGAGGCTGTGCCCTCCGGGCTCAGAGGGAGCACGGCGCCGGGGAAATGCCTTGGCCAGAGAGTCCACTCTCCGAGGAGGCTCTAGCACAGGAAGTGATCCTAATCTCTGCAGGGGCTTCTGAGAGTTCAAAGTCCTTTAGGAACTCTGAATCACACACACACACACACACACACACACACACGTGCGCGCCACGGTTAACCCCTGAGGGCAAGGACAGCCGAGGCAGGACAGGCCCGGGTCTAGAAACACAGGGGCAGCAGACTCCGGGCAGACTGGGGTTTTAGCAGCGTCCTCCTTGGTCCTTGAAAAAAATAAATGTTTAAAAACTTGCACAAAAACACCATTTATTACAGACAAGCCATCATTTTCTTTCCCCCTCTCCCCCTCCCTGTGGTAGGTTTCTGCAAAGACCAGACCTGAACAGTTCCATGATCATAAAAATTTCCTCCAGTTAATGAGAAATTCAGCTCTGTGTTTGCTGGGTTCTCGCAGGGCGCTGTCACGGAAGGAAGGCTCTGCCTCCCTGTGCATAAACACCGGGATCCACTGAGGAAAATCTCTCAGGAAACCTGAGGCCAGTAGCCAGACGGTGCAAAGGCAAAAGGGGTTAAGACGGAGGGCAGCATCCTGGTGGTGTCCATTTAGAGGCCCCCACATGAAGACAAGGTTGAGGAAACCTTTTCTGGTCAACTCACCAAAGCTTCCAGTTAGATCTAGTTACAATGGGGCGTTTAACTCCCCCGTTACATTCTGGAAAAACAATTCAGCTGACCACAGACCACCGAATATCTTTTTGGATGCCACTGGAGAGCATTTCCTCTTTCAGAATGTGGGAGGAACCCAATCAGACAGAGGCTGACACTAATCTGATCCTTAGCAGGAGAAGTCGTGGGAGATTCAAAGATAAATCGCTCCTTGGGAGATGGTTCAGAGCAATCAGTCATCACACACCCAGATGCAATATGCAGAGGGAAGGCAAAAGTGAAATGTAAAGCAAAGAAAAAGGACTTTAGAAAACCAAGCGTATGTTCTGTTGAACACGGTGGGTTAACGAGATGTGTGTATCTTTCTTTGACACACATCTCTGCAGAAGAATTTTAAAAGTTGTTTTTGTAATCACGGAGAGAAAGGGAGAGAAGACAGCAGCAGGTGAGGTACTTCGATGAGTGCACAGAAGGCAGAGAACAGATGGGGACGTGGTGGAGGAAAGTCTCCGTAGACAGCCACATTGATGGGCAGAGAGCCAGCTCATCTCAAGGAGCCCCCAGGAAGGGTCCCCTCCAGCATGCTGGGCGGCAGGTGAGGACCTTGCTTCCCCATCTTGCAGGGGACTGAGGCTTATGCGATGGAGAAAATGAATAGGAGATGCCCTGGATGTGGCAAACAAAGGCGGGCCTGGGGAGTGGGCTCTGGGCAGGAGACACTCTGGGAACCTGTCCCTCACCTGCTCCCCGCCTGCCAGGAACCTGGTGTGGGTGGCCCTCCTCCTGCCCCCGGCTCAGGGAAAGAATGAAGCTCACCCAGACAACAATAAGAGAGAGCCGATGAACTAAGAGTAGGCACAATTTTACTGAAAAATGTGGAGTCACTGGTCAATGCCAAAGAAACAACAGAAAGTGGGGGTGCCCACAGGGGACCCGGGTTTAGACGCCCCATGTTAGACAGAACAAGAGCACACCACTGGGCATTAAAATTACTTCCTCATAAAATCACGATCAAACGAAATTATAAAGACAGGGTCTTATTTACACAGCAACAAACTTAAGAATGTGCCACAGTACAGAAAAAGAAGAAATATTAGCGTTTTTCAAATACATTAAATGAAGGCAAAAATAAAGGAAAATCCCATCCCCTAAAGAGGAAAACTAAAGAATAGAGTAATTTTTTTAACGTTTGGGTTTATTATATTATTATTATTTATTTGAGAGAGCAGATCAAGAGAGCGAGCATGAGCAGGGGGAGGGGCAGAGGGAGAAGCGGGCTCCCCACTGAGCAGGGAGCCCGACGTGGGGACTCGATCCAGGACCCCGGGATCATGACCTGAGCTGAAGGCAGACAAACGTTTAACCGACAAAGCCAGCCACATGCCCCGAGTTTATTATTTTTGCCGAAGAAAACCTCTGTGAACACTCAGTGGTGAGATGCATGGAGGAAAGTGAATCATCGCGTATCACCTGGGAAAGAACCCTCTTCATCGGGGAGCCTGGTGTGGTGTACTCTGGGCCACTTGAGGCGTTAGCAGGCATCACAAGGGGACGCAAGACATCACGTGGGAGGTCCCAGAGCACAGAGAAAACCTCTTCAGGATCTTCAAAAGAAAGAGTATGGCCATCTTTGAAAAGGGATGACCTTATACCCAATTACAGACTGCTCATCTTAAGATCAGTATCTGGGAAGATACTGGAACAAATCATCGAATAATCAATTGGCCATCGGCTGGGAGGGCCAAAGACACCAGGAAGGGGCTGGAAAACATTTCTAAAAAGGGAAGGTTTAATTGTCGTGATTCAAGGCCTTGCTCCCAGGGAAGGCTGCAAAGGAGCGGGGCCTGCGGGTCAAGCACCGTGGTCACCAGGGATTTGCTAACATAGAAAGAGCTACTGTAGAGTCTTATGATACATCCCTAAGTACAAGTAGCATATTTAGACACAACGCCCATTTAGGCCAAGCTTTCTAAACGTACAAGATAAATGACACACATATAAAAAGATATGAACTTATAGGAGCCAAACCCCAGCAGGACCGCCCCTGGACGGCTGGAACAAGGAGGGCCCCTGGGCTGCGAGAGGTCATCGAAGTCCTGACACGAGGCTGTTTGTTTTCTACCCAAGTCCAGAAGAGCCTACAAATCCAAAGGCAACCATCCATTGACCTAGCCATCAAGAGGAGGCAAGGCAAGTTGCGAGGTGAATGTGGGGGAGGAATCGCCCCTGTGGCTTTGTGACTATCCTGTTTAATCACAGCGGAAGGCAGCTGACATTGAGTGAAATTTTGACCCACCAAATAATGTTCTAAGCCCTGGAATCTTTTAATGTACGTAATCCAGGTAACAACCCTCTGAAGGCAGGACTTTTATTATCCCTGATTTACAAATGGGGCATCTGAGGCCCCGAGAAGGAAAGTGAGTTGCCCAAGAACACACAGCTAGTAACTCTCTAACAGGGACACCGTTAGCTGAAATTCAAGAACACAAAGGAGATTTCTGTCCTTTAATGTGTCTGAACCTTATTCACATGCACTGTTAATATTTCCAACTAAATATAATTACATATCGCATTTTGTGCTAGATCAAATAGTATAGCTGCTCTTACTTCTGGTATAAAAAGGCAACAGGTTTCAAAGAAAATTAAAAGGCATTCTTATAGGAGAAACATACAAAAATTAAAGACATCCAAATCTTTGGTTTTTCCCCACCCCCATTCATGGGGCCATCCAGTCAGCTCCAACTTCAGCAGGATGGAGCGATTGCCCCAGAGTGGGGCTTTCTACCATTGATGTGGTGCCTGCACACAAGACTTCTAAAACCTGGACGTGGGGACAGAGACTGACCTGTTTCTGCAGCTCATAACCCCTGGTGGTCGAGGAATTACGGGTCTGGTGCAGGCTGCTGGCTGGCAGAAAGTGCAGAGACGGACTGGAGCCCAGAGAAACACCAGGAGAAGGCGGGTCTGCTCAGGCCTCAAGCACCTCGTGGTGGCTCCGTGTGTGTGTGTGTGTGTGGTGCATGGTGCCGTGTGCGGGGACATGCGCTGAGGATGGGAAGTCAGCGGGGTAGGTGAACCACCCCCCGGCCAGGGCATCAAGTGCACAGCTAGTGCTTTCAACCTTCTTTCAGGTGGAGCCCCTGTGGGGTCCTCCAGACTGGGAAGGGGAGCAGTGAATGAGCACGGCACCTGCAGGCGGTATTCTGGGGCCCGCAGCAGGAGACCACCCCGGACAACGTTCTGCTCCTTTGTGTTTGTTGCATTTTACAAGAAACTAGGTGTGAAACAAACACAGCACTCACCTTGCTCGATGCTGTGCCTACACGAGGCTCCAGTCCCAGAGGGAAGCTTCTGGAACATGCAGACCAGCTAGAGCTAGAAGTCAGAGGCCTGCCCGAGTCCACGGTTAAATCCCACCACCCCGGTGCTGCCCGCGGCTGGCCCGCCATGCCCGAGACGGGGAGGCAGGCGTTGAGTGGGCCTGTTGGTACAGCAAAGGTCGCATGTAACATGCATCCCACGGACGTCACATCACTACTGATTTTCCTATGAATATAATATGTGTTTTTTTTCCAGACCTGATATTAAAGTGAAATTTGACCACATAAGGAAAAGTGCTGATAATACCAGCTACCAATTCCTGAGCATCTCAGGTTCCAGGCACTGGGCCTTGTTGCAAGTACTTCTAACCACATAGGACAAGGAGTGTGGCACTCAGTTTACGGGGGAAGCAGCTGGATAAGGTCAGCAGGTCGCCCGGATCACACAGTATCTAAGTCACAGAGCCAGAGTGAAATGTGAGTCCCTCTAATTCCAAAACCCACACTCATTCTGGGGCACCCTCCTGCAGAAGATCTCAAACAGGATTTGCTAAACTCTGAAAACTGGGAATATAGAGAAAGAACAGTTTTTGACAAAGTCTAAGAAAATGATATAAGACGGTACAGGAGATTTCTAATATAGGACTTGACACACGTCTCCCGATTACTCCCAGTAAGTACAGCAAAATCTCTGGACATTGTATGTGAAACAAACACAAAAAGAATCTGAAGGGCTAAGAGAAAAGCCAGACCAGCTAGAGGTGGTGGTGAGTTTATATATCTTGAACTGGATAGTGGATAAGCCAGCAACCCAGGAAGGCCAATGGATACAGATGAAAACGCCCAAGAAGAGCCTTCTCTCTCTCTGACCATAGGGACAGCCTAGCAGGACAGAGGACTTTGACACAGTAACTGCCCTACGCCATCCAAACTCCATGGAGAAATCCACAGCCGCACTCCCATCCTCACCAGCAAGGCTGGGGACCAGAAAGTTCACCACCATCTAGTGGGAAGAAGGCCTGATGACATCACCACAGCGAAGTGGTAGGAGGAGGCCCAGCAGGAGATGGGGCCCACCCTCACACCCCTCCTTGGGGAAGCTGGTCCTTCACCTGCACCTGACAGTGACAAGACTCTTACTGCTAACTCAGTTTGTGAAATAGTAAATGGCCAACAGGGAGACTACAGGTCTGAGTGTGATATCAGAGACAGGTGGCTAAAGCAGAAATTGCAAAGGAGACCCAGAGTCCCATACCATAAGAGTCAAAATATCCAGGTTATAATAAAAAATAATAAAATAAAAAAAATTATGCATAACACCAAGAACCAGGAAAATCTCCTTTTGAATAAGAAAAGACACCCAACAGATGCCAACACCAAACCCAGAGATGTTAGGATTATCTGGTGAGGATTTTTAAAGCTGCCATTAAAAAAAAAACCAAAAAACACAACAAAAAACCTGTTTCAATGAACAATCACAAACACACTTGAGACAAATGAGAAAAAAGAAATTCTCAGCAAGGAACAAGAAGATACAAAAAGCCACATCGGAATTTTAGAACTGAAATATACGATCACTGAGATGAAAGAATCAGTGGGGGCCTCAACATCAGAATGGAGAGAACAGAGAAAGAACCAGTGAACTTGAAGGTGGGACAACAGACGTTACTCCTTCTGAGCAGCAGAGAGAAAGCAGACTGGAAAGAAGAGCCAGACCAGGACTTCAGGGACCTGGGGCCAGAGCGAAGGCACCACAGTCCTGTCATCAGGGTCCCAGAGGGAGAGGGGAAGGGAGGCTGAAGAAGTATTCAAAGAAATATGGATGAAAAGTTCCCAAATTCAGCAAAAGATATATATCTACAACCTCAAGAAGCAGAGTGAACCCCGAACAGTGGACGTGCAGACCACAAGCCAAGATGCATCATCATCAGCCCCACTCCCCTGCCCCCCGTGAGGGGGTTTGTATTGCTAACTGGTGATAACATTTCACTGTTTGTATCAAAGAGTGAAATCATGGTGTAAGTACTTCCCATTTAAGATAGAATGATTTTCTATGACATCTGAACACATTTTAATTAAACGTGACACCTAGTGACCACATAAAAATATAAATATTACAAAAACAAATCAGTTCATTTTTATTTATTATTTATTTATTTATTTGAGAGGGAGAGAAAAAGAGGGAGAGAAAAAGAGGAAGAGAGAGTGTGAGCAGGGGGAGGGGCAGAGGAAGAAGCAGGCTGTCGGCTGAGCCAGGAGCCCGATGCGTGGCTCCATCCCAGGATCCCGGGATCATGACCTGAGCCGAAGGCAGATGCTTAACCGACTGAGCCGCCCAGGTGCCCCTAAATCAGTTCATTTTTAAAGAACAACATGCAAGAATTCCAAATAGGCCATTACTGTGCTTTTTATCTGTTTTTGCTAATGTAACATGATGCTAATTGTCCATCTATATTTTAGTATGTGTGATGAGCCCAAACCAAATAGGATATGGTATCTTGTTTAAAAACGTGTTTGTCAACAAAACATGGTTTTATCAAATAATCATTTTGTAATAAATTAAATGGGGGATATCTCTGTTTCGGTGGGGATAGTTGAAGTGTACCTTTAGACATTATAAAAATTATGATTGTGTAAAAATGAATGCTAAGTTATCTTTAATGACATACTAATCAAAAACCACTTTTTAAACTTAAAATTGCTTCTGCATTATGCATCATGCAACAATGATTGTAAGATTAAAACAATTCTCCCAGGATTCTTGAGATTAGACGTTACTATACAAGAGGTTTGCCCAGCCAATCGAGGTTGGCGAGTTGCACACGTCCCGTTTAATGACAGGCTCCTTCACTGGTCCCCAACCACAAACACGCCTTCGAGTCTCCATGTCCTTGCTGTGAGGTAGAGATCTCGCTCCAAGGAGAGAGCTCGCTAAGTAAACTGAGATGCTCCCTTTGGGTTTGGGGTCACCTCCTTTCCAGCCTCGTGTTCACACCAACCCGAGAAAACAATGCGTTCATCTTGGCTTGGCGACAATGAGCTTCGAGACCGGGAAGGGGGAGGTGACGACAGGACGGGGGAGCGTCTCTCCCGGTACCAGGGTCGTGTGACGGTGTGAGAGCCGCAATGTGGAGCATCCCCGAGGGCGCGGATGGGGCTTGATAGAGGCTCAGGCAGCCGTGAGTGGGTTGAGGGCGCTCCCAGGGCCGTCCCCGTGGCCGTGGTGTGCAGGCACGTGGGCCGGGGACGACCTCGCGCACAGGCAGGCGAGGGGCTTTCCACCTGTACACCCGTCGGGTCATCACGCTTCACATCCACGCGACAAGCAGCGGAGCGGATTCGCCAGCCTCTGGCTGAGCGGTTTTCCTGTTTGTGCCCCATTTCTTCGTCCTCAAGGAAGGTTGGCAACGGCACTTGCGAAGAGCGGACAATAGTCAGTATCTACGCAGTCCTGAGCACACGCGGCTGCCCCGCGGCACAGGGAGGTAAACCCAGCAGACCCAGATGCAGTCACTCCGGGAGCGTGCGAAGGTGCGGGCGTCTGCCTTCGGCCCCGTGTGCTCTTCTGCGGGTTCTCTGTCAGTTTCATTTTCCCTGGACTCGAAACTTGGGCGTCCTGGCTCCCCTGCCTCCCAGTCGCCTTTACACAGTGAGTAAGTGGAAAACCCAGAATGTATGTGGAGGAGGAGAAGCCCCCCAGGCAGGGGCTGCAGGAAGACACGGCTGTCACTTGGCCAAGAGTGTCAGGTGGCTGTGAGACACCCGTGTGGCCCCGTGTCCCTGGTGCGAGCCTGCACTAAAAAGCTGCCTGGGAGCCCAGGGCCCCTGCCCGCAGTGGGGCGCCCCCCGGGGGATCCACTGGCAGGGCCAACAAGGAACCCCAGCCGCCCCCCTGCCCTCTCGGTCAGCCCTAGGCAGACAGCAGAATGACAGACCGCTTCCGCCCTCATCCACCTCTGCATGTCTTAGAAAGGTCCTCAGCCTCTTCTCCAGGCAAAACTCCTTGCTGTTTTCTAGCTGCCCTCCCAGCTAAACCTCAGTGGAAACCCAGGGAACATGATGAGCCGTTCTTATCTGTCTGCTCAAGGCTTTGTCCGGATTTTCAACTCCAATAGCCTTTGAATGTCTTCATAAATTTTGTTCACCATCAGAATTTCCAATTACGAAAAGGTTAATGCTAAAAGCAGGGTCGGGTGGGGACAGGGCGGGGACCACCCTCTCCAGAAATGCTGTGTTCAAAGGAAAGTTTCCCACTGGTTCTGCCAAAATTCCCTCCAATGCCGTGGCTTCTCCCCATAACTTGGAGTGGTTCTGGAGCCCAAATGGGGTTTCCACGGTTTCCTTTCCACCCCTGTCCCCTGGGGAAGGGGCGGGGGCATCTCTAAGAGTTTCCAGGGAGCTCTGAACTGCTTGTTTGCATTGCTAAGCTCTCCGCTGAAACACAAAGTCCTCTTATTAACTTTGAAAACACACACTACTTAAATTTTTGAAAAATAGCCAAGTAATCCAAGGTGAAAGAAAAACCATCATCCTGCCAATGGCTAAAATTAGCCTGTGTCTCCTCCAGGCAGGACAGTCCAGAAACGAGCCCCCCCCTCTGGGTCTCCACCTCTATTTACATTTACAATTGAATGCCATTATAGACCCAGCTTGGAGAGTCTGCAGGTTTTAAACTCAGCTGATCCCTTTGAGAAGCCATGGAAATGGTGAAGACACTTTATTTACTTGCTTGGGGTGGGGGTGGGGGGGTGGATTCTAAAGAGCACTTTTGTTTGTTTTTACAATTTTAAGGTACATAATTCCCAGTCCTCTGGGGCTCCCCTCCATGTCAACACTGTAAGTGACTCGTGTGTGATCTTTGGGTTGTCTTTCCAGTCTACAAAAACCATTTCCTCGTGGTGGCAAGCCTGGGAGGGGGCAAAGCAGCTGGAAAGGGTCACACCAATGAAGAACCGGAAGCTCGGACAACCAGTCTCGCCCGAGGCCCCACGCATGAGAGCCCAGGCCTGCTGGGGCCCAGCTCTCTGGGCTGTCCTGTCTTTTTCTGTGCCATCCTCATGTGCTGGCTTATTTCCATGCTGTGAAGCAGCTTATGACCTCGGGTTCCGCCAGCTCGAAATCCAGGGCTGCCCCTTTTATCTAGAGACACGCAGCATACTCACACACAGAACTAGGACCTGGCTGCCGAGCCCACTCCTCACCTGCAGCACAGCCCTGCATGACTGGGGTTCCCTCTGTGGGTGTCTACCCACAGACATGACTGCTTTCTAAGCGGGACCCACTTCTCTTTTTAAATATTTATCGTGACATAGGAACATTTACTTTCTTTAAAAAAAAGTTAAAAAACATTCATAATCCTACAAATACAGGAGAATTTTTTGCTGTTTTGCCTTTTATCTTG
Organism: Mirounga angustirostris; assembly: GCF_029215605.1. Taxonomy (NCBI): domain Eukaryota; kingdom Metazoa; phylum Chordata; class Mammalia; order Carnivora; family Phocidae; genus Mirounga; species Mirounga angustirostris. The sequence continues at coordinate 2,699,059 of NW_026991722.1, read as the reverse complement.
CAAACCTTTTGCAGATGCCTATGTGATGTTCTTACCATGGTAAGTTGGAGAAACACCTGTCAAAGCCATCTGCATCCATCTCCTAGGGCTGCCATAATAAAGCGCCAGAAACGGGGACTTACACAACAGAAATCTGGCCTCTTGCTAGTCGTGAAGACAGGAGGCTGAGAGGAAGGTGTCAGCAGGGTTGGCTCTGCGGGAGGATCTGTTCCCGGCCTCTTCCAGCTTCTGGGAATGGTTGGCAACCTTCGGTACTCCCTTGCTTGTAGATGTATCGCTCCAGTCTCTGCCTCTGTCTCCCTGTGTATATGCATGTGTGCATGTGTGCATGCATGTGTGTATGAGTGTGTGCAGGTGTGTATGCATGTGTATGCATGCATGTGTGCATGTGTGTAAGCATGAATGTGCATGTGTGTATGCATGTGTGTATGAGTGTGTGCGGGTGTGTATGTATGTGCACGTGTGCATGGATGTATGCGTATGTGCATGTGTGTATGAGTGTGTGCATGTGTGTATGCATGCATGTGTGTATGAGTGTGTGCAGGTATGTATGTGTGTGCATGCCTGTATGCATGTGTGCATGTGTGTATGAGTGTGTGCGCGTGTGTGTATGCATGGATGTGTGTGTGTGCATGTGTGCATGCAGGTGTGTGTGCATGTGTGTATGTGTGTGTGCAATTTTCTCTCTCCTCATAAGGCCACCTGATCCAGCACGACCTCATCTTACCTTGATTACATCCTACGGGACCTATCTCCAATCAGCCACACACACAGGCACCGGGGGGAGGACATGGACATCGCTTGTTGGGGGCTCAACCGGCCTGACAATACTCCCCACAGAGCTCCTTACCTATAAAGATGGTGAGCTTGAGGCTTTCGCTAGCAGCCAGTAGGAGAGCTCCAAAAGATCACCTGACCTTCCTAAAGAAAGAGCTCTGGGCCCTCCCTCGTTCATTATATAAACAAGACAGATGAGGCAAAGCGGATTTGCCAAGGATCTGAGGGCACGGTCAGCGCCTAAGAGCAGCAGAGAATCGATCGAAATATAACTGGTGGCAGACTTGTAACGGTGTTTCCCCTAAGGGCTGTCTTCTGGGAAACACGGGAACACTCTTGAAGTGCCCCCCTTCGAGGTGAGCCCACCATCCACCACCTGGCAGCCAGCTGGGGACTTCGTAAGACAATGGCCACGGGCAGGGGTGCAAACGTGGTGGGGAGGAAGAGCATTTCCTCAGGAAGCAGAGAGAGAGCAAGGCTGAGGGAGCCCACCCAGACCCCATCTCCGCTGTGGGCGTGGACCTGGGGAAGAAGCTTCTGGCCTGAAGACCCACATCAGTCTCTCCAGTGCCTAGAACGGTGCCCAAATACAAGCACTGTGTGCACAGAAGACGACCTCAGAGAAGAGCTCGAGGCGGGTCTTACCCACATCAGCTCTCCAGCAGCTCGGGTCTTGTAATTCTTACGTAAAACACCACCCCCAGCACACACAGCCTCAGGCCTGGTCTCCCAGGGTAATGGTCACTGCCTCTCCACCCCACCCCGGACCAGCCCCCCGCCCCCCACCCCGAGGCATTTCTTCAAATGGAATGTGCCCTGGACATGTGTTGATTGGGGCCACCCAACAATATACCCACCATACTGCTGACAATGGCCCCTGATTCCATTTGGGGAATCCATCCTTCCCGCTCTGTTCTGATAGAACTGATGCTCCCCGAGCTCCAGGGGCACCCGAGACCCAAGTTGGCCACCCAGGCAATTCATTCCCCAACCAGGGATGGGCCCACCGCGATGGGCCCACAAAACTCAGACAAGCCGGTGATGGTCAGGAGACTCAGTTCCAGGACTCCCATAAGAGCTATTCAGTGAGCAGATAAATAATGACCTTGACAATGACGATAATAATGACAGCTGAAGTATTGAGTGCTTTTGTCTTCCAGACACTGTCCCCAACAACCCCGATAGCCTAACTCATCATTCTGAAGCCAGCCCCATGATGTAGGCGAATGGCCTTCTGGGTACAGTGGTGGGGACAGTGACAGACTGGACAGCATTGCTCTGAAACAAGCATTCTATATCCCATGCCCCGCAGTTTTGTGGTTGGAACTGGAGATCCTATAGTTTGTCTTCTTGGGCAGCTCATCTCTGAGTTGTATGTGACAAAATGTTCTTTTTACCATAAAGGGTTCAAAGAACCAATTTGTGGTAATGTGACTTTCACATAAGAGGGATATTTTTGTCCCTCAGTTTTTACAATTAGTGTCCAAATTGCTAAAAAGTTACAGCATATTTTGCATTCATGAAACTTGAAAGCAAGGGACCTCTGCTACCTGACATCTAAAATGTTCATAATTACGGTACCCACCTACCCATCTGTATCCATTCAATAATGTCAATATCATGGTCCTGCAGTGCCACAAATAATGTTTCCTAATTTAGGAGAATTTAAAAAGGGTTGTCAGTGTAGTAGCATAATTTTTAAAACTGTGGGTGGGGATAAGAAGTCAGCAGAGAAAAGTGGAAGAAATAAAGGAAGCTGTCATTTAAGGTGCATATCCCAGGACAACTGTTCATACCTCAGGATGGCTGCTCACACCTCAGGAAGACTATTCACAACTCAGGATGACTGTTCACACCTCAGGATGACTGTCCATACCTCAGGATCACTGTTCATACCTAAGGAAGACTGTTCACACCTCAGGAAGACTATTCACAACTCAGGATGACTGTTCACACCTCAGGATGACTGTTCACACCTCAGGAAGACTATTCATACCTCAGGATGACTGTTCACACCTCAGGAAAACTATTCACATCTCAGGAAGACTATTCCTACCTTGGGATGACTGTTCATACCTTAGGATGACTTCAAGCAAGACTGTTTTGGAAACTAGAAATACTTTCTCATTCTAACAATAGAAGTTGCTGTCTAAACTTATAAAAAAGGAAAAAAAAAATCCTAAATTGCCAAAGTCCCAGACCTAATTATTTTGCTAATTATCAGACAAATGACATGGAAATATCTTGAATGTGGTGTTTTGAGTTCTTTGTGGGTAGGAATTGTGTGAGTTTAACAGCTTCATTGACATATAATTCACATTCCACTGAATCCTCCCATTGGAAGTATACAATTCAGTGGTTTTTAATATATTTACAGGTTTGGGCAAACATCACCACTATCTAACTTTAAGACAATTTTGTCCCTTCTAAAAGAAACTGTGTTCCCATTCAACCATGCTCCATTGCCTCACCCCAACGCAGCCCCCACTCACCCACTTTCTCTCTCTGTGGACTTGCCCATTCTGGACCTTTCATGTAAATGCAATCCTACAACATGTGGTCACTGGGCACAATGTTTGCAAGGCTCATCCATGGCATTGCATGCATCATACTTCATTCCTTTTTATTGCCATATAGTAGTCCATTGTGCAGATATAACACCGTTTGTTTATCTTTGCATCCACTGACAGACATTTGGGTTGTTTCCACTTTTTGGCTATTATGACTAATGCTACTGTGAGCATTTGTGTACAAGTCCTTGTGGGGACATATGTTTTCATTTCTTTTGCATATACACCTAGGAATAAAGAATCATAATTAGTGAGAAAAACTTCATCTAGACAGTCATGCAAACTTGTATGTTAGCAATAAACAATCTTTCATTCTTCATATAATTCTTGTTTCTTTATTGGAGAAGTGGGACAAAATAAATAGGTATTTAAGCAGTGAATAAAGATCTCAGGGAATGTATGTTCTCCTTTATTTGAAAAAGCACAAAAGGATTCCTCTCTGCTTTCAAACAAATGCATACATTTACAGAGGTGTTATTAAGTGATTTTTAATTTATCTGACATTGCCAAGAAATTTGCTAAGAATACATTTTTCAAATAACTGAAGTCTCTACCTTTTGCAATTTTAAGATTTTTTTCATAAAAATAAACATGCTTATATTCTAGAGGCACATTGCCTCTAATGATTTCTAGTGATTTATTGTTAGGATCACCATGCCTATTATCACATTATATCCACACATTCATATCACCAGAATGACTGTAGACTTATTTTAGGATCAGTCCAATTTAGGGATGCCTCCTCTCTCTACCTCAGACCTTACTGGGATTATATTCATTTTGTTGACTCTCTCAAGACTTCCAGGGACTGGGGCTTGTCAAGGGGTCTCACGCGTCCTGTATTGTTAGCCAAACTCCTTCATTACTGAAACTGCTGCTAGACTTCTGCACAGAGGTGGGACTCCTCAATTGTCCCAAAGGTCCTGGGCTCCACAGTACACTGGCCCCATGCTCTCTGGTGATGAACAGATGACAGATGGGTTGGCCATGCAACCAAGTGCCTTTTTAACTTCTTCCCAAAGCAGAGAATGTTTTGGTTTGTTTGTCTGTTTGCATGATTTGGAAGAGAATTGGGCCAACTTATCCTCACAGGCCTATAGAGACATGCCCTGAGACCCTCTGGGCCATAACGGGAATGCAAGCGGAGCCAGCAAAACAGCAAAGGGTGCCGACTGGCCACGGCTGGTGCAGCTATAGTGGGCCCGGGTCATTGAAGACTACTCTGATGGGGTGTCTGGGACTCCAGCAGTTGGCTCCAGCCCAACCAACACCTATTGGTCTGCAGGCTGACTTCCACCTGGTGCTTCCTTGCCCTCACCCAAGGATGACAGGGCTGTTTTCTCCCACACTGGCTGTGCTCTAGTTGGCGGAACACATCTCAGAAGCAGGAGACCAGTGAAGCCAGTGGGTCTCCAGAGGAAGAGCTGGGAACAGGCAGGAAGGAAGAAAAAGGGGATGGGTAAAGGGTGGATGTACTGGATCACACGGTGTGCCCCCAATCCCCTCCATCCGGAACCTCAGCCTATGCAAATTGGATCTTTGCAGATGTAATTAGTTACGATGAAGCCACACTGGAGGAGGGTGGGCCCTACTCCATGTCTGGTGTCCTTGAGAGCAGGGAAATCTGGCAAGAAGAGAACGCTGTGTGAGGGGTGAGGCAGATATTGGGGTGAAGCATCTACCAGCCAAGGAAAGCCAGGAGCCACCAGGGGCTGAGAGCAGGGAAGGTCCTCCCCTAGAGCCTTCAGAGGGAGTGAGACCCTGCAGACACCTTGATTTTGGCCTTCTAGCTCCAGAACTGTGGGAGAATAAATTCCCCTTGTCTTCAGCCACTCAGTTGGTGGTACTTATTACAGCGACCCCTGGGAAACTCCTGTGAAGGGGAAACAACAATTTCCAGTCTCCAACACCTGGGGGGGGTGGTGACAGAACCAGGACTGACCTCAGTGCTCATCTGCCCCCCAGGCTGTCTTCCAGGAACGGGCACAGAGAAATAGGAAAACCTTCCAGAGGAGCAAATGTCCTTAATTTTTGTCACAGTAGTTCCAATGAGAAGAAAATCTCACTCCTTTATGGGGCCAAACGTTGCAGGGACCATTTTGGATTTTCTCTTGCTCCCCTCCTAACAGGAACATGATACGGTTTGCCCGCGGTGAAGGGCTTGGGTCGCAAAGCTGTTGAATTATTTTATTCCTGTGAGGGGCTTCATGTCCCTCCTTTGTGGTCTGGGCCTCAGCGTTGTCCTCACTTGCCTCGGGCAGCTCCCTGCACTCCTCCTCTGAATTTTCCATTTCTGATACACGGTGAGCTGCAAAATTGTGTAGCCAGGCTTGCATGAATTGTCTGTAAGAGTGAGTAGGTTGTAAGTGACGGCCCAAGGGCTCTATTATCAGCAAAAGGCACCAGATTTAGTGCATGAACTTGGTAATATTTAATTTGACTGTTCACAGACCTCTAAATCACTGCTTCCTGAGTCGGGATCGCGGCCCTGCTGGATGCAGGTGCCCGGCGCCTTACCCCTGGCTAAGAGAACCACCCCCGCTTTGGACCATATTACAGCCGACTCCAGCCTCCACTGCTGTGGCCTGTGGTGCTTGAAACTCCAGGACCCGCCTTCCTGGCTCCTGACAACCTGGGCACCCACCGCCGCTCAGTGGCCCTTGGAGCTGACGGTCCTTTTGTGCAGCCAGGGGATGCCACCTCCAAATCTCACTGCCTTTGCCTGAAATTCCATTGTTCCCTGTGAGTCGGGGGCTTCCAGTGGTCATACATTTCTGGAACCCAGGACTGAAGTGAAACCTGCATGTACAGTGTCGAATTTTCCTGGGATGCGGGTCCCGAGGCTCTAGCCCGGGACACGCCGATGCCACCCAAGAACGCCCCCGGCAGAGGTGAGGTGGTGAAGCCTAGGTTTTAGTGCGTGGCCTCTGACGGGGTCAGCTCTCTCTTTTCTGACCCTGGCTCTCAGCCCTCATCATGTCCTCCCTGGAGCAGGTGGCAGTCCCACAGGCCACTTGCTGTGACAAATCAGTGAGGTGGCCACCCTTCGAGCCCTTAGAGGGACAGTGCGCAGCCCAGGACAGTGGGGAGTAATGCTGGTGCTTGTTTTCTTATCATGATCAAACACAGGTAACACAGAAGCTGCCGCTGAACCATTTTTCAGTGTCTCGCTCAGGGACAGTTAGCACATTTGTGTTGTCGTGCAGCCGTCCCCACCACCGGTCTCCAGAACGTTCTGCCCTGTAAACCTGAAACTCTGTCCCCATTATAGCACTAACTCTCTGTCCCCCTCTCCCAGCCCTATGACTCTAGGTACCTCCTGTGTGTGGAATCATGCAAAATCTGTCCATCTCTGTCTGGCTTATTTCACCAAGCATAACATCGTCCGGGTTCCTCCACGCCATAGCAGGGGGCAGGATTTCCCTCCTTTTTAAGGCTGAGTAATACTCCATTGTTCAGTTGATCCTCAGACACGAAAGCTGGCAAAGCACCGGGGCGGGGGAGGCTGCTGCCCAGCGCTGAAACAGGGCACGGCCTCAGCTACCGTGCGCGCTCCCTCCTCGTCCGTCCCCCTCTCTCCCAGGATGGAGCCGCCAGGCTCCTGGCACAGTGTGGGGAGAAGGACTTCTCACTATTCCTTGTGATGGTCATGACAGGTCTTAGTGTCACCGTTTGACAAAAGAGGAGACACGCTGGAAATGTCCAGGGATGTCCCCCAAATGAAACAGGTGGTCAGTGTCTGTCTGAGTGCCCTGCCAGACATTGAGACCCTGTGAGCAGACCCACCCGTTTGTCCTCCCCGCAACTTTGTGTTCCAGGCGCCTGCACACAGCCGGCCCCAGGGGAGGGGTTGAGATGGCTGTGCATGGGGCACGGGGACCCCAGATAGAAGTGCAAATCCTGCTCAGCTGGGTCACCTGCCCAGGACAATTAGCCTTACTGAGTCCTGGTTTCCTTATCTCTACTATTGGTAAAACAATAGTATTTGCTCCATGGGGTTGATTTGACAATTAAAACCAGATAATCTATATATGGTGCTACATACAATGTCTGGAAATAGTAAGGGACCTATAAGTAGGAGCCAATATTAATATTATTGGAATCGTAATGTAAGAGGGAAAAACTTAAAAGTGTGGTTCATCCATATATTTCTGTTTTAGGCTACCATTAAAAAATCGTGTTTACATTTTGTGTTTACAAAACTGTTTACTGCATGAGGAAATGTTTATGCTATGTTAAATTTTTTGAAGTTTCCAAAATTATATATACTGTATGATTTCAATTATGCTTAAAAATAGTAATAAAGGGGGTTCTCGGGTGGCTTAGTCGGTTGAGCATCGACTCTTGGTTTTGTCCCCTGCAGTGGCTCGGACATGTCCAGCCACATCTGAACAGTGATGAGGTGGGCCTGCCGGGGGTCTCCTTGTAGGGGGATGCGAGCAGCCTGCCGGGAAGGACAACCCACTAGACCATTGGGACTGAGCACCGTATTATCTAGCGAGGCCGCCTGGCATCTTTCACCTTCTCCCTATCTCTCTCGCGCCCCGACCCTCCTACCCCACCAGCAGGCACTGTGCTCCTCCCGGTGGGGGACAGTAGGGGTGTCCAGGTGGCCTGGGCACATCGCTCACAGCTACAGGGCAGGACCAGTGGGTGGCTCATGATATGGGGTCTCTCAAGCCCAGACCATCCCTGCTACGCCCAGGGCGGGAGAACTTAGGACAGGGCTGACTTGTCCGGAAACTGGTTTTTTTCTCCATCCAGCTGGTACCTACTAAACACTTAGTGATTGACTGACTGAGTAGAGTGATCCCCGCTGTTCCTTCTGAGCTCTGAGATGCCCTGAATCTGCTTGCCTCCTACGACAGAGGAGCTTCCCAAGAGCTAACAGCCACCTTCCCAGCACTCATGAAATAAGCAAGAAGCCGCTTCCTGAGTGTTCACACGCGCCAAGGTGCAGGTCCTCCCAGCTCTCCTTCTCCGTGCCCGCCGTGTCCCCCCGCAGTCTGCGAGCATCTCTCACAGAGGGCGAGGAGGAAGACAAGAATGCGTGTCTGCATCCTGACAGATAGGAAGCCACCACGTATCAGCCCTTGATTCCATGAGTGCCGAGCGTTTTGCTGAATCACTCATATCCAGAGAAAGCATTTGCTCTGTGTCAACTTGACAGTGATTTGCAGAGGATGTATAATTCCTTCTGATGTTGGACTTTTAAAAATAATCTGCACACAAATAAAGTGTGCCGAATTGGCAGGCTTTTCTTTTTGTATTGAGCCTGTGGGGTTTTGCCAGGACTGTTCAGACGCTCTGAATAAATGAGTATTAGCCATGTTGCCCAGTACATGCCCATCTGGTCCCACATTTACGGACTCTCCTACCCCTCGATCCCCTATGGCTCTTCCAGGTACCGTACCCACAAACACCTGCTGTGATGACCAGACCGATGGCGTGGTTGCCTTTATCTTGCTATTGGTCCCACTCTTGACCTTACCAGTGGTGATGCTCCCAGGAGGGCAGCGACCACAGGCCTCTGTTAGAGAGCAGAGGCCCGTCTCTGGTTTCTCAGGGTCAGACCAGGCTATGGTTCTAGAACCCCACACCCAACTCTAAACATGGATGCTCAACATTGGACTGTCTTCGCTATTGGAAGTAAAACTTGGAGAGTAAGCTTTCAAACCCCATGTCATTGTGCTAATTTTCCAGGTTTGTGTTGAGAAAGCAGAGGCGGAACGGCGAGCCCCGGCCGCTCTAGGCGAGAGCACCACCGGGGCTCCAGGTCAGCTCTGGGGCATCCTGGCAGGAGCCACCTGCAGCTAGCTGGTGCTTGGACGGTGGAAGGCTGTGCAGGAGCTGGGCTCTATGCTCATGCAGCGCTGGACCAACCCCAGCTCCTGTGGGTTCTAGGATGCTCGCTGGCACATCACCATCTTGTGATTTCACCTTTGAACTTCTGTACCTACGCCTTGCACACACAGTCCTTTCTGACCCATCAACTGACACACAGATTGGAGGGGGCAGAGTGCGTGTGGCCTTCGCGACCCCTCAGGAAACAGGAAGCTCGCCGTCCCCACAACCTTGCTGCTGGGTCAGGTGCAGTGGCTTCCCCACCACGTCAGGCATCCAAACACAGTAAACCGAGCTTTGCACTTTTATTTTTGAAATTTGGTCTTTTGGGTTGTTTTGTTTTTTCTTAAGGTGGCAAATGAGGGTTAAATATTGTTTTTAGAGTTCATGTGACCCCCAATATGTTTTCATCCCTAAAAATACTGTGGTGGGAGCCCTTGGGTGGCTCAGTCAGTCTGAGCATCTGACTCTTGGTTTCAGCTCAGGTCATGATCTCAGGGTCACGAGATCAAGCCCTGCATCAGGCTCCACAGTGGGAGCCTGCTTGAGATTCTCCCTCTCCCTCTGCCCCTTCCCTGCACGCACTCTTTCTCTTTCACTAAAAAATTAAAATTAAATTAAATTAAATTAAATAAATTGCGGCACCTGGGTGGCTCAGTTGGTTGAGTCTGAGTCTTGGTTTCAGCTCAGGTCATGATCTCAGGGTCCTGGGATGGAGCCCCAAGTCTGGCTCCACGCTTAGCAGAAAGTCCACTTCTCCCTCTCCCTTCGCCCCTCCCCCTGCTCTATAAATAAATAAATTAAATTAAATTAAACAAAATAAAATGAAATAAAAATAAAAAGACTGTGATGACCCCCCCACACACACACGTTTTTTAATCTCGCATTGCTCTCAGGCCACACTTGCTGTTCCCGCCGAGGCCTGGTCCAGCGCTGGGCTCCGAGCCTCATGTCTCCTCTTGGCCGAGGACTGTCCTCATTGCACCTCAGGGGGGTCACTGAGCAACACTCTGCTTTCAAGAAAAGACCAAGCTTAACCGAGCACTTCCTCCTTCCTTCTTCTGCGCAAGTGGCCTCACGGGGTGGCGAGCTGCTGGTGCTGTGTGCCTCGGGAAAGGGAAACGGGGAGCTAGGAGATCTTTTTCCACAAAGTGGGTGCCATCTCCTGGGAGCCTGAGAAAGTGCACGATGCAGGCGTCCAGCAAAGCTTCCAGGGTTGCTCCTTCTGTTTCCTCCTTCTCAGCGTGTGCCGGCCATTCCAGAGCCACCTATCCGTGTGAAGGGCAGACTGACCCAGATCCCGGGCCCGCGGAACGCTAGCACAGAGGTTCGCCCCTCCTTTTGCCAACGAAGAAGTCATAAAAGGAACGGACACCAGCAGATGTTTGCCGGGACAGGTTATTGTGTTACAGGGATGCAAATTTTCCGGCTCTAATTGTGTCAAAGTTTCCCACAAGCCCTAGCTCCCGCTGCGGTTTTAGCTGTGATTTCCTTGTCCTAAAAGAAGGGGGAAACATGGAGAAGCCTGGGAAAAGATCGTTTTAAAAACTTGATTTAGGTCAAGTCCATTAAACCATAGCTTTCTGTTCGGGCTCAGTGCACATGGGGGCCCCTAGGACACCAGACACTCGGCTCTCATATTATCTGCTCAGCTCGTCCCTCCCCCAAATACCAACCGGGGACGGATTGCACACAGGTAGGAATGACTCATTGCTCATTCGAATAGACAGACCCTTTACATAATCTGGGTCATTTTCCTGCGAATAAGCCCTTGAAATGAAATTGCCTAATCCACTGCCTTTCTAAACACCTGTCGCTTAAAGGCTGCAGGAGGACTTCAGGATGAGGTTTTGGAGCAGGTGGGTGGGACAGGCGCATGGCAGGAAGGCACTGAGCTCCCGCTGGTCTTCCGGGGAGGTAAATGATGACTCACGAGCATCGGGAGCATCTCTCTGAGGGAGCTGAGATGAAACCCCCGTGCTCACCGGTCTGCAGCACAATATTTAATACGTCATTTTTAATTAGCTTTCATCTAATATGGTGCTCACGGGTTGTTATTTGTACAGCTCTCCGGGGCTTTCCACAAGAGGCCCTATTTTATTGGCTACTGATAACATGTCTGTGCGGAGATACTATCAGAAAATACGATGGGTGTTTTGCACACGCGTGCGGGCACACATGCACACAGGGTGGGGGGCTTTGATGGCCTGGCAGCAGAGCTCAGCAGGGCGATAAGGGGGTGGCCGTGTCTGATCACAGCCTTTGTAATCTACCGGAGCAGTGGCCTGGCATTTCCCAGGGCTTGGTGTACCTGCTCTGAGGGACTGAGGTCCGTGGACGATTTAGTTCCTGACTTTCCGAGTGAGGAGGATATCAGAAGTGAACTTCCTAAAAAGGGAGGGAAATACCCAGTACCCGGGAAGAGAATTCTGAATGGCCATTGTTGCAAAGTGGGGCGGGCAGGCCTGGACGAAGTAGGAAGGAGCTAGGGAAACCAGGGGCGACTCCTCTGGCCCCTGATTCTTCAATGTCTCTCGCAGATAAAAGATGCTGGGTACACACAGCGCTGGTGTTTTGTCATCAGACGAGCAGGAGCATCGTGGGGCCCAGAAGGGCAGCCTCGTGAGGTCCTTGTGACATCGGGCATTGTGGAGGCCGATTTCACGTTCCTACATTCCTAGTGCTCTGGTATTGATGGAAGTGTACGCAGTTTTCACAGACAATGTAACGTGCAAAATGTCTGTCAGCCACGCCCCCTCCCCCGCACCCTCTGTCCTCTTCGATCCATGGTGTTTCCAGTGGCCTGGTGCTCGGGCCCATCTTCCCCAACCCACGCTGTGCAGAACCATTAAGTCCTCTCCTGGGTCCCCCTCAACTAGGGCGTGTGGGGCTGGGTGGGGAAGGGGGGTTGTGGCCAGCAGGCCAGATTGCCGGAAAAACCTCATTCTCACAGAGTCAGCATTTTCTGCTGACACCTGTGGAAGGGCATCTTCAGGGAGAGGGTGGGGGGATGGCGTCAGGGTCTGGGAGGAGTGACATTGCCAGGGAAATTTGGAGGGTTTCAGGCTGTGGGATAGCGAAGGAGGGAGGTAGAAATCTGTAGAGATCAGGCAATGCCCAGGAGCCTCTGTCTAACTCTGAGGCTCCCCTCTCCGTCTGCTCCCCCTCGTCCTGCTCCAGCCCCACGCCAGCGTGCACAGAGGCTGGGGAGTCCACCCTGGTGCTGACGCTCTGGAACCGTACCTTGCTTTCCCTGCCCTGGGTGCACGTGTCCGTGTGTGTCTGCACACGCACACATAACAATGATTCCCCAGCTCCTTGGCCCCCAACCTCCCACCGCGTGGAGCTCAGTCCCACTGTGGGGCTGGCTGAAAACGGCCTCCCCACTCACCCTCGTCAGGAAGCCCGTTCCCCAGGCCGTCCCTCCGAAGGGAGGCCTCCTGCTCCTACTCGGGAACGACTTCGTGGAGAAACTCAGGTGCACATCATCTGATGTTTGCTCACACCTTCGGAAAGACCTGGTGGAGGAAATGAGCGCTCTGTGTTTTATATAATGAGATGGATCGAATTCCAAACACCTCTGGCCAAGGACACACGTCATCGTCACCATAGCAAATGTAAAAAAGAAATGTGTCCAATCTGGGAATTACAATTTTATTGGCATTGGTGTTCTGCTGGACGGCTTCTAGCAATGAACTGATGCCTACTTTAAAGAAATCTGGATTAAACACGGGCACATACGGAGAAGGGGCAGAAGACAGCGGAGCCAACACACGGGGCAGGGAGAACATGTTTAGTTATAGAAAGCTAAATTTAAACGTCAAATGTTTGTATTTCTCGTATAGGTCAGAATTCATCTTAGGATGATGCTTAAAAGTGCCAGTTCATTTTTAGTGCCAAAAAAAAAAAAAAAATCCACTTTTAAAGTGGAATATTTGAAAGGGTGTGTGAACATTACTCTTGAATCTTTCTCAAACACTGGCTGACAAGCAAGATTTCTCATGGTGGACGCTGGAGTGACCCACGCTGACGTGAGCTCACGGCCCCTAATGGGCCAACTGCGGCCTCAGGAGCACCAGTCCAGGCTCCAGGCGGGAACACTGGATAAATCGCTGCTCACCTGAAGCGCCACCTGCTGTCACTACCTGGAATACACCTGTTACTTAGATGCTTGGTGGAAACCGTTTGGAGCAAAAATAAATAAATCAGTTGGTGTGCCCTGAATGCCATTTCCTTAAAACACAGCATAAGCTCTTTTCCACTGCATATTTTTTCCTGCTTTGTCGAAGATTATTTGACCATTGAGCTGAGGGTCCATTTCTGGGGTCTCTGTTCTGTTCCATTGGCCTATAGGTCTGTTTTTGTGCCAGTATCATGCTGTCTTGGTGATCATGGCTTTGTAATATAGCTAGAAATCAGGCAACATGATGCCCCGAGCTTTGTTTTTCTTTTTCAACATTTCCTTGGCAATTCGGGGTCTTTTGTGATTCCATACAAATTTTAGGGTTGTTTGTTCCAGCACTTTGAAAAATGCCATTGGAATTTTGATCAGGATGGTGTTGAAAGTATAGATTGCGCTGGGCAACATAGACATTTTAACAACGTTTATTCTTCCGATTCATGAGCATGGAATGTTTTTCCATCTTTTTGTGTCTTCTTCAATTTCTTTCATGAGTGTTTTGTAGTTCCTAGAGTATAGATCCCTTACCTCTTTGGTTAGGTTTATTCCAAGGTATCTTATGGTTTTTGGTGCTATTGTAAATGGAATCGTTTCTTTAATTTCTCTTTCTACAGTTGTGTTGTTAGTGTATAAGAAAGCAACTGATTTCTGTGCATTGATTTTGTATCCTGCCACATTACTGAATTGCTGTATGAGTTCTAGTAATTTGGGGGTGGAGTCTTTTGGGTTTTCCATATAAAGTATCATGTCGTCTGTGAAGAGAGAGAGTTTGACTTCTTCTTTGCTAATTTGAATACTTTTTATTTCTTTTTGTTGTCTGATTGCTGTTGCTAGGACTTCTAGTACTATGTTGAACAATAGTGTCGAGAGTGGGCATCCTTGACGTGTTCCTAATCTTAAGGGAAAGGCTCTCAGCTTTTCCCCATTGAGAATGATATTCGCTGTGGGTTTTTCATAGATGAATTTTATGAAATTGAGGAATGTTCCCTCTATCCCTATGCTCTGAAGAGTTTTAATCAGGAAATGATGTTGTATTTTGTGAAATGCTTTTTTCTGCATCAATGGAGAGGACCATATGGTTCTTCTCTCCTCTTATTAATGTGTTCTATCACATTGATTGATTTGTGAATGTTGAACCACCCTTGCATCCCAAGGATAAATCCCACTTGGTCATGGTGGATGATCCTTTTAATGTACTATTGGATCCTATTAGCTAGGATTTTGTTGAGAATTTTGGTGGTCTCTTCAATAAATGGTGCTGGGAAAACTGGACAGCTATATACAGAAGAATGAAACTTGACCATTCTCTTATACCATACATAAAGATAAACTCAAAATGGAAGTAAGACCTCAATGTGAGACAGAAATGCATCAAAATCCTAGAGGAGAACATAGGCAGTAACCTCTTCAACATTGGCCACAGCAAATTCTTTCAAGACACATCCCCAAGGGCAAGGGAAATAAAAGCAAAAATGAACTTTTGGGACTTCATCAAGATAAAAAGCTTCTGCACAGCAAAGGAAACAGTCAACAAAACAAAGAGGCAACCCATGGAATGGGAGAAGATTTTTGCAAATGATACTACAGATAAAGGGCTGATATCCAAGATCTATAGAGAACTTCTCAAACTCAACACCCAAAAAACAAATGATCAAGTCAATAAATGGGCTGAAGACATGAACAGACACTCTCCAAAGAAGACATGCACATGGCTAACAGACATGAAAAAATGTTCATCATCATTAGCCATCAGGGAAATGAAAATCAAAACCACATTGAGATACCACCTTACACCAGTTAGAATGGCAAAAATGGACAAGGCAAGAAACAACAAATGCTGGAGAGGTTGTGGAGAAAGGGGAACCCTCTTACACTGTTGGTGGGAATGCAAGTTGGTACAGCCACTTTGGAAAACAGTATGAAGGTGCCTCAAAAAATTAAAAATAGAGCTACCCTATGACCCAGCAATTGCACTACCGCGTATTTACCCCAAAGACATAGATGTAGGGAAAAGAAGGGCCATATGCACCCCAATGTTCATAGCAGCAATGTCCGCAATAGCCAAACTGTGGAAAGAGCCGAGGTGCCCTTCAACAGATGAATGGATAAAGAAGATGTGGTCCATATATACAATGGAATATTCCTCAGCCATCAGAAAGGATGAATACCCAACTTTTACATCAACATGGGTGGGACCGGAGGAGATTATGCTAAGTGAAATCCGTCAAGCAGAGAAAGTCAATTATCATATGGTTTCACTTATTTGTGGAACATAAGGAATAGCATGGAGGACATTAGGAGAAGGAAGGGAAAAATGGGGGGGGGAATTGGAGGGAGAGATGAACCATGAGAGACTATGGACTCTGAGAAACAAACAGGGTTTTAGGGGGAGGGGAGAGGGGGGATGGGTTAGCCCGGTGATGGGTATTAAGGAGGGCGCGTTCTGCATGGAGCACTGGGTGTTATATGAGAACAATGGATCGTGGACCACCACATCAAAAACTAATGAGGTACTGTATGGTGACTAACATAACATAATAAAATAAAAAAGACAGCATTAGCTCCTTGAGTAGTGCTGATGTCACATTTGAGCAGGGAGCAGGCTTACCTGTGATGTGACTCCTCCACGTCCACTGGCCTGTGGTGGCGTTTCCGGTGCCGAGCGAGCTGATCACGTCCTAGGCGCCATGTGTACCCCATGCCAACGGTGCTGGCAACAGGCCTGGTGAGATGTGGAAACACAAATGGGTTACCTTACCTCTCAGTCCCGTCTTGCATCATTGGCTGCAGCACTCGAATCACACCTAGGGGAGTGCACGGGCCCACAGGTTACTCCATGGGAAACTGTGTTTGATGACAACTGTCCAACGGGCCAATGTGACCTCCAACAAGAAAGGATGGGCAGGTAGCATGCATTGGTGCGGGCAAAGGGGTCCCTGGCTCACAGGTCCACTCTCTGACCCGGCCTTCTTGGTCCCCTGCCCTGTGGGCCTGAGGCCCACTCGTCACCCTGCTTCATAGCACACTGCACCCATCCCAGCGTGGGGACTGTGAGGGTGTCCGCACTGGTACACAGCGGCCTCCCCCGCGAGCCGTCCAACTCCACAACCGGGGATTTCTCTGCTCTCTCTTCACTACCACGTGCGCAGTACACAGGCCCGCGGAGATTCTCCGGAGAGGACTCTGGATGAAGGGCCCAGGCAAGCGTGGGACAAACCAACTCGCCAGGCTAACTCGTGAGCCCTGAACAATGGGTTTCTGTTCTTCAGGTTTACCCGCTGGTCAGCAAGTGCCTCTCAGCAGTCCCCCCAGAACAGACGTTGTGCTGTTTGCGTCGAAGCTGAAGGGTAGAGTATCTGACTCATAGGTGGGTCCACCCTGGCCCCATCGGTGGCGGTTTTCAATCAGCTGACTCAGATGCTGGGCACCCAGCTTTCAGGAAATGCTGTTGACATAATTTTCTCATTTGTGTGAAGAGTTTGACTTCATAGAAAGTGTAGTTGTGCTCACTCTGCTAATATCAGGATGTGACAGGGCACACAGCGTATTTCAGACGGGTTATTTTTCTGGTCTGATCACGGTTGTGTACAGACTACATCATACCGCAGGCTTTATGACCTGCCGGTTCTCCAACTCGCCTAGCAGAGAAGGTGCTGCTTCCAGTAAGGAATGTCCTCTCCCGAGGACGCCCAGGACTAATTTTTCCACTGACCCAGATATTTTACACCCAGAAAAAGGGAACATTCACAGCTGCAGAACTGTGAGTACTTGCAGTTAAATAGAGGTAACACTCCCCAACTTTGGAGTGGTTTCCATTGTTTTCAGAATGTAATTTCTGGGGGGACCTTTTTTAATCCTGGCCACAGACTATTCCCCCAAACAACGAATGCTTTTACGAAGAGCAGTTTTAAAGAGCAGAGCTTGAGGTATTGCTCTTGTGACAGGAATTCATTCCTGCAGCACCAACAGTCATGGTGCCCTGCCTGCCGTTCACACTGACAAAATAGATGCTTAAAATATTCAAGCAAGAGAGCCAGGGCCAGTGACCAAATGAGCAAGAGTGAGTGACTGTGAAGCAAGCTTTAGCACGAGGAGAAAGGAAGCGACTTTGTGTCTGCTTTGTCTGATGATCCTCGAGGAAGGGACATGTGTGACAAGGGGGCCCATGGAAAAACCTAGACAGCCTGTTACTATTCCATCATCAGGGCAGTGAGGAGGGAAACAAGGTGCCACACTTCGGATCCAATGGCTTTATGGACTGAGGTGACACATTCTGTGGCACGTTCACCAGGAGCCAGACTTTCTCAGGATGCTCCTTTTCATCACAACTTGCCCAGCGACTGACTTAGGCAGAATAGCAGTGAGTTTCCCATCTTGAGAGTGGTTCTTTGTGTGAATTCCAGGCTCAGGGGAGAGTTGCCTGGTGGCTGGCCATAGCCGTGGGAGAGTAGAAGCTGCACCACCCAACAACCCATCCCCTTCCAGTCTGCACAGTGCACACCTGCTCTAAGTTGCTTTCCATCTAAATCTACTCTAAATCATTCATCTTCATTATAAGTTCCTACTGTGTCCGGGGTCTCTAAACCATGGTGGGAAGAGAGTTTATTCAAGGCGGATACTTTGATGATCAGCATCTATCCAGGTACAAACATAGTCTCAGGAGGCAAACAGAGTGTCTTATTTGGATTTATATAATTTACAGTAAAAAGGAATATAACATCTTTCTCCAATCAAGGTTTACTTGTTTAAGAAAACCTAAGAGCACACTGACTAGGAGATAAGCAGGTGATCTTTCAAGGGGGAATCAGAAAGAGATTGCTGGTTGCTTGGGGCCCATCTGAAGAAAGACACAAGAACTGAGTTGAGAAAGACAGTATTATCTTACACAACAGCTTTTTCTGCAGGATATTAAAGCACTTTATAAATATTAATTATCTCATCCATTCTTATCACATTGTATGAACCAAAGACATTATAGATGGCCGGTCGCCCAGCTCAATATGCTAAATATCTCAAGCTGTCTTTCACACAGACTGATTTTCAATTCAAAATACGCTCACCTCCCTGTTATTTGGAGATGTGATTGCACTTATGAAGGATCCAGTCCCCTTTGGTTCTTTCTCAATAACTTTGAATTGCTAAATATTTCTGCCTGTCCCCCACCTCTTCCCCTTTTATACATGTTAATTTAGCAAAATTAGAAAACGCAAATACATGAAAGTAAGGGTAAGCCACTCATAAGCTCATAATCATTAAAAATTACCATGGATATTTGGTGTATATTTATCCTGAAGATTTTCTAAATGCATGGGATCATGAGTTTTATTTCCTTTAATACTGTTTCATGTTCACTGATACCATTATTTTAGATATATTTTATATAATTGTTTTTGTATATTATATATCATAATTTTTAACAGCTGAGTGTTATTTCACTATATGGAAGCGCTATAATTAAATTAACTAAATCCTTCCACCTAAACACTGAGGCTGTTTCAACATTTTTGCTGTTATAAACTTCTGCCTCCAGCCCAGGCAATCAGCGTGTTCTGTATCCTTCTGAACTGTCTCAGTGGCCAGATAAGTATATGAAACCACATATAAGGGCTTGGCTTTGTTTACGGAAATGAAAATATATCCCACACTTCACTTCTTTCACATAAAAAAAAACAAGCCAACCTATATTATGAAAGTTCTTCCAGAGAGCTCTTTAAATAGTTGCATAGTAATTTATAGTGTGAATATACCACTATTTGCTCAGCCCTTTTCCTTGATAGCTATTCAGGCTATTTCTTGATGTTTGCCATACAAAGAATCCTGCACTAGACGTTCTTGAGCATACCGGCTAGTACGTTCAGTGTGTTCTTCCACAGCACAAGGACAAAGAAGTGGGACTGCTGAGTCAGATGACACATTTGTAATGTGATTAGATTTGTTATGCACACCTCTTAAAGGTATTTAGACCAGTGTGTAGAAAAATTCAAGCTGCTCTGTCAGTTTCCTTCACACAGATGCTCTAGCTAGAAATGTCTTGGGTGGAAATATGCAGACAGGAAGCTGATGCTCAGAAAGGTACAGGACATGTTCAAGGTCATACAGCTAAATATTTCAGAGTCAGGACTAGCACCTACTTCTCCTGATTCTCTGACAATGACTTTCTGCATAACAATAAGCCCTTATAGGGGTGGGAGGTGGTAAAAGGGAGAAAGAAAAGATGTATCCATCAGCTCTTGTTGTGTAACAAACTTCCCCAAAACCTAGTAGTTTAAAACAAGAACCATGTATTTAGTTAGGATTTTATGGGTCAGCAGTGTGGGCTGGGCTTTGCTGGAGGGGCTTCTGTCTGAGCTGGCCCCCTCCTGTCTATGTGGTCAGCCGTGGGTCAGTTGGGATGCCTCGTCTTCTCTGCTCCCTCATTCTGCAGTATGCTTCCCAGGCTTGTTCTTGAGGCCGTGACCAAAAAGAGTGTATGTGTGTGAGACCTCCTGAGGCTTAGGCTCAGAGTGAGCACATTCTCCCTTCTGCCACATTCAATGGTCAGAGAGCCACGGGGCCAGCCCAGATCTGAAGGGCGATGAGACAGACTCTGCCTCTGATGGGAGGACACTGCAAAGGGCATGGGAAGAAGGAAGATGTGGAGAATGGGAGCCACACTTGCAAGCAATCCACCAGGTTCTCAGGTTGATTTTTTCCCATTCTCCAAACAATTGCTTTGTTATCATCTTGACATGCCTGTTTGGAAAATCATGGCTTTCTAAGAGCAGAAATGTAGTAATACTTGTAGTGAAATCTCACAGTTCTCCCAAGATACCTGCGGCCCATTTGGGGCACTACTGTATTAGGTCAGATCTCTTTCCATTTTTAAAAATGGGTTTGCCAGATAAGAAAAATTAAGCACTTTGGCCATTTTACTCTGTTTCTGTAATATGTTATATAGAGCACTGCTGATGTATCTTCTCTTTAATCGTCAATTGGAGGACACTGCAGCTGTGTAGACTGTTTGGGGTTTATGTCTTTGTGTGTGTGTGTGTGAGTGAGAGACTTTAATCTCTCTGTAATTTTCCATCTCACACAGTAAACAAATGAAGAGGAGCACTTTACAGGTCATAAAAATAGGCAATAAATAAAGTCAAACACGGTATGCTTCCTTTTGATATTACAACAGGAGTGTGTCTGTGGAGATGAGGATTAGGCCAAGGGGCCACACTTGCTGGTTTAACGGGGCTCGGGCGCACACAGCCTGTGGATGCATGGAGAGCCCTGCAGGGTGACTCGTGAGTGCTGGGGAGGGAACCAGCTCTATATTTAGAACTTCTGGCTTCAGCCAGATAGAACATGGATTTAGGATGTGGGTTGAGGACAGGAAGGGAGCACAGGCATGCTAATATTTCGTTTGTTCTTTCTTAAATCAGCAGCTTAGCGTGGAAAGTTCTCTTCTGCGACATTTCTGTTTGTCTGTAATTACAGATTGGCATGGAACAGAAGGAAACTAAAGCAGAACTCTGCTGACTTTCTACACCGGGCAACTTGTGATGTGTCTGAGGGTCCACTGGCCCCATCTGCGTCCAGCAGGAACTGGATTCTCCAGTTCTAAGCAAAAGCGGGTGAGCGGCTGCCAAAAGCTCCCAGTTTTCTGAAGGATGGAGTTGAGCACTCCGTGTGCCTTTCACAGTAGAATTCCACAATGAGGCCGAGAGTGTTTAAAACAGCTAAAATACGCATGTAGGGAAGCACTGTAGGTTTCAATAAAAAGCGCTTTGGAGACCTTCTATACCAGAGATCAATATTCCAAGGGAAACAGGATACACAGAGAAGTGGAAACTTTATTGTTTACTTGGAGGTATGAAAAGAAATAGGTCAGTGATTCGTTTCCATAGTGACTATTATTGAAATAAGACAAACTGACACCAATACTGATTTATTCTCCTATTCAAGCCCTTTTCAAAGATTACTTTAATCTGAGTTGGTTCTTGAATATAAACAAGAAGCCCAAGTTATCGTTCACAATAATGATCTTTTGCTACTTGTGAATGAGACTTTAAAAAAATTAAATTAAAAAAACCTAAATTTGTGCCATATCAGTTTGTGGGTATAAATATAATGTGTTTTAAGTATAGGAGTTGTGTTCTGAGCATTTGCAATTTATCCCTCGTTCTTAATTACCTATTCTTGCTTTACTCCCAACTACAGGATATTTATTTGCTATTGGTGAGCTCTGCAGCCGTATGACAAGAGTTTAGGTAATAAACGTGGGCACTTAAGCTGCACTCCTGGATGACCAGTTATAATTTGACCTTTAAATCCAAAGCCAGCTCAGGTACAGTGTGTGGAATGCAGCTGTGTGCTGAGGAATCCAATCATTTTGGCCATGTTAACCATCACAATCAATTGCTGCCTGCGGACGTCTTCTGAAGTGATCAATACCAATTTTCCAGACAGCAAGAATGTCCCCATCAGCCACACGGCGCCAGTTCAGTGGGCATGTGTGGATCTAGGTTCCTGGTCAAGGTGTGATGAAACGAACAAGTGCTCGGCCCATCCTGGCCACAGACGCACGTCGTCGGGAATCTGGGTCAGGAGGATCTTGTTGCGGTTGCAGGTCTTCTGTCTGGACCGCTTCCATGGTTCGTCTCTTCACCTTTGTCAACACAGTGAAAGTGGGTCAGTTCTCAGCCCAGGGATGTGGACATGGAGTCTTACCATGTGTTCCAGACTCCTGCAGTGGGGTCAGCAGGAGCCATGCTGTGCACAGTAGGGCCGTGTGTGCAAGTGTGAGCGTGTGCTTCCGTGTGTATGCATGTATGTGTGTACATGAACGTGTGCGTGCGTGAAGGAATGTGAGTGAGAGAGGAACGTGGCCCGTGGCAGAGTCTATGGTGTGAGGGTGATTTCTTCGGCTGAAGTTAACCCTTAGTTGTCAGGATCTTGACTTCCCCAGTAGCAAGATGAACCAGGACCATTCTTCTTTTGCTCTGCCTTTCCTCAATTTTGCTTCTATTTGATATCTCCACAGGTAGGTCAGTGGTAGAGAAAAAGAAAGAAATGATTTCTTGAGTAAGATGGGAGGGGGTGGAAGCTGAAGCTTTGGGCTAAAATTAGGTGAGACGATAATCGTGGATCAGCATGAAAGTAAGGAGCTTAAGTGACTGGCGGCCGTGCTGGCCCAGCTCAGGGATCCCATCTTTCCTGTTTCTCTACCATGAATGTTTGTCAAATGTATTTTTTCTATATTTAAGCAATTATTACTTTCTCATAGCATAACAAACATTAATCCCAGGGCTCGTGGGAGATGAGAAGACTGTGATGGAATAGCACTTTGCAAAATAAGAACTCGGACCTATTGCACTGCAAAGCTAATCATCTATTTTCAAGAATGGAGACCATTCGATCACTGGCAGAGTAGCTCTGCGTCCGCCCTCCTTTATGTTATGGCACCAGAGGGAAGGCATTGCACCTCGTTCTCTCTGGAGTGCTTCCAAACTGCACGGTCATGCTCTGAGCACAGCCTCCTCCCCCTTTCATACAGTTAGGAATCTGGTAGACACAGTTCAAGGTATTAGAAAGTGGTAAGCCAGTGCAGTTCATCTCTTATCTCAAACAGCTCGCTGATCCTTAAGAATGAGATCAATCATAACCCAACAGAGCTACAGAAGCATGTCTCCTTTTCTTGTTTGCTTTCTGGGAGTACCTGCCAAGTTAGAAATCTACATAAATGAAATATAAATTACTAGTAACTTAAAGCACTAGACAAATCCTATAAGTTTTTATAATTACACAAGACAGAACTACAATGCAAGTGACAGAATAATAGCTATCTGTTGGGTTTTGTGTTATTTCTAAGATTCTTAATAAAGACATCTCTCTTAAAAAGAGTAAACTACTTTAAAAGAATGCCAAAAGAAAAGAGAGAGAGAGAGAGAAAGATAAGAGAGAGGCTGGAAAGGAAGGAGGGAGAGTGAAAGGGAGGCTCTCTTTGAGAATCTGAATTTATAAACTGGTGAGAATGAACTATTGCTACTGACGAAAGACACTTTGTTCATGAAAGAATTAACAGCAGGATTCCTTTCATTTTTACTTTTGTTTCATTTCAAAATTTGCTATGAGATTTCAGAGTTTTATTATAAAATATTACAGGCACACACAAAGATACAAAGAATTATGCAGTAACACTATTCCAGGACTTGGTTAAAAAAATCACCCCCTTCCCTCTCTCCTCAATCACAACCCCCCTCCCAACAAAGGTGACCATTCTAGTGAAATTAGTGTCACTACGTCTGTAGATTTCTTCACACCTTTACAACGTACGCATGGATCCTAAGCAACCGATCGTACTTTTGTGTATGTTAAACATCTGTAGGATTGATAGTATGCCCTGATTTCATCTTATCCACGGCATCATGTATTTTCTTGCAGGTTTCATCTGCCCTAAATGTGTTGCTGCTCTTCGCTCATTTCCTTTCGGGCAGATACACAGCTTATTTACCCTCCGCTCTCCGGACCAGGCTTCTCTCCGAACAGAGCATTTTAAATACTGTTTTACTGAAATCTCTGTTTTTAGTCCTGATTTTACTGGCAACTTCCCTACTCCTCAAAGGTACTTTTTCCAGTAACTTAGGCTTAAATATTCTAAATAAACTTAAAAACAAAACAAAAACTATTTTTGCGTGACTATAAAACTAATACGTGCCCATTTTAAATAAAAACACACAAAAATATAGTTCTCCCCTTTAACAATAACCACTGTGAACATTTTGGTGTATTTCTTTCCAGCAATTTTCATGTTTTGGTTTTGGTTTGCACAAACCTAATACTATCACAAGGGGCAATTTCCCTTGGCATTAAAAATCTATGAAAACAGGGGCGCCTGGGTGGCTCAGATGGTTAAGCGTCTGCCTTCGGCTTAGGTCATGATCCCAGGGTCCTGGGATCGAGCCCCGCATCAGGCTCCCTACTCTGCAGGAAGCCTGCTTCTCCCTCCTCCACTCCCCCTGCTTGTGTTCCCTCTCTAGCTGTGTGTCTCTGTCACATAAAAAAAAAAAAAAAAAAAAAAATCTATGAAAACAAAAATGTAAATGGCTGAAAAGACTTCCTGCCAGGCTCCAATTGTTGGGCATTTAGGTGGTTCTAAGATTTCACTTTATTTTCATTCAACCAATGTTCAGTGGGCACCTGCTACATGTTATGTGCTCATATTAGGTGTAGGAAGTGCAACAGTAAAAGAGACAGGACTGTATTCTTCCCAGAATATTAAATAAAAAGCACAACCTCCACAGATAATCTGATCACCATTGTGACATGCACTGGAGAGAATAAGCAGGGGATAAAACGCTGAGATCCCAGGGAGGCAGGAAACAGTTACGTGGGGTAGGGAAGACCTCCACCAGGAGGAGAGGTAAGTACTCAGGTTGGGTTCAAAGAGAAACAAAGATGGCTATTTGAAAGGAAGAGTGTGTGTGTGTGTGTGTGTGTGTGTGTGTTTGACCTGTGGGTGGACACATCTGCGGTGTTGGTGTTGACAGGAAGCACGAGACGGGAGGCCAGGAGCAATTACAGATCATCATCCCTTCATTAAAACCCAGGTGCCTAAATCTTTCCCACTTTTCTGGTTATGTTGTAAAGAGCAGCCTAATGTTGAATTACTGGACCGCAATGATTTGAAGGAATCATGTTTATAAGATTTTGATATATTAAAAATAAAATATTACTTGGGGCGCCTGGGTGGTTCAGTCATGAAGCATCTGCCCTCAGCTCAGGTCATGCAGGGTCCTGGGATCGAGCCATGTGTCGGGCTCCCTGCTCAACGGGGAGCCTGCTTCTCCCTCTGCCTGCTTGTGCCCACGCGCTCTCTCTCTCTTTCTCTCTGAAAAATAAATAAATAAAATCTTTAAAACAAAATAAAATAAAATATTACTTAACACTCTCTATTTTGGATGCCAACACCAATGCGTTATCTCATGGCAATTGGTGCCAATGACTCTGAGTAATGCTGCTGTGAAGGTGGTAGGCCTGAAAACATCAACCTCAGGGCTGTGCTATTATTACCTTTTACTCTGTATCAGGCAAGGTGAGTGGCTATGAAAAAATTGATTAGAAGAAACATTTATGATTATTTAAAACGCATGGAGAAAAACATATTATTAAAATAGCAAAGATATGTGGGTGGGTGTGTATCTTTGCAATCTGAATAACACACACACAACTCAGGGATACACTAAAGAATTATCAACGGGGACCTGGATGGGGTCAGGGAACTCCACACATTCACTGAACAAGAAAGATTTTAGTAAATGGGAAAACACTTCAGGAAAGAAAGGGTATTATAAAAAAATAATAATCATCTCAAAACTACTTTTTAAATTTAACATATTTCAATAAAATTTTTAAGTAATTTTTTTTGTTAAAATAATTCTAAAGTTTATTTGAAGAAATAATGATCAATAACGCCAAGAAAATTGGCAAGAAGAGAAAGCCACTAAAATAATTAGAAATATTTCTTCTTATGGATAAGGACAGGGTGGGAGAGGGGAGAAACAGAGGCTACTGTTTCTCACAGAAACCCCAAATCTTTATTTAACCTATGTCTGCACTACTGTGAGTAAAAATATAAAAAGATATACTAAGATCTAAAAAGAAGTCTGTGGTGGGCTGGACTGCGCAGGAATAGGTAGACCTATTACTGGGACAGAAGAGACAGCTTTGAGGTTTTTTTTTTTTTTTAAAGATTTTATTTATTTATTTGAGAGAGAGAGAATGAGAGACAGAGAGCATGAGAGGGAGGAGGGTCAGAGGGAGAAGCAGACTCCCCGCCGAGCAGGGAGCCCGATGCGGGGCTCGATCCCGAGACTCCAGGATCATGACCTGAGCCGAAGGCAGTCGCTTAACCAACTGAGCCACCCAGGCGCCCAGCTTTGAGTTTTTATAAGAAAACTTTTAAAATAACATTTTAAATCAGTGGCACAAGAAATACTGTGCAATTAAAGTAAAATAAATTTGCAGTACTACTTCACAAAACAAATTTAAGAGTAATCAGAGATAAACTTGAAAAGAAGCAATGAAAAGCAAATGACAATGCATAAGACAAGGAAATAAGTATTTAGATAAATAGTATCTATGGTTGCTGTTAACGGTAAAACTAAAATATATGTGTAAAAAGTAAAGATATTTGACTCCTAAAATTTTTAAACTTCAATATGCCTGAAAAATACATATAAGTGTAAATGTCAAATAGGATAACTATGTACCAAAATTATATCAATGTTAATATCAAATTTTAAGGATTCCTTACAAATTAAGAATGATAAACATCCCAATCACAAAAAAAAAAAAAAAATCAGGCAAATAACATAACAAACACATAGAAGAAGGGGAAAAAAGTCAATATATATCTAAGCAATTTTGAATTCTCTGACCAAGGAAATGCGTATTAAGGTAATGATGAGACTCTGGTAGCAATGAGGGAGCGCGCACAGGGCAGAGCTTGGTCTCCAATGCCAGTCTCTAGTGAGAACAACCAGGGCTCCTTGACAACACAACACATTTAAGTGAAAACAAACCAAACAAATCTCGGTGGTCTCACATAAGAAGGAAAAAAAAAAAAGGGTGTGTCATATGTTTAAAAATAACACCCAGCAGAATCCACAACCAAAGGTAACATGGAACATTTATCTGTATTGCTGAAGTTAAAAGTCAGGTCAAAAAAAATCACACCAAAATAATATAACACTGTTGCAACAACAGACTAAGACTTGGGCCGCATTTTAAAGCAGTCAGTGTCTATTCTACTCTGGAGGACCGACTCCAGCAGCCTCACCTGGAACGCAGGGGCCCTGTGAGCAACAGCTAGGTGCAGAGGTGAGAGTCCCCTGCAGGAAGGGCCACTGTGTCCACCACATCCCTGGCACAGCTGACTTTTTCAACTAGCAAAGTAAAAAGTTCCATTTCCTTATAAGTGGAACTCATAAAAGAGGCCTGGCTTAAAGGGCCAACTTTGGATAAATTTGTCTCTTATTCCAAAGTCTATAAATATTTGCAACTTTAAAAGGGGGGGAACTAAAGGTTATCCATCCCTCCTTCAAAGGAAAAGAGTGAAGTCTGCTTTTATTATAATGAGACTCTACAGTCAACACATACAGGCCAATATACCCTGAACTTCTTTTTAAGGTCAAGACTATACCCACTTAGCTTGTGATTTGAGCCAAAGAGTAGCAGAGGAAGCATTTATTCAGTGCTAATATTATGTGTGGCACACCAGGGCAAGTGTTTACACATGGATTATCTCAAGTAATACATGCAATCCCAAAACAGAATTCTGCGGGGAAACAGGCTTGGGAAGCTAAGGCTCTCAGGCGAGACCCTGGCTAAAAGTAAAGGATGACATGCTAATTCCAATTATAGTCCCTCCCCAGGCCCATCCTCACTCCCTGTAGTCTTTCTGACCCACTCTTCATGTCCGTGAAATAAAGTTTTACACATTCTCTAAGTGTCTTTCCAGCTCTAATATTCTGGAGCTCTCTGATTCAAGATTTGCACTCATCAGAAGCTCCAAAACTCCCATGAGTGGGACAGTCGTATTTCCAAACTTAAGAGTCAGGATGTTCAGTCTGTTAGAGGACCTCTGTGCTACTTCCAGAAACATAACATCCATCTAGAAGGTGGAGCCCGAGTATTAACATTTCCAGTGTATTTAATCTGTTTATGTAGATAGCTGAAATAGAATATTACATAACGGGAAGCCTCAGATGCTCTAAGGTGCAGGGTGGATGGGTGAGTACAGCGTGAACAATAAGGAAAGCTGAGAGGAGACTTGGTCTTTAGAGTTCTTGCTCCCATCTTCTCTCTTTCTTCAATTCTCTCCTCCTTTGGTGGCACGCACACCTCCTTTTCCAGCCAGTTCCTGCAGTATGATGTCCTATGAAACCTGCACTTTCAGATCAAATCCCCATCATCCAAAATCAATGATTCTGTTTCCTTTTCTTTCATTCTTCCCATCTTTCATTTCCAATGGGGCCTGACTGCTGGTAGACAAGGAAGTGACTGGAATAATTCATACGAAGGTGTGAATGGGCCATTGCTGACTCAGCTTGTGATCCCTTTCCCAGGCAACTTTGCATTCTAAAAGAGTGGCTGGTGTATCCAAATAGAATCTAAAGTTCAGAGTTAAGGCATTATATTATTTAGGCAAGTCTATGGACAAGTCAGAAAGCGTATTTTTCTACCCCTTTCTTCTGCATGGAGATGGTATTGTTAATAGGATACTTTAAAGTTATGATTTCTAAATTTCTGATGGTGCACCTCTATCAGATAAAAAAATGGGCACCTATCCAAATAATTTATTGAATTCACATATATCTGTCCAATTACTGCACTGATGTGCTTTGTTTACTACAAACGTACACACTTTAAAGGGTGCAATAAAAATAAATAATATTTATACACTATTTTATCTTAACTTAAAAAATATATATTTTTGCCCTCAATCCAACTTGTGTTTTGAGTGCAAGTAGTAAGAACGAATATACTTCTCACATGTAAATTACAGACATATACCAAATGCTGAAAGAAGACAGCCAGTGAGTACCTCCTACCACCACACTTCACTGTGGGCACTCAGGTCACATTTCAGGTTTTCTGTGCCTGTCAGATGGTGCACATAGGGAAGGAGGGGAGGGAAGATGAGTGGGGGAACAGTCTGGTCCGTACAGTGTTAATAAAGTCTGATTTTCTTCTTTGATTAAAAGAGAGCAATAAAAGAGTTGTAATGGTCTCTTCCTGTCCCCCGGTTAATTATCATGGGGGTGTACTCACTACTCTGTATGCCTCATTTAAAACAAGAGCAGGCTCAGATCCAAGTTTTGTGGAACTTGGGACTGTTACAACTTCTGAGAAGAGAAAACTCTGGATGAAAGAGAGCACACACAAAAAATCTTACTTTTGCAACTTTCACAAACTCTGTGAATCTAGGAACACATGACTGGGCCGTCCCAGGGCAATGAAAGGGGACCTTCGGGGGCACCCAGCACCTCCATCCAGCAAGAAGACGGGAGGTGGGCCTTCCGCCGGCTTGAGGAGCGTGCTCCTGAAAACGAGGAAGCTTGGGAAAGAGGGCTTCTTTGCAAAAGGTTGCTTAGGGGACTGGAATTTAAATTCCCTTCCCTGCTTGAGTCCTCCTAATGGGGCTTCGCTCTTAGCAAATCCTGCCTTCTGTGCTGAACTGTTTAAAGCACAATCCCCGCAGCTTGTACACTCGGAGGTCTGGCGCGGCTAAGGACCTGAGCTCAAGCGTCCAGATGACAGCTCAGCCCTTCGCGCTCTCTGCCTTCTTTTCACTCCCTCCCTGAACTCCGAGCCGTGGTCTCAGAATAACAGAGCTCGAGGCTCGAAGAGCAGGATGTGTAGCTTTTTGGTAAAGCCCGTCCTGGACTTACTAAATAAGTCACACTGTCAGCTCCGGCCCATTAAGGGGCCCACTCTCCCTGTCCCCGTGGGCAAGAAATTTGAGCTGAAGCCGGTCCTGCAGAAACCCCAGCCACTCTCCCTTTTAGGGCATTGTTCTCAGTGGGCGATGGCGAAGGACGATCCGAGAGGGCCGCGGCTAACACACCGATGGCCCCGGGACACCGACGTGCAGGAGGCGGGAGGGGGATGTACCGGAAGCAGGGGCCGGCAAGGGTCGCCGTGGGCGCGGAAATGCGGTGGGAAGTGGAAGCGCACGCGTCTTCCGTTTCCCGCAACCCACCCGCGCATCACTCTGTCCTTACCGCGTCTCCGACGTTACTTCCACGTCTCTCTGCTGCACCGATACGCTCCTCGGCTCGCCCGAACCGGTCTGCCCGGACCCCACTCGGGGCTGCCCGGGAGAAACAGCGGGAAAAGCCTTCGAAGCCAAGACGAACGCACGTCCAGCGCCGCTGAAGGCGGGCGACGCAGACGCCACTCTTGCCCGTCACGCTCGGGCGGCCGCGGGACTGGCGGGCCGCGTCACGTGGCTGGGCGGGCCGCGTCACGTGGCTGGGCGGGCCGCGTCACGTGGCTGGGCGGGCCGCGTCACGTGACCGCGCCCGCTCCCGTCTGCCGCTGCGCAGGGAGGGCCCAGAGGCGGGAAGGTCGGGCCGCGGGTGGCTGGGCTGCCGCTGCCGAGGCCGGGAAGGGGCTCAGCGGCTGCGGGGCTTGGGAGCGATTGCGCGCCCAGGCCCGGCGTCCTCCGCTGTGCAGCCGGGCGGAGAAGGCCTGCGCCTCGCAGCCTGACAGGTAGGGGCGGCGTCGGGGCGCGGGCAGCCGGTTGTTCATCTGCCTCGGCTCGCCGCGCGGCCGGACGCGCTGCAGGTGCTCCCGGCGCCCAGTGAACCGGAGGGCGCCCCAGGGGTCGTGCGAGGATCTGTGTGTGCAGGAGCCCGGCGAAAGCGCCCAGCGGCAGCCGTTCGTCCCGATGAGCTACGGTCGCACCTGCGCTCGCAAGCGGGCTCTGAAGAAGGCGGCGGCCGAGCTCGGTGGGCCGAGGGCCGGGCCGCCAGCAGAGGCGGCGCGGAGGGAGGCGGTGGGTCGCGGGGCGTCCCAGCAGCATCGGGCCGGGTCCTCCGCGCAGGGGCAGGGGCGCGTCAGCGGCTTCGCGGGTGGACTGCACGCCGAACCCGAGCCCGCCGTGGGGCAGGCGTCCTGCGGGGAGGGGACGGGTGGACCAGAGCTGCCCTGCCCCCCCGGGCGCCTGACGACGAAGAAGCGGCTTGCAGCCCCGGAGTCCCAGCTTGCTCATCGGTGTGTTGGAAGTCCGTACCTACAGGACAAACCCCCGGCCCCTGCGCCCCACACAGGCCCACGGTAGGACTCGGCCAAGAGCCCCGGAGCCTGTGGTTTAGACACTCCTGCCACCTGGTGGCCGCACACCCAGATCAGAACTCGGGGGTTTATTTTTATGGTTCTGTTTTTCCAAAGGAAAAATCTCAAAGTTGAGGGTGTGAGCCTTCGGTTATGAAGCATTAAAACACACACATGACAGGGGAAAGGAAGTCGCGAGGGTCAGGTCAGGTTGGGGAAGTTGGATTATTTCTAGGGCTTCCTGATTCTGGGCCTAATAAGACTGCAGCCACTTAAAATGTTTTGCGTTCCCGCAATATCAAATGCACCCAGAATGAAAAGAACAACATACGCCAAAGACAAGATATCAGTTACTTGATTTATCTGTCATTTGGGATTGTCTCTTTTTCTCTTCTTTCGGATGTCAAGTTGTTTTCTTTGAGCCGGTTTCTTATGTCTGAACTGAAACGCAGATGACCCTGACCTGATTCTGCACTTCTACCCTTGAACTCTGGCCTTTCCCCTGGACGAGTCTGGAGGGAGCCTAACTCTGAGCAAAAAGAACCCAGCAAAGAATATAATATTTCCTCTCACCCCAGAAAGCAACAGTCCTCCAAGCCAGTGTCTTCTGTGCTTCCAAAGATCAGGTTATACAATGATTAATGAAACTGAATAGTTAATGATGTCCCTAAACAAATGTCTTTTTGCTCTTTAGGGCCTTACACTCCCTGTTACTTCAGATGTCTTGAGGCCTTTGGTCTTACCTCGGCTAAGCCAGTTTAGATGAAGAGAGAGCAAAGGGAGACACAGGGAACTGTTGTAGGCTTGGCTCAACACTCTACAATCGTCAAAATTTGCTTTGTTAAATGCTGTGGAGTGAAAAACCAAGACGGAGAGAATTTATGTGTGGCCCAGGTTAGAAAGTAAGTACCTGGCAAGGACAAAATGTGACCCTGGATCTCCCTGAATGCAAAGAACAGAGTCTGACCGAGAGTATCCGCGGCCGGTTGAAACTTGGGGCTGCTTTCAGGACACCTGGCTTCTTCCCTGCAACCCTGCTCCTCCTCATGCAGTTTCATGATGAACTTCTCATGAAACTGGAATATTCTGTTTCATCTCAGGAACTAACAGTGAGGAAGGTTTACAGACAGGATTGCATTAAATTCATCTTGTCCTTTTCTCCCCCGTATTCTGCATGAATAAGCTCAGTGCAGAAGGAGGAATGCTAAGCAGGCAGCAGGATTTAAGGATTTTCAGCCTGTGGATTCAGGAAGCAAAAGTCTTAATTTTTAGAGCTGCTCTGTCAGGCACTTTACAGCTTCCTTTTCTAACTACTAAGCACCATAAATCTCCAGACTGCCGGTCTCTAAACTCACTTGTAAATGGTCCTATATGCCAGCAGCAACTGGCCACCAAAACAAAGCCAGGGAATGAGTGACCCATGAATAAGGCTCACGTGTGGTCCTCAGCTGTTCAGGTCCACTGTCCGTCCAGACACAGGAAGGGCCCTGGGCACTCGAGGCAGATGGCCGTGCTTTCTGGCAATGGAGACTGGCAGAAAGGGAGGCCCAATGGGACAGTACTGCTGTAGGCCTGCCCTTGTCTGGATGCTTCCACAGTGCAGGGAGCCTTGACAAAGGGTCGTCTGAGGGTGGCTATCTGAGGTTGGAGTCTCTGGGCAGCAGCTTCGAGGGGAAGTGAAGATTGGCTGTGTGCTGGGCCCTTGCTCACTGATGGTGATTTAACAATGTGAAGAAATGGCCTTTCTGAGTCTGGCTCTGTTGGCTCTGGGAATGTGCAAGATCCACTGTCTTTATTTATTTATTTATTTTTTAAGATTTTATTTATTTATTTGACAGAGACACAGCAAGAGAAGGAACACAAACAAAGGGAGTGGGATAGACAGGCTTCCCACTGAGCAGGGAGCCCGATGCGGGGCTCGATCCCAGGACCCTGGGACCATGACCTGAGTCGAAGGCAGACGCTTAACGGCTGAGTCACCCAGGCGCCCCAAGATCCACTCTCTTAGGACAGACTGCAGACTTGTCTAGGGTTCCTACTGGATGGGGACAAGATATTTGGAGGAGAACCTCAAAAGAAAAGGTCTTATTTTATAGGGCAGGGCCTGCAGATTTTTTTTCTGAAAAGGACCAGGTAATAAATACTTTTAATTTGCTTACAGCGTATTTCAACTACTTAGCTCCTCCATGGCACAGAAGCTGCCACACACTGTGCCTGAATGAGTGAGCCTCACTGCCTTTCAGTAAAACTTTATTTACAAAAAGAGATGGTAGGCAGAATTTGGCCCTCAGACCTACTTTGCTGACCCCTGGGATAGGAGGAGCAGAGATGTCCATAAGACCCAAAACCTAGGGGCTCCCAGGTGGCTCAGTCAGTTAGGCATCTGCCTTTGGCTCAGGTCATGATCCCAGGGCCCTGGGATCGAGCCTCCCAGCATCGGGCTCCCTGCTCGGTGGGGAGTCTGCTTCTTCCTCTGCCTGTAGCTCACCCTGCTTGTGCTCAGTTTCTCTCTCTCTGACAAATGAATCAATAAAATCTTAAAAGAAGAAGACCGAAAACCTAATCCCTGTTTTGCTATGCACCAGATCTATGACCTCAAATAAGTTATTTATCTCTGAGCCTGTTTCCTCATTAGTAAAAAGGATTCCACAATATCTACCTTTTAGGCTTCTGGTAATGTATGCAGAGCTCTCAGCATACCACATGGCAGAGAGTGGGCACACAGTAAACATCGGGCTTTCCATAGAAATACCTATAGTTTTTGGGGTAGATTGGATGTATGGGAGCCTTAATGCTCTGTTGCCTTCATAGGCGTCTTTTGCCTCATTTGTTGGACCTGACTCGGAGTAAATGAAGTCCCTTTAACCCATTTGCATTCTAGAAGTAGGTTTTTCCAAACTCACTGACATATTATTTCAAACTCTCTGGCAGCATTCAGGGCTTTGTGGAGTCCCTTGGCAATTTTACTGCACCAGAACATTGCCTACCCTGAAATTTTTAAATTATGATGGAATGCAAAACAGATGTACCAAATCTAGGGAGGACTAGAGCAACATTAATTTGTTCCTTGGGAATGCCCTTCATAAGCACGTTTTGGGGCAGACATTTGTGATAAGAGCCAGGCAATAAAAGATCCCAGCATGTTCTAAACACTGCAATTTTGGCAATTTGTGTCAAAGAAAATTTGGAAGGCATCGATAACTGAAACAGAACTGACTGAATTTATGGCTTAACCTTTCACTAAAATATCTGTGTTTGGAAGATGTCATTGATCAAAGAAATGAGAATTTGGATGGAAAAAAAATAGATAGGATTCAGACGGGTGGAACTCTGAACTCTGACACTGGTCAATACTTAATTATTTAGAATATGAACTGGGGCCAAGTTGCTGCTTGGGTCTCTTCAAGGTGGCTGACTTCATGGTGCATTACCAATACCAACTTGAAAATAAAGCGCTGGGCGCCTAGATGGCTCAGTTAGTTGATTAAGCATCTGCCTTCAGCTCAGGTCCTGATCCTGGGATCTAGTCCCACATCGGGCTCCCTGCTCAGCAGGGAATCTGCTTGTCCCTCTACACCTCCCCCTCTGCTTATGTGCTCACATGTGTTCTCTCTCTCAAATAAATAAAATCTTTTTAAAAAGAAAGAAAATAAAATGCTAAACTTAAAGGTAGTATTTTCAGGAAAGCTGACTTTGATATACAGGGTTATGATTTTAAGTACATTGAGCTTCAAATAAGAAAAAAAAAACACAATATGGAAAAACAAATAGTGCATTAGAGTAATACTTAGTGTGAATGCCATTAGGATCCTGGCCAGAGAATTAGGCTGAAACTACGCTGTCAGCTATATTACGTTACATTGTTATTAATCATGGGATCCAGAAAAAAACTGCTTGTGACACAAGGAAAAAAAATCACTTCTTTTGGCAAATCTGAAATTTCATATCCCCCAAGATGTACTTGTTATACTTTCCCCTGTAAGAAACAAACCCGATAGAAATCTTTCTTGGCCCTACAGAATTATAAACTTCTGGGTAAAACTGACCTACTTTTAATCTGATTCTACACTACCACTTCTATAGAAAATGAACTGTACCAGACGAGAAATGCATTTCCGTGTTAGTCCAACTGGGCATCAAGACATGCTTTAAAATAAGGGTAGATGTTTGGTTTACAAAAAAGAGAAATAGTTCAACAAACTAGAGTGTAAACATCTCCTGTAGCTTCGCTACTTACCAATAACTTACGTTTCTTGCTAGGTTATTATCGTATAAACCAGAGAAGGAGACAGATTCCAATTATACTGAATAACATTGCCATGAAAGTTGTAATACCGTGATGTTGATGCCACAGTGGAAGGCTACGTCATTAACTTCTTTTGGTAAAAAATAATGATTAGGTATGCATTTATTTATTGTGTTTTGTTCTGTCCAAGTGCAGTTGTTTGTGTGGTTGAGCTCATGCCATGTGTAAAATTCTATAGTGTTTTTAAGATTTTTATTTTTAAATAATCTGCAGTTAACAGGAAGTTGCACCTGTGTACCTCCTCCCAG
Organism: Mirounga angustirostris; assembly: GCF_029215605.1. NCBI lineage: Eukaryota > Metazoa > Chordata > Mammalia > Carnivora > Phocidae > Mirounga > Mirounga angustirostris. Next base: position 2,663,323 of record NW_026991722.1, on the reverse strand, counting down.
GTTCCCCAGTAGTTACAACATATGTAACTGTGATACAGTAACAAAACCAGGGAACTGGTATTTGTAAGACGTGAATATAGAGCTCTAACCCATTTTATCCCATGTGTATGTTCACGTAACCACTACCACAATTAAGATGCAGAACTGTCCCATTACACAGAGGCGCCTCTCCTGCTCTTCCTTCACAGTCATCACACTTGTGTCCCCACTCCCCACCGTTCCTTACCCCTGGCAACCAGTGATTTGTTCTCTGTCACTGTACGTTCATCATTTCAAGAGTAAATGGAATCGTATGTGAATTTTTGACATTGTTTTTTATATCAGTATAATGCTCTTGTAGATAGTTGGGTCCTGTTTATTTAATCCACTCTCTGGATCTCTGTCTTTTAACTAGTATATTCAGACCACTTGTGTTTAATGGAAGCTCAAATGATACAGCCTCAAAAGGGCTCAGCAATTAGGCTGTGGGCTGTATTACCAAAATTGTTACCAAAAGTCCCTTGAAGGTGCTGAGGGAGAAACAGTTTCCAAGGATTACCCGGGACTTAAGTTATAAAGTAGAAACAGGTTTAGTTAAGAGAAGGATGCTGTAAGGGAAATGTAAGTGAATGTGGCTTACCTTGGGAGAAGGTCCATAGAGGACAGGGTAGACGGTTGAGAGGGCAAAGGTGAGGTGGGTTGAGAGGGAAGAGAAGACGGAAGGTGAGGAGGTGGCCAGGGGTGCTTGCTTTGATTGAACTGCAGCCCGGGGAAGGAACCGTGCAGCATGGCAGGTCATGGCCCATTTCCCAGAAGGGTGGATGAGCCTGTGCATGCACACTGCTCTTCTCAGGTTTGTGGGTCATCTGTTGTCTCTTGGATCGTTACGATCTTAAATCTGATTGTTCATGACTTAAGTGAAGTTGTTTTGATCTAAGGGTGGATTTGTTGACAATGAGGACGCTGGGTAAGGATGTTGTCATCGACATCTGCTGTTGGTAAGCGCTCAGTAACTCAACTGTGGATGGTGCTGCTAGGGGCTTACTGGTAAGAACAACTGTAACACAGTGGATGTTACCACTTTACTGAGGATTTGTGAGGCCTTCGTGTGCTTGGTCCGGGCAGGGCTACCCTCTGCTGATCTAAATAGCTCTCCGAAGACCTTGGGTGTTAGCCCCTGCTGTGGCTGCCCTTTGCCTTGGCCCACCGATGGCAGCGCCTTTCTTCCCCAGCATCGTGCTCCAGCAGCAGGGGACTTCTGCTTTGCGCTGGCCGCTGAACATCAGCTCTTGGTTGGCACCGCTTACTCTCCGGAGATCCAGCTCGTAGAAAGATACACCTTAACTAAATGTGGACTTTACATCTTCCATTTCTCCTTTGCCTGGAACAACAGTGTAATTAATCTGTCATCGGTTTGGAGAATGCTACTTCTTTATTGGCTTATTAAGAGACATTTATCCTGTATGCTGTTGTCTTGTGATATATTATTTAAATCATAGTTCCCACAGTGAACCTGTGTTAAATAAATTATTGGCAAAGAAAATCTCAGTCTCTGAGCATTATTTGTGTGAACAAAACATCTTCCATTAATCTGGACAGAAGCCCCAAGAGCTAAATGACTAAATTGTCTCTACTTACAGAAAAGGTCACTAAAGAGATGAAAACATTCAGTATTGAAAAGAGGAAATCTGAATATCCAAACTGAGGTTTTGCTGCCCATTTTCTCAGGTATGTTATCTTAAAATTCAAAGCTGAGGCTAAAGCACAGGACTTGTTTGTAGAAGTTCACAGAAAGGTGTCAGAAGGCCTCCAGTCCTCTTGTTATTTTCCAGGAGGTCTAGGGAGAAGATGATTAGAAATGCCCTCCAAGAAGAGAGGTCAAGCAATTAAAAAAAAAAAAAAAAGGTGCATATTGAAAATGTGAGCCACAGATTTCATGGTGAGGGTGGAAGAGAAAGAACCTCTGGAATTTTTTTAAAGGAAGGGAAAATGGTGGTGGTATTTGAAAAAGCAAGTCAAAGGCACACATGAAAGAAGCAGATATCAGAAACAGAAATTACGAGGAGTGACTCCAGAATGACAACTTTAAAGTAATTCTGTCTTGAGAGGAGTTAAGAACATTGTGAAGGGATGGAGTGTCTTATTCACAGCTTGTTCACCCTGATGTGCCACATCTGACAAGTGGTGCTTACGTTTGGATTGGCGCAACAGAAGGTTCCATCCTTATCAGTCAGTTCTGCAAAATTGTCTCGAGGCAACAGCAAACAACAGCATAGAACAAAAAGTCTTTTATTGCCCTTCTGTCTGGAGATAGAAATCAAGTGCGGCTTGTGGGAACTGCACCATGGTAGCACCATTGAAAGAAAGCAATTAACACCAAGCTCTTCCATTTCTCTCAGGCAGGGAGAGTGTGACGAGGATGTCTTTCAGGACGGACAGCGTCGTCCTCAGCCCCCGGTGTGGCACCACCTTTGCGAGGAAGAGGATGGTGGGGTTGGTAGAGAGGACAGAGAAGGAAAACCGACTCCATACCTGCGGTACGGTACCACCTGATCCTCTTGAGTCTCCGTTTTCTCACTGCAACTTGGGAACACCGTGACCTCTGCCAGGCATCGGAGCATCCGGCGGGGATGTGGGGGTGATAATGAACTGAACAAACACGCCGCAGTGCTATTGATATGCTTTTGGGAGTTGTCCAGCTGAAACTGCATCTAGCAGTAATTTGCGTACATAAATCTGTGTGTTCGAGATCAGAGTTGGGTTGAAATCTGCACTAATCCCAGGGGATCCAGCCCTGTTCCAAGGCAGACCTTGTTTAAAACTTCCAGGAGGCAAATGCAGGTATGAGGTCAGTTCAGAGGGTTTGCTCTAAAATATTACATTTTATTACACCTGGATTTGAGAATCATCTTTGTGCCACTGCCGTCCGCTCTCAGCCCAGAGCCGACTTTTCACTGAGGCCTTGAGACTGTAGTCAGCCTTTCAGGTTTCTCTTTCCGTGGTGAATTTGCGAGTCCTGCCACAATGAAGTGAAAAGTAAGTACTTCTGAAATGTTAAAATACCGACCAGGATGTGCTGATCATCTCCCCCAGACCTGAGGATGCATTCCATTTGTTTAAGAATAAATCATTCCATTTCCACTAGGAACGAGATGTCTTCCTCCCCAGGGCACCCGGGCCTGGTGGCTAACCGTCATGTTGGGTCACATGTCTGCTGCAGGTTTCCTTAAATGACATGTTTGTAGCCTGGGTACCTGGCATCACTCGTGATGGATAGTGGCACCTTAATATTTTTAACTTACTGAGTCCAGTTGCCCTGCACAGTTGAGAAGATCTGACAGTTTATTTCCTTCCTTCCCCTGCAAACCCTCGGGGAACAATCCAGAAATCATACCCATCTTCAAAAAGGAAGCAAACAACCTTTCCTGAAGTCCTCTGAACCCTTGCTGAATCAACGCTCCGCTGGCCTGTTTTATTGACCATTCTCCGAGCAGCTGTGTGGCCACAGCGTGCTGACATGCCCCCCACCACGGCTGGACCAGCGATGGCTGCAAGTGTGGAAGGTGGGCAGCGCCCACAGTGAAGTGCATGAGCTGCAGGCCTTTTAAATGAAAACCTAGTGGTACCGAGTCTTCCAGAACAGAGGTTGCAAGGGCACACATTCCTCACGCTGTTGGAACAAATTACACACACTGGGTGGTGTAAGACCGCTCTGGAGGCCAGAAGCCCAAAAACAAGGTGTCAGCAGGGCCATGCTCTCCACAAAGGCTCTGGGGGGGCCGCTTCCTGGCCTCCACCAGCTTCTGGGGGTGCTGGCAGTCCTTGGCACCCCTTGGCCAGTGGCCAGTGAAGCAATACAATCTCTGCCTCCTCTCTACATGGACTTCGTGTGTTGTCATGTCTTTCCTCAGCATTCTCCCTGTGTCCGTGTCCACATTCCCCTCTTAGTTCACCAGTCATGGGATTTAGAGCCCACCCTACTCCACTGAGACTTCAGCTTAACATGATTATATCTACAGAGACCCTGTTTCCAAATAAGGCCCCATTCTGAGGTTCTGGGTGGCATCTATTTGGGGGGACGCGATTCAACCCAGCACATGCACTCTCAAGCACAACGAGGGACCAGCAGTCACAGCCCCTCCTGCCCTACGTCGCTCATGATGCAGCATGTGCAGTGGTCTCGGACTTTGCCTTCTTGCCCTCGGCTGAGGCACAGAATAATTTTTGGTACTAAGTATTCTACAGACTGATCATGTAAACATTTATTAAGTGTTTGCTACGTGCCTGTCACTTTGCTAGGCAATGTGGAGGGTACGGCAGCGCATGAAACACAGCCCTTGGCCTCACTGGGCTTTCAGTATTTTCCTTAATGAGCTTCGTTTGACTATTAATAGTAAAACCAGCGGTGAGGAGAAGCATTCTTTGACAGTTCTTCCAATTACTAACATTTGTGGTTTGGTTCCCTGTAGCCACAAAAAAATGCTCTAAATTAATGATTTCTTTTAAGTGTCCATTCATGTCATCGTAAATACAAAAGGTTTCTCTGGAGATGCTGGGCCCCTGGAAATAGCAGCTCTGAGCATGGAAGGCTGAGGCACCATGAATTTCTGATTGGTCCCTTTGTCCCAAAATACTTGGAGGGAGATGATGGGGAGGCAGTATTTCTAAACACAATGCAGTATTTTGAGAAACCCCACCCCTCCATTCTGTTCAAATACAAAGGAAAGGAAAGGTTACAAACCTGAAGTTATGTAAGGCGAAAACAAGCCTCTGAAAATAGCAAGAAGAATCACAGGGTAATGGCCCATTGTTGCTGAATTCTTGCAAAGGGGCAGCAAGGAAATACGTATCAATAGAAACTCTTTCAATTATTAAGCTCCTTATTAAATTGAATAACCAGAAAACAAGTTAATGCTAATTGCATCTTTTGATTAGACCTGAAGTCTTGGCCATTGTTCACAGCCCTTGATCATTCAGAGTCATATATCAATAAAATTAATATAAATCCTATTTATGTACATTCTCTCTGTCCCTTCCTCTTTTCTCTCTCCCTTCCTCCTTTCCATCTTCCTTCCCTCCTTCCTTCCTTCCTCCTTTTCTCTCAATTGTATTTTTGTTTACTTTGCCTTTTTTCCCCAGAATTATCCTTGGACCAAGCCAGTCTTTTGCAGTCATTAACATTTCTTAGTTCCACAGATAACTCAGGGGGTGTGGGGGAGGTTGGGGGGAGTCACCTAGCCCAGTGCTTCCAAAACATTAGCATGCCCACAAATGACCTATGTGTCTTGTGGAAATGCAGATCTTGTCTCAGTAGCTCTGGGGCAAGCCTGGGAATCTGCATCCTTGAAAAGCTCCTGGTGCGTGGACCACACAGAGAGCAAAGACAGAGATTCCAGACTCTGCCCTGCCCCCAGCACTCTTGTGATGTTCAAATGCTCTTCCTTTCCCTTTGGCAAGGAGAAGGCAGTAAGGAGGTGGCTGGCATGGGGGAAGGTGGAAGCTCCAGAATTGGTGGGATTGAGGGCTGAGAAGAGGTAGTCTCTGGAGGGTGCAACTGTGTAATCCTCAATGAAGTGGAGGAGGGAGCATCTGGCTGGGTTTGCTTCTATGTTAGAAATCCAACAGGCGACTGGCTGAGGGGATGAAATGAACAGCTACGAGATCAGGCCTTCACAGAGCTCTGGATGGGGACCCCAGGGTGTTCTCTGAACTCATGCACTACCAGCCGATTGGTGGGCTCCATCTGTGTACTTCCCACTGTTGTTACTATAACCACTCCCAGACCCCTTCCTGGGACCAGCAAACATCCAACTGAATTGCCTGCCAACGTATATAAAGGATCTTTGAGACGTTAACGAGACATCTCCTTCATTGGGTTCAAGAGTTTTCCTGTTTGAGTGCAGACCACCTACCATGATTCACACTAGGGTCATTTAGGGAAAGAGAAGAAAGACTGAAAAACCCAGTTGATTGTTGCTGATGAGGGTGTGTATATGCGAACTGCACATTGTGACCACCACCACTCCAGCATGGGTCTCCACTGACTCACCACGTGGTTGGCTTCGGGCTGCTTAGATTGTGCTCTCAGAGGTCAGCCCCTCTGCAGCGGTGCATTCAAGCTGATGGCAGCCTTCACAGCCTGTGATATTTCAAGTCCAAGTGACAGCAATAGGTAACCATTGGAAATTTAATCCCTTCGGATGACAGATCCCTTTCCTTTTTTTAAATTTTTATAAAGATATTTATTTATTTGAGAGAGATTGCAGAGGGAGAGGGAGAAGGAGACTCCCCGCTGAGCAGGGAGCCTGATGCGGGGCTCGATCCCAGGACTGAGATCATGACCTGAGCTGAAGGCAGGTGCTTAACCGACTGGGCCACCCAGGCGCCCCGATAGATCCCTTTCCTTTCAGTACAGTGATAGTGTCTTTTATATTTCTTTAGGATTTTTTTCTTTGTATTAACAATCAAGCGAGTACCATGTTATGGTTGATGCAGTTTGCAAATGGTTATAAAATAAATGCACACAGTAATTATTATTTTGCTCCTCCTCATACTGTTCCGATAGTAAGTCTGGGCCGTTTTTGACTGCTGCAGTAGGAACAAGACAAGATGAAGAGGAAGTCGTCAAAATTTGCCCCTTTTGGCAGCTTAGGATTGGGTGCTCATGAGGCCGAGATCCCAGGCTGAAATTTCTTTTTTTTTTTTTTTTTTAATTTATTTATTTATTTATTTGAGACAGAGAGAATGAGAGACAGAGAGCACATGAGAGGGGAGAGGGTCAGAGAGAGGAGCAGACTCCCTGCAGAGCAGGGAGCCCGATGCGGGACTCGATCCCGGGACTCCAGGATCATGACCCGAGCCGAAGGCAGTCGCTTAACCAACTGAGCCACCCAGGCGCCCCCAGGCTGAAATTTCTTAATGGGTGCTGTGGCTACATGTCCTATATTTTCTGGGACAGTTATAATTTCAGATACGCTGTTATTTTCATCCATTCAAGTTTACCAGGTCGTGAGCTCCCTTTGTTATAGGACATCTTCTCTAAGGGTGTGTGCCCCTGGCAAAAGAGACATCAGGCCTTTAGTCAAGAAGCCTGGTGAGAGAGTGTAGACAAATCAAAGCAAGTCTGTCCTTACAACTTCAGGGACATCCGGATGGTGCGTCCATGGTGCCCTCTGCTTGTGTAAGAGAAGTTTGCAGTAACAATTGGGTGAATGGGATATTTAAATGGTAAAAAGTGAAGTAAAAAACTTATGAAGTCTGGGTACTGGATTTTTTTGTGTTTCTTTAAATATTTTTGAACTTTATTCTGGGACACAAATTACTTGGAGACATTTGATCTTTTTGGGTCTTGATTTGAAGCTGTGTTAGGCAGGACCCACACCGTGCCTGGTTCAGGGCCAATGTGGCCTCACTTCTGAGAGAGTAGCCTCTGAGTCCACTCAATGTTCCATGCATCGTGAACTTGAGCTATTCCATACTGTCGGTGAGCACTGAGAATTTTTCCGTCTGATCCTTTCTGGTGGTTCTTCCCTGGCCTCACACATAGGTACTGATCAGCACGTAGCTGAGACCGTGACATAGAGCCTCTGGAGACCTCTGTGTGTCTCTCTCCTCTCTGGTGCTTTGCCCTGGGAGATCTGTGCCTCAGCCTCCCCGACTTCTCAATGCTGTGTGGCCATCAGGGAGACCATGGGGCACTGCTTCGGCTCTCCCTCTGGGCACTGCAGGCTGCCCAGTCTCTCTGGGCAGTGAGCTGAGGACAGTCGTGGGCCCACCTGCTTGTTACCCTTTGCAGGGATCACTGCCCTGTGATGCTTATCATCCAGTGTCTGAAAACCCTTGTTTCATGTGTCTTGTCCAGGTTGAACGGGACGGTCTATCTGGTGACCGTTGCTCTGTTTCGAGAGAAGCTGCCTCACTAGTTTCCATCCTCAGTCCACTTGGGATCATCCATGTCACAGTGGTTCTTTTTCACTCCCTCTGGCTACCTTGATGTGGTTCTGCTCAATTCTGCTTTGCGCAAACTGCTCCTAGTCCCGCAGCGAGGACACGCGTGAGCCAGGTCTGAGGCTTGGCTTCAGATAGAGCAGGATGAGCATGGAATGGCTGCATCTTTGAAGGGCTCAGAGTCTAGCCTTGGGGAGTGAATTTGGGGGGTGGGCCAAAGAAACAAAAGTAAGGATTCAAGGAAATAACTAACCAAACTAATAGGATCTGTCTTATAGAAGGTACATGTGCAAAGTGATAGAGCACACGAACAAAAAGGAGTGAGAAGTTCTGGGGGGACAGGCATGCCAGGGATTATAGACGGACCTGCAGGTTTAGCAACAGTCCAGACAAAAACCTAGGAGTGCTTGAATCTGGCCATACCCATCACCCGTGGTCTTCTGGGAGAGTTACAGAATGACCTGTGGTCCTGACTGGACGCGATAGCACCATGCAGCTCTCTGACCCAGCCGAGGAGTCAGCCTTCCCCAGGCGTCCATTTCCAAATCTTGACATCAGGCCAGGGCCCAGTTAGCCGCATGGAGCCACAGGCCTTGGCCAGCAGTTTAGGCACACGTGGAGAGAGGAAGCTGACAGGGGGCTCCCCGTCCACGTACTCCTCCACCTGGGGAAAGGGCGGTGGCAGAGCATTACGGTGCCCCTTCGCATCCCAGACCCGGCCTTCTCATCAAGGCAGCTCGGAGTTCTGACCCACCAGATGCGCAGCTGTCCTCCTCTGTGGACTGACGGAGGCTGGCTCGAAATTGGTGGTTGGAGAAGGAGCTCAAGTGCTCCCTGCTGCAAGGGGCGGCGTAGGGAGTTGAGACTGAGAGAGCAGAAGGTCGCTAGGGGGCTGCGGGAGGAAAGACCATCCAGCACAGGAGGCGGCAGAGTACCTGCGTGGAGCCCTGACCTCGTGTGGGCACGGGGGAAACGGAATGGTGGCCGCCACACGGGGAGCCCCTCATGTCTCCTTTGCCTTCCTGCAGTTCATGGCAGCTAACGCTCTCCTGACGACCTTGGACTGGCCGGCTTCCACATCCTCTCGGCCTCCGCAGGCTAGAAGTCGAAGTCAGGGTGCCGGCGGGCTTGGCTCTTACGGGGACGTGTGAAAGCGGTCCGTTTCATGCCTCTCTCCTAGCTTCTGACGGTCCCCGGCGGTCCTTGGCCTGTAGACGTTTCTCCCTGCCCTCTGCCATCTTCACAGCTTCTTCGCTGAGTGCACGTCTGTCTCTGGGTCCACATGTCCCCTTTTGGTGAAGATACCAGTTACAGTGGATCGGGGCCCACCCTAGTGGTCTCAGTTAAACCTGGTCACCTCTGTAAAGACCCTGTGTCCAAATAAGGTTACATTATGAGGTCCTGGGAGTTAGGCCATCAACATGTCTTTTTTGTGGTGCTGGGGAGACACAGTTCAACCCATAATGGGAATATAAGAAATGTTGGGGAAGTAAAAGAAGATGCTGGTGTTGTGGCTTCAGATACAAGGCTGAGAAACTTAGGGCTTGTGGTGAAGGCTCCAGAAATCCCTGGGAGCCTTCAAGCAGAAGAATAACAAAATTGCGTCTGTGTGTTCGAGCACAGCCCTGTCCTGAGCCGATGGAGCTCAAGCAGGGACGGCCGATCAGAAGCTACTTCGCCGTGTAGACCTTAGTGCTCAGGGCCCAGACATGGGCAGTAGCCGTAGAATAGACAGCAGGGCACCTATTTCCAGAGAGATTTTGAAAGCGTGGTAACACATCAGATGAGTTCATAGAGGTATTAAGGTGCCTGTCTTGGTCTCTCGGAGGCCAGAAACAAGGATGGGGATGCAGCTTGTCCAGAGTTGAGGCTTCCAGGGGTCCCCAGGGAGGGGTGGGTGGCCGTGAAGTACGATCTCAAATACACACCGTGGGGCATGGGGGAGAGCGGCAGAGAAGACAGCCGGGGCACGTGAGTGAGGGCAAGCTGTAGATGGAGGGGGAGACAGAAGGGCCGAGGGCTGGGAGACGGAGGGATCGCTCACTGTGTCTGCCTGGAAGGGCTGCAGCAGGAGGTGAGGTACAAACCAGGGGGTCCTAGTGGACCCCTGACTCATGTGTCCCGGGTCCTGCTAGAGGAGCGGCCGTGTGAGGTGTGCACACCCAGGCAGGTGCACCCAGCGCTTTCCATACTCCGTTTAATGTCCCGGGAAGTGCTGTGTTTTGAGGCCACGTCTTTGAAAGTCACACAAGGTATGGCCCACGATACTCCGAAGCACATGGTGAGGGTTAATGTTCTGTGTCAACCTGGCTGGGCCGTGGTGCCCAAGGACCTGGTCAAACATTTTTTTGAATGTTCTGTGAAGGTGTTTTTTTTGGATAAGATTAACATTTTAATCGTTGAACATTTAGCAGACTTCGAGTAAAGCAGATTTCCCTGCGTTCTGTGGTGGGCCGTACCTAATCAGTTAAAGGCCTTAATGGAAAAAGACTGACCGTATGAAAAGAAGAAACTCTGCCCACTGTTAGACTCAACCTGCAATGTCAACTCTTTTTTTTTTTTTTTAAGATTTTATTTATTTATTTTGAGAGAGAGAGAATGAGAGACAGAGAGCATGAGAGGGAGGAAGGTCAGAGGGAGAAGCAGACTCCCCGCCGAGCAGGGAGCCCGATGTGGGACTCGATCCCGGGACTCCAGGATCATGACCCTAGCCGAAGGCAGTCGCTTAACCAACTGAGTGAGCCACCCAGGCGCCCTGCAATGTCAACTCTTGCTGGGTCTCCAGCCTACCATCCTGCTGCAGATTTTGTAGTTACCAAGCCTCACAATCAGGGCAGTCATATCCTTGAGATCACTAGCTGTATGGACACACATCCTGATGGTCCTGTTTCCCTGGGCAGCCCTAACACATGCATTGCCTTGCTGGTCTTAAATGTAGTTCTGTTTTCTCAGCCCAAAATGAGAACATGGATTAAAAGTCATTAAAAAGCAACATGTTTTTTAAAAAACGATACATTAAAAATATGTTTTGGGTGTTAGGACTCTGTAGCAGCAAGCAGTAACACTCATCATGTCTCCTTTGCCTTCCTGCAGTTCACAGATGTTCCCTAAGCAGAGGCCCAGGACCCTGGGGAGAGGGCAAGACCCAGGAGCTGCCGATGGCATCCTCATGTTGAGCTGAAGGATCCGTGTTTTCCCAGCACCCGAGGTGCTCACTCACTGAGGGCAGAGTTGGCTGAGCGTCTGCATGACCAGCTTCTGTCTTTGGCCTGTGCTTGTCCTGAGAAATAGGCAGAAGGCAGCAGATGGGCACAGTGTTCAACTCATCTCACTGAGTGTCTAAGGAGAGGACCTCAGAATGAGGAGGGACAGCTGGTACGTCAGTTGGAAGAAGGACACGGTTGTTCCTGGGATGCAGAGGGCCTCCCTAATAAGACACATCAACAGGATGACAAAGTGCATGCACAGTGCCATAAAAATACCTCCTGGACCGGGCCATCGAGAAGATGCTGGAGATGTGGACAGTGTGTACGCCATCTTCTGAGGTTTTAAAACATGCTCCCTTCAGCCCAGGGAAGCCTGAGGATCAGAGGTGACCTTCACTAGCTGACTCTCCCCTTTTTGCCTGGCACCAACTTTAATACTCAAGGAAGCTACTAGAAAGATTAGAACTCTTAGCACTTCCATTTGGAGCATTTTTCAAGTAGCTAAGGGGAATGACAATTCATTTACTTTATTTTGTTTTAAAATTACTGATAGTTTAGAAAAGGTTGGGAAAATCTGGCAAAATATTCACAATGGAGTTGTGAGTGGAAAAGCACGTGGTGACAGTGGATGGAGTAAGACCTGAATTTTAAAGCATCGTCTCATGCTCAGCTGTGCACATATAGTCCTAGACATCCCTTTACGAGTGGCGAGATCCCAGAGATTGTTTGTTTCTTCTTTTCTGCTCATGTGAAATTTCTTCAGTGAAATGTATTAATTTGTAATAAGGAAAAATTTACAACTTTCTAAAAGGTAAAAGCTAACGTAGTTTACAGAAGCTTGAAGCATTTATGTTTCAACGTGCTCAGTGTTAGAAAGGACTTCACCTGAAATGGAATATATTATGCATAAACACGTAAACAACCACTTCTTTTTTTTTAATTTTTATTTTATTTTATTTATTTATTTGAAAGAGAGAGACACAGCGAGAGAGGGAACACAAGCAAGGGGAGTGTGAGAGGGAGAAGCAGGCTCCCCGCTGAGCAGGGAGCCCGACGCAGGGCTCGATCCCAGGACCATGGGATCATGACCTGAGCCGAAGGCAGACGCTTAACGACTGAGCCACCCAGGCGCCCTAAGCAACCACTTCTGAATCCCAGAAGGAGGCCCATCATGACTTGCATCATCTGAAATCCTGATTCTGGAAATTGCCCTGCCGTGGATCGGTCCGTATCAGCGTGTCAGTGTGCCATGTCTCGGCATCCAGCGTTGGGTCAGAGATACCTAGTGGGAATGTACGATGTTTACGGTTGGAGGTAAGGCTTCTCGTATCACTACAACCAGTTTGATTTTTTCACCATGAATACGTGAGGGAGTGTTTCAAATCTGAGAGCAGAATTAAAAATGCAGATCCCTGGCCTCTAGGAAGGCTCGCCCATACCTCCAGGCTTTCTGCATGATGCTTATGCCCTGGCTCACAGCCAATGGCATCTGAATCAAGAGGCATCGCCCCTGATGTTCCCGACATTGAGCCTGGGCATGCAGCACTCCTGCCTCTTCATTAAATGCATTTGCACTTGAGGGGGGGGTGTGGCCAGCACCTAGCAGGTTCTCCAAGAATGTTGCTCTGATTGGTAGTAAACGGAGTCCTGGGGGCCTGCCCTGCCCCTCCCCTTAGATGCCCTCTGTCCTGCCCCAGCCATCAGTCTGTGGGTCATCAATCAACAAAGTCCCCCTCACCCTGCGGGGCAGGGGTGTGGAGAATGCAAGCAAAGTCAAGCCATGCACAGTGCACTCTTGGGGTTTACTGGACTCAGACAGCTTGTCAGATCTGAAAGGGATCTCACAAGGGAGGGATTGTTAACTCCTAAGAGGTATAAGTAGTTCTGGGAGGGGTCATGTGAACAGGAGTCCTCCTACCGAGCTTTCTGCACTGAGGTCCTGGTGCCAGTGTGGGTGGAGGTGACATGGTGGCAACATGGACTGAGGGCACTGATGGCCTGGGGGCATCTGCAGGCAAGTTCTCCATCGGGGTCACCTGCACACAGTGCCCTCCACTGGGGGCATGTGGGGGCACATCTCTCCACTGGGGACACTTGGGGGCACATCTCTCCATCGGGGGACACTTGGGGGCACATCTCTCCATCGGGGGACACTTGGGGGCACATCTCTCCATTGGGGGACACTTGGGGGCACATCTCTCCATCGGGGGACATGGGGGCACATCTCTCCACCACGGGCACCTGTGGGCAAAAGTCTATTGGGAGCTAGGGCTGGGGCTTCAGACACAGGGTGACATCTGTGTCACTTTCTCCCAGGACCACACATGGGATCATGCTCCATGATGAGTTTACTCAGAATTTAGGGTTTCATAGATACTATTTCTTCTCCACTTGGAAATCTTATGGACAACACAAACACTAGAAATGTTTGTTAACCTAGTTTTCTTTAAGATATCATTTTGTTGTAAAATTTTCAGGTTATTTAAATAGGCATTCATCTTCTGTATCTGGAAAAAGGTTGAACTTCCTATGAAGACTAATCCCTAAACAAATGGAAAAGACCAGGTACCGAAGCACGCAGCTGCATTAGTTCAACCTACAGGGGAGACCTACGCCAGCAGACGGTGCCCTTCTTCCAGGACCGCCCTCTCCAGGCCGCTGGTGGCCTACTAGGAGACGCCTGCCGAGCAGGTGGTCTGCCATGTCATCCGGCCGCCTGCCCGGTGGCTTCTTTATGGCTCACCCAGCAGCCTTCAGAAATCAGGTCCGCCTTCCTCTGAATGTTTAAACGAAGCAGCGCTCAGCCGTGGGTTGCCTCCCGTTCCGCTGATCACAGCGCTCCCATCCCGTGCGCTGACGGTGACTAAGGATGTCACTAACGTGGCGCTCCCCAAGGGCTGTGGTAGCTCAGAGAGCTTAACTGAACCTACAGCCGTCTCATGATGAGCCTGGGATGTAGTAGGTGGGAGGGCTGGGCAGAAGTCATTAAGAGAGGGGAGAAGGTTCCGACAGAATCCTCAGAGATTCTAACTTTTGAATAAATTAGGTGTTTTTCTCTAGGTTGGTATGAACATTAAGTGGCAACCTCAGAAGTAATAACATAATTTCATTTCCCTTTTCTAATTTGAAATCAGGGTTGAAAATGTTTTTAGAACATAAGACGTGTGTAGCAAGAGCTCTCTATGCAGCTGGTCTACCTCCGAGGGGCTGCCCGCGTGGTGGTACCCAAGCAGCTCCGCACAGCCGGTCCGCACCCACAGGAGAGAGGGTGCCTGCCGTGAGGCATGTGTCCTGCCACTGGTCCTTCCTTTGGGGAATGCCCGGCCTCCTGTTCGAAATGCAACTGTCTGTAAAGAGCTGACTGCCATCCTGTCATCAACATGGTTGCTACCATGGCATGACTTGGCAGATTGCTTTTCAGTGTTCTCTGGGAACGTGCGGGACACAGACGTGTACGTTCTATGGGGTGTGACACACCGAGGAATCCTGGTTTGCGGGAAGGGGAGTTGGAGCAGAGCCGGAAGCCATGGGGGAACTTAGGGACATGGGTGAGGGCACCACTGCCCCGTGCTGCGAAGAAGGCTGTTCAGGATCACAGGGGGTGGGATGAAGGGACCAGCCATCATCCCAATCCCCTGTGGCTTTATGCGCAGGACAAGGGGACGTATGGGAAAGGAGAGTGACAACACAGTCCCTCGACCACGTCCAAATGTCTGGTTCACATGCATGTCTCATTAATTTTTTTTCTGATTAGAAATTAGACAGCTCTCACTACAGAACATTGACAGAATACAGAGAAGCATCAGGAATAAATTCAGGGCACCTGGGTGGCTTAGTCGGTTCAGCATCTGACTCTTGATTTGAGCTCAGGTCATGATCTCAGGGTCCTTGAGCTCGAGCTCTGCGCTGGGCATGGGGCTTGCTTAAGATTTTCTCTCTCCCTCTGCCCTTCCATGCCCTCTAAAAATAAATAAATCAAAACCCCATGAAAGATGGTTACCCAGTGGAGATCAGCAGCATGGAAATGACCTTTCAGAACAGCAGGCTGGGCAGCTGGAGGGTCCAGGTGGCCCTTCTGTCCTCTGATACCCTCCGCCAGCCTTCCTTCCTGACCTCTTTCTCTCCACTTCGTGGCTGGGTGTCCAAGGCGTCGCCTCTCCTGCTCCTCCACATTCAAGGACAGAAGGAAAGTGACTGTCCTGGGCTCTATCCTGCGAGTGCTGCTCACTTCTGTCCCCGGGCAGTGTCACCCAGCCCACCCACTTAGGGGAGCCCTGATGCACCACTCAGTGTAATTGTTACAGTGGCCTTTTTTTTTTTTAATTTTTTAAAAAGATTTTATTTATTTATTTGACAGAGAGAGACACAGCAAGAGAGGGAACACAAGCAGGGGGAGTGGGAGAGGGAGAAGCAGGCTTCCCGCTGAGCAGGGAGCCCAATGCGGGGCTCGATCCCAGGACCCTGGGACCATGACCTGAGCCGAAGGCAGACGCTTAACGACGGAGCCACCCAGGCGCCCCACGATGGCCATTTTAAAATCCCAAAAGCTACCTTGCTTTCAAAAAACGCCCCGTAAATTCTTAGTTTTAAGATAGTTTTGTAAGAGTAAGGCACAACAGAAATGACAAAAAATGTTCTAATTCTACTTTTTAAAGGTATTTAATCAAAATAACTTCATCTTCTAGATGGTCCTTTAGATCCTGTGGAATACCCGATGCCACATTTTCGTGAGCATCCCATTTTAATCGTGGACTGATGGAGATTTTTAAAAAGAGTTTATCTGGGAAATGCCAGGGCAGCTTATATATATCCCAGAAGCACTCCTGCCAAAAGAGTTGTTTACTTACTAAAAGTGTTGTGCGTCGTGGATTAAGACCCTTGCGTGGTGAAGGAATGTGAAGTAGGTCTCTTGCTTTATTGTCCTGCCTGGTTTCTTGCTGCCGATTTCTCAAAATGAAGCTATCAGTCTCAGTATAATGCCAATCCTACCTTGACTCCAAAAAAGCTCCGCTATAAATACTTCTGAAGTTCTAGTAGGATCTTCTCTTTCCTTTCTTTCTTTTTGCACTTGAAATAGATGTTATGCCTTCCTATGAAAAGAAATGTTTTTAGTCTTCAAGCATCGCATGTAGTGATAGTCCTCAGGTGTTGCTCCAGAGAGTACCTTGCTGTGAGAGGGAGCGATCTGCTTCACTACACAGTATGTAAAATATACCAAGCAAAATCCTCTTGGGGTGCACTCGATTCTGCAGTGGGAAAAGGACAGCAAATATCTTTAGGTTCATTATCAGAGAAACTGAATCATATCTGTCCATCAGATGAGCTTAGGGAATGAGGGTCAAAGGTGTGGACTTGACAAGACTTTTACTAATGTCCCCAGCTATTCCTTTGTATTTGCCCTTTGCCCTCTCTGGGGCGGCAGGGGGTGGGGGTGCTCCTATGCAGGGTCCCTCTTCTCCTCACTGCTGGAAGTCTTCCCATGGAGGAGGAGACTGCAGGGAGCTTTCTGCACCCACCCAGAGGGTGAGGGTCAGTGTAGGGCTCCCAGTGTGTAAGGGACCAGGAGTACTGGCCAGACGCCCTGGGCAGCCTCGGCGTCCATTGTCTGGACAACCTAGGAGGGCTCTGGGGGCCTGCAGCTGGTGCAGGCAGGCCCTGGGAGGAGCTCCAGGCTGGCTGACAGCAACAAGACACCTTCTAGAAACTGCTCTAGAAACCACCCCCATAAGGGAAGGCACTCCAGTCACCCTGCCTTGGTCAAGGCCGCCTGATCAGGACCTGGCCTAGTGAGGTGAGTTGGGCTGGCCGTAGCAGAAGCTGGCCCATCTGCCGACGCCCTGAAGGACCACCCTGGAGGCGGCTACATCCAGGTTCTAGAAGCTTCAGTGTGAGCCATGGGGCTTTTGCTGTAAGCGGTATCTTCACGTTTCCTTTTCTGGAATGTGACTCCCGGCATCTCAGGAAGCAAGCGAGGTCTTAACTCTCATACTGGCAATGGAGCAAGACGCCCCCCATCTCAACCCTGGGTGGTTCCTTGGGCCTCTGAACGCCGGAAGCACTGGGGGCTGCAGAGTCCACTCACGTTCTCATTAGCAGTCTTGCTGATGATGATGACGATGATAAAGTGCACAGAAATTACTGTGGCAACCACTGTTCAGTACACAGTTCTGGGGCATTACGCTCACGTGGATTTGCAGCCATCGCCAGAACCTTTTCTTTACCCCAAACTGAAATCCTCGCTGTCCCGTTCTATGAGTGATTTCTCCTGTTCTACTGCGTATTGCCAAATAGACGGTAAATCTCTTGAGAACAGGAGAGAGTGTTCACAGGTCCCAGCACGTGTCCCATTCGCAATGGGAGCTCCAGTGAATACATGATGACTGTAGTGTGTGTCTTTGTAGAAGTCTGCTTAGCTCTCAGCCTTTCAGCCTCCTCAGCCACAGAGTCCCTGTGGGTTAAACTTGACCACAACTCCCAGGCTGTAGCTGATTGGGTCAGCACTGGGCCCCTGACCAAAAAGGACCAGTCACGGTCACTCTTTAAGGCCTCCACTTGGGACCGTCTAACTTATTTCAGAATGTGATGGGAAATGTAACATTGGACTGAAAAGATGTGGAGTCCTTACACTTGCAGATAGATGGGACTCTGAGATGGGATGAAAGAGAAAGACTGTGCGTGTGAGAGTGTGTGTGTGAGAATGTGTTTGAGAGTCTGTTAGCAAACGTGTATGAAATGTGTGAGTGTGTGTAAAAGAGAATGCATGCATGTGAGGGTGTGAGAATGTGTGTGAGAACTGTGTGTGAAACGGAATTGTGAGTGTGAGTGAGAGTGTATAAGAGAATGTATGTGTGAGATAGTGTGTATCTGGGAGCATGTGTGAGTGGAAGTATGAAAATATTAGAGAATGCATGAATGAAAGGGTGTGCGTGTGAGATAATGTGAGAGAATATCTGAAACAGAATCATGAGTTGAATGTGAGAGAATGTGTGAAAATAGGGGTGTGAGATGTGAGATACTATCTGTGTGTGTGAGAGTATGAGTGTATGTGGTAACGTGTGAAATATGAGTGTGTGTGCAAGAATGTGCATGAGAATGTAGGAGAGAATTGTGAGAGGATGTATGTGTGAAAGAGTATGTGAGTATAAGTGTGAGGATGTGTGAGAGTGTGTGTGATTATGGAAGACAGTGTGAAAGTGAAAATCTGTGAGAGTGTGTATTTGAAAGAATGCGTTTGTTAGAGTGCATGTGAAAGTGCAAGAATGCGTATCAGATCATGAGAGAGTGTGAGGGCGTGGCTGTGATGTGTGGGAGCAAATGTGTGTGAGAGTTGTGTGAGAGAACGTATTGGAGCGTGTGTGAAAATACGTGAGAGGGTAAGAGCATGCATGTGAAGTTGTGTGTGAGAATGTCAGTGTTGAGAGTGTTGGGATTGTGAGTGTATGTACGAGAACGGGCTATGAGTGTGTGAGTGAGTGGTCGTGAGTTTGTGTTTGTGAGATTGTGAGGGAGAACACGTGAGTGAATAAGTGTAAGAAAGTGAGTGTGAGAATGTGTGAGTGTGTATATGAGAGTGAGTTTGTATGTCAGCAAAGTGTGGCAATTAACCATTTCTTCTGATATTTATCCCACTATTTCTTAATGTCGTCCCTTTTCACAATTATTTTTTGTTTTTCCCATGATTTTGACCCTTTATTCTTCCATTTTGCCAGAGCACATCCCTGGGAGACTTGCAGACTTGCAGACCCCAGGAGACTGGGGTGTTCAAACGTCTTTGCTCTGTCATGCCCAAACAAGAGTTCATTTAGAAATCCAGTACTAGATGTGATTGTTTCCCCTTAGAATCTGGACATTGGTCCATTTTTGGCTTTGAGAAGTCCAATGCCATTTTGATTTCTGAAATTTTAAAAGTGGCCTGTGTTTTTTCCTTTCTCTTTCCTCTGGGGGAATCCTGGGATTCTGCCTCTGTCAGCAGTGTCCTTAAATTGCATGATCAGGACTTGATGGAAGTCCGTTTGTCAGGTAGATACTTGGTGGGTTCTTTCAATTGTGGAACTTCATGTCCTTCAATTTGGGGCAATTTCCTGGGGTTATCTTTTTTAAAGATTGTCTTTATTTGAGAGATAGAAGTAGTAAGAGAGCACGAGTGGGGGCAGAGGCAGAGGGAGAAGCAGACTCCCCACTGAGCAGGGAGCCCCACATGGGGCTTGATCCCAGGACCCTGAGATCATGACCTGAGCCGAAGGCAGACACTTAACCAACTGAGCCACCCAGGTGTCTCTCCTGGGGTTTTTTGTTATTTCCTCCTCCGTGGTGTTTTGGTTTTTGTTTTTTGTTTTTTTTTTAACTTTATCAGCAGTTGGACACCTTGAATTTATCTTCTAATTTTATCTTCTATTTTTTTTTTATGTCTGTTTTCTTACTCTACTTTCTAGGAGATTTCTTCAGTTATATCTTTAATATTTCTATAGAGTTGCTTTGTTTCTGTTTTCATATTTTGATTTCAAAGAACTCTTTTTTATTCTTCCATGTCCTTTTATATAGCATCTCGCTCATGTGCGTGGATAAAATATATTCTCCTACCTTTGCAAGGACATTAAAGATAGAAATATTTTTTGAAGTTTTCTTTTGCTCCCTGAACTGTACTGTCTTTTCTCGAGTGGTTTGCTCTGTTTTGTCTCTGTCTTCCATGCTGGAGTATTTCCCCAAATGTGTGGCAGTGTTTAGTTGTTTAGTCGCCCTTGTTAACATGCGTATGTCCCGAGGGGGAGTGAGTTAAAGCTGGTTGGGAGTTCCGTGGTTGATTGGTGGTTCTCAGTCCAGAGCAGCAATCAGCAAGCCTTTTCTGTAAAGGAGAAGACAGCACCTATTTTAGGCTTTGGGGCCATAGAGTCTCTGTTGCAACCACTCCACCCTCACTCTGTCGTTGTGTGTTGTAATGCAAGAGAAGCCTCAGACAACAGGAAAATGAATGTGTATGGCTGTGTTCCAATAAAACTTCATTTACAAAAGTGAGCAGTGGGCAGGTTTGCCAGCTCCCGGCCTGGCACCTCCCCTTGCCCTCAGCTGTCCCTAGAGTCCTTGAGACCAGAGCCTCCCTGAACCGGTTTGTCCAGTCTTCTGTGTGGGTGTGGGTGGGTTCGGTTGAGTAATTGCCAGTACACACAAGCTGAGGGAGCAGAACTGGGAGTTCCTGTAAATACCACACCTGTTTGCAGGTTTCCCCTTCAACCCTGTTTCCAGAGGTAGACGGTGCCTCCAGATCCATCCGCCCACTTCTGGGCAACTCCCGGGAAGCTAAGGTAGCGAAAGCTTCCTCCAGTCACTGAGTTATGTGCCACTCATCCGTCCACTTTCCATCTCCCCAAATTGTATTAACAATTTGTCACATCTGTTTTCTTCTTTCTTATGAGTTCATAACTGTTCTCCCCCTTATGGTCATTTTGGTATGACTTCAGGAGGATGCCAAAATGTCATGTACTTCCAGTCTGCCATGTTTCAAGAACATCCTCCGGGAAGTCTTGACATGTTGACAAAGGTCATGGGGAGAATGAGGTCAGGGGAAGAAACATCTGAAAAGAAAACAAAATGGGAAAGAAGAGAGGATGGAGGGAAGTCAAACATTTGAGTTTGGGGTTTTTTTCCCCACTAAACACAGAGCAGTGAAATGTGAAAGCCTCTTTTACTTGAGTCTTCCTTCTCTCAACGTTAAAAAAAAAAAAAAAAACAGGAAGAAATAAAATAATAAATAGCACCAAGAGGTACATTTTGCCTTAGAGACTGGAGCTGAAACACAGAGAGGTTTTTCCAACTCCCTTTCTCCATGTTTGCATGCAGAGGAAGCCAAAAAAACGTACTCAACATGAAATATGACTTTCACAGACCATTACTTCTGACAATAGTATTCTTTCTGACAATATTGCAGCCTTATTTTCCTTCCCCAGGAAATTTTAAGGCAGGAGTCACACTGAGATCAGATGTGAAGTGATTATTGCTTCAGGATGACATAGGTGTTAATCACCGCGGTCATCGGCCAAGGTTTACTGTTAGCGCAGCCGTGCAGAGGGGGCGTAGTTCTCCTATCTGAGAGGCTCCCGAATTGGGATGTAATGTCATTGTGGCTAATTTTATGCAGATGAAATGTCATGGGGCTCTTTCAGAATTAAATAATCGAGTCTTGAAGTGCTGTTCTTTAGGGAAAGGAGAGAAAATAGTAATGTTCCCAAAACAAAAGCAACACATCACACCACCTCCGCCTGCTGATTTCACCCATCACATGTACACGCAGGCGTGCACACACATACAAGCACCCACACGCAGGTGCGCACACATGCACATGCACACAGGCATGCATGCACACGTGCACACATGTGCATACATACACATACATGTACATGCACACGGGCATGCATGCACATGCACGCACATACACACATACATGTACGCACACATGCCTACACATGCACACCGGCATGCATGCATGCATACCCCCAAACTTGCTGTTTTTCCCTCGTACAGAGTTCTTTTACCTGATTTATAGTTCAACTAACTTAGAATTTAATGCATCTGAATGTCGACTATGGAGGAATGTCAGGGGCAGGTGCCCTGGACCCAGTGAATTTGACGATGTGGGGTGACTGAGGGTGAGCAAGGGGAGCTGAGTGGGAAGGTCCGCCACTGCGTGGTCCCTCCTGCGGTAGCACGCTATCTCCATTCCTTGGACGTGAGCTAGGGAGTTCCTCTTGACCTCGAGGTTTTTAAGGCGGGGATAAGCTCATTTAATCCCAAATCTAGATCCTAACACACTTCCTGTTTATTAGATGAGCTCACTGCAAATGGAAGGTTAGCGACTTGCTCAAGGTCACCCCAGAAAATGATGGAGCCAGCACCCAAGCCCAGGCGCAGTGGGTTGGGAGTCCGGTCATCTCCGATGGGGCTGTG
This sequence comes from Mirounga angustirostris, assembly GCF_029215605.1. Taxonomy (NCBI): domain Eukaryota; kingdom Metazoa; phylum Chordata; class Mammalia; order Carnivora; family Phocidae; genus Mirounga; species Mirounga angustirostris. Next base: position 2,641,253 of record NW_026991722.1, on the reverse strand, counting down.
GGTGCAGGTGTCATGGGTCAGAGGCAGGGGACCGAGAAGTGTCCGCCTCCCCCCAGAGCTGAGAGTGAAGGCGGCAGGGGGAGGGAGAGCATCCAGTGGTGCTGAGCTGACACCTCCTAGGACCTGAAGACCTAAGTCGCGGGGCCTGGCCTCAGGCTCTTCGTCTGAGCCCCTAAGCAGCTGCATGTTCTTGGAAAGCCACCTGACCTCCGGGTCTGCGGCCTCGTCTGCAACGTGAGGAGGGTGAGCCACATAATCTCTCAGGCTCCTTCTGTCTCTCAAATTCTGCAATTCAGATGCTCGTTGTCTACAGACTTGGTTGTGATCTGTTGTTCATTGAAATTAATTTCTATAAAAAAGAACAAGCTTCTGTTGTAAGAAAGAAAACCCTGTCAGAGGCCAAGCTATGTAAGTTCCAGGGACGTTTCCACTCAGCTTTCAGGAATATACTTAGTATCGTGTCTGATTTCAGCAGCTCACCAAGCTGTTGGTCTCCTTCCTTCAGCCCTGCGCTGAGTCCATCAGCGGGTCCTATAAACCCTCCAGCCGTGAGCCCTGAATATCCGGAAGATGCCTGCCTCTGTGCGCCCCCACGACCATGGCTCCGAGCCCAAGCAGCTCTGGTCCTCTCAGCTCTGTTTAACCTTGCTTGGGAGAGAAGATGGAATGTGTAAATACATCTGGAACTGGACAGATGCTGAAGCACATGGTGCCAGCCACATCCAAGTTTTGTAGGGGCAGCAGACCGTCGGACACTCCTGAAGCGCCTGTAGTGAGTCGGAAAGGTCAGCGTGAGTCCTAATAAATGTGTTCAAGGGGAGGGACTGATGCGATGAATCTTGGGTCACGTTCAGAGCCTCAGTCTTTCACTGTGTTCTGGGGCGAGCACGCGGTCAGTGTGTCCTGGCCTGACTGTTCTGCGTTTGTCTTACCTTTGGTGGGCTGGATTGGGACGGTTCTGGACAAGTGCTGCCCCTCGCTGTCTCCCATGTACACCCCTGCCCTTGTCCTGCACCCCACACTGCAGCGCCCCTCCCAGCGCTCCAGCACTGGGGTGTCTGCCACAGAGACATCCGCCCGTTCAGGGCTGGATCAGCATAACTGCAGAAAACCATTTTCTTTCCTCTTTTGCTCAGTGACTTGGGAGAAATAAGAGGAAAGAGCAAACTGGAGAGTGTATTTGACACAAAGGCCCACGGAGGACCGCGGTGTGGCGTGCAGCCCTGCCCACAGGCTTCCACCCAGAGGACAGTTAGAGGGGAGCTTCGTGTGTTTATTGTATCAGTTTGGAATCTCCCCCCTAGTTATAAACATACTTCGTTTTCCCCTGAAAAATAACACAGGATTTAACCAAATATCTCTTTGGTAGGACGTTATAAAGTGATTTAGGAAGAAGGGAAAATTTCTGGCTTTCTCTTTTAAAAAGGGTCATCTGCCTGCCCCCAAGGAGGGCAAGATATTTCCACCTGCACTTCTAAACTCCCCTTTCTCTCGTGTTCTGTTGTGCCGCATCTGCCCACCCTTTCCCTCGGTGGCCTGGGCCTCCCGCTGATTATTAACAGAGACTGCAGGTTAATAGAGTGGGAAAAGACACCTTTGAGGCGTCTTTATATCTGGACAAAGTGTGACTTCAGGAAGGTGAGAGACTCATCGATGTGGTCACTGCGCACAAATTGTGTTTTTTCTGGATGTAACACTGGCACGTTGTCTTCAAACTCCAAGAGGAAATTGCTTGTGATATGTAGATGGAAATGGAGAACAGGCTTCTACAGGACATCATGAGAGCTCGTGACCAATTTGAATCTGTACACAATAGAGCTCATTCACACTTCAGGGCGATTGAAATGTCAAATAATTCTTAAAGCATAATGTGTGGCTTGTTAGTCCCTGCAGAAGTCTTCATGCTCTTTGGTGGAGAAGACAGACTTGGAGCAGGGTGGAGGGAGAAGGGGACACTCGTCCAGAGGCCCTGCCTCCCGCGCGTGCCCTGCGGCACCCAGAGCGAGCACTCGCGAGCGCATTTCTGGAGCCGTGGTGAATAAGGGAAGGGGGCCCAGCATCCTCACAGGTTAGAAATGTTCTACCAAGTTAACCGTCAGAGACAAGGAAGTTCGAATGAATTGCTAATTAATCACTTAGCCATGGGCGCCTGGGTGGCTCAGTTGGTTAAGCGACTGCCTTCGGCTCAGGTCATGATCCTGGAGTCCCGGGATCGAGTCCGGCATCGGGCTCCCTGCTCGGCGGGGAGCCTGCTTCTGCCTCTGACCCTCCCCCCTCTCATGTGCTCTCTCTCTCTCATTCTCTCTCTCTCAGATAAATAAATAAAATCTTAAAAAAAAAAAATCACTTAGCCACGTTCCTAGTGATTAATATATAAAACACTCTTACAGACCAATAAGAAAAAGGCAACTCAACGACTCCACTCCAAAAGAAAAATGGTCAAAGATCTGAACAACTCTTCACAAAAGAAAGAGTTGACAAGGCCTGCGAACAAATGGAAAATGCCTAGATTCAAAAGCTGTAAAGAAACGTAAAACAAAAATACGGTAATACATGCCTTTGTGGGCTCCAGAGATATAGGCTTTCCCCTAAGTGATAATGCCTTGTGACAGGAAGGTCTGGGCGGCGGGCCGCCGTGGGATGCTGGCGGGACAGGCGCGGGCGCCGCTGTCTCAAGTGGGTTTGTGCTCCAGGCCCAGACGCCCTCAGCTCGAGCCGCATCGCATCGTGCTCTCCCGGTTTATCCCCAGGAGGAGCTGGGGGTGAGCACAGGGCTGCAGCTCCGTCACCAACTTCCCACAAGATGAAGACCTAGAAAGAACCCAAGTATTAGCGGCGTCTGGGGGGCTCAGTCGGTGAAGCGTCTGCCTTTGGCTTGGGTCATGATCCCGGGGTCCGGGATCGAGTCCCGCATCGGGCTCCCTGCTCAGTGAGGAGTCTGTTTCTCCTCTGCCCCTCCCCCTGCTTGTGCTTGCTCGCTCTCTCAAAAATAAAGAAAATCTTAAAAAAAAAAAAAAAAAAGTAGAAGCCAAGTATTAGATGACAGGCAGGCCGCTAAGATGGCTGGCTGTTCTTGCTTCCCCCTTCCTCCCACGGTGATAGGACTTGGTCATGTTTAAATTTATGTTTGCTTACTGGATTCATGTGCACCAAGTTGAAATCATGGGAACCCTGGGTTCATGAAAAATTGTCGAGGTCAGCCCATGCGTGGGCATTTTGGTGATCTTGTGTCTCTGTAACCACAGGATCAGTGCCCGTGAGCCCCCCAGTCAGCACGAAAGCTAGAAGCTTGTCGATAAGTCCTCCTGGCTGAGGGGACTCCGGCTTATTCTCTCCCTGGTGTTCCTCTTTACATCGTCTCAGATTATATACGTGTGTGTATTCCAGGAAGTAGCGTTCTCATTTTTACTTTGCAAGCACGGTAGCATGCTGAATGTCACCTCTGAAACCTATTCTACATTCCGCTGTAATTGCTCCATTTGACCACTTCTGCTTTGTGATTATATCATAATATGTTAATTCACGTTCCTGTGGATGAGTGTGTGCAATTTCCAGGTTTTCTCTCCTGAGAACAGAGTCGCTGTTCAAGAACGCGTGCGACAGTCCCGAATACGTCCGCTGGTGCTCGTTTGCCGGCTTTCTCTGTGGTGTTCTTCTTCTGGGGCTGTCGTAATGGGGTGGTGTAAAACAGCAGGACCCGTTCTCTCAGCGTCTGGAGGGCAGGAGCCTGAGGTCAAGGCAGGGCTGCGCTCTGGGGGAGGGATCCTCCCTTGCCTCGCTCAGCTTCTGGTGGTTCCTGGTCCTCGATGATCCCAGTTATATTACATGTTTGAGATGACAAAATTTTAGAGATGGAAAACAGATTAGTGGTTGTCAGGGTTAGAGATGAAGGTAGGCAAGTTAGGTGGGTTATAGGAGGGATTGTCAATGTTCACAGCAGCAGTGTCCACAATAGCCAAACCGTGGAAAGAGCCCAGATGTCCATCGACAGACAAATGGATAAAGAAGATGTGGTTCATATCTACAATGGAATATTATGCAGCCACCAGAAAGGATGAAATCTTGCCATTTGCAACGACATGGATGGAACTAGAGGGTATTACGCTAAGTGAAACAAGTCAGTTAGAGAAAGACAATCATTATATGATCTCACTGATATGCGGAATTTAAGAAACAAAACAGATGAACATAGGGGAAGGGAAAAAACAGAGAGACGGAGACAAACCATAAGAGACTCTTAACTATGGAGAACAAAGGGAGGGTTGCTGGAGGGTGGTGGGTGGGGGATGCGCATTAAGGAGGGCACTTGTGATGAGCACTGGGTGTTGTATGTAAGTGATGAATCACTAAAATCTACACCTGAAACCAAATTTACCATATATGTTAACTAACTAGAACTTCAATAAAAAACAGAAATTAAAAAAGGGTGTAATGGAACTCTTGCGTGTCCTGACTGCGGTTGGTGGACACAAGGTGCAAGGTGATAAAATTGCATAGAACTTAGCACCCCGCACCCCCCCCCCGCCCGAATGTAAGTAACATGGCACCTCGCTTATTCTGGCGTGATAGTCTTATCATTTTGCAAAGTGTTAGCGCCTAGGATTAAAAAGTGAATTTATTTACCCCGATGTTTGTTAGTATCTTTTTGGAAGAACTGTTTGCCCCTCCAGCAGGGGAGTGCTGCACAGACTTGCTCAGTAACCCGCAGCCGGAACAAATACTCGGTACTCGGCATGTGGAGCGCCTGCTCTTGTGACTCTTATTTAGGTCTCGTATTCTTGACCACTTGCTTGTGCTTCTCTGCCCACAGCTCTTTAGTATGTGTGGCATTTCTCCCTAGATTACCAGTGACGTGTCTGTCACATTTAACTGCCCAGGACAACTGCCCGTGGAGATGAGGACCCCTCCAGGGACCCCCAAGTTCAATAAGATGCCATCGAGCCAAATACGCCCACCAGACTTGGCGACAATCCGCCTAACCACTGTTTTCCAAAGCAGCAGTAAACAGACCTAAACTTCACCTTATTCACACAAATAGTTATTTCTGATGTGCCTCCACATGACGTCAGCAAAGTGCCAGGTGGAAGTGCGGGGGTCTTCAGGGGTTCCTGGTCCCCGGCCACTGGTGACTCAGGCACACGCGGGCTTCTAGGATGGCCTAGAACCAGGATGTGTGCCCGGAGGACGCAGCTTGCTGAGACGGAGCAGGAACACGCTCACCGTCGGCCTCCTATGTTGCAGGCAGCGTGAGGGTTTCCCACGGATGATCAAATGCGCTCTCTCGGTTGCATGAGCCCAGCTATTAGCCTTGCATTTCCAGCTGAAGAAATAAAGTCTTAGAGTGGCCATGCCACTTGCCCACAATCGCACGGAGCTGGTAAGCGGCTGAGCCCGCGTGCACGTATAAACTAGGTGTCCGGAACGCTGGGCCGGTGTTGGCAGCCTCCTCCTGCTTTCTGAACACGGAGCAGCCCAGCAGCCCCTGAATCATCGTGACCCTCCACCCCAGCAGCGTCCCCGGCGGGCTTGTCTCCTCCCTCCACAGTCAGTACTGTTAGGCGGCTTATCCTGTGCCTTCTCCTCTTTGGTGAGATTGCTGGCTACAGGGAAGTAACGTTGCCCTCGAAGAGCGAGAAGCCTGGACGCCGGGCCAATGGCTGCTGGATGCCCGGGGCCCCGTTTTGTTGTTACTGGGGGACTCTATTTTTATTTCTGGGTTTGACGTCCCGTTTCAGATGACCACGGTCAACAGAGGGAGAACCATGCTGGATCTATGTCAATGCACAGTTCATGCCAAGCTTTACTTGGCTAAAATCCAGCCTGAAACGTAAGGGTAGAAATGGCCCCTTGGACTTTCTTTCCGTCAGCCAGGCAGATGGCTCTGGGATGCATTTCATAATGCTCCTCAGGCGGTCCCCCATCGGGGGCATGGTGGCCCCAACGGGGGAGTATATTGCACTGGGCTTGCTTCCCCAGAGTCACACCCCCAGATACAGCACCCTCACAGAAGCCTCTGTTGCAGGCTCTGCCTTTGGCTGGACCAGCTAAGACCCCCCTGCCCCGAACGCGCTCATTATATAGAAGATGGGGCAGTGAGAGAAGGAATTCTTTTGTGCTTCATTGGCGCAAGAAAACAAATTCTGCCATTATCCTTTCGGGGTCTTATTTGAAATTTCAACAACCGTGAGATATCCCGTGTCTCACCTAGCTTTTTGACTTCCTCCTTTTGCTTCTAGAGACATGGTCAGCGGCTGACTGGGTGAGGTCACTGGGAGAGCTGAAGAGCATAAGGCCCTGGAGACGGAGGCTGCGGGCGAGGACAGGGCTCCGGGACTCAGCACGGCAGCCAGGATGGCCCCGCCGTATGGCCGCGTGGAACTCAGTGCTTCCAAAGTGGGCCTGGCGGGCGTAACAATGGCTGGTCTCTCCTGGAGGCCGCTGCACTGCCGTAAATACCCCAGGTAGGCCATGGACAATTCCTAACAACCTCTGAGGGAGGGATGAAGATCCTCCCTGTTCCCCACACAAGAGACAAGGCAAGGGCGAGTCTTCAGCCCCTTGGCCTTCACAGTGCCCAGGGCTGGTGGGTCCGGCTGAGGCTGGGCTTTCGGATGAAGCTTGGACTTTTGATGGTAACTGTCCCAGAATGATGGGAACTGTCTCGTTTTAGACTGAAATTTCCATGGGAGGTTTTCCACTGGGTTTTATGTGTGTTCGCTTCTGTTGCTAAATGTGGGGCTCCGCACTACCTGGTGTTCCTCAGCAGTTGTCACAACCGTCTCAGACGGGTCCGAGAGCTCCTCCCTCAGCTGTGCGGTTTGGTTCAGATCTCAGCTGAGGGTAAAGTGAAGGCTTCGGCTTCCTCCCTCTTGTGGCTGTACGTCAGACCCGCCCTGCTACTTCCACACCCTCCCCTACGGAGCAGCTTCCTGTGTCTTCAAGGTAAGCGTCCCAAATCATCAAACCATAAAAGCGTCAGAGCTAGACAGAACATGAGCCGTCACTCACTTTAGATGAATAAACTGAGCCTCAGAGAAGTTAAGAAACTTAACACACAACAAGTGAACGATGGCTCTCCACAGGAGTTCCGGCCTCCTGTCAGGACGGTTCTCTCTGCGCCGTCCCCATTCAGAGTATCTCCCGGAGAGGTCTGGTACGCTGCCAAAAGTTACACGGTGTTCCCTCCACAAATTATAACTCACCTTTGGTATAGGCAGCGTGTCTAAAATGACGAGACCCACCTCTGAGAGCAGTAATTACAGTAAGGTATTGTCATGGAGTAGATGTTTGTGTCCAGGGTGATGGTATTAGGAGCCGGGACCTTTGGGGGTGATTAGGTCGTGAAGGTGGAGCCCTCAAGAATGAGATCAGCGCCTCCAAAAAGAGGCCCCTTTCACCAGGTGAGGACACACAGTGAGAGACGGCCGTCCGCAGCTCAGAGGAGCCGCAACCCGGAACCTGACCATGCGGGCACCCTGATCTCGGACCTGCAGCCTCCAGATGGAGAGAAATCAGTTTCTCTTGTGTATAAGCCACCCAGGCTGTGGTACTTTGTACAGCAGCCTGACTAGACTAAAACAGCTATCCAGAAATTTTTGAAATAAATATAATTTAAATCTGCATGTGAGTTTCCAAGGCATATAGTGTTGGACGCATGTTGGTGTGTGTGAAGCCTCCAGCACCGTGGGTCCTAATAGTCCACCAGTTTTAAAATAGCGATGTCTAAGCAAGGCTGCAGCCTGTGAGAAGTGAGTTTCCCTGATGCTCTTACAGTTATTTGCTTTAATTAGATGAACACGGAAATGCATCTGGCTGTTACTGCTCTTTCACCTTAATCAGAAGATGTAAGTAATATTTCCCAAAATGTTGCACACATACCACAGATGGTGTAGGTTATTTTAAGTGGCAGCCCAACAAATATGTTTCATTTAAACATCTGTGCACTGATTTCATTTGTATTAAAATATATTGCAAAGCACATATTTGATAAAGCACTGGTACCCAAAATATACAAAGTTAAAACTCAACAACAAGCAAACAGCCCAATTACAAAAACGGTCAAAGACCGGAACAAATATGTCACCAAAGAAGACACACAGATGGGAAACAAGCTGATGAGAAGATGCTCTATCTCATCTGTCAGTGGGGAGACGCAAAGTAGAAACAATGCTCAGACACCACTGTGCTCCATCAGAAAGGCCAGGCCTGTGGGGTTGTCCGGTCGTTCGCACACTGAGGACACTGGGCACCGCGCCGGGGGACAGCGGGGCACGGGAACGCGCACTCGCTGCCCAAGACAGCTCGCTGGGGGTTTTTACAAAAGAGAAACCCATTCACCTTACGGTCCAGCAGCCCCGCTCCTTGGTATTTATCCGCAGGTTTGAAGATGATGTCCACGGAAGCACTGGCACACAGATGTTCATAGCAGGTTTGTTCATGATTGCTCAAACCTGGAAGTGCCCAAGATGTCCTTCACAGGTGATGGATAAATAGACCGGGGTCCTTGCAGACCGTGGGATAAGGAACGTGAAGAGCGAGTCCCTCAGTGAAAGAAGCCAGCCTGAGATGGCCACGAACCGTGTGATCCCAGCGCTGGGACGTCCTGGGAGAGGCAGGGCTATGGAGACGGTGAGGATCAGTCCCTGCCCGGGCTCAGGAGTGGGGGAAGGGAGGGGGTGAATAGGTGGCGCCCAGAGAAATTCGGGGGCGATGAAACTATTCTCTGTGCTGTAACGGTGGATACCTGACATGCACTTGTCAAAACCCATGGAGTCAGCCTCAGTGCAAGGCATGCAATTCGTATTAGTTAATACGAATGTATCGATATGGGTTCAGTCTTCGTAACAGATGTACCAACCAAGATGCCATTCCATGAACGGGAGAGACTGTACCAGATGCTCAATGCTCCTGTAAAGCCAAAGCTGTAAAAAGAATCTATTCCTTGAAAACCCCCTCCGAGCTGTTGCTCCGTAAGTAGAGGTTACCTGTTGTTATTATAAGCAGCCAGTGTGTGCCTGGCAAGGTTGCTGCGCTGGAGGTCAGCCTAATAAAGGGCTCCTGTCCGCCTTGCGGCTGAGGACGTGCTGGCGGCGAGCTGCCACCAGGTGGCGCGCCAGCCCCTCTCCTCCTTCCTTCCTCCTCCCTCCGTCTCTCTTCCTCCCTCCCCCACCCTGCCTTCCTCCTTCCTCCCTCCCTTCCTCCCTCCCCCACCCTGCTTTCTTCACTTCCTCTCTCCCTTCCTCCCTCCTCCACCCTGCCTTCCTCCTTCCCTCCCTCTCTCTCTTCCTCCCTCTCCCCCATTTCTTCTTCATTTTCTCAATTCTGTTCCTGTGTTTCCCTTTTCCCATTTCTGTGTGTGAGCTGTCATCCCTGGATCTAATAACATGAAGGTGGAGCCCAGTTCTGTTCTTTTGGATGAGCATTGCCCCTGGGGGATGGGGGGGAGCAGGGCATGCAGGAGGGGGCGCTGACTGACATTAGCCCAGAGCAGCCCTTCTGCCCCTTGTGGGGTTCTGGCACTGGGGAGAGCCATGGTGACTGCACAGCGTGCCAGGTGACCCTGTGAGGCCGCTCTGGCTGGAGCACCCACCCACACACAAAGGGAAGGGACCGCAGTCCCTTCGGAGCTCTTAAATGCCCCTGGGCCCCCATCCCCACCTGCAGCCCCTGAGCCTCACCCCACTGTCCAGGTGGTTTTCCCCGTCACTCCCGGGATGGATTCCCATCCACACCCTGGCCCCTGGCTGTGGGATGAACTGAGTGTGCCCCTGGCTGTGGGATGAACTGAGTGTGTCCAGACTTTCCAGCACGCTCCTCCTGAGACCTGGTTTTGCTCTTGGCTTCCCAGCCCGGCCTGGGGTGCCTTCACACCCAGACCACCTCCCCATTCCCCATGCGGATCCTGAGTCTGAAGGGCCTTGCTGCCTCCTACAAATCCCCCTGTCTGAACAAAGGGATTGAAATCCCAAAATCTAAGGGGGAAAACAGACGCTCAGATAACCAACTCGAGCTATTACCAAAACCATGGCCAGGAGGAATTTGGCTGCCTGATGGAGGACGCCTCATCAGACAGGGTCAGGGAGAAAGCTGGATCTGACCGTGCATGGGAGGCCGTGAGCATCATTACTATGGGGGACACAGGGGGCAGGGGGACACTCAGGCTTGGGAAGCCGGGAAGGGCTCTTGAGATGAATGAGAAAGGATCATGAATGTCATGATGGAAAAACCTGAAATCTTGGGTTGGGGAAAAGGCTGGTACATGAAATTACAATCAAATTAAAACTTGGAGTTCTTGATAAAATACTAGTATCTATCTCATAAAATACCTGTATTTATCAATAAAATATTAGTATTCAGAATATACAAAGAATTATAATAGATCAATGAAAACACACAAAACCAAATTTTTAAAATAGGCAAAAAACAAAACAAAACAAGAGGCAAATCACGGAAGAGGAAAAGCAAATGGGAGGTTCACCCTCACTAGAAATTAAGAAAACTCAAAACCTCACAGGTTAGCAAAAATGGAGAAGCCTGGTAGTACTCAGTCGGGACGAGGACAGAGAGCACCAGAATTTTCAGACACTGCTGGTGAGAATGTAAATTCTTGCAATCATGTTGGAAAATCATGTTAAACCCCAGCAACTCCACTCCTACAGCCCAGAATATTTATATCCACAGGGAGACATGTATAAGGATGTTCAGAGCAATAATATTTGTAGTAGCAAAGAAAAAAAATCGAAACTAGCCTAAATTTCATCAACAGAAGAGATTAAGAAAATTGCACTATAGTCATACAATGGAACTGTCCGCAGCCGCGAAAATGAAGACAATATGCATTTCATCACAATATGGAACGAGAAAACAGATGCTTAAGTATATAGAGCTTGCCACCACTTACAGAAGGTGGGCAGAACAGTACCACATACAGCTTCGAGATGCAGAGGGAGTGAGCACATGAAGATTAGCTCCGTGTCTGGGGTGACTGCCGGGAGGGGAAGCACATGCAGGGCTGCTCTCCTAGCCCCGAGGCTGAGGGTGCATGGCTTGACCCCTGGGCGTGTCCCCTGAAGTTGTGCAAAACAGTGGCCATGAGGACACAGGCCTCCAACTGTGACGTCCAGGCAGAATCAGTGATGAGTGTGCAGGTGTTAGTAACAGTATTTATACACTTCTGTGCGTTTAGCATTACATAATGTATCTTAAAACAGATTTTAAAATCCAGAATGCAGGAATTGGCAGCACCTCGGAACAGTTTAGCTTAGGAGCGAAAAGGTCAGGTTTGAATTTTGGAAAGCTCACTCTCCAGGCAGGATGGGGGATGAAACTGAGAGGCGTGTTTGAAGCCGGGACTAATGGGCCTACCTTCGAGTTGGGAGGATGCAGGCGAAGACGAGGCCCTGGCAGCCGGGCTGGGGAAGAAGAGATGGAGTTGAGGTTAGCAGAAAATGATGACGAGCTGCAAGGAATGTCCCAGACATCACTGTCAAGACAGCAGGGATGACGCAGGAAAGCCAGCAAGCCCTGTTCTAGGAGCCAAGGTCCTTAACCGAGATGCGAACTTGGTGGGAGGAAGGCCGCTCCAGGTTGGGTAAATGGCTTATAAGTGATGCTGGCACGTGGCTGGGGGAAGACCAGGCAGGTGCTGGAGGGGCCCCACTCACCGGGAAGGGGACGGGGCACAGCCCGAGCAGCTTGAGAAGTGGAGAGTGTCACAGAGGGTTGCTGGCTGAGACAGGGGACGGACTGTGCGGGGAGCAACCCAGGGCCCGGTGCAGCTGTGGGAGGCGGCCGTAAGCTGGGTAAGCTGAGCAAGTGACTGGGCTCACAGGGAGCAGGAGGGGGAGGGCAGGGCAGCGGATAGAGAGAGCAGAGCTGTGGGGGCCCGGCCTGGGTGTTCTAAGGAGTTCTGGAGGACCAGAGAAGTGAAGACCAGCTGAGAGTGGTTTCAGAAGATCCCATTAAGTTCTGCAGTTGAGGTGAGAAGTAACCCGGGGAGCCGCACTCCAGGTGAGCGGTGGGTGGGCCCTGAGGCCCGACGGGGACCAGGAGAGGGACAGGAAGGACCAGTGGTGACAGGGCTTTGGAACCTGCCCTTTCCTCTATCACTTGGCCCCAGGGTAACCTCCCCAGGCAATGGGCTGGTTGTGTTTAGGATTCTAGAGAAATGGGGTAGGGTGTTGTCCCCTCTTTCAGTGTGGCTGCCCCTGGGCACGTGACTTCCCCAGAGAGGTTGCAGGCAGCACTGAGCTGCAGAAAGGAAGCTGGGGACTGCTAGTGAATTGTTGGCACATTTTTGTTTTTATTATAGCCAAGTGTGACTCTCACACCTGTGATCCACGGGCAAGCAGGGAGCCCTGGGAATGTGCATGTTCAAGGACCTTTACCCTTTATCCCAGCAGGCTCTTCCTTAAAAAAATAGTGTTTGACGTTTTATGGTTGAAGCATAGAGCAGTGATAGGATATTAAAGCTGGGTGGGGGGGCACCTGGGTGGCTCAGTCGTTGAGCGTCTGCCTTCGGCTCAGGTCATGATTCCGGGGTCCTGGGATCGAGCCCCACATCGGGCTCCCTGCTCAGCGGGGAGCCTGCTTCTCCCTCTCCCGCTCCCCCTGCTTGTGTTCCCTCTCTCGCTGTCTCTCTCTCTGTCAAATAAATAAACAAATAAAATCCTAAAAAAAAAAGCTGTGTGGGGACCTCAGAGAGCCGTTAGTTCAACTTTCTAATTTTACCATTTGAGACCTAGAAAGGTAGAAGTGACTGTCAGCAGCTGTGAGGATTCTATGGGAGAGAATGTGCTAGAAGAGTGCAAGCTTCACAGAGCCCCTGTCACACGCCGTGGGCCGTAGAACGTTGTTGTGAGCTGAGTGTGTAAAAAGATGGAGCTCGCGGTGCCTCTGCCCTGTCCCCCCTGGGCAGGTGAGGCTGGGGTTGTGTGAGGTTAATTCACTGGCAGAAAGGTTCAGTTGACATAAAGCCTCTCATTTTTAGGGAAGAAGTGAACAGATGCCCCCCAGTATGAGACAGAATTAAGAACACTTATCTGTGTTTTAGCGACTCGGGAGAGAAAATGATCAGCCCTGCTCTAGCACGGAACGAAACAGCCTCTCGTTTCCCCGAAGAGCGATTCGAAGGCGGCAGCCGAGGCTGAAGGCTGGAGAGCCTGCCACGGGGCAGCATTCCTATGGAGTTCCACAGATTGGCGGTCCTCTGTGTCAGGGGACACACGCACACCGATTGTACTTTGGGAATGATCGTTCATGTCGCGTGCCTACTGCGCACCGCTCTGGGACGTTTTCTGGAAACAGAAATTCAGGAGATTTGTTGAGTGCCGTCGAACAACCTAATCTCCACTTGGTTTCACTAACTGGGAAGGATGGCTGCCGATTTTGGAAAGAGTCTATGCGGCTGGGTCCAAGGGATAGATGCAGTTGCCCCATCCTGGGAGGCCTGTCACCTTTTCCCAGGAAGTGGTCGCTGGTGAGGATGCACACACACAGCGCTTCGTCTTTGACCTAACACAGCTCCCCAGCACCAGGAGGCACTAAGCAATAAAGGAAGAAGAACATTGCATAGTTGTGGGTCCATGATCGATGTGCCCTGTGAGAGGAGTGAGCCTCCTAGTGTAGGAAGTGGGAGTTGAAGTCGGAATAGGTATTTCTGCCTCAACCCTTGGTGCAGGTGAGTCAAGGACAAAATATGATCTAAGACGCCGAGGGGCACAGAGATGGAGCTGGTGTGGGTGCAGATCGCATGGACCGAGAGGTGTCTGGAGAACAGCTCTGCTATTTCTTTCCATGAACCTTGAGCAAGAGAGTTACTTCACCCCCTTCGGGCCTCAGCTTCCTCGTGTATAGAAAGGAATAACACTCCTTATCTACCTCAAATTGGATTCTAAGGATCAAGTGATAACACAGACAAGCATTTTATAGAAAGGGGATAAATAAGTATCACTCAGGAAAACTTCAAAATTTCAGAATGCCCCCAAATTGAATTTATTTATTTATGTATTTATTTAATTTATTTATTTGAGACAGAGAGAACGAGAGAGAGCACATGAGAGGGGGGAGGGTCAGAGGGAGAAGCAGGTTCCTTGCTGAGCAGGGAGCCCGATGCGGGACTCGATCCAGGGACTCCAGGATCATGACCTGAGCCGAAGGCAGTTGCTTAACCAACTGAGCCACCCAGGCGCCCCCAAAATTGAATTTAAATGAGTATTGTCCCTATTAGGATTATATGAAAATTTTACCCGAAATTTTGATGTTTTGCCTATTCTTTTTTTTAGCATTTCAGGACTGAATCTATTCATACATTTTTGGAGAGTGGACACTGTATCTCTGTAATAAGTAGTCTTTGGCATAAAGAACCTAAAATCTGCATTGTCTCTTCAACACCATTTTAACTTTCTGGTAGATGAACCCCTCGTGCCCCCCCCCCCCATTTCTCTGCTCATTACTTTGGCAGACACTTAAGTGAAAGAGCTTGTCTTTCATGTGTCCTTGAAGAGGGTGATGTGGTGCCTGGCGTGTAGTAAGCACCCAGCAGATGGTTAAGAAGGTAGACGACAGACACAAGGCAGACAGATAAAGCAATCTCTTCCATGATCCCACGGTGGAACTTGTCATCATTCACAGTTTTACAACCCTGGTGTTTTTGAGCCCCATCCCTGATGGCAAACTTCCTTTTCCCACTCCATCATGGCCACTGATCATATCCTGTGTCCTCATTAAGCCTCATTCTTCCTTATTATTCAAGACATTCACACATCATTTGCTTTCTTATTTGAATGTTTGAACATCATTCCTTATTTCCGTCAGCTGATTGTGCTTTCTGAAATCACGCTGTTAGGTGGGACATCGAGGCGCCCCCCCCAACCAGTCAGCTCTGCCAGTCCTTACACCCGCCCTTCCATGTGGACTGTGCCCATTTTCTTGGGCTCCGGTGTGCTTCTGAGAAAGTCACGTGTCGGGACCCATTGGTATCACTATGAATTCCAGCTTGGACTCAGCAATCATTAAATTCATCTATTTATTGTATCTTATCATTATAGTGCTGTTGTTTCAATTATCATGTTGTTTCCATTTTCTTTGGTGTCAAACCAAGTCAATTTATTTCTGAAACTACTCAAGGCAATTTCAGCGTCAGGTGGATTTCAGAGTTTAGTTCAACATGCAACCTGTGCATTTAAGGGACTCTGGAGTGAAGTTAAATTCATGCTCCCAGATCTTAGTTTCTCAAACTACGAGGTATATACTTTAATTTGCTCATCTTGTGTAGGAAAGAGGATACAGCTTCTGGAGACTTAGAGACCTACTTTCCAATCAGAACTCCAAGACTTACCATGTCCTCTTAGGCAAGTTATTTAACCTCTTTCACTAAACTTGTAAAATGGGAGTATAATGCACACTTCTAGTCCTGGGGTAACTAATAGAGATTAAACATGTAAATGTGCCTGGTGGCAAATGATTGATGCCCAGTGTTTTTGTTTTCTTCTTCATTACCCTTAGGCTTGAATCTATCTTGGAACCTGAGAAACAAAGAACAAAAACAAATTGGGGTGCCTAGGTGGCTCAGTCAGTTAAGCGTTCACCTCAGGCTCAGGTCATGATCCCAGGGTCCTGAGATCGAGTCCTGCATTGGACTCCCTGCTCCACGGGGAATCAGCTTCTCCCTCTGCCTCTGCTTCCCCTGCTTGTGCTCTCTCTCTCTCTCTCTCACATACAAACAAATAAATAAATGAATAAAATCTTAAAAAAAAAAAAAAAGAACAACAACAAATTGAAAAGCCCAAACATTCTAAGACTTGGCAAGTGTGCTAATGCTAAGCTCTTCCATCCAATTCAAGAGAAAGGAATATTTCACAGTTCAATCTAGGAGACTAGTATTAACCCAATACAGAGACCAGAAAAACACATTACAGGAATTTAAAAAAGAAAAAAAAAAAAAAAAGAACCACGGACTGATATCTCTCATGAACAAGATACAAAAATTCATAAGAAAATGTTAGCAAGTGCAATATTCATTCATGACAGAAACTCTCAGTCTACGACAGGAAGGGAATGTTCTCAATATGTTAAAGGGCAACTCGAGAAAACCTGTAGCTAATATCCTAATTAATAGTGACAGACTGAATAGTTGCTGTTACTTTGTCTACCCATTAGTACTAGAACTAGTATTAGAGGTTCAGGCCAGCACAGTAAAGCCAGAAAAAGGGGGGAAAAAACCCAGCTCTATATTGGAAAGGAAGTAAAACAGTTTATTCTCAGAAATCATAATCACTTATTTAAAAAACTCTTTTGGAGTCTACAAAAAAAACTACTGTAACTTTTAAGTTTAGCAAGGTTTCAGATTAAAAAAAAAAAGGATAAACAACCAATATAAAAAAATAGAGCTATCAATATGACAGTAGATAAGCAATATGTTTAACATGACACAAAAATACGAACTATGTAGGAAGGATATATTTGACAAAAGATGGACAAGACCTGAGCACTGGAAACTACAAAACACAGCTGAGAGGCATGAGAAGAGACTTGAGTAAACTGGAAAAGATACTGTGGTCATAGACTGGGTAACTCCATATGGTTAAGGTGTGAATTTCTTCCAAATCAATTTATGGATCCGAAGCAATTCTATTAAAAAATCTCAGCTGGCTTTTTAAATTTTTTTTTTTTTTTTGAAATTGACAAGCGGATTTTAAAATTCAGGAAATGTGTGTGGCATTGGAGATAAGAGAAACTCAGAAAAGTAATAGAACAGAATAGAGCCCAAGATAGGCCTGTACATATATGAGCAATTAAGTTTAAACAATGTTGACAAGGCATTTTAATGGAGAAATAATCATCTTTTTATCAAATTGTACTGGAGCAATTGGATATCATGTTGAGAAAATGAAACTCAACCCTTACATCATACCATATTTAGAATTAACCATAATGGAGAAAGACCAAAATGTTAGAGGTAAAACTTCCAAAGGAAAACACAGAAAATTTTAATGACTTTGGATTTGGCAAAGTTTCCTTGAAATGACACAAAAAGCATGGAACAATTGATAATGTGAACTTCGAAAAACCCCAAAACTCATGCCATTCGAAAGACAATATTATGGAAATGAAAAGGCAAGCCACCTACTAGGAGGAAATATTACAAAACATATACCTGACAAAAGCAATTGTATTTGGGGTACACAAATAACTCTACAACTCAATGAGATGACAAACAATCCAATTAAAAATGGGCAAAAGATCTGAACAGACACTACATCAAGGACGATCCATGGACAGCAAATAAGCAGATGAAAAGATGCTCCATTTCATTAGTTATTAGAGAAGGGCAAATAAAAACCACAACGAGATATCATTACACATCTACCGGAAGGACTAAAATTCAAAAGGCTAACCATACCAAGTGCTGGTGAGTGAAGCAACTGAAATGTCCTACGTTGCTGGTAGAAATGTAAGAGGGCACATCTACTTTGGAAAGTGGTTTAGCAGCTTCTAAAAAAGTGAAAGGAATAGCTGCCATTTGACCCTGCCACTCCACTCCTAGGTACTTACCCAGGAAAAACGGAAGCGTGTGTTGTGTCCATGCCAAGACTTGAGGCCAATGTTCATAGCTGTTTCGTCTATGATCAGGGGCTGTGCAAGGTGAGGCACGTGGAATATACGTACAAACCTGGGGGTGAGCACAAGCTGCCTTGTTCTATTACCTAGTCTGGGTCCTGTTTATAAGAGTCAAAAACTGAAAACAACCCAAATGTCCATCAACAGGTGGATGGATAGAGAAACGGTGGTACACCCATAAAATGAAATACTATTCAGCGCTCTCTTCGGCAGCACGTATGATAAAATCGGAGTGATACAGAGAAAATTAACATGGGCTCCGTGCAAGCATGACACTCAAATTGGTGAAGCATTCCATACTTTTATAAAATATGTAAGTCCTGAAAAGGTAATGTGACCATAGTTAACAACACTGTATTGTATATTTGAAAGTTGCTAAGAGAGTAGATCTTAAAAGTTCTCACCACAAGGAAAAAAACTTGTAACTCTGTGTGGTGATCGATGTTAACTAGATTGATCAGTATCATCTTCTAATTTATACAATTATATATAATTGTGCTACACACCTGAAAAGAATGTTATATGTAAATTGTATCTCAGTAAAAAAAAGAAAATAACTACTTAGCAATAAATAGGAATGAACTACTGATTACTACAGCAACATGGGTAAATCTCAAAATAATTATTCAGAGTGAAAGAAGTTAGGCAAAAAGAATACATATCATATGGCTCCATTTATATAAAGTTCTGGAAAATGCAATCTAATCTACAGTGACAAAAAGATCAGCAGTTACCTGGGAATTGGGGATCAGGGAGAGGGGGTGAGTGCACAGGGAAACAAGGGAGTGTTTGGGTGATAGGACATGTTCACACCTTGATTGTATTGATGGCTTCACATTTTATACATGTGTCAAAATTTATCACACTTCACCCTTTAATATGTGCAGTTTGTTGTACATCAATTATATTTCAACAAAGCTGTCAAATAAATAAATAAAATCTTGGAAAATAAAACAAAACAAAACATGAGTCCTTATTGGATCCTGATTGGGGAAACAAGAAACTTTAGAGACAATTGGGAATATTTTAATATAGACTAGATATTAAATATATTAGATTATTGATATTTTTCTTAGATATAATAATGATATCATGGATATGTAAGGAAAAGCATGTATTCTTAAGAGATCTATGCTGAGGTAGTTAGGGGGTACAGTGTTGTGATGTCTGCAGCTTATTTCAAATAGCTTGGCAAAAACAAAGTAACAAGAAACAAAAACTGCACCACAGAAAAACCAAAGACAATAGAAAAATAAACAGATAAAGCAAATATGGCAAAAATATTAAGACTGTAGAATCTAAGTGTTCAGTATACAGGAGTTCATTAAACTATTTTTTCAACTATTTTTATGTTTCATAATTTTGTCATTAAAAAACTGGAAAAGGGGGCACCTGGGTGGCTCAGTCGGTTGGGCATCTGCCTTTGGCTCCGGTCATGATCTCGGGGTCCTGGGGTCAAGCCCCGTGTTGGGCTCCCTGCTCAGTGGGGAGCCTGCTTCTCCCTCTGCTCTGCCACTCCCCCCTGCTTGTGCTCTCTCTCTTCTCTCAAATAAAACTTAAAAATAAATAAATAAAATAAATAAAAAGCGGGCACCTGGGTGGCTCAGTTGGTTAGGCGACTGCTTTCGGCTCAGGTAATGATCCTGGAGTCCCTGGATCGAGTCCCGCATCGGGCTCCCTGCTTGGCAGGGAGTCCGCTTCACCCTCTGACCCTCCCCCCTCTCATGTGGTTTCTCTCTCTCTCTCAAATAAATAAATAAAATCTTTAAAAAAATAAAATAAATAAATAAATAAATAAATAAAAAGCTGGAAAAGCTTACCAAGTAGATTTGAAAAAGAACCAAATTATAAAAGATAAATAAAACATAATTGAATTATCAAACTCAAAGGATAGGTTTAACTGAAGTCACAGCAGAAGATAAAATTGGTGAATTGCAAAATAAATCTTAAAAATATTGTCCAAGGGGCGCCTGGGTGGCTCAGTCGTTGGGTGTCTGCCTTCGGCTCAGGTCATGATCCCAGGGTTCTGGGATCAAGCCCCGCATCGGGCTCCCTGCTTGGAGGGAGGTCTGCTTCTCCATCTCCCACTCCCCCTGCTTGTGTTCCCTCTCTCGCTGTCTCTCTCTCTGTCAATAAATAAATAAAATCTTTTAAAAAAAAATTATCCAAGATGCAGTACAGAGAAAAAGAGAAAATATGAAAGAAAAGTTAAGAAAAATAGAGAATAAAATGAGCAGGCCTATCATAAATCTGGCTGGAATTCCAAGAGAGAGAAAGAATGGGGCTGAGGCCACCTTTGTAGATATAATCCCTGAGAATTCCTACTGAATCCCTGAGCATATAAATGAAAAGAATCCACACCTAGGCACTCCGTGATGAATCTGCAAGGCACCAATGGCTGAGAGAAGGTCATAGAAGCTTCCAGTGAGGAAAAATGACCTGCAAAAGAAAGAAGACCGAGAACCTACTTGTCATCACTTACAACAGAAGCTAAGCTAAAAGTGGAATATTTTCAGTGGATTGAAAGAAAATAAGTGTTAACCTAGAATTATTTAACTAGTATCTTTAAGAATGAGGGCAAAATAAAGGCATTTTCAGGTAAACAAAAAATAATAGAATGCTTGCTGCTAGTCATGTTCACTCAGTGAAATTGTAAAGTGCGTATATGAGACAAAGAGATAGGAGGTGAAGTTTGGAGACATAAGAAGGAGTACAGAGCACAAACAAAATCGGAATATAAGTATATTGGAATATGTGAGTATATCTACACAAATTAGACTAAATAAAACAATAATATCTTCTGCAGTTTAAAGTAGAATTAAAACACCAAACAATAGCCTATAAATTAGGAGCAGGGTAAAGATGTTAACCTTCCACTTTCATAAGTATCATCTTGAAGTTTCTAGGTTACCCTTAATGGAATGCGTATATAACTTTCAAAGTAGCAAAAGGGAAAAAGGAGAATGAGGGGGGAAAAAAGTCAGTCCAAAAAAAGGAAAGAAAGTGGAGAAAAGTAAACGTAGCTGACATGGGACAAATTGAAAGCAAAAAATAATAAATATTTTTCATCCTGTATTAAAAAAAAAAAAATCAACACCAGAAGGCAAGTGCAGGAATAATCCTAGCAGCATGTTCGTAAAAAAACAAACAAAAAAAAACAACTCCACATAACCCGGAAGTCTGTCAACAAGGGATTGAATGAATAAACTGTGGCATAGTCTTACAATGAAATGCTATACAACAGTAAAAATAAACGAACTACAGCAATATGCATCAGCATCAGTGAATCTCACAAACACAATATGAAACAAAGATGCAAGCCACAGAAGAATGCTGAAAAACTTGGAGAAATTTGAAAAGCTGGACTAACTGACCAATACTTCATTTACTAAAGACATCTAAAAAGACTATACAACCATAAAGGCAAGGGGATGACTGTCTTAGTGTCAGGAGACCAGATACCTCTAGGAAGAGGATGCCTTGAGGGAGAAGCACATATGGGGTCTTCCAGGGTGTTGGCCCTGTTCTCTAGCTGCGCCTTGTGTGGTGGTTCTGGGGAGCCTATGTCTTATGTCCCCTTTTCATGTCTGTTTTAGTAATCAATTTAAAAATAAGATGCAAGAAAAGAGCAGCCCTCCGTGGAACCCTGAGACATCCAGGAGGATGAGTCTAGAAATGAATCTACATACAACCTACCAGGACTGAATCATGAAGACAGAAAATTTGAACAGACCAATGAGTAAGGAGATTAAAACCGTAATAAAAAAATCTCCAACCAAAGAAAAGCCCAGTAGTAGATGGTTTCGCCAGTGAATTCTACCAAACATTAAAGAATAACATGAATCCTTCTCAAACTCTTCCAAACAACTGAGGAGTGGGAATACTCTCAAACTCATTTTATGAGGCCAGGAGTACCCTGATACCAAAGCCAGGTAAGGATAGGAAAAGAAACAGAAAACAAACCAAAACTATAGGCCAATATCCCTGATGAATATATGCAAACATTTCTGGTAAAATACTAGCAAACTGAAGGCAACAGCACATTAAAAGAATTGTACACCATGATCAAGTATAATTTATCCTAGGAAAGCAATGCAAATTAATGTGACACACCACATTAACAGAATAAAAGATACATGTTCATCTCAACAGATGTAGAAAAAGTATTTGATAGAATTCAACATCCTTTCATGATAAAAGCTCTCAACAAATTGGGTACATAAAGGATGTATCTTAACATAATAAAGGCCATCTATGACCAACCCACAGCTAACATACTCAGTGGTGAGGTGTTCAGAGCTTTCCAAGATCAGGAATAAGACAAGGGTGTCCACTCTGACCACTCCTATTCAACGTTGCAGTGGAAGTCCTAGCCAGAGCAATTAGGCAAGAAAAATAAATAAAAGGCATCCAAATCGTAAGGGAAGAAGTAAAATTGTCTCTGTTTACAGATGATATGTGTGCGTATGGATGGTAAAAAAAGAAACAATCCTATGAAACTACATAGGGATACAGCTGTTTTCTATGGATAAGTGAGAATCTTGTAGCTAATCACGTCTACTTCTTGGGATAAAAAACCTGGAGTTGAATTTCCTATTCACCTTTTTTAACTACATAGGACTTTGCTAATTTAGGTACTTATTCCCTTTGATTTCTACTTTCTTCCTTTATCCTGATTTCCTCATCTATGTTTTACTGATATGAATTGCTTCAAATCATTTTCAGAATAGGGTACATTCGTACATATTATCATCCAAATTGACTTACAAATGGCCCAAGATTCTTAAGATCTGCCTCCAGTCTTTTGTCTCAGCCTTATACCTATGCTAGCCCTGATACACATGTTAATACTGTCGTATTTCGTCTAAACTTATGTGTATTTCTGTTTTGATGGAACCGTGTACATGGGATGAACAGCTGATCAGACTTGGTTTGCACCTTGGACTTGCTTACAGGCTGTGTACCCTTAATCAAATTACTCGGCCCCTCTGAACCTCAGTACCATCATCTGTAAAATGGCACCCTGCAGGGTTATGCGGAACACTAAAATGTGAGTAGTTAAAAAGATGTTAATAATTAACATTTGCCGGGCGCCTGGGTGGCTCAGTTGGTTGGGCGACTGCCTTCGGCTCAGGTCACGATCCCGGGGTCCCGGGATCGAGCCCCGCATCGGGCTCCCTGCTCGGCGGGGAGTCTGCTTCTCCCTCTCCCACTCCCCCCTCTCGTGCTCACTCTCTCTCTCTCTCAAATAAATAAATGAATAAAATCTTAAAAAAAAAAAAATTAACATTTGCCTTTGGTTGGCTAGCTGATGTTAGAGGTTAAATAGCCTGAGCTCGTTTCTTTTCAAATAGGATTAACTGCCCAGCTCTTTCAGGGTTTGAATGAATGTAGTAAACAAAAGCGAACACAGAGCACCTGACAAGATACTCTACCCCCCCTTTTCCCCCGTTGCCTCTATCTGGGAAGCCCTCTCTTACCATCCGGTAGGATGCAAGCGTTCACTAGGTTTCGCTTAAGAGGGCCTTTCCTATTTATTTTTCCAGCCGTACTTTACGTTGTCCTCAAATCTCTCCATCGACTTTCAAATCCCTGTGACGTGTTGACTAGTTTTGGCTCCAAGATTTCGGGGGGAGACACTGCCTGCCCTTTGTGCCCCCTCCTAAGGCCGCGCCTGCAGTCGGTCACCTCTTGCTGCTCTGAACCACTTCCGCCGAGGCTACCGACCCCGCCGGACCGCCTTCCGTGGCCTCAGCCGGTGGGCCCTCCCCGCGCGACCCTGTCGCCGCCCCCGGCCGCCCCCGCGCTCGTCCGGCTACTGCGCCGCAATGTGGCGGAAGCCAGGGCGAGCACAGCAGCACGGACTAGGCGACGCACACCGGGCAGCCGTCCCCTCGACGCGCGCCACGCGCGGGGCGGCCCCTCCGCCCAAGAGCCGGGCCCGCGCGCTGGGCCCCGGACCGGCGCCTGGCGGCGGGCGCGCCGGGCCTGCTGCCGTCACGGTCCCTCCGCGAGCACGGTGGGCCCGCCCGAAGCGCCCGGCACGTCCAGGGCCCCGGCTCCGGGCCTCGTCTTGCAGCAGCCACGCTTTCTCACCACCTGTGCCAGTTCCGAGGCCGCCTTTCTCGCGCCCCGACGGCGCCCCAGCTCGCGACCCCGCCTGCGCGCGCACTGCGAGGGCGGCCCGCTCCGGCCAGGGCCGAGGGCGCGCCCCGGGGACCGCGCGCCCTCCGGCCCCGCCAGGCCCGAGCGGCGGAACGCGCATGCGCGCGGCGCCGCTCCCGCCCCCAGCTCGCGCCCGCGCCCAACGCCCCCGACGCGGCCCGCCGGGCCATGGAACCCGCCGCAGTCGGCGCGGCTCCGGCCCTCCCGTTCGCTCGGCCGGGCGCCTCGCCCCCGTGACGCCCGCGGCGCTCGGCCGCGGCCCGGCGGCCGCCCGCCCGCCCGCCGCGCCGCCCGCCTCCGCCGCTCGGCGGGCGCGCGCCGCGCTCCCGCGGCCGGCCCCCGCGCGTGCGCGCTGCGCCAAGTGTATGTGTGTGAGTGTGTGTGCGGCCGAGGGGTGGGCCGCCGCCGCCGCCGCCGCCGACGATGCCGCGGGGCCGCCCCCCGAAGCCCAAGGAGAGCAAGGCGCGCGGCGACACCGGTAAGCGGCTCCGGCCCGGCCGGCCGCGCTGTGCCGCTCCGCGCGAGTATAGTCCCCGGATGCCGCGCGGAGGGCGCCGGGAGCGGGCCGGGCCGGGGGCGGCCGGCGGGGCCGGGGCCGGGGCCGGGGCGGGGCGGGGGCCGCCGCCGCCGCCGCCGCCGCCGCCGCGCCCGCCGCCGCCGCCGCCGCCGCCCAACTGGCGGCCGCAGGGCGCGGGCGGAATGATACCGGCGCGGCGCGGCGGGCCCCTCCGCCGGGCTGGGCCTACTTTCCTGGGCCGGGCGGGCGGCGGCGGCGGGGCCGGGGGCGAGGTGCGCGCCGCCGCCGCCGCCGCCGCCCTCCTCCCTCCCCCTCCCGCTCCCCCGGCCGCCCCCCGCCCTCGCCGCCCCCGCCCGCGGGCATCCGGCCTCCCCGGCCCGCCCGGCCCGGCGCCCCCGGGCGGCGGGAGGCCCTCCTGAGGGAGGCGCCCCCCCCGGGGCGGGTCTCGGGCCACAGGCGGGCCGGAGGGACAGGCGCCCCGGCTCGGCCTGGTCGCCCCGGGCTGCCGGGTGCGCGCTCGCTGCGCGGCCCCGGCGGGGAGGCCCGGGGAGGCCCTCGGGCGCGCGGGCCAGCGGGGGCGGGCCTGGCGGGCTCGCGCGGGGGCCGGGGCCCGGGGGGTGCGGGGGTGCGGGGGCCCGGGGGCCGAGGTCGGGGGGCCGGGGCCGGGGCGGTCGCAGAGGCGGCTGCGTGTCAGCGGGGGCCGGGGGTGGGGATGCGGGCGATGGGCTCCTGCGCTTGGCCCCTCGCTGGCTGGCGACGGGGCTCGGGGGCCCTGGGTTCCCTTCCCTGGGGAGGGATAAGCGGGACTCACTGGGCGCTCGGGCCTGGCGGCGGGCACCCGCACTGCTTTTCGAGACGGAGGAAGGTCACTTGCGGGAGCTGCGCGGCACAGTGTTTGTTTTGCCCTTGCTCGCATTTAGGAAGAGAGGAGCAGGCTGGGCAGCGGGGCGAACTTACTGGTGGGACGGACCCAGCGAGGCGTCGTTACTGCAGGTCCCCAACCCATCCAGTGAGCAGACACGTAATTAAGGAAATGTTAGAATGCAGAGCCTGTGAATGCGGCAAGACCCGACACCCCTCCCTAGCTTTTCGGGAGCTGAGATGTTGGCTGGGGAATAATGCGGGTCTGCAGGTTCCTAGTTGGGCAGCGACTGCTCCGAATCCGGATTAGTGGCTGCTGGTGTCTGCAAGGGGGTCGTAGGGCCGTTCACTGCTCCCGCTTTGGCCTTATTTTGTTCAGTGTTTGTATTTTAAGGTGCTTTCTCCAAAAATAATGTAAGTGCAGTGCCTCTCAGTTACTTGGAAGAAGGTGCAGGCTAGACCATGGAAAATGTGCATCAACCTAAGGCCGGGAACATAATCCCCCCAATCTTTCCCATCTTCCCAAATGGCGTCACTATTCACCTGGGTTTTCAAGCCCTAAATGTAAGAATAAGTCTCTCTCTCTTACTCCTCAAGACAATTCATAACTAGTCTTGCAGCTTCTGCCTCAAAAATGTATTTCCAGCCAGCCCTACCCTTTCCACGTCTGGTGCCCCTGGCTGGCCCAGCCGGTCTGTCTCCAGGTGGACTTCCATGGGAGCCTCTCACTGCTCCCAGGTAGCCTCGCCCTACCGTAAGTCCATCGCTATCAGCCTGGAGGAGCTCTTTAAAATGTAGATGAAATGGCCACACCCTGATTAAAACTCTTCAAAGGATTTCTCATTCCTTAAGGTAAAATCCACATCCCTGCAGGGTCCTAATTGATCTGGCCTTGGGTAGGGCTCATTTCTCTCTTGCCTTGCTCTAGCATTCGGTTCTTTGGGTTCCTGGTTGAGGCCACATTTGTGGTGAATGGAGGCTTTTGCTCTTCCTTTCCTGAGAATCCACCTGCTCTTGCTCATTCCTTAGGTCTCAGTGCTTCAGCTTCCTAACAGAGGTCTTCCTCAAACCTGTCTGAAAATAACTTTACAAAGGAGCCTTTCCTCACAGTGAGGTTCCCGGAGACACTTGGAGGGGTATGCCGGGTAAATATTTCCATAGCCATACTGTTAACATTTGCACCAATGGTACGAAAACCATTCCGGGTAAAATTGCTGACGCCTTTGCAGGGATGCAGGCGGCCGTGGCATTGGACTGTGGGAAGCTGTGCTGTCTTCATGCATTTCACTCAAAAACAACATACTGAATATATTCCAAGTAAAATAATTTGCAGGAAAATAAAACATAACATATTGCAACAGAGAGAATGCAGAGGCAGACGTGAGGATCCGCTTGTCTTCTATCTACTAAGCCAGACATTAAAAAGATTTGTAAAAGTGAAAACTCTTCTTACTGCTTTTTCGGAGAATATATTTTTCGTAAAAGTGTGTATTTGCATTAACATATAATAGGTTTGTTTTTAAATGAATAAATATTTTAAAAAGTGCTCAGTTTTAATTTCTAATAGGGCAAGTGGCGATATAATCTGTATAAACTTAAGGTGTTTGGGGTCCTCAATAATATTTAAAAATGTAAAAAGATCCTGAGATCAAAATGTTTGAGGACTGTTGCTCTGTCAGTTCACTGTCTTAATAATGTTTCTCATTATCTGAAATGATTTTGTTTTGTCTGTTACCATTATGGATTTTATGCCTAAGAAAAACTGGGAAGGTCGGTGGGGCTTTTTACAGATAGGGGGAATAAAGCTCAGAGAGGTTCAGTGATTTGGAAGGTCCACCCAGCTAGTGTCAGAGTTGGGATTTGAGTCTATATTTGAGTCCAAAGTGTGCATTTTATTATTTTGTCTTGATGAATATAAAGCCCAAATATGGGTTAATGAATTTCTTGAACAAATATGTTGAAGCACTTCCTGTGGTGGGCGGGTACTGCTAGAGGCTGGATCACAGAGCTCAGCAACAGAGAACAGGATCTCTGCCGTGGCCCTTGAGGACCGCGCATGTCCTGTGATGGTGGGAATGTCAGAATGGAAACCTCAAGAAAACATGAGTAGGCACTGAAAAACATTTCTTGGAGTAATAATTAGCTTAGGACATAAGTGCCGTAGTCCCCCCACCCCACCCCCCATACCCGTGGTTTCAGTCCCTTGCGGTTGGAAGCAGGTGGCCCTCTTTCTGACACAGTGTCAGAAGGTCCTGGTAGCCTAACGCTGTGTCATGGTGCCTTACTTGATGGCATCACAAGAAGAAGGGTGAGTGCAGCACAGTAAGAGACTTAGAGGGAGAGAGACCACATTCACCCAACTTCTACAGTGTATTGTTAGAGTTCCTATTCTGTTATTATTGTTAATCTTTTACTGTGCCCGATTTCTGAGTTAAGCTCAGTGAGAGGTACGTATGTGTAGGAGAAAACGGTACAGCTAGGGTTCAGCACGCCGTGGTTTCAGGCACCCACTGGGGGCCTGGCAGTACACCACCTGTGGCGGGGGGGGGCTTCTGGAGTGAAGGAAGCCTCCTGTGGGGGTCGGTGGGGGCCGTGTTTATTGAGCACTTGCTTGGTGCCTGGCACTGTCGGATATAAAGATGAGTGAAATCGCATTTTTTCCTTATCGTACTTATTTTAGTTTACTCTCACTAAGTAGTAATGTGACCTTGATGGTCTTACATGGCTTCCATTTGTTTTTTCCAGTGTGGTGGTATGGATTTTTTCTCCTGAGCTTGTACCTTTAGTTGGCCTCCTGCTAAGTTTTTGTTTTCTGTTGGAGGAATATTTATACTACTTCGTTTCCAGAGAGAAGAGACAAACAGACCTTGAGCCAGATGAATAAACAAGTCTTCTCTTGCTCAGATGATCAGTTTGGGCCATTTTAGCTCTGGATGAATTCAGGGTGAATTCTCCAAGGGGACTAGACTACTAGGATGAGCTAAGAGCCATGGACTTTAGCATACTAGGTGGCGGGAGATGCTCTCAGGTTTAAAGGTGACTCATGTACTTCAGCAGACAAAACTACTGGCAGGAACGAGGGGAGGACAGATTCTGCTTAAAATAATAACAACTTTCTAACAGTATTGGGTATCCAAGGATGAAAAGATTTCTTCATAAAGGAGCACCTTTCATTCTCCATACTTGAACTTTTTAGGTAGGCAGAGACTTGGACTTTTTAGTATTTTGAGAAAAGTGTGTTAGGTAACACATCAAATTTAAAGATTTTATGATCCTGGAATCAAGTAGTGAGTTAACAGGAGTTCAAAATCTTGGTCTTTCCCACAATAAAGGAAAAATATGTCATTATAAGGATTTACTAAAAAAAAAAAAATCTCGGTCTTTGACACAAATACAGCCTGGGAAAACGTACAAAACCATAATTCTTTGTGAGATAAAGTCAATTCAGCAGTTTTTAGAATAATGCTTATCCTATATCAGGGTCTTTCTATTTTCTCTCTGTACAAAGGCCATGTCTTTGTGCTCACGCAGTTAGTGTTTTTCAAACTACTTTTTAGTCTTAGAACTAATGACGTGAAATAATATGGCAAGGTCTCAAGTGGCGGTTTTCACTCTTGGCAAAACACCATGGAATTACCTGGGGGAGCTTTTAAGGATCCGGAGGAGCAGGCTGTGTCTGAGCCTGTGAGGTGGGACTGAGGCATTGCTGCACTGAAGGGTCCCTGGTGGGGCCACTGCGTGGTCAGGGCTGAACACCACTGGTCCACGGCAAAGCGGTTCTGGTGGAAGGGCAGGAGACTGCGGGATTCAGAGACAGACAGCCCATACCCTCTGGGGTGCCTTCCCCCCAAATCTCAGCAGAGTTGAAAACTATTGCTTTAGTGGATTAAGATGAATACTTTATGTAATCAGCCGCGTGAACGGACAGTGTGCTCTTACTACAGGAGTTAAACACTCAGTTGTTTACGGGTCAGACAGCTAATGCAGACTAGTGTGTCAGTTAAAGGTAGTCGTGACAGGTAATAGCCGGTCTGGGCCCTGGTCCTGCTCTGCTGCATTTGATTATTGCCGCGGCTTTCGAGTTTTCAAGAGAAGCCAGACGTGTGTATTTCTTTGAAACCCTTAATGTTGTATTTTAGCAATTATGTTAATTGAACAAAACATCTCCAGAGGAAGTGCACAGACTTTCCTGTGCTTCATGAATTTCCATATGTAACCAGCACCTAGGACATAGGCAGGATCTCCCAGAGTTCCCTTGTTCCTTCCCAGTTAGCACTGCCTTCCCTCTCCCTGCTCCATGCACTCTCCTCTTCAGGTACCACAGGGTAGTTTGACCCATTTTCAAACTAAATGGAACTCATAGCATGGACCCTTTTGTTTCTGGCTTCCTTCACCCAGTGTTTGTTTTTATGAGATTATCCCTGTTATCATTCCGCAGAAACAGGTTCAATTACATGGTTGTATATTGTTCCATTATATAATGTACTGTCAGCTTGTCCTTTCTACTGTAGGTACTTTGGTTGTTTCCAGTTGGGGACTATTACATATATGTGCTGCTATGAACTTCTGCATTTCTGGGTCATAGCAGACACCGTCAAACAGTTTTCCAGTGAATGTACTAACTTCTCCTACCAGCGGTGTCAGAGAGTTGCGTTCACTCTGTCCTTTAGCATTTTAGCCATTCTGGTATGCGGAGTGTTAATTTGATTTTAAACTTGCAGTTCTGTGCTAATAAAGACCTTATATTTATTAGCCATTTGTTCTCTTTCGTGAGGCTGTCATTTAAGTCTTTTCCGATTTTCCTACTGGGTTGAATATTTATTTATTTATTTATTTTAGTTAATAGACTTTATTTTTTATAGCAGTTTTAGGCTTACATTAAATTGAGCAGATAGTACCTATTCCTACATGCTCCTAATTCTCCCCCTCAGGCTGTCCCCTGTTATTAACACCTTGTGTTAGTCTGGTACATGTGTAACAATTAATGAACCGATTTTGATACATTATTATTTAATAAAGTCCATAGTTTACATTAGGGTTCACTGTCTCCATAGTTCTGCTTGCTCTCAAATACCGCATAGCTGGAATCATACAATATGTAGCCTTTGCAGACTGCCTTCTTACTAGGCCATGTGCATTTAAGATTCCTTCATGTCTCTTCATGGCTTGATAGCTCGTTTCTTTTTATTGCTGAATGATATTCCATTGTCTGGATGCACCAGTTTGTTTGTTTATATTTTGAAGGATATCTTGGTTGCTTCCAGTTTTTGGCAATTATAACTTGCTGTAAACATTTGTGTGCAGGTTTTCAGCTCATTTGGGTAAATGTTGAGGACCACTGTGCTGGATTGTACGGTGAGACTGTGTTTAGCTTTGCAGGAAATTGCCAAACTCCTCCAAAGTGGCTGGGTGATTTTGCATTCTCACCAGCAGTGAATGAGAGTTCCTGTTGCTCCACATCCGTGTCTGCATTTGGTATTATTAATATTATTTTTTAATTCTAGTCTTTCTAATAGGTGTGTAGTGGTATCTCATTGTTTGAATTGCAGTTCGCTTATGAGATATAATGTAAAGCATCTATTTGTATGCTTCCTTGCCATCTTTGGTGAAGAGTTCTGTCTTTTCATTATTGATGTATAGGAGTTCTTTATGTATGCTGTATATGAGTTCTTTGTATTTTTCTGTTCACTCTTTTTAGGATATCTTTTCATGAAAGAAGTTCCTAATCTTAATATTGTCTAATGTATCAGTTCTTTCATGTTTGGTATTTTTGGGACCTGTGTAAGGAGTCTGACAGTTGTAAGATCATGAAGGCCTTTTCCTATATTTTCATCTTTATTGTTCTACTTCTCACCTTTAGATTCATCATCTACTGTTGAAGGGCATTTGCATTGTTTTAATTTGCTGGCTGTTGTAAATAATGCTTCTGTGAGCATTTTTAAACACGTGTTTTTGGTACACCTATGTACACATTTCTGTGGGGATATACCTAGGAGCGGAATTGCTGGGTTACAGGGTTTGTGTGTGTTCAGCTTTGGTCACTGCTGCTAAATGGTTTTTGAGTGACTGTAGTGATTTTCACTTTCTAGTG